>NC_088833.1:18029680-18629680 GCF_904066995.2 Poecilia reticulata | reverse complement strand
ATCAAATAAAATGGCTCCCTTTTTTTTTGTGGAAACAAATGCGTGAATGCTTGTAAAGAGTGCATTTACACGCAAATGGAGAAGAGTCCTCGAAAAAATACTTCCGTGGCGTCCGACACTTCTGTTTTACAAACAGTCACAGAGGGAAATCAGTGTGCTTTGACCTTTATTCAGGCATCATCTGAGTCACTTGTCATGCTGGAGGGCCGTCCTGAAAACGCCTTTGTCTAAGTGCAGTGAATCAGATCATAAAGCTGTTAATTTGTCACCGAAAGCACACAGCAGACTAATTCGTTTGTTGACTGGGATTTTATTATTTTCCACGAAGTCTCTCTTGGTAATGCTGGTAGGGATGGTTAATTTCTTTTTGCATTAAATCCAAGAAGTTTCAAACTGAAAACAGCAAAAGGTGGGATTTTGTGTGTCGTGAGTCAGAGCTGACCTTTAAGATTTGCACAAAAACCAGCTTGTTCTGACATCACTATCTGGCTCCTGGCAAGCCAGAACAATAAATGAAGACTGATACAACTCAGGCTGCAGATGCTGGCAGTTTGTGATGGATCGCTGCTTTATTGCAGCTTCAGGGTCGTTGTCCAAGTTTTGATTCAGGAAAAAAAATTACTCTGAAGATTTACTGCAATACTAAATTAAAAACACTCCCATAACCTCTCACCTTTGTAGACTGGAACAGATGTAGGTTATGTAACACTGACAGGAGTGTAAGTCAAGTCATGAGTCACTCAATTGTTTTTTTTTTCCCCCCCTCATAATCTTAAACACATGAGAACATCTGCTTCCACAGAAAGAGAAATTGCATTTAGAGGTGATTTAACCCTGTGTTTGACCAAGCATCAGACATCTGGATACAAACTGCACTGTAAAAGGATTTACACCCACTATGTGGCATTACAACATCAGTAGACGGTCGAGAGATGTGTGTTTAACCAGCACAGAGTATTTTATAATTGTGGAACTGAATGAAAATTTGACAAATTGGGATTTTTACATTTTTATGAGTAAAATTTTCAAAGTTGTAGTGTTTATTTATAGTCAGTCCCTTTTCCCTGATGCCCATAAATAAAATTCACTACAATCAGCTGCCTTTAGGCATCAATAAATTGTTGGATAGAGTCAACCTGAGTGTAAGTTAAACTCAGTAATAAAACAGCTGTACAGTGAAAGGATTGAGAGTTGGAGGACATTACACAAGGAGGAACACAGCAGACGGGTCAGGAATAAAGTTGTTTAATAGCTGGTGTTAAGTCATGCAACAGTGTCTTAAACATTAAGCAACTCACAAAGTACCATTAAATCCATTATCCTAAAACTGAAAGAGGATGGCACATCTGCAGCTCTCTTAAACTGAGAGACGATGCAAGGAGAGCATGAATCAGAAAAGCAGCCAAGAGGCCCGTTGTGCCTCGGGAGGGACTGCAATGATCAGCAGCTCAAGAGGGGCAAGTTGTGCACTTCACAAATTTGGCCTTCAGGGAACATCAACATGAAGAAAACTGTTGTGGAAGAAAGACAAATGAAATCCCATTTATGACATGATTTATGCCGCATACGGAACGGAGCAACATCTGGTACAAGGTGCTCTGGTAAGATGAGACCAAACTTGAACTTTTGCCCAACAAACAAAATGCTGTGTGGAAAACTGATATCGAATATCAGCCTGAAAAACTGTGAAGCAAAGTGGTGCAAGTATCCGTCCTGCTGCTGGGTTGCTTTTCAGCAGCAGACACGGTGGAGGCTGGTCAAAGGTCACAGGAGAGATGGATGGTAGAAGAAAACCTGTTGGAAGCTGCAAAACACTTGAGATTCTGTTGGAGATTTGTCTAACAGCACAACAATGGTAAGATTTAATAAATTGATGTTCACAGACACTCTTCTTTTAAAAAAGACTGAACTTCTTTTAAAAAATGACTGAACTTCAGCTTTTATTCAAAGCATCACACTGTACATGTGAACAACTGATACAAACATGACTCCTCCCGAAATACGTGTAGCAAATCATAACTCTAAAAGTATTGACTCAGGGGAGAAAACTGTACAGGGACTCCACACATTTTTGATTTTTCTTCTCCATAAATAAATAATTGAAAACTACCTACTTACGTATTTTGCAGAACTTTACTTGATCTGTTGTAGCGTGAGAAATATGTTAAAAAATATATATAAAAATAGAATCAATTTGTAAATATTTTGCAAATGTAAAACACTGTGTGTGTTTTTTTTTTTTTTCCAAATATGTGTGACTGCTGTCACGGGAAGACTTTGCCTCCGCCCCCACGCAGGTGTTGACAGGCGACTGAGTTCTGCAACGTCATTTCACCCTGAAGCCATCAGAGAAGGTGAGTCACATTTGTGTTGCTCTGAGCTCAGATTTACGCAGCAAAAAAAAGAACTGGCGTGAATTTTCATTGTCGTCAACTGTAGCAGAGTTCTGTTTTACTCTTTAAAAGCAGCTTGTTTTATTTGGTTTGAATGAAAATGGTTAGAAGTTAAAGTTTGCTTTTGTGAAAAATCTTTGAGAGGAAAAAAGTTCCCAGTGCATTAAAAAAAAAAGGAACAATGAGTTTGTGGTTTTATGAACACTGTGTACAAATATCTAGTGTAGGTAATCAGTGAAATAAGTCTTTTGCATGCGCATTACAACAGAACTACATGATGTGCTTATTTTTGTCAGGACGATGGAGTGGAGTCAGTCGACACAGGGTCAAAAGGATCCTTTTACCTGGTTCACGGAGTCCCAGCTCCGGTCTGTGTTTGGGAACGGCTCGGTTCCAGACTGGTTTCATGGGATTATTACGAGGAAGTAAGTTTTCAAAGTCTATCACCATCTGCCATCTGTCACTGCGGCAGTAGGAATGTACAAGAGAGAACTGGGCTTTTACAAATCACACACAGGAATGATGTCAGTGTCACAGTGTTTGTTTTAGCAACCTTAAAATAGCTTACTAACGCAAGCTATTTTAAGGTTGCTTTAATGATTTTCTTGAAGACGATCAAATAAAAAAAAGACAGTTTTTAAAGAAAGTAAAAAAAAAGAGAAAATGCAAAAAGACCAATTAATGAAACCTTTGCTTAAAACTTCAAGTTTTGAATCCTCATCAATTACTGAACAGAAAATAAGTGGTGAGCACTTATTTCCTGTACAGGTGTTAATATGTTTTCACATAGTGCCACTTTAAAACTACCATACCACACTCACCATGAAACATGGTGGTGGTAGCATTAAGGTAGGGGGTGGTTTTCTTAGGCAGGCACAAGGAAGGTTGATGGCAAGGTGAACGTAGCTAAATACAGAACAATCCTTTTAGAGGAACAAAAAAAGAAGAAAAAAAACATAAAATCACATTAAAATGCATTGAAGTTGATGGATGTGACGTGACAAAACATTTCCTCCGGCAGACGTTTCCTCCTGCTGTACCAGTGAGAGTAATTACCAGCTGAAATGCAATTAGATTTTTATTAGAAAGTCATAATGTGCATCTGGTTTTCAGTTACTGCAATCTGTAAATGTACCTCTTCCTATAATTGCATCCGCAGACATGACTCCCACTGCTATTGGTATTTATAGAGTCAAGCAAAGCAGAAATCATCAGAATCTGCAAGAGAAAGATGCACAACTGCACAGCAACATTTCTGTCATTCACTTTCTTTCTCAGTTAGTTCCTTTCATTGTTCTGTGCTTGTTGCAAACCTGTGGTGCGTGCAGCATAAAAGTGAACAGTGATTGTTTGCAAATTGAAGGAAGGACATCTGCTGCTTGACCTATTAAAAAAACAACAATAGTTCTATTTGCTACAGCTTTGCTGCAATATTTACTCAGTCCTGACCTTTACTTGTGCTACAAATTGTTAATCTTTCGCACTCAACAGATCTGCTCACACCCAATTTAAACAATAGACCAAACAAGGTTAATCAGTACTGGATGGGTCTCAGTTCAGGATACTTACGATTCTAAAAGAAATCTTTTCTCAAAGCAAAACAAAACAAACACAGTCTGTCTACATTTAGTTATTATTCTGGACAGTTTATTTTCCATAATTTGTGAATGAGAGAATATGTTGTCATTATGCAAAAGTATTTTCTGTGGCTATTAAAACATTTAAAACGCGATAGTGGCGCAGCGCAAAACACATTTCCAGCTGAAAGTGCATGTGTGAAAGAGGCCTTTGTCTCTGCTGATTTGTGTAGGACAGCAGAAGAACGGCTCACGGTGAAGCCGCCTGGCTACTTCCTCATCAGAGTCAGCGAGAGCAGAGTTGGCTACACCCTGTCATATCGGTGAGTGTTCACAGCTTTGTTGTGCCGATTGAGTAAGAGGTCAAAATCATCACTGTGTTGTGTGGGCCTACCTCAGCGAAGATGAACACTGCAGGCATTTCATGATTGATGTCCTGGAGAATGGCCAGTACATCATAGTAGGGGATGACAGGACTCACAGGAGTCTGCAGCACCTGGTGGACTTTCACAGCCGGAATCCCATCATGCCTTTCAATCAGGTGCTCACAGTTGCTTGTGGACAGGTAAGAATATAAATGTCTCTGGTTTTGATGAATATTGCAAAATATCTCGATAAAAAAAAATGGCAAACAGTTGTATGGAAGTTGAATTAAGTCCAGAAGTGAATCAGTTGGTCTCATCTCATTTTAGTCATCCGCTGACCGTATAGACTATGCAGAACTACAGTTCTCCCAAAGACCCCGAAGCTACACCACCAGCGTGCTGCCAAATAACCTCCGACAGCCCAACCAGAGTCAACCACAACCAGCGAACGAGCTCCCACCCGCCCTTCCTTATCGACCCAACAACCCGAGGAACTCTGCACTCTTCATCCCAAACAGCCAACCAAACAGACTCTACCCTAGTTTGGAGGAAGATTTACAACACTTCACCGCTCCTCTTCCAGCTTCGGTAACGTGACGAGAAAAGACTGTTTTGTGGTCAAACTGGAAACAGAAGAATGTTTATGTATACATTTTTGATTTTCTTTCTTACTTTACATTGCATTTTGGTTCCCCTTTAACTTGTATTGAGGCAGCCTTTGCCTTTGCTTAGGATGTTTTACATATTGTACAAGCCAGAGATTTAGCACAGTTGAAATTAGTCTGATGAGATTTTACTCCAGGAAATGTAATGGACAAGTTTGTTCACAGATAACCCAGGATTTCAACAACCTTTTGCATTTTCTGCTTTACATTTAGTTACAAAAGCAGACATGTCCGCAGGGCAAAAAGCAGTTTTGAGCTGCCGGGTGGTGAGGTTATTAACACTACTGCCTCACACCTGGGTTTGACTTCCAGCTGGGGGTTTTCTTCGTGACGTTTTCAGTTTTCATGTTCTCACTTTACATGCAAGTACTCTGGCTTCCAAAAACATGCATGCTAAGTTAGATGTTGGAGGTCAATGCGCACCTTCATGTTTCAGTTCCTCTCAAAAATTAGAACGACCAAACACCACAGTTTGTGGCCCTGATACTGATCACCAACTTATTGCGCTCCATGTTTAAGATTCATGCATGAGATTTTCAAATCTAAATCCATGTGCCTTGCGTTTCATGTTTCTGATCTGCAGCCAGTGCCAAATATGAGGAAAAGCTCTCGGTGGATCCAGCCTCCTGAAGTCCCTTTGAGGAATCATGTTGTCCATAAGCAAAACCTGGTCTGCAGCAGAACAACCGTGGTGTCCGACAGCTCCTCTACACCGTCAGCCACCGAGAGAAAACTCTTCACCAACATCCAGTCAGTGAAGTTACAGGATCTGAGGCCATCGGTCGCTGTGAACCTGAAGAGCCTCAAGAAGAAATTCCAGAAGAAGACGAGCAACCCACCGGAAAACGTCTATGCAGAGATTACTAACGGGCCAAATGACAGCAGAGAAGTCACGGAAAACGAATACCAGGAAATCACAGGAGAGCTCACATTTCGTGCTCCCCCTCAACACCACACAGATGTGAAACTAAACGATCAAATGCTACCTCAGGAGTACGGATCGCCTCCACCTTTTGCTCCAGGCTACTGAGATACTGGCATTCATTTTAAAACTCCCTCTATTGACTGCATTGTGAATTACACTGCAACCCCACAAGTAGGTAGTAAGGAGAAATCACCGGATCAAGAAATCTTGACTACAAATTTGTGATGTGTAGAAAGGGGATGAATAAAATGTGGGCATGTATTTTGTTTCCACAACACAAACCACCTTAATCACTCAGTTGACAGGTCAGATAGGACAAGTGTACATTTCATGAGGACTTGAAACTACTCAGCATATTCATCCTTTGACCTCAAAGCTCGTTTGTCTGGCATTGTGCTAAGTAAGTACATATATAACTTTTAGAGACTTAGGTCAACCTTAAAAAAATAATAAATTAGCCTGTTTGCTCAGCTTGATCACGATGTCAAATTTGTTTAATGTTTGCAGTTTTTAATTTTGAAAATCAGCAACAAAAAATGAACACATTCCCTGAGGCAAAATGGGAACAGTGACATCTTTCTTTGAAAACTGATGATCCAAACTAATCCAGATCTAATTTGGCTTTAAAAAAATATATTTTTGTTCCGTTTAAACAGTCAGATTCACTGTTACACTGTCTGAATGTTTTGTGACAACCTACAGAGCAGCTCATGTAAATAAAGGCAACCTGCTGCAATTCTTATTTGTTAGGCATTAACTTTCCATAAATGTTTTACACTTCAATGAAGTAACAAATCCCTGCAAAGAATACTTGTGAAAAAAATCTTGTTTGATGCTACAGCAGACAAATGGGTGATACATTTGATAACATTTGTTATCAAAAAGGTGCAACTGGAAGAGAGGAAATGAATACTGGTCATACTGGTTTCACAGCTATAAAGTGAGTTAAAACAGTTGTTGCAAACAGTTTTCATTGAAATATGTATAATGTATAGTATGTACCTTTATAATTTACTAATGTATATTCATTACAGACTTTGGTGGATGCAAAACATGTTATTTCACATGTATACTTTTGATATATAGATGTAATATCGTTAAATGACCCAAATAAAGCACTTTAAGAGATGCACGATGTAGTATATGCAAATCCTGTGCAGTAGGTAATTAATTTTTAAACACAAAGAGCCTTTCAGTACACGCTCTGGTGTTTTGTCCCTGCCAGAGTTTCAGATCTTGTAGATTACATTTTTCAAGACAGATCAGAGCGCTGCATTCCAGTTTAATAGGAAACACATGTTCTACACTCATCATCAAGCTGGGAAGAACAGCACCAGCTAAATTTAAAGATAGACTTTGCAAGAACAAAAGCTTATCATAGAAGATGCTTTAGGCAAATACAACATTTCATTATATAACATTTTACTGGGCAGATTGACTATTTTTAGAATTTGAACATTTTACAGAAAAACCCCCAAAAAACAGTAGGCCGGGATAAATAAAGGGCTTACTGGGGGGAGGAGTTCAGCGATTACTTGCACAGTTTACCTTTGGTTATGATTCTGTGCACTCTAACATACAAACACAAATAGATGTGCACACATGCATGAAAACCATGTAAACATGGAAGCAAGTACAATAGTGCAATACGATGGAGATACAAGAGTTATGCTGCATCATCCATTATATTGGATGTTAGCCCCTTCCCAAATGTCATTGCTCGTCATAATAAAACATTTCAGATTTGATAATTGAAAACATATATAAATTGTTAATGTTGGGAGGAGAGATTGGCAGCTGGAACTGGGGCACAAATCCTGCATAAACTCTTTGACCATCTCTGGGGAAGAGTGTTTTTATAGTAAGGAAAATTATACAGTAATAATATTTAGTTAATATAATATATATAGTAAGAAAAATTATACAATTATTAGTGTCTGTATGACATGTGCTTATTAAAAGTTAAATTAAGACACATATTGTGTGATTATTAAACCAGTTTCATAGCATGTGATCCACAGGGAGTTATGCTGACTTTTTGAGCAATAGTAGTTATTATGTTAACAATAATAATACTATAACTTGGTCATAGTATTACTTCATATTATAGTCAAAAGCAGCACTTTAGACGACTGATTTTGTGCCTTAAAGGAGTATGGTTTCGTTTTTAGAGGCTCAGCCCTGCTGTCCGTTTAAGGACATTAATCAGTCCTCTCTCTCTGACGCGGCAGGGAATGTCTGGAGGTAAAAAGGCAGCGGCCAAGCCATTTAACACCGCTCTCCCTAGCTGCCCGGGTGAATGAAACACGCACATCTGAGTTTGCTGGGAGGCGAGATTACGTCATCTGGGAAGACGCTGGTTTTCAGCTCGGGATCAGCCTACTAGTAACTCATGGGAAGTTGTTTCTCCACTAAAAACCTATTTTAAAAACTTTTACGAAAGCTTTTGTTAAACATTCCTCGGCTCGTTTTTTTTTTTGTTTTGGTTTTTGTTTTTGTTAAATCACAGCTAAACGATGTCGTTTGTCCCCGGTCAACCAGTGACTGCAGTTGTGGTAAGTTTAGGACAGCGACTGTGTTTCATTGAACTGGATGCTATTGTTCATCTTCTTGGCCAAAATTGTCGTTAATCGGGGATTAAACTAAGTAGATATGTTCAAACATAAGCGCTAATTAACTATCATACGGATGTTCTTGATTACTGTGTTAGTATTTTCTTTGTTTAGTGAAAATGAGAACATTTGTTTCAGTTTAAGTATTACATTTAGCCAGATAATTTGAATAATCTAAGATGTTAGTTGATTTTTATTTTTAACAGTCTATTTTTTTTTTTTTTTTACAGTTGTTACTTTCACACAGTATGAAAATGTCCTGTCAGGGGCGTCACCCCCTAGGTGTGTGAGTTCTTCCTGGTCCGTGAACGCAACACAACAGTATTTGTTTTATCTGTAGTATTTTTATCCGTTATTTTTACATTTCTGGCTTTATTTTGATTGTATCGCAAACTAGGAAGATCACCATGAACCATTCACTATAGTGGTTCTCTCTGTGGTTAATTTACCGACTTACTTTTATGTCCCCTTTTTTCATAACATTAATGTGATGAAATGACTCGAGAACTGGAAAAAATAATTACAATCTTTGTCATATTTGTCATATCACGTATTTAACTACTTCTTTGTAAAACAAAAAAGCCTTTAATTATTATTTGATATCCATCGATCCACAGTTTTTACCCTTGCAGGGCTGTGGGGGGGCTGGTGCCTATTTCCAGCAGTTATTGGGCGAGTTATTGGGAGTACCCGGAGAACCAAGAACCTGTCGCTGGAGGACAACGAGCCAGCCTCAGCCTCTGATATTTATATGATAATACCATAGATTTTCTGGTTGTTTTTTTAAGACCGATGGAAGGTTTTTTTATTTTTATTTTTTTATTGAATTCATTTTTCTTCACATTCCAATTCAAATGTAACAAGTTTTCTTTTTCTTTTTCTTTTAAGCAAATTCCTGTTTGTCTCTGTATTCTCTTTCAGCTTTTCCTGAGCTCATCTCTTTGATTTTTTTTATAGGCTTGGTGTCTGTTAATTGTTCCTGCTCAACAATCTTGCAGTGATCTGGTCTTTTTTTTAGTTTTCTGGCAGGTTTGATCTGAGGTTCATCTGACCAGTTTCAACTAGAGCCCCAGAAGAGTTTAGAAAACTAAATGTTTTAGTCTTGCTTGCTGAACAACCAACCAGTGGTCCAGACAATAACTTCTAATTTTAGTTATTCATACTTTTGTCCCAAATCACCTCCTGCTGCAGCTTTGTACTGTTAGTTTTGAAGCTTTTCTTTCCGTTACCATCCTGCTCATTGTGCATGATGACAAGATAAACATACATTGTTGTCCAGCCTTTTTTTTTCTCCACAGTTCTAGTTGTTCAGGTGTGTTGCCGTCTTCTAGTCACCATTTCTAATTTATAAGTTGCAACACATATCTGTCTTTCCTTCTGCAATTACATGTTTTCTTCTATTTGCTGTTGTTGCCCGTGGTTGCAAGGCTCTGAAAGGGAGAAGCTTTTTATCTGGAAATCCTGACTCATTGGCTGATCGACAGCATCAGTGAAGTCATCTCTAGACTTCATTGTATTAGAGAGACTCTGCGGTTATTCATCACCGCACACACAGGCGGCCTTTGTGTTGGAGGAGCTCTGGAGTCAGACCCGTCCATCCGTCTGCAGCTGGTTGTCACTGTACAGGGAACTTATTAATGCTTATTAATGTTTCCATCTTTTTTTTTTTTTTTGGCTTGAGTTGGCAGAAAATGTCCCTCATAATCAACTCTTATGTTGTGAAGATGCTCCCTTGATGGTGTAGGAATTTTAAATGCTTTAATTAGCAACAAGTTTTATTTTGCACAACAATTTCTTTGTAGTAGCAGGAAAAAAAACTGGCACAGCTGCAATTTGTCCTGATTTATGCTAGCCTCATGTCTGAACAGCCCAGTAATGACTCAGTTGGGCAACGATGCCAGATCACTCGAGAAGATTTCATATGTGTAAGTCGGTAGCTTATACTGAGTGTTTTGCTTAAAATCTGATTTTGTTTGGTTGTTTTCTAACAGCAAAGAATTGAAATCCAGAAGCTGCGCGAAGGAGAAAACCTGATTCTGGGCTTCAGCATCGGAGGCGGTATCGACCAGGACCCCGGGCAGAACCCCTTCTCTGAGGACAAGTCAGATAAGGTCAGAAAACAAACATCTAAGCACTCATATCTACTGTCTGTTTCTTCTAATGGCTTTTTAACCTTGAGTCAAACTAAGACGCATATTATTTTATGCTACAGAGGAACAGAAAAGGCATGAAATTAATTAACTCGGCATATACCGGTGAGCTGTAAGTAAAGAACAGGCCTGAACGTATTATTCATGGCCTCATGCGAGAACAAGCCAGACCCAAATATATGAGTAATGGAAATACGTACTGCAGGTTTATGCAGACTCATGTACAACCTGATTATTGCATAAACTCTCTAAGCTGGTGGAAGTGTTTGAGAACAAGTCATGTGCTTCCACTTATCCTATTACCAATGAATGATAACTTTAACTCGCAGTCGGCTGCGGCTCTTGGAAGTTTCTGTCTGTATTTTAAACTAAAGTGTCTGTACCTGCGGTGCTTTGTAAAACAAAACAAAAGAACCAACCTTGGAGCAATTACAGCTATGAGTCTTTTAGCCTTTACCAGCTGTTCACATCTGGAGTCTGAAACATTTGTTCATTGTCACATTGAATGTGTCACATTCATACGCATAACGTTTCGAGTCTTGCCACAAATTCAGTACAGTGGTGCACATTTACCACTGCAGGGTAAATGTGCAGCTCAGGTTCACTAGCAGATAGTGAATAAACAATAACTTACCCAACTATGACACCACAAGGTTGCAACACAATCTGAAGAAGAAACGAGTTTCTGAAGAACATTGTTGCTAAGAAAAATGGCCGAAATTCAGGGCAGAGGACTTTATCCTTTTCCAGTGATTTCTGCACACATAACTGAGGTGCAATGTTAGAATTGAATATGACGGATGCTGAGCACTAAAACAGAGTTGATCTTAATTATTTCCCGGTATTGTTTAGATCCTGTCTACAGACGCCCAATAAATCATATAATTGAACATCTAGTTGATATTTTGCTTAGAAAACAGAGCTAATAAAAGATTATCACACCACAAAAACCTTGAGTAAAAATACCTCAGATTCATTAAACAAAACTTATAATCAAACATGTATCTGTTTCTGCTCAAAGCTGAAAAGATGTCTATTCCTTATTTTAGGAATCTAAAACGTTGCTTCCCGAAATCAGTTTATGTGTTGCGAGTCAACAAGTGAGAGGACTTCAGATCCTTTTTTAGAAACCCAACAAAATAACATGCATAATTATGGTAGAAGTATGTTTGTGCTACAAAGAGAAGAGATAAAAACGGTGCAAGAGATTAAATGAATTTATTGCATCTTTGGTTGTGTTTTTGTTGTCATTGCACCTTTTTTAACTGATTTTGTCCAAATAATCAACCAGAAATCATCTGGCTGCTGGCTGGAAGATTAAAAAGATTCTGATTTGGATGATGATGTTTTTATTGTGATTAACAGATAATAAAAATAAATAAATCAGACGTTATTGATGGATAAATGTAATTTCAATGCATGCACCATGTTTTTGTGCAACTGGAAATATTTTCAAACAGTTAAATTTGTCTTTCAGCTCGCTGAGCAGAAGTACTCAGTGAAGTCGGGTTATACACAGTAATGATATGTCAGAGAAAACTTGATTATCTCAACAATCTCTGCTTTTCAGTTGGTGTGGAAGAGAAATGTGAGAAATTAATTTTATTTTAGAAGAGCGATTGTGAACTAAAAGTAAAGCACGAGTAAATATCACATGAGCTGGTCCAGTTATTTCAGTATTTAAAATGCATTACGTCATTTGAGTAAATTCTCAAAAACCTTAGTACACAAATAGAAGAGAAAACATAAACTGTATGTAGCACTGTGTGTAAAAGAAGTGTGTGGTCTGCAGGGAATCTATGTGACCAGGATAACTCCAGGAGGACCAGCAGAAGTTGCAGGGTTGAGGATAGGAGACAAAATCATGCAGGTGGGTAGTAGCAACTCTCGTCATTGGATGCAAAAGCCACAAGATGGCGCTGTTTGGCACTTTAAAATGCGAGTAGAGAGTTGTTAAAACATTTTTTTTTTAAAGCTGCAAGTTTTATTGCTTATCCTGGACTGGACCTTGAAAAGACTGTCCTCCTTCCTTCCTGCCAGGTGAACGGCTGGGATATGACCATGGTGACTCACGACCAGGCTCGTAAAAAGCTGACAAAGAAGAGGGAAGACGTGGTCAGGCTACTGATAACCAGGAAGTCCCTGGAAGAAGCGGTTAAACATTCAAAGGGGAGTCATCCCAGACAGTGATCTGCCTGCACAGACCAATGCGAGGACAGCAAAGGACCGGGTAGTTTTTACAAACGCTGCAGACGTCTCCAAATGCAGCTGCCCTGTGGCCCGTAAAGCTACATCAATGCAAAGAAAACAAAACAGATTCAAGTCCATCCATTTAACGTTTGGAGACTTATTGAGTTATCTGAGGCTCGAGTGTAATCCCAATTGCTATAAACTTATTAGCTTTCCCTTTAAGATCTATTCCTACTTTTTGTAGCTCAGTAATGAAATCACCTGAACAGTGAAGTGAGTTTGATCTTCACACTACAGCACACGAATGTAATTCCAGGTTTACCTTTTGTAACTTTTGACCACTGGCAGAACAAATACAAAGAAATGTTGATTGTGTTGATGAGTGTTAAACAAAATGATTCCTTCATGTTGATTTAGCTGATGTTTGTTAAATTAATCTCGGTAGCATTCAGATACCGGATACTGCAACTAAATCGTATTGATCACACTTAACGATCAGTTTTCCTCTTATCTAAAGCAAAGAACCAATATTCTGCTATCCAGAATAAACGCCAAAGTTAAAGCCAAAATGCAGGATTTATGATATTTTTTTCCCCTTTTAACTGATAGAGTATGCTGTGTAAGTATCATGGTTTATTATTATTTACTGGTCATTTTCTTGCTTTGAGTCGATAAACTTTTTACATCTGATTAAAGAGACTGAAAATCTAAAACGAGTTGTTTACACAAACAGTATTTTTAATACATATATATTTGGATGGCACCAGTCATGGTTTTTCAGTAATTTATTGTATACATTTTCCATCTGCCTTGACATTTATCAGGTTAAGAATTGAGAATCGTTCTCATATTTTTATTCATTAGTTTCTGGACAGGAAAAAGTGCAGAGAGAGAAGGGGAACACATGCAACGGGAATCAAACCGGGGACTTTAGTCCCCCTGCTCTAAGAATGAACTATGTGTTTTATCAGAAATGTTTCCCACTGAAACTGGCTTTGTACAGCTAAAATCAAATCAAGAAATGTTTTTAAACGCAAAAACAAGTTCAATATATTAAACTAGCACCTAAAACAAACTGTGTTTCCAATTTTCTCTTTTGTTTGTGTTTTCTAGGTTAAACATCACAGTTGACAGAAAATAATGTTCAGATTTAATTCTTTTACTAATTATTATTTAGTTTAGCATTAAAACACAAATTATGGATTATATTCACTAATCATTTATGCCTGAGTGACAATGTTCTTGTTTTTTTTGTTCTGCTTTTGATTAAAATGCAGGCATGTGTGCCTTTTTTTTCACTGGGATGTTTGATTTTATGTAATAAAAATTTATTTGAAATAATTAAGTTGGAGTACAAGTTTGAAGTCTTTAAAGTGTTCACTCTAAACCTTCCAGTTTAAGACTAAATTGAATCCGAGGCTAAATGTTTTTGTTTTACTTTTCTCACTTTACACATCAATTCACTACATTGAGCGATTGCAGAGGTTTTATTTCTAATTTCTGTGAAGAAGATAACTTTCTTGAGGGATTAACAAGGTAAATTAAGACGACATTTCTCATCAATGTTTTTCTTTTTTTTGTTTTGTTTTGTTTTTCTCCAGACTACCACTCATGACGTTGCACAACCCTGATGTATTTTTTCCACTTTTGGGATATTAACACACAAATTTAACATGATGTATAGTTTTTGCCTCTCGAGTATTTTTATGGTCCCAGGTCTGAATAATCAGCTGACATTTCAAAGCGGAACGATCTATGCTCTGACCTTTCTGTTTATCCTGTGGCTTTTTGATGTACAGAGCTTTTTTGCACCTTCATCTCCTAAATATTGGAAATCTATACCAAACGAAGCCGTAGAAGTTATCGTGAAACCCCAAGTAAGACTTAATTGAATGCCTGTTGTTTTGACTCGGGTTCAATCGGTAATTATTAAAAATCTGATCAGTGGTGTTTGTTTTCTGAGGACAGAATTAACTCTGCTACATGTTTGTAGTCGTAAAGTAACACCTGCCACATCTTGGGTGAGAGTCGACTTGGGGCGATGCTGAGCCAAAATCCTGTCTTTGAGAAATAATTGATGAGCGATCCGTCATCGTGTGTGTGTGGGTGTGTGGGTGTGTGTGTGTGCGCGCGCGCGCTTCAGGGATGGGGAAGCATGCTTCATTCCACTTCTCTGCCCTTCATACTGTTTAGAGACAATAGCATGGCTGCACAAACATCTGAGGAGGCAAAGCTCAGACTTGCAGCTTCATGATGCTGCGGCGTTCACATGTGGCATGTTGCCGGGTAACTAATGGACAGTTTACAAGTGGAAGCAATGAGCATCTAAATTCATTACAAGACGCACTGTTTGAGGTAATTTAATCAACATGCATTACGTGCAATAATCATGTTTATTTTGGTTGATCTGTTTATATGTTTGTTACTTTATCAATGTACTAAATTAAAGCAAATTTCTAAATTGGCGCTCTGTAAAAATCACTTGTAATTAACAGAGCAAGACAGAGAAAGGCAATTTAAACTCAAAGAAAACACTGAGAAACGTCTTTGTTCTGTGGGCGAGCTAGTAATTGCACCAAGCGTGGTTCATACATGATCCATGCCTCCTACATTATGGCATGATGATTGCGTTTCCATGGCGATGCAGTCTGCCTCTATCGCTTTGGTCCTACACCAAACTGGAACAGGATCATCAGAAATAAAAACAACTTTGTTGATTTTTGAGCATTCAGTGGACATCTCTCTGTTTTTTGCCCTGATAATTAAGAGCAGATTAGACTGATGACACTTTGTTTTATTGAGAGTAAGGATAAGATTTATTGAAAGCCTTTTATTCTATTGTTTTTATCTTTACAACATAAGCATGCTTAAAATCTAGCCAAGACACGTTGAGGTCTTAAAAATACCCAAACGTCAGGCTCTAAAAAAAAGATGTGGATTATTTCCCATTTTCAAATAAAATCCTCCACCCTTTTATGCTTTTATGGCTGAAATAACCTTCATGTGATTTAAAAAATGTAATGGAATGCAATATTTTAATTCAGAGTTGTATTAAAATTTGGGGTAGAGAGACAGCTGCTGCACCACACAGTTGGTCATTTTGGCCTTGGTTCTCTTTGGAAGGAGGTGAAGATGGGAGGAGGAAGAAGATTTAATCTTGTCCTGCGTGGGAAGAGAAACTGTTGTTTACCAGAGACCCAACGCTTTCTGATCAGGTTAAGGTCTGTCTGTGAACTCCCATGAACTTCACGCTCTTCATCACCTTTGGTGAGCCGTTGCTGTGCACCACCGTTAACGGTTCAGCTTCTTTCTGATGGCCTCATTTGATTCGTCAGCAGTCTGAGCTCCTTTCTTAATACTTTGAACCTCCACTGCAGTTTGTCTTTAACCTTGTCTAGTCAGCCATTAAAGTCCAACAATCTCTGGAGCGTTCAACATCTCAGGAGAAATCTCCGTCACTTCTGCTGCGCTAGCCTTGCGGAGCGTTTTAGCTTCCTCATCAGCCTGCGGTGACAGAACAGGATTCTGCTGCCACAGCAGGGACTGTGGAGGCCGGATTCAGGAGATCCTCCACAGTCATCAGTCTGGGGCTGTGATCACTCTCTCAGTTTTCCAGAACTTCATCAAAGTCAATTGAAAGCCGTTCTTCGTTGCCTCTCTGAAATCCCTCCACATCCCAGTTTTGCTTGTAATTTTGACCCGCTTGTTGCAGATCAATGCATCTCATCCCAGGGAAGACACCTGGCTACATTTATTGCAAATAAGCCTTGACAACAGTCTTAAAAAAATACACTATGATGGACGCTCAGTTGTAGGTGTAGAACAATTTGACATTTTGAAGAAATAAGAAAAGTAAAACATAGCTATATGCATTCATGTAATAACAATCCTGGGCCCTTCAAGAGCTTCAGAGGAGCCACTAAATGAATCTTATGGAGATAAGTTTACTGAGTTATTTATTCGTTTAGTTTCATTCTTTAACCCTCTGCTCTGTGCATTGTGAAAATGTTTGCTGAGATATTTGAAATACAACAGAAAACCTTATTTTAAGCCACAGAAAGCAAAAGGTAAACATTTTTCCATGTCGTGTGTCTCTTTTTCCTGTGTTAGCTTACTGTACTTCCCTCTGAATAATACACGGTGTAGCGTGACTGGCTGCTGAGGAGCTTCTTTCTCCTCACACTTCATGTTCATGCATGTTAATGGAGTTTTGTGAAGACCAGTGTGATGTGTGGGCGTGAGAGCTGGGCAGCTGGATGCCAGCAGGGTAACAGATACAACCAGTTCCCTGGAGTTCAGCACTGAGCACATGCTTGTTGTCATAGCAATAACCCCTGTGTGCTGTCTACAAGCACCAGGACCCACATACATTACAGTAATGTTATTTATGCTATTTAAGTTCTACAAGAGTCATTTAGTCAGATTTACATTAATCCCAGAACAAAGAGGCTCATTCAAATTCAGGTTTTATGGATACAAATAAATGATCAACCTCTCCTCCACCCACACGCACATCCCAGACGCGCCTCCTCACAAAGCACGACGCGCTACATCGGTTTACGTTGTAAATCGTAGAGTTTACAGTGCGGATGATGAGGGGAGAGTGTGTGAGTGGGCATCACTGCTTCATTATCGGCAGCAAGCGGTGGAGCGAAGATGGAGAGATACACATGATGGAGAGAGCATCGTTTCTGAAGAATAGGTGGGCGAGACTTTGTTTCTAATTAGCTTCTCATCTTTTTTGCTCAACTGACAACAGAATATAGAGTCAAAAATGATATTTGAAATACATTTTTGTGTGTTGACTTTGTAAAGGTTCTGAAGACCTGCAAGGAGGAGAAGTTGAAACGAAGAGAATAGACAAGTCATGAAAGTCTGACATAAGGAAGGAGAGACTCTTACAGGGTAAATAAGTTTCTATCTATCTATCTATCTATCTATCTATCTATCTATCTATCTATCTATCTATCTATCTATCTATCTATCTATCTATCTATCTATCTATCTATCTATCTATCTATCTATCTATCCATTTATTTTAAAATAAATATTATTGTGTCGATATCAAGGATTAGCATTTTTAAATAAGTGATGACAAAGAAATAGATTTCATTTGTCATTCTCTAACTTCCTGTTCAGATGTAGGAATCTCTGGGTCTCTAAAAGTCAAAAATGATGACAACGCCATTATAAACTCAAAAGTTTTGTAATTATAGTTCACAAACTGCAGCTGTCACACTGACTGCATTTTATATTTATACTCTTTCATTCTTTCGCTCTGAGTAAAAATGGATCTGAGTAAAAAAGAAATAAGGTTGGGATGACATCTACTTTGGCTAAAAGCTGCAGTAGGTAACTTTTATAAAGAATATATTATTTTCATATTTGTTAATACCATCACCATGTCGTGACAGTATGTTATGATAATATGTGGAAAAGATAATATGTGGAAAAGACCAATTCCCTTCACCTCCTCCGCTCCCGACAACAAACAACCAATCAGAGCAAGGTGGAGGGTCTTAGCACTGTCAATCAATGCTGCTAAATATGCTAATGGTGAGCAATAACTTACCGTGCACCGTCATCTTTGGCCATGCTATCTAGCCTTAGCATTCGAAGAGGGATGAGGAGCTCCACATTTTATTGTGATTGACAGTGCCAAGTCCCGCCTCCTGGCTGTGATTGGTTGTTTCCAGTTACCACTGGGAGCACTTTGAAAAGTCAGAGGCACTCGATCTTTTCCCAGATTATCTGTTTCATTCCACACTGTCACAAAATACTGACAGTTTCAACGAATATGTGTATTTTTTTAATATAAAAGTTACATACTGCAGCTTTAATGCACAGACAGCTTGATAAATAGACTTTTCTCATCCTACATTTGTTTTGACAAGTTTCTCTGCTTTAGAAAATACTTCAAAAAAGTTAAATTCTGCATAAAGACTATTTAAAAATAATTTACATAAGTAGGAAGACATCATGTTTTACAGGAATAATGTCTTCCGAACTGCCATCTGTGTGTAATTAACATAAATGTGTGTTTCACTTAGTGATAAAGTTCCTGAAATAAATAGACTTTTATTGAATGCATTAAGGGAAAGATGGACTGTCCTTTGTGTGTGCGTGTGTGTGTGTGTGTGTGTGTGTGTTTTCCAGGCTTATGTGTGGAAATGTGAGAAGGTCAGACCATAGGAGAGGTCTTTTCATGTCTGTCCGTATATGAGCGCAGCGCAGAGCCGTAATCATTGTGCTGCTCTGCTCCGGACCGTCTCACTCTAATACAGCTTAAGGTCATTGCAGTGTGTGCTGGTCCAGTTCTGATCGTCACCTGACTTTAATCTAACTGCTCCCAAAGACTGTAACCATGAGTGGTGAGTAATTACACCTGTTTCTGTCGCAGAGGGATATTTATTAAGAGCATTTGCTCAATGTTGTTAATGAATTACAGAAACTGTTGTGTATTTACTTGTACAGGCAGCATGTACTTTGTATTACATGGATAAATCTTAAATTTATATTATAGTTGTACGAAACAAGGCATAGGTGTGTGTGTTTATGTTTTACTTCAATGTTCAGCGTTAACGTTCTTTAGTGTTTTGTCTTATCTGCAAGTTCAGATGTTTTTTGTGGCTTTTGGATAAATTTTCTTGAAATCTATAACAATTTACACATCTGATGTTTTTGTGTGAATTGTTGCTTAAAGAAAATAGCGACCATCAACGCTTACACCAGTTTTATTCTGCATGACCATTGTTGATTTAAACAGGTGTGTTTCATACGGTTCTGTTAAATCATGATCCACAAAGTTGGACAAAGAAATCTTTTGTTAAAACAGGGGGGATTTAAAACTAGCACAGCACTGTCTGTACATTTCTGAATTTTCTTTGACATTATGCAAAAGGGTTAGCCAAGACGGTGGTCCGATAACTATGGTTGTAACTTTGTTGTGGCTTTGAAGTTGATAGTTTATAGTTGAACACACACAGTGATGCTCGCTGTGCCTGGATGTTAATAGCATGATGTTTTTGCAGCTGAATGTGCTCTGTTACAGTTGTATCTTCTCAACTGTGCAATCAGAAGGAGCCTATTACTTTCACCTTTTTTATTCAGGAGCAACATGTATTTTTTAGTTTGAAATAAAAAGAATGCTTTTAAGATAGAGGATGCCAGCATATGAACTGGTTCTGGGTCATCCCTGAAATCTCATCCCCTCATTTGTTGTCATACATTGTTCCCACCTGCTACTGCTTTACAAGAAATCCCTAAAATATTTTGCATACATATACTTATGCATCACATATCAGTGGTTCATTTAACTTGACTCTGTAATAATCTATCAAGATTTTGTATTTTGAACTATTTTCATTCATTCTCATCTTTGGGTTGAGTAAGGTGAAATATGTCACATTATGATCCCTGATCAAACCCAAATAACATCGAAGGGGAAGAAATTAGCCTATTTAAAGGGGCCACGTTATAACAAACTCTGGGTAAAGAATGACAGATTACTTTAAATCATCTGTGGTCTAAGCAGCTAGACAACAAGGAAGGTAAGAAGAGAGGAGCAGATTGTTGCAAACCCCCCCCCCCCAAAAAAAACACCAGAAATGTATGTATGGGGTGAGAATGATGCAGAAATGTGAAATTACTGCTGTGAGGTGTTCAGTTAAAGGGAGGTCATGTCTGTGTGACTTGAGGGCGTAGATAAACACATGAATACGTCACTGAGTCAAAGCGCGGGAAGTCTAGTTTGTTTGCAAAAGGGGACGTGTTAAGAGGAAGCAGGTCTGCAGCCGGGGCACATAGGAAGACGTAAAACTATCAGCCACGTGTTACTACACGCACAAAGAAAAGAGAGAAACACGGTAAGATTTAAGAAAGCTCAGTAATTTAACACTGACAGCACTTTTCATTCAGGACATTTAAAAAGGATACTTGCATTTTTTTTTTTTTTTACTTATCTAATTTCAAAACAAGAAGTTTTTCCTGCTTTAGTTATAATTGGGAAACTGGACTTGAGGCTTTGCAGTGTCAGTAAAAGTTAGCAAACCCACAGAATCAAGGTGTACACTGTAGTTCTTTGTTCTTTTTTTCCACAGCTAAAACAATGTATTAAATTTTTGTGAGATATACAACAAGTTCTGTAGTGTGTAAAACTAAAGTTGTGTACTTTCAAAGTAAAGTAAGAATTGAATGGAGAAACTGTTTGACAAGCTGCAACAGAACACAACACATTAGCTTAAGTGAGAAGAGACTTGTGTTGAGCTGCCTGTTACTTCTTCTGTATGTTTTTCTTTGCTGCTTCATCAATTTTGTAGCAACATTTTTAGCTTATTACACAATAATAATGTGTAAACTCTTACTTATTTAAAGTTATTTAAATAACTTTAAATTTAAATAGAATTTAAAGTAGTTTAAATTCTAATTGCATTCAAGTTTGACATGCTGGCTTAGAAATGACGCTATAGTGTGGAGAATTCTGACCATGAAGCTATTTTAATTAACAGGAATGCACAGGCCAATGGTATAATAGCTTCCAGAGTTTCACATGTTTTTGTCAGATTTTTGGTCACCGTTTAATTTTGATTCGCAGCACTGGCCTGGTGCTGAAATCTGCTTCTTGGTTTCTTCACCCATCCAAGACAAAAAACATGGAATAGCGACAAATATTGCTTTTTAATCCTCTTTCAGTTTCACACGAGACCTGCCTGCTGGACCAGGTGTTGGAGCTTATTATGAATGAGAAGCCACCCAACAGTGCAAGCCTTTTTCTAAACGAGGACACAGAAAGACCAACGTTGCCGGACAAAGTTGACCTCAGGAGGCGTTTTCGCAGAGCCATGGAGAAGAGAGCAGGCAGCATGAGGCAGAGGATCGGCTCCATCAGCAAGAAAAGCCTCAAAGGTTTCTTCAGGAGGAACCTGTTCGTTTTGTTCACAGTGGCTTCTGTGGTTCTGGGTGAGTGGGAATAAAGTCATGTTATGTTGGAGGACTTATCAGTTACTTGGGTACAAATGACTTTATTTGTTTGCTTGAATGTGTGGGAATGTTTACTTTCTGTTCAGGTGTAATCCTAGGCTTTGCTCTACGACCCCATAACCTGTCCATGAGGGAGATAAAATACTTTTCCTTTCCTGGGGAGCTCCTGATGAGGATGCTGAAGATGCTAGTGCTGCCGCTGATTGTCTCCAGTCTGGTCACAGGTTAGCTCACGATGAGCAAAGAAACAAAGTCCCTGTGCTTTAATCCCATCTCTTTATTTACTGAAAATGTTTTACTCATAAATCACAGAAATAAAGTAATGATACCAGTAGGGTTAGGGTTAACAACATTTGGCAGTTTCACAAACAATTTCTCAATGTCTCAGGTATCTCCTCGTTGGACAGGAGAGCATCGGGAAAGATGGGTTTGCGCGCAGTGGTCTACTACATGGTGACCACACTGATCGCAGTGTTTATCGGCATCGTGATTGTCATGATCATCCGTCCTGGGAAAGGCAGCAGGGACAGTCCTGCGGTGAAAAGCGGAAACATTGAATCCATTCAGGCTACTGATGCTTTTCTGGACCTCATCAGGTGAGGACCCACTGGTTTAGTGAGATCAATGTGTTTGGCTAAAATGCCACATGGAAAGTTACATGAAAAAGGAATAAAACTCCAGGGTTAGAAAATGAAAAAACTGCAATGAGCTGGCTGCTTATGAATCAATCAATTGTATTTGTACAACACATCTCAGCAACCAGGTAGTTCAAAGAACGTTAAAACACAAAAATACAAAGTCATAGGACACACAGGCAACAATGGAAACATTACGTTTTGCCAAGTGCCATCACTATACATGAAATTTGTTGGTTAATGTTTCATTTATTTTGGTTCAAGAGCAATTATAAACAGGAGGGTTTTTAGTCTAGATTTAAAGGAACTCGGTGTTTCAGCTGTTGTGCAGTTTTCTGGAAGTTTGTTGCGGATTTGTGGTGCATAAAAGCAGAATGGCTCTCTCTCAGGTTCTCCAGAGTCCTGATAATGACCATATCATAATGCTCATCATGTTTCACATTTAGTGCTCTTTTTTTTTTTGATGAGGTGCTTTTTTATGTTTTGTGATAAGCACGTCTTTTGCAACTATGGTCAGCATAAAGTTGGGCTTCATGGTGGATTCAGAGAAGCTTTTGTTTTGCAATCACTCTCCTTCGTCCAAACATTTGGGAAACACAGGAAGGGATTACCGACACATGTAGAACTAAAACAGAACCATATTTATTGTAGTTCTTTCAGTGTTGCTGTCAGTCTCTTGGCAGTTCCTTCTCCACTTTCTGTCTTGTCTTCTCAAATATGGAAAAATGTCCAGTTTTGGAAACTGTCCCTTGTCTCAAATTTTTCTGTGCCATGGTACAGGAATATGGTCTGTGAATTATGCTCTTCTTCTGACTGGCATTTAATGTCCAACGAAATCCTTTTTATCCTCTGTAATCTCTCTGCAAACTAGAAACATATAAATGCAAATAAAATCGTAATAGCACAGCTGAACGTAATTAAATAGTCACTAAAATTGTTGACAGGTGTGAAACCACCAAGACTGAATGCTGGAATTGAATCAAAAGGTTCTTTAACAAAGTGTGAGTTTATGGGTGTGCACAATTATGCAACTAAACAATAGAAGCATTTAATTTTTTTTATTTTGAGCGTCAAACAGAGTTGTTTCTTTTTCAGTTCAAATGTACAGGATATACGTCACACCGAAGGTTGATTTCATTTTTACGTCCGAAAAACCAGATGTTTCAACAAGTGGTCTGTGCACTATTTATATCCCCCGTACTACATCATTGTGTTATTACAGGACTATTTGTGATATTTCATACAGTTCTAACAAACCAGTTTTGACTCATCTGGAGTTTTTGTCTGTCCACTTAGGAACATGTTTCCCCCCAACCTGGTGGAAGCGTGCTTCATTCAGGTAAATATGTTTCACTTCCTTCCAGTTTCTGCCACTTTCTGTGCCATGCAGAAGTATTCACTTCCTTTCCATAACTTCACTTGTGGGTTTATTTGCAGCATAAAACTGTGTACAAGAAGACTGTTTCCACAAGAAACGTGACAGTGACTCTCAACCTCACCGACTTGCTTAACATAACAGACTCTCCTCTGAATGAAAACCTCACAAGGGTGCAACGCACCATACAGGTGAATTCAAATCAATACATCATCTTGTTATTTCCTAGAATTAAGCCCTTCGCCTAGATTACGAAGTGTTGTTTCTGTTGTGATCTGCAGGAGACAGTGGAGGAAACGGTTCCTGTGTCTGGTTCCTCGGCCGGCGTGAACGCTCTGGGTCTGGTCGTCTTCTCCATGTGCTTCGGTCTGGTCATTGGCAACATGAAAGAGCAGGGGCACGCTCTTAAAGAGTTCTTTGACTGCTTAAACGAGGCCATAATGAGGCTGGTAGCCGTCATCATTTGGTAAATAATTACCAGAATTGCTGCTTTTTCGGCAAAATGGGTTTTCTGACTTACTTGTAAAACTGTTATATAGATAATGAAGCTTGCACTTGCATTTTGTCATGTTTGTTTGTGACAGTAAACACTGTTCCCGAATCATCTCCTTCTGCAGGTACGCTCCAGTTGGAATCCTGTTTCTGATTGCTGGGAAAATAGTGGAGATGAAGGATCTGGCAGAAGTGGGTGGTCAGTTGGGGATGTACACAGTGTCTGTCATTGTGGGTCTTCTAATCCATGGACTCTTCGTCCTACCGCTGCTCTACTTTCTGGTTACCAGAAGGAATCCCTATAGTTTCATCGGTGGCCTGCTGCAGGCCCTTATCACCGCTTTAGGGACATCGTCTAGGTGAGTTTCACCATGAAAATATTTCTCAGTGATCTTATTTCTCTCTTCCATCCCTTTCCCATCAGGACCTAATGGGTCCCTCTGTCTAGTTTGGGTAGGGACTTCTTTTCTGTCAAGAGTTTCCATACTCATTGTGAACAAAAACTAAGTCAAGGAAAAACCACTATTTCATTAAAAAGGCTTTGTATTTTACTGTCCAAAATGCTCAACAGACATAGTGAATAGCCACATTACTGACCATTTTAGAATGAAATGTTCTGATGAGCATCCAGCATGTAAAGAGATGTTGGCTTGTGCACATAATGACAACAGCACTAATGCCCA
Source organism: Poecilia reticulata (assembly GCF_904066995.2). Lineage (NCBI taxonomy): Eukaryota > Metazoa > Chordata > Actinopteri > Cyprinodontiformes > Poeciliidae > Poecilia > Poecilia reticulata. Next base: position 18,604,639 of record NC_088833.1, on the reverse strand, counting down.
AAGCAGACTGTTTTTGCAAAAATAAATGTATTTTCTATCCATTTGTTTAAACTTCCCACAAAATAGTTTTGATTCATTGACTTCAAGTTGCAGCCAGAAAACTCTAACAGAAACTTTTTTTCCATTGATCTCCAGGGTTCAGCAGTTTTATTGCCATCCTACTGTCACACACCTTGATCGGTAACATCCAAAGTCAGTCCTTATGACCGGTTCGCCTTAGATCTGGATGTAAAAAAACTCCTGAATCTAATAAATGATTAACCACCTGTCCTTTGCAGGACTTCAGAGCATGTTGTGACTTAATTCAGCGTCGTTAGCACAGCAATACATCGTTAAAATGCAGAACACAACACCTATAGGACAGGAGTTAGACACAGATAGTCTTTGAACACATCTTGATTAACCACATACATTATATTGCCAAATGCATGACATCACCTACATTTATCAACATATAAAATTTAATGTGTTGAAATAGGCTTCATTCAAGTATTAATGAAGCTATATTGAGACAAAGGCTTCAACATAGCACTGACCCACTATTTGCAAAATGTAGCTAATTTCAACCTGCTACACACCAGGTTGAAATTAGCAGTCACTCTTTAATCATGTTGGGGCTACCCCTAAATCTCAGGAGCATAAAATTGTTGTGAATATTATTATCTTCACAACCCGATCTCTGATCACAGACGCTACGTCTTTTGTCTTTTTTTTTCCCACTCTGTTGCAGTTCTGCTACTCTGCCCATCACTTTCCGATGTCTTGAAGAAAACAACCACGTCGATAAACGAGTGACTCGCTTCGTCCTTCCCGTGGGTGCCACCATCAACATGGATGGCACCGCGCTCTATGAGGCTGTGGCGGCCATCTTTATCGCTCAAGTCAACGACATGGACCTAAACTTTGGGCAGATTCTCACCATCAGGTTAGCAAGTTTTCATTAATCACTAATAAATGAATTTAAAGCACAATGAATGCAAGAGTAGGATTAATATTTTACCTAAATGATTAACCATTTTTGTACAATTTGTCTGTTTATATTAAAGACATTTTAAGCTTCTTCAAAAATAAATGTGAGCACATCTGTTAAGCTCATACAACAACAGAACCAATACATTGTATCATTTTTTATTTTTCTACGTTTGGATATCCACTGTCATTTCATCATCAAATTATTGAAAATTAATACATATTTCTTGGTTTCAAACACTAAAATATGCTTACAAATAAAAATATTGCAGTGCCATCTTGGGACTTTGGATAATGTGACACTTTCCAATGGATCCCATACAATCTGCTTATTAATAACTTTTAATAATCTGTAGTTTTGGCAGCCTTTTATGTAGTTGAGGAAAACATATTGAAGTTTATAAGTCAAACACAACACTGCACTAAAACAACAATTTATCACCATAGACTAACAGTTAATCTTACTCAACAGAGCTCTATGCTCTGTCAAGAAAAATTTTTTAAATCACTGTTACAGTGAATAATTATAAATAACTTCACTTAGCATAATTTTATCAATCTAAAAATGAGAAAGACATCAGAGATTTTGTGAAGTTTAATCTGAAACCGGTTGATGAGTTTAATACGGAAATGAGAAACTGAGTTTGCAGGTTGAAATTTGTCAGACGTGCACCTCATCTTTTTTGTGTCACGCATGTATTTTACTTTTAAAATGTAATCCATCAAAGCTTTTGTAATCGAAGCATTCTGTTTGTTTTTGTCGTGGAAAGTAGGGAATTTTGCTCAGAATAACAATATTTATTGAAGCATAGCTGATTAAAAGTTTTTAGAGTAGAGATTTATTAGAGGTTGATGAGGTTTGGTGAAAATCTTTGATGTGAACTAGAAGATGAGATGAATTGAAAAGGAAAGATGTGGATTACAGTGGCTTTTCTCTTTTCCAATCCTGCTTTGTCCTTTGACTTTCTTACCTAGAGGAACTGATTTATGGCTCTAGTTTAAGCTTTTCTGAAAACATATTGCATTAACAGTGTCTTCTGATTAAGTTACGTTAAATGTGGAGCGTAACACAGTTTGTAGTGTAGGTAGTGTAATAGTTCCTTGTTTGGCTTCATCACTCTACTACTCCCACTATGACTGCACATGTGCTGTTTGTTTGTTTCTCTTTATTAAATGTCTCCACTCTCCATCCCACCCACTCAGTATCACAGCAACGGCTGCCAGCATCGGAGCAGCAGGCATCCCTCAGGCTGGCCTGGTGACCATGGTGATCGTATTGACATCGGTGGGACTGCCCACAGAGGACATTACACTGATCATCGCCGTGGATTGGTTCTTGTGAGTTCCCACTAAATGTCAGCTTGACGGGGATTGGTCTGGGACTGAGGCAGCCTAAATGTCATTGTGGAGCTTCTGAGAGCCTACAGGCTGCACGTCTACAAAGGTTATTGATACATAATGCAGAGCAACAGATTAGAGAGCCTGTGAGGATATTTGTAGTTGGTGTACACCAATGTTTCTGGTTGAAATGGTTCTTTGCATAATCAACCCCTGCAGGTGTGCCCCAGTTTCTCCTCCTTATCATCTAACATCTTCTGTCTCCGTCTCCGCTGCAGGGATCGTTTGCGCACCACCACCAACGTGCTGGGCGACTCGCTCGGTGCCGGCATCGTGGAATATCTTTCTCGTGAAGAACTGCAGAATCAAGATGCTGACTTGCGAAACTCTGTGATAGAGGAGAATGAGAAGCCATACCAGCTCATCTGCCAGGATAATGACACACTGAACCACCTCAACAACGAGACCACGATGTGAGGAAATTTGTTTTCACCTGAAAGGACTTAACAAATCAATAACATTTCAGCAAGAAAGTGAGAATCGTTGAGATAGAGGACTTTCTTGAACACCTTAAATTGGAATTGGTTAAATAAGCTGCGTCTTCTGCAACAAATGAGGCATTCTTAAAGGGAGGGAGTAGTATGTAAAATCAGCTTTTTGAGCTTTACATCATGTTATAATGTTGTTCCCTCATCTAAAACACATCTGGAGAGTTGCTTTGTTTCTTTCATGCATGTTTGAGGAATCATTCAATCTCCTGTGGCAGTCATTTGGATTGCCTAAACTCTAGCTCCCACAATGCACCAACTATTTCCACAAAGCTCCTTCTTGGAGCTGCAGTCCCAAAGTCGAACTTCCCCCTTACAGAGCACAACTCAGTCACAATTTCCCCACTCTGCTCCTTCAGTCTACTGACAGCGACAATTAGGAATTGCTGAGCTCTGCTGAGCTCATCATGCGAACAGCTTCCAATCTCCAGCGTTGCTAAACGTACTATGGAGAAGCATCGTTATGATCACGTGCTGAGGGCGGAGTGTCAGAGAGAGCAGAAGCTTCTTAAAGAGACAAACGCCCAATTTCAAGGCGTCAAACTATAAAGTCAAATTTCTTTTGTTATATTTTATAAATACAGCATTTTTATAACAACTAAAGGTAACACAGTTTCTTGATTGTGCTATAAAATGTCACTATGTACTTTGAAAATATGTAACACTCCCTCTTTAAAAAAAAAAGCTAATTGTATCCTACAACATTAATATAAAAATAAATTTAGGCCACATAAAGTTCAGAACCCTTCACACTTCCAAGCGTTTTATTTATCCACTATGAAGATATTTTGCTATGTTAAATGTACTGTTTTTTCTGCAACTAGCATTACATCCCAGCCTCCAGTGAGGCCACTTCTTTAACAGGACCAATATTTTAAACAAATATAATTTATTTTGTGTACTCCCTCTTTTGTCATTTTCATCTTGACTACCTCTCTTTGGGAGTTTTACAAGGTTTCACAAACCACCTGAAAAGCACTCTAGCTCATCAGGCTGTAAATAGAAATTACTGAGGTTTTTTTTTTTCTTTATGGGGTAAAAATTATGTGAGCTTTCCTACAGTTTAATTAAATCTTTGGATGTACTTTACTGCTTGAAAGGTGAAATCAGGAAAAAGGATTTAAATGTAGTAACTTGGGGTAAATGATTTTACACAGTGTTTTCTTAGAGGTGTTTATTTGATATCAGATATTTATTTGGTGCTATTGCGACCCGGTAATTTCACAGAATTAGCTACAACAATGCTAAATGCTGTTATTTTATTTATTTTTGTCTATCCACGGCACTGTGCGACTAAGATTGTTTTCTTGTAGTTTTTTTATAATTGTACCAAGCCTTGTAACATCGTTACAAGAAAACTGAAAAATCTGAATTGACTGTTCCTCTTGTTGGTTTGTGAACGAGTGCTGTGAAGACATATTGTGAAGCATTTGAGAGTTTAAATATAAATTAGCTTTTAAGTCTGGTGTGACTAGTGATTAACAAGTGCTTTTATTTATCAGTGACTTTAAGGATTTTCTGACTTTGTGCAGTGTTTGTTCAGAAATATGGCTTAGTTCTGATGCTTGATGTTACCAAACAAAACATTGTTTTATATGGAAGAGCAGCTCTAAGTTTCTGTGGAGGTTGTATGAAAAATGTGATGAATAAATGTCTCAGGAACTGAACTGTAATTCTCATTATTGTGATTGTGGCTACCCCTTGTGGAGGATATTATCCTAAGATACTATTTGCTCTTCTATGTTACTGTGAAACATGGGATGTTGAAATAAAGCTCTACATTTAATATTTTGTCACTGGGCTCCGCTACATTTATTTAACTACAACACCCTAACTAACCACCACCACCAACAAAAATTAATTATGATTCCAAAACAAAAGCAGATTGAGACAATAGTCATGTCTCGGAAACAAAAGTGGATATATAAGCCTTATCGATGGAGGTCAGAAACATGATTCACCATGGCAACAGGAGGAAATAAGGGTAAGTTGACCACCTGGTTTTCTGAAACATGTTCTTTATTTCATGTTTCAAAGGATAAAATTAATCCTTTCTGGATAACAAATCTTTTTCTTTTCTTTCTTTGGTTTAGATTCATACTCATCCCTTAACATTACTAGTTGTCACAAAGTTTTTATGTGATTTGTCCAGCCCACCCAGATTCAGAAATTGCACTGAATGACATACAATTTGTGAAACCTTTCTCACCTCCTTCATCCCAGCTGTTAATTAGTTAATTACTCTCACCTGTTCTGGTTTAAATAATCACCCACCCAACATATACATCTCCTGTGTCTCTAGTTAAACATGAGATCCTTCTGCTTCCCATGTTTGTTTTGCACTTTTTTTTTTTTTTTTTTACACTTTCATTCTGCTTTTGTCAACATAAATATATTTTTTCAATTTAACCTGCTATTGCTTCACTCCCTGATTTTTGGATTGTGTTTTTGTCTCGAGCTAAGTTGCTATGAATTATATTTTTTATTTAGTGACACTCCTGTTCTGCTTTTCTTGACACCTTCCCTGCATTTGTCTTCATGATGAACCTCAACACTGTATAATCTCTACATAAGACCACCCAGCCCCAACAAAATGCACAAAACGAGTTGCAGTTAATGTTTCAGATTAATTTATAAAATAATTCACTTGAGATACAGTGCATTCCTCTACGTTACAATGCTTGTGTGCTTTACACACACAGGACAGCCCTCTAAGTTTTAACAGCCTTGTCATTTAATGAATCGATCCATGAGTGCTTTGGCATAGTTCAATGTCAAACTACTAGTTAAAAAGATAAAAGTAAACTTAAGCCAAGTTAAATCTGATGATTTGTTGATGCTTGTGGGTCAAAATCCAAAAGATCTACTTATATTTTACAAACAGTCAATATACAAAGTAGACAAAATGTGTTAAAAAGTATGTTAAAGCCCATGGAAATCATCACCTTGTGATTTTTTTCCCATGCTGGCCTCAACAAAGACCTGCAAGCCTCAGTACAAATACTTCAAAAGAAAGCCAAAGGAGAAAAGAGCAAAGTGCAAGTTAATATTAAAAACATGTTTTTCAAATTTCTGCACACTCAGCTGATTTTGACAAAACCCCAACTACATCATTACATTATTTACGCGGTACGAGTCACAAATAAGCACAGAGTATATTGCAGATATAATATATGAATGTCAATGCTGTTTCACTGATCTCACATCAGCCACAAGTGTTTACACTATTTCAGAGGGCGATACTTTCAGGCAGACTCCGGCAAATAACAGTATAAGCCATTAAATAAAAATCACTGCAACTTATCTTACAATAATGCTCTCCCTCTCACATACTGGGAATATTTTATTATACCATTTAAATAAGTATTGCTGCCCAGGTCTGGTCCCAAGGAGACGGATAGAGAGACACAAGATGACTGGAACGTCAGCGAGCGTCGCAGATTAAAGCCGACGAGCTGCTGAATGATTACTTGGCCTGCAAAGTAAAAGGAGAGTTTAAAAGATGTCGGATTAGACATTAACATAATATAAGCTTTAAACTAATTTTATTAAACTTAGAGAAGCCTTACGTATGACTACGACTAACTCCACTGTTGACGGCGCTTCTTCACTCCACATTCAGAACTGCCCAGTTGTCTTTTTTGTCCTGATCACAACAGTTGAAAACAACGTAACAGGTGAGCAGATATATGAGAATCAAAACTGAGGAACAGTTGAGCTCAAAAATATTCATACCCAAGAAATATTTTCATTCAACCAAGAATGATTTTTCACATTGGAAATCAGATGGACGTGCTCCAAAAGGCAAAACGGTATTGTATGAGAGGCAACACTGTTTTTATTTCAACAAAAATCATGTTGAATTATTTATACCATTCTCTCCATAAACAATTAGAGCAATGAAGGAATTTTTATACTTGCTGACCAGTTTTTTGCATTGGTATTTGTGGCATTTAATCTTTCGGGATGAGCTTTAAGCTTTTAATGTTGAGATGCCTACTTGCCATTACCCTAATCTTTAGATTCTGTGTCAGTGATCTGGTGAACAGAAACGGATACATAAGACCACCCAGTCAGTCGGGTTCTCTCAGAGGTGACAGGGTAGGAAAGTGCAGCTTGGATGGTAAAGTCAGTATCAGTCAAGGGCATCATTGAGGGGACACGTATCACAAACCTGACAGATCCGTAAATAGCTTGAGCAGAAATACTAAAAACAATGGCGTCATCAACACGTTACTTAGTAACGCGTAACTCTAATAACAGCATAATGACTGTCATTCCATACTTAACACTTTATTATTTGTCTCACAACTATCAAGCTAGATAGCTTGATAGTTATATATGTGTCTGGTAGCAGACATGTGTCTTGGTGATGTATTTTATTGTTCAAAATACATTTGGTTATTGGTCAAAAATGCATTTACAAATGTTGACTGGCAATTGATCTGGTTCTGCCTCTTTCCAAAGTAAAAAACAGATAGTAAAATAGGATTCAGCATTTTTAAACTCAATACAGCAGTTTGTCCAATGAACATAAAGTCTAAAAAACAAGGTCTGTACTTCTTGAACAACTTTACATCAGTGCAACAGTTTGCTCTACGAAATAAATAAAAATGATCTAAGGCTCCTTAGCTCCTCACTGATAACTCAGTGTGCCGTCTCACATGAGGAAGATAGTAAGGCTCTGGTGAAAGATGTGGTTAGTGAGTAAAAGCAGCTGCAGGGAGGTTCAAACCTGACCTCTGACATGGCGGGCAGGTTGTCGCGAGGAAGCAGCCACATTGTTCTGTGGTTCTTGAGTCTCTGTCTCTGCAGAAGCTTCCTCAACAACCTCTTCACCTTACGATCTCTGGGGTCCGCACATTTCACTGCCTTCTTCGTGTAAAGTCTAGAGAGAGAAAGAGCAGAATCTCTCACTTGGATCGACCCAACATATAACAGATTTCAAACAAATTTGAAAGTTTAAGGTCAGAAACACGTTTGTCAAGTATTATAAAGAATAAACACGAGTGGACATGGGAACAAAATGATGAAAGTCATGAGTTGGTAAATTAAAAATGTTCATATCACTTGAGTCTTTTTTATATATGATCACTTTAAAGCCAAGAACACCAGAGTGATTTATTGGCATTGTTGAGAAAGGCCAACACAGAGTACTGCGCGATTGTGAAAGACACAGGAAAGAACACGTTTCTCAATTTAAAAAAAAAATACAAATCAGAAAATTGTGTCGCCTTCCATTAATCTCATCTTAATACTTTGTCAAATCACCTTTTGCCACACCTTCAGTTGAATATCAATTTGGTTATGTCTCGACCAATTTTTCATATCTAAAGGTTTTGATTTTTGTCCAACTTTTGTGTGAAATCCCTGTGCAAAAAGTAATTTTAACCTCTTATCAGAGTGAATCTACATCCAAATCTGAAGACTTTTGCAGGTAATAAGTTTTCTTACAGGCCTGTATTCGTCAACTCACCTATTGACCAGCTTCCCTGCTGAAGAATAGCATCTCCGCAGCATGATGCAGCCACCACCATGTTAAGTGTTTGTTCAGGTTGAAATGCATTTTAAAAAAATTTTTAAAACACATTCTGCATATTGGCCAAAAAAATCTAATTTTGGTCTGATCTGACCTGAGCACAGTCTTCCACCTGCTTGATGTGTCTTCCATCTGGCTTGTGGCAAACAAGACTTCTTATATTGTTCAATCAACACTTTTGTCTCCTCCATAACAGGACAGACTTGAGGAGTGTTTGTCATATTCTTCCACCTGAGCTGTGAATCTCTGCAGCTCCCCAATAATCGCCATGAACATCTTGGGGAAGAAATACAAACCTTCTTCTCAATTACTCACTACTTGAGTATTTGAGCATCATTTAAAATCTCAATGAAGTACGTTGAAAATTAGTTGTACAATAACAAGAAGAGTGAAAACTTTTTCAAGGTGCTGTAAAAATATTTTGTGTGTGAGAAGACTTCTGTGTTTGTGTTAACTGGATCGTGTGCAAAAGCAAACTCTCTTGCTACATCAGATTTCTGCGAACTGCTGGCAGCGATCGGCATCACAGTGTCGTTTACTTAACTAAACCCTGCTGTTCTGACCGAGTGACTAAATGCTGCGGGGCTCAGCTCGCCCGAAAGATATTTTCAGGCGGCTTGTTATTCCCACATATTTCCTCTTTTACTTCCCTGGCAATCACAGCAAGCAGCTCTGCCATAACAATTTGACCTGGAAAGAAGACAATGCCTCTCAGGCCATGCAGCCCTGCTCCTGCGCTAACGAGAAGCATTTTTTTTCCATGCCTCCAAATTGCTCTGTACTCTTAAGCTCCAGGAGTGGATAGCTGAAATACTTGCATGATGGCTTGTATGCTGCAGTCGGGCCCCTCCGTCTGCACCTCAAACCGCAGCACATCTTTGGTACGCACCTTACCCTGGGAGTACAGCATGCAACACTGGACATCCCTCTGCATCTGCACGCCTTTACCTGGGGAACAGAAAACACACCTTGGAATAATATTGTGCACCACATCACAGCATCGACATAAAAATGCAATTAAAAAAAAAGTTTGGTAATAACCAGGAATCATCTTAATGTCAGCTGCAGAATAATTATGCATTATTTCCACATTATCTGTCCTAAAAATAATCCTCATAGGAATGTCAGAGGAGATGCACTGGTTTGCCCTGTTCAGTGTGAGAATTGAGTGGAAGTGAGATGAGGAGAGGGGGGAGTGTGTGTTTGGCATCACATTCCCTCATTCAAAGCCAATGTGTAAACAAAACAAAGTGAGATCTGAAACACTAGGAGCAATTTGAGCTGCAAAAAAAAAATAATAGAGAGAAAGAGCTGTTTGTTATGCCATGGGTGATGCCGAATCAGTGCACTTCCTAAGCTGTGTTTCAAAGAAGAGGCTGCCTGGCATGTCGCTCTGCATGCGTGTGATTTTTTTTTTTCAGATGCTCATCCTGCGTTCTGCCCCTCTGTTTACATCCATGCCTCTTTCCCCTCTTCTTTCCTTTTTTTATTTGTGTGTTCGCCATCGCTCTGTTTGCCACCCTGTCCACCTGCAGGGTGCATGCAATACGTGCAAGACGCAAAACACACAGACGTTCAAAGGATAGCTGTGTCCTACCTTCTACAGATGCCAGGAAGATGACAGTGAGCGAGAGAACAGTCAGCGTCTGCAGCATGAACATGGTGAGACTGGCAGGGAGGAGAGGATAATCTACTCTGTCACCTCTCCCTCTATGGCTGCCTCTTGTAGATAACTCCCTCCCTCTCTTTATACCTCCCTGCCCATCTCTCACTCACTCACTTTCGCCACCTCTCCTTTTTCTGTCTCTTACCGTCCTTCCCTCCCACCCTCTGTTTATCCATCCTCAGTCAGCCTCCCGCTCAACTCTCTTCCTCCCTCATATTCTCTGATTTTTTTCCTCCTCCCTGATCTGTTCATACCACCTCTCCCTGGTTTCTCCTTTCTCATGTCCTCGCTCAGGATGCCAGACCCAATTTGTTTGATTTGAGGCTTTAAATTCCTTTTTTCCTCCTCTGCTGCATGTTTTGCCTTAAGGACTGAATAGATTTCAAAAGAGTGATAAGAACAAATAACACTGCTCATGCTATCAGGTTAAATCACATTGCCTGTCCAGTTACTTAGCAAGCAAGTTGACAAAAACAGGTTTCTAGTTGCAGATTTAAGATTTATTTAGGTTCATTTGCACTTCTTAACGGCACTGGTGTCATAATAATGCATAATTATGTATTTTAAATATTGTTTACCAAACAAACAACTTCAGTGAGCGTATTTTTTAATCTGCACAGGATGCGAAAGTTTGAGTTTATTGAGAATTTTCTCTAAGATGAATTTTACAGGCTCAAAAATTTACATACACCCCACCAATATTTGATTAAATGTGCCTTAGCAGGTTGCACCTTAATCATGAGCTTATAATAGCTTCTGGACTCATTCTGGCTGAGTCGTTTGCCACTTAAAATTTGTTGGTATTTCAGTAGTGAGACATGAGGGTTACGGGTTTGAATCCCAGCTGGGAGTTTGTACTTTGAGGTTGCACTTTCTCCCTTGTACATCATCGTGGACTGAAGCGGTGGCGACCGAAAAAGAATTAGCTGCTCCAAGACCGACACCTTCAAGCTTGACTGACCTCTGCAGCTGCAGAAATGCACAAACTAAATACCTTCAGAGAACAGCTATGATCGGGGGGAATAAAGACTGAGCTAATTTTCTAGAGTTGCACAGTTTGAAGGAGTCAAAGTGAGGCTTTCAAAACAAAAAAACACTGTAAGGGTATTACAGTATGTGCCACTAATAGCCTAACGTACTTCCAGTAAAGAGGATATAAATTGTCTGTATTTTGTCTTTATAAATGTCCCACCCTTTGCCTCACATTGGTAAAGAAATTGAAGGAGCTGTTGATGTCTAGATGTGTTCTCTGTTTTTTCATTGCATCTGTTTAGTTGAATTGTGGCTTCTTGGTGAAACCATTTCAAAAGCAGCCGCTGCCTTTGTCTTTATTTTCCACTCAATGTAGAGAGTACACCCACACTCCCAGTCAGTCACTGTAAATGGCCACTCAAATGGAGGTTTCTCCTCTGTTTCACTGTCAAAATACAAAATGTTTGGCTTTGGAAATGAACTGAATTGAATTAAATTGAACTGAAGTGACTGCATGGCAGCACCGCTGGTAGTTTTGTTGCCTGGGGTCTTTCTGCATTCGGGACCCCTTTCCTGTGCATGTAAGCTTGCGTAGTACAAGGTGGCTGAAATAATAAAGATTGAAAAGTAACATCCAGCTATTCAGCTTGTTCCAAGCCAACTATTAGCCAATGGAAACTTTGACACAACTGTGCATTCCAGTCAGAAAATGAACTCCCAGAACATGTCCAAACCAGCTGATACTGGTGTTCTGAAATTACCTGTCCTCAACTCTGCTGAAAATGTACAAACTTTGGTTAAAATTTAGGTTTGTGCCTGGAAGCTCTCCTGTTTCTGATAAATATTCAGCCAGATTTATGCCAGGACTCTGTTATTTTGTTTCAAAGAGCATGTAGTTGAAACTCTAAAGGACATTTATTACTATATTAATGAGAGTGTATGTTTATATTTGAACTTATCTCATTTTTTACTTCTGCCACAGGTATAAACTTCTGACAGATGCTGCAGCTAACAGAGCAAACTCTGAACTATAACATCAGTATGAAACTAATCTGAGCACATTGGCTTATTTCAAATCTTGGCTCATTCTGCACTAAAGTCATCAAATAAATGGAAAGTATTTTTTATAACAAGTGATACAGATGTTTGAATAACAGCTCAGTGACAGAGCTCTACATCTTCTCCTATTACTGTGCATAAATCATAATAAAGTTGGAACTTTGCTTCCATAATCAAACAGCACAAGAGTAACGTGGAGCTTCAACATGCCAGTAAAGTGCATTCATCTGTAGCGTGGCGGCTTCAATGGAAAGCAGCAGCCCAGCCTGATTACATGATAAAAACCAGAGGAAATAAAGTGACCCTGCATCTGTTTATTAACATGGATAGTCTGTGCTGGGAAAACGATAGAAACAGGTAACAAAAACATAACACATCCAACAACAGCAGAGTGAAAAATGATCGATCGTAAAATCTGCCGACGCGTCATGGATGAAGAAATGCTGCTGCACTAATTAATCCGCAATAAATCAAAGCTGGAGGTGTAATTTGTCACATTAACGGATTACTTTTAATTTAAAAAATACTCCACTGGGATGTGTTGTCCTTTTTATACAGGAGTAAATCACGTTTTTTTTTTCTTTTTTAAATCAACCCTTGACAGGTTAAGAAATTGTTTTTATTTAGCTATACGGCTCAATCTGGTCATATACAGTAATGATATACAGTCATAAATCGTTTTCGTTACTCAAATAATAGTGAGAACTGGGTTTGTTCATTCTCTTGTTGGTAATGTCTGTATTTTTGTACTTTTGTAATGTAACTTCAATAAATACATCAAAGACTAAAAAATACTCCTGCAGGTTTGTTACAGTGATACCATACATTCTCGACACCAGGAATTTTTCCACACATATCACATATGGTCCTAATGGCATTTTTTTTTTTAAATTAAAGACAATTTTTTAACATATTTCCTTTATTCCGGCACAATTCAACATTTCTTCCTTTTATCCAACCATCCATTATCACACCCACTAATACTTAGCTGACGCTTTGCTTCAATAATTCCACGTAATTGTCTTTCCTCATGATGGCTTCTGTTTTGTGAAGTGCACCAGTCCCTCCTGCAGCAAAACATTCACACAACATGATACTAAAGCATGTGCTTCATTACCTAGAACGGTGTTTTCAGACTTCTTGGTGCCCCACCTTTTTCTCAAAGGTAGTAATGGTTATTAAGGTCAAACAATTCCAATTCGATTTCATGAAACCTTGAGGCAAGTCTCCAAAAATTAAGATCTATAACAATGACAGCACTTACAAATTGTAATCCAGCAGATATTTTGCACCAAACTCATTTAACTCTGTCAAATAGAACTGATCTCTTTCCAGAACATTGCAATGGCTGAACATCAATGCCTACTATTGTTTGACCAGATGAATGTGCAGACTTATGGAGCCCATAGTTCTCTTCTTAATATATTAGATAATTTATTTTGATTGTGCAATGAATGTTTACATTTTGATATGCATCACATTAAGAACAATAGTTGACTTTATGTTGTACATATAAACAAAAACGTGTGAAAATATAGGGGCTTTAAATTAAATTTATTGAGATGTGTTTTACAGTATAACTGTGCAGGACGAGGGCAACCATATCTGAAAATTGTGTGCTGCATTTGCATTCACACCCGTCACATTGATCACATATAATACACTGCAAACAATTACATCTGAATGTCAAATGATTTGTGAATTAACCTGTCTGTGACTTAATTTAAATATACATGAGTTAAGACCTCACATTCCTGAACAAACAGACTCTGAAAGACCAAGAATCACAGCAGACAGGTCAGGGAGAAGATTGTGGAAGTTCAAAGGGTTATGTTTTAGAAACAATAATCCAAGTTTTGAACGTATCACAGGATACTGATCAAACCATCACCTGAAAATGAAAAGAATATGAATAACAATAAGTCACAGTAAGTATGATGGAATTGACCCGAGGGATATCAAGACTCCCTGTGTAAGAGTTCTCCTGTTCTCCTGCAGTGAAGCGGTACTTCTGTATTCGACAATCTTTCTTCTTTTCTTATGTTCATGAAAAGGTAACCATGCTTTTAATTTTGATCTAGTATGATGGATGAATTATCCTCCCTAGTTTGTTTTCCTGTTGGATTAACACCAAACGTTGACATTTAAAGCTCCTAGTGCAGATCAGTTAAAAGCCTTTTTACTGGCTAAATTCCTTGTTATTTATGGTTGGTAATTTGTCAGAATTATAAAGCATGCTTTGACAATAAAGTAAAAAAGTCTGCATCATACCTTTTATGTTTGGTTAGAAATTCCTGCTTTCTTTTGTCTTGACTGGGCTTAAAATATAAAACGTTTGCAGTACAACAGCTGGCATGGATCCACAAACGAGTCTTCCCGATTGCCATGAACAGACATCACTTTTACAACTTTTCAGTTTTATTTGTATTCAGGATTGTAGTTCACAATATTTGAACAGATTTACATGCCCAAACACAGGTAACTAGAAAAAAACAGTGCAAAACAAGAACACAAACAAAACGTGTCCTGGAGGGACATCAGTGCAAACCACAACGGCCATCCAAGACAAAAGTTCACAAGGCAAATATTTATATGGAAATGCGTCCAAACAAATCTAAATATAAAAATAGGAAACTGTTGGAGACCTAACAATCGAGTACCCTACCCAAAAATTTAAAAGCAGTCTGCATGTCACCTCAGTGGTCATGAAAACATTTTCTATTCTTTGGAAAAAACTACATTTTAACAGTAGTGAGGTGAATGTTGCAGTATGGGTGTGCTACCCCTTTAATTTCTCCAAACACACGGTCACAAGAAAAGACCTACTTTATAAAAAGCCTTATAGTGAATGGAAGAAACTAAAAGTCTCCCTTTTCTCTAAGTTTGTGTTTCACTCATGAGATCTTAGCTGTTATTTTGAGAATAGCCTCTGAGAAGTCACTTCAAGCTAATGCTACACATTCTGTGGTTGCAAATGAAATCACCTTTGGAGACGGCAATTTCTGATTTAACTTAATAAAGTGACACATGGATGCAAGCAAGCAGCTAACATCCTGGCAGAGGACACATAAAAACGAAACCCTTAGCGACACATTTTCTTATCGGAAAACATTTATGCTTCCCTGCAGAAAGAAAATGCCTCTCTAAGGTACTGGCTGATGCCATTTCTTCTTGGTGTTGTGTTAACACACTCCTGAATGAAAGCGTATAATGCCTTTGTGAAGCTTGAGGGGGAGAAACTGTCCAGACATGAAGGCAACAATATGTCCTTAAGGAATTCAAGGTATGAAAATATGCAGTCTGTGCTGAGGGGTGAGGCTGGCGTAAAAGCGTGCACTATGTATACATGTGGGTATATGTGAGCATGTGTGCATGATGGGTGTGGGTTAAAGAATTTGACCCAAGAAATCAGGCTGGAATCTAAACTGCACAAACATACCTTTCTCATGACTACAGGCCTGCCTGTGAGAAAGATACATCGTTCTGTTTATCTTTGCCCTGATTAAAATATCTGTCGTGCTGAGCCACAAATATGGTGAATCACAAATAAAAAACAACCCCAGGAGCGATGGGAAGGATATTTAATGCTTCCCTCACTCGGGGAAACATTATCCGGGGATGTAAGGAGGGATGTTGTGCCCTCCTGGAGTTGATGGAAAGCTTGGCCCGCTGAGCTGGACGTGCAGCCTCACAGACTCTTAATGTACCTGAAACGGATTACTGGCGGATAAAATGCAGTGGGGGGAATACTTGACATAATCTTTAAATGAAGGCAAAAAGCTTTGTGGAATGCAGTTCTGGCTACAGAAGCCTAAAAACATGTTTTTAATCATTTTTGAGCTAAAGGAATTTATTTAATCTTTTTTTTTTTAAATAATGGTTCAGTGCACTAATTTAGATATGTTAAGTTGCTATAAATTTGTGTATTGCACAGTTGCAAGACACAAATCAGTAGGTTACAACAAACTTCACTATTGTTGTTGTCACTGGTAACATTTTTTATTAAAATCAGTTCATTTGTTGTAAAATGTAACATGGGTTTTTTGAGTACCTTGAAGTAGAGAAAGACAACAAAACCAAGTGTTTCTTGCCTTTTAGGATATTTCTACACATAATTTTTGGAGGCTTTAACAATTTTTAGTTAATAAATGTACATTTTTACGGAACTTTTATGCATTACTAAAGGAAATAGTGACTTGGTAAAAACATGTACTCTATTTAAAGGTGTAAAATAATCAAAAAATTATACATTTAAATTTGTTTGATTGTTTCAGTGTGAGAATTTTAAGGTTTTTTTAAACATTTCCATAAACCGAAGAGTTTGCTGTATATCATGGTAGTTATATCCAGAATTTACAGTCAGGGAAGCCTGAGAGCTGCTGGAACAGCCATGAACTCTCAGTCCCATGACAGTTTACTATTTGATTGCAACAAAGTACAGATTCTTTCTATTTTTTTTTTTTTTTTACTGGACTTGGTTGATTTATTTGCTAATAGATTGGCTTTTTTCTTTTGTCTGTCAGTCGTTTAAAAAATGTATCAACTGAATATGAATATTTTTATAAGCAAGGCCACATGTTCAGCACTAAATCTATCATGACTTGGAGCCTTGAATGAATGACTTGGGTATTTAATAGAGATGTTCAGTATTGAATTTTTCACAGAATTTCTTTTTTAACCGTGAAAATAAAGCAGCACTGCCCAGTCCTCCATCATGTGAGGACTGGGCAGTGTGAGGATAAGGAACAGTGTGCATTCCTCTGTAGGGAGTAGACCGTTGTTCTCCTGAAACCAAACAGCTGAGCTTTCCATCACTCCGCGCTTCACTGCCCACCGAAACACTAAACCCTGAAAAATCACCTTAAACACACTGAGGAATTTATTTTAGAACTCTCCACCACAAACACGTTTCAGGGTCTCGACTGAGCCTGGAGTCTGAAACTAGAGACTTTGGATGTGTTTTACAAGTGCTGCCTGGAAGAACAACACACATCTCAGGTCTGGATTGGCCCTCGTCTCGTACATTCCTGGTGCGATGTGATTTTCTCAGTGTCACGGTGCAGAGGGAGAAATTCGAACCTCAGTATTTCTCCGTGGGCTTGCTTTTTGTGCTTTTTGTGCAGCCAAGAAACAAAAGGAGAGAAGAACCAGCCAGCTCTCCTGACATGGCACACAGTCTTGTAAAATAAAGTATCTCTAATCTTGTCTCAATACGTGATGAGAGAATATTTCAGGTACATTTTGTAAGTCGTGCTTTCTAGCAGTTGTGACATAAACAGCAGACATTTGTAAATTGGCTTATTTTCACAACTTTTTCAAGCATTCTTCATTTTGATTGTTCCACTATTTCTTCTGCAACTGAGATTTTTTGTCCAGTTCTCAGATCGCCAGAACTGTGATTGTTTTGAAGGAAGTGTAATGTTATTAGATGTATTTTGTTCCTGAGTCTTCTTTTTAGTTGTTCCACTATCAGTTTTTTTTTCCTGTTCCAGTTCTCAGCTCACCAGAGCTGTGATTGTTTTGAAGAAAGCATCATTTTTTAACATTATGCAGCTCAAATCCAGTGAAAAGTCAGTCTGAATAAATGAGTCTCTAGCTGCTTTTTAAAAAAATCTGCAGAATGCACAGTCCAAAGATGGAGGCAATTAAATCTACGACACCAAAGGATTTATCATCCCCTCTGGTCTTAATAAAATGTATTTGTGAAACCATTAATTAAGCATTTAAGCAGAGTTTAAGATTTTGCTTGGCTAGCTTACACAAAGAGTGTGAGGTTTGTAAATCTCTTTAGGTCCTGAATTATTATTTTTCACCTTTTTTCAAATTCAGTCTAAAGTTTTTACTTGGCTTTCAGTATTTTTTTTCTGCAGTGTGGGACCATTTCAGAAAGGTTTTTCTTAACTGTCATTAAAGTTGATGTCAGCTTATGCATCGGAAAATAAGACTCTTATTTAGGAGGACAACTTTACAGTGAAGGCATTGTAAATTGTAACTTTTGGCACTTTTTGTAGCCTGTCTCACACATTTCTATGGTGCTTTTCAGAACACTCAAAGACTCTTGCTCTTGTTTTAGTTGAATATTTGAAAAAATAAATATTTCACAGCCCTAAAATCCTATCAACATCCGTTGGACATGTTTAGAATTACTTAGAAAATGTATGCAGTGAAAATGCATAACCAACTTGTCACGTTGTTTACCAAAGTATTGGTGTCAGCACACAAACATTTTCTTAAAAAATCATTTTAAAAGATTGAAAAAAGAAAAAAGCATTTCTGCATAGCAGAAAGTCTAAACATACCTCACCTGAGGGTCTGAACACCAGCTGATATGACATTTTGTATTAGATGCTGGTTTAGTGGCATACAGGAAAGATAAGGAAATAAAACTAGACTAGAGCCAATAAGCTGCTGGCTATCAGCTGAAATAACTAACATATCTTCAGACTGGGATCACCTAATAAAGAAGAACATGTTCTAGCTTATCAAAAACATCTGCTTTTTTTTACTGATTTTAAACAAATACCTTTAGGTTGAAAGCATTTTCAAACCAGTCCTAATTAGTTTTTTTTCCTTCTTTTTAACAAACATTAAAGCAACAGTGTTTAAATGGCTAAATTACTTCCTCAGTATGGCATCAAGTACTATAGAGGCCTGGTAATAAAGCCAGATGCAGGAGAAAATCAGAAACATGCAGGATAGTAGCTTTTTGACAATTAAGAAATCCTTTCATATTTGCTCCAATACAGATTTATTTGACTGTTTTATGTAATCAAATAAACATTAATGTCTTAGAAAGATAACCTTAATAAATGGGAAACCAATGTTTCTGACTGCTGGTTTCATTAATAAGGGAGAAAAGATGTCTAAACCAGCCAGGACCCATGTGGGAAAATAGTTGAGCCTCTTGTTAAATCACAAATAAACCACAAAAAACAATCATGAGATCAAAATGGAATGTATTCAACAACATGAAGTGGGCTAAAAGATCTCAAATCTCCACATCTTACTTCAAAGGAATGCAAAAAAAACTGAAAGTGACATCTAAGAGTTAGGAAAGGCCTAAAAAGTAATTTCTAATGTTCCAGCACGTTGTGAGTATTTCCACAAATAAAGAAAAGATGAAACAATGGGGAACTTTCCCCAGAGAGCTGGTTTCAAATATGATCACAGTGATCATAAACAAGATGTTCAAACTTTAAATACCCTCCAATTTGGCTGAAGTTCAGATGAAACTGAACTTCAGTTCAAATCACTGACAATTTTTCAACAGTGACATAAGACTGAAGCACCTTTATGGGAACTGTTGCTGCCAAAGGCAACATAACTAGGAATTATGTTTAGAGGGGAGTTTGTCACTTACAGTCTGCGCTGTTTGGGTAACTTATTCCCCCTTAATTTCAAATATTAAGCAAAAACAGGACTAAAAAGAAAATAATTTCATAGCTCTGTGCCTTGCCAACTCGGCTCTGAGACTGTTCTTTGACAGCAGCAGGTCGACTTCATGTTAAGCTGTGATTTTAGCTTAACATGAAAGAAACGGGGGCGTTACAGAAATCTGATGGAGACAAACGCATGCTGTTTAAAACATAAAATTTATTTCAACCTATGGTAGAATTACCCAGATATTTACAGAAGAATATACACATTACAGTTAAAAGAAATCCAAAGGGATCAGCTATACATAAAAGCTGTCAATAAACACTGAATGTGTGAGTTTGATTCAGAAACGTCCCAGAGAGATTTATCGACAGCTGCTTCTGCAAAGGCAGGTTCCTGGACGATGGCAGAAATGACGTCGGCTCACTGGTCTCGCAAAGGACTCTTTAATCTAGCGTACCTGCGGAGAAAACAGCAGAGGGTATCTCTAATTAATGGAGTTAGGAGATTGCTCAAATTATGTGATGAAAGGTAAATAAAAACTAAAATCTGTATTGTCTGAACAAGGCTTACCCTCTAGGAAAGCAAACTCATCTATGGCCTCAATAGCATTGTCTGTGAACAAAAATACAGCCAAGTTTTAACATTTTCATCACCGATATCCGTCTGCTACATCCTGTAATATCGTTGATAAGAGCTGCTTAAAATGCATAAATATGTACCAATAATCTTCATTTAAAATATAAAATGAAAACTGCAGATGTGGAGAAACCAAGTTATTTACAATGACAGATACTGCTATCCTTTTTGAATGAATAATTTGAGATGTGTATTTTTCTATTTAACCAGAAAATTGTTATAACCACGAGTTCTTGTGACACCATGCCTCCGTCTCCCTTCGTCGATGTTTTTGAGACTTTCCTTTTAATTTCTGAAACTGGAAAGATATCAACTATGATAAATACACAAAGCTAGAGCTCTTTGAGACTGGAGGGAAAGAGTTTGCTTAAAGAGTAGATACTGACATAACTCTACAAACATAATAAAAATCTTAATTGAAAAGCATAGAGGGTGGTCGTATCAAGCCCACGATGACTCTGACTGTATGAATTGTAAGCATCGTTTTTAAGAGTAAATAATCGTTTATATGTAAAATCAGCATACTTTGCTTCACAAATTTCAGTTTCACTGATGTGCTAAATATCTCATACTACTGTAGTAGTTTAAGTAATGTAACAAGACTTACCCAAGTCTTTTCTTTGTAATGTTTTCCTCTTTCCTTGCTGGGCGTACACAAGAGCGTCTTTGGCAATCATCTCAACAAACAATTCCTATCGGATATGAAAAAAATGTAAATAAATATTTTATATTTCATTTTATACATGACATAAACATTTTATGCTTATCCATTGATTAATTTATTTAGAATTTGTTTAACTATCCACCTTATTCAGACCAAATTCCTACTGTAGTGTTGTTCTCCCTGTACTATTCCAAAAAAACTTAAAAGAGTAAATGGCAAATTATATCAAAAAACATAGGCTATTTTCACAGGTGAATTTTAAAGCTGCATGTGCTGCAGTTCTTTCCTTTTGTATCTGTTTCAACCACACTTTTTCCTTCCACTCAACTTCCCATTACTCTACATACAAAACACTGAACAACCAGCTTCTTTAGTAATGAGCTCCTCCTTGCAGGTGATGTCAATGTCTATGTGCTGGACAACAGTCCATTTATTACTCCTATCCACTGAGAAACACTTCTGTATTGATATTTTTGTTTCTTACAAAAATTACTACCAAATTACTACTAAATTTTGTGGAGAATTTGACTGAATCGTGGGTTTTCATTAGATGGAAACCATAATAATCAAAATTAGCTAATTCAAATGCTTGAAATACATCAGGCTGTGTCAAAGAAATCTGTATAACATAATAAAATAAAATCATCAGTAAGGCTTCCATAATGATGGAATGATGTGACTGCTCTCCATTCCCTGCAGCTGTGACTATACCGTGGCTTTAGCGATGATGAACACGGACTCTTGGCTGGCGAGGGACACGTCTGGGTCGGTCTTCATCAGAGCTTTGATGCGGGCCAGCGGGAGTTTGGACAGACGGCTGTGAGGAACGGCGGGCCCGGTGGAGCCTGTCTGCTGCTGCTGCTGCTGGCTCTTCTCCTCCACCTCCGCCCCGCGGTTCTCCTCTTCAGGCCCGCACCGCGCAGAGTCCTGCTCCGCTGGGACAGGCGCTTCTACTGTAGCTGCCATTCTATGAAGGTGATCGCAACTTTATTTATCATAAACGTCACTCAGCTGTGAAAGTGTGTATTTATGTCAAAACACAAACATCTCTAGCAGCAGCGCGCCAGCATGTGCTTCCGGCTTGTTAGTGAGCTACCTCTGCTTATTGGTCCGTCAGCTCAGGCACCGCCAACACATACTCGTCGCTGATTGGACAGCTGTGACTTAGGGCAAGGCTATTGGCTGGGATGAAATGTCCTTCAAGACATGTTGCCGCCACCGAAGATTCAGATAGACATGCTGCAGTGATGTCGAGACTCAGACTTTGTTGTCTGAATATGGCGATATATTTTAATTTTATAATGGTAAGATTAAATGTTGATTGGCTATAGAAATTTTGAACGTTCATATGAAGAAAATGTGTTAGTCACTTTACGGTTTACCCACTAGAGGGCAGTAAAAGTCAGCGAAAGCTATAAAGTAGTACTTGTTTACGCCGCTGAAGTGGATAGCAGCAAACACACAAGAGCCCGTAAATAAGAAATACTAAGCAAGATGTAATTTGGGATATTATTCAAAGAATTGTTGATTAGCTCCATTATATAGCAGCACCAATATCATTGACAAAGACTTACCAGAATAATTTGTATTTATTTTATTTTGTTAGTTTGTTATGTCAGGCCTGTGCAGTTTCTTGTTAAAGTATTTAGTGTAAAACTTATTTTCATCATGCCACGTGATAGACCATAAGATAGTAGAAGTTGGAGTCCTTGTCAAACGGTGTTTTTGAGTAAAGTCCCAGAGGGTTAGAATCCCAGTTAAACGACGTTTAACTGAAGTCCTAAAAGGGGTGCAGGTTTTAATGTTTTTATCTTTTTTAAAAAAATCTCTTTCTCACTGTTTATTCAATGTCACATGCTGTTTTTATTTTAATTATGTAAAGCACTTTGAAATGCCTTGCTGCTGAAATGTGCTATACAAATAAAATTTGATTGATTGATTGATTGATTGATTGATTGATTGATTGATTGATTGATTGATTGATTGATTGATTGATTGATTGATTGATTGATTGATAGTGAAATGAAGAGAATATTTTATATATTGCTTTACCTTTTGCAAAGAAAAATGTGGCAGACATATTTTCCATATTTCTTTGCAAATAGCTCAAGCTCAGTTCACCACTTTTAAACTTTGGTCTGGGCTTGCTGCAATCTAAGCAATTTCATTTTAGTTCTAGTTGTATGTTTTTACTGCCTTCACCACCGTCTCATCTTTTGCATATGTTTCAACAGATTTTCTTTCAGGACTGTCCCAGATTTAGTTCCATAATTTTTCCATTAGTTCTTAAACCAGCTTTACAAATAGTGCTTTTCATGTAGGTCACACAGCTGGATTTATGCAGAGTTTAAATTACACAAAGGTTTACTCTGCTATGTTCCCTAAATCAAAATATTAGGAAGTCAACAATATAATCTATTTTTGATCTTTTTGCACAAACAGTGAAATATATTTACTACAAAAAAATGCTGTGTTATCACTGGCAACTTTTAATACTTTTATTTATGTGGTAGCAATACTGGAGTTTAGATCCAGAGTTGTTGCAGTTAATTTTTCTGACTTATTTAAAAATGAAAACTTCCTGATACAAATGGAAGAGCAGTCTTATCTCTTCCTGTCCACGTGCGCCTCCCTTCTGCATTCAAGACATCCGTTGCAAAACACTTTCACTTCATTGCTCCTTTGGATGATGCAAATAAGTAGTTTTTATTGTTGAAAATGTAATTAAATAAAAAAAATTGAGATGTATAGTATTTAATATTTCAATTTTGTGGGAAAATGTACACAGTAATTTACCATATTGTGATTTTTTTAACATGAATCTTCAATACTTTTTAAAAATTCTAAATGAAGTTTGGTCTAGTGGTTAACAACTTAACTTATATTCCAATTCTAACATTACATCTGCAAACATCACTCTATACTCTGCATGAACATGGGCGCATGGTTGCTCTATACTCTGGACGTATGTTTTCAGCACTTTTATGAGGTCAGTTTGTGCCAGGGGAGATAATGAGCCGTCTACTAGTACATCGTATTAATAGGATTGTGAGGAGTGAATTAGTCCTCTGGAGCTCTATTCACATGTTTGGTCACAGTCAGGTGGTAAAGCCTCTGGGACAGACATGAAGGACCCACAACTCCCTGGTAAGATTTCCTACTTTACTCCTTTATCTAAAATTCAACTTTATAATTGCTTTTTTGTGAATTTAGTTTGAATACGTTAACTAGCAGGTTAAAGATCATGAACTATGATACTTAAATCATTCCTTTATGTCATGCTGTGTTTAACTGAAGAACAGAAGTTTTGCTTATTGGACTTTAACTTTGTTTTAAGATTTTTTTTTTTTTACTTTCATATAAGCATATCTGGCAATTAGAGAAAATATTTAGGTTTTATAACACTTTCAGTCATTTTATTCAGTGAAGCTCTATACTGTTCTGCATAAGCTGTCGATGTAATTCTCGTGTAATTTTATATATAGAGAAAATATGTCACAGAAATTGAGGGTTTAAATTTATCATTTAGATCACGTAAACAAGTTTATTTATTTGTATTTTTAATTAGCTAATATAATATGTAAAATATGGTGAAATACATTATCTAAAATTAAGAGAAAAAAAAAAAAATTATTGTCTTGTTAATATTTTTCCAGTCAGGGGCCCGACTTTTGTTCGGAGAGTTCCCAGAGGTCAACACTGACCTCCATAGGAAGCTCTTTAAAAAGTCATAGGGCCAGTAAGGTCTCTTAAAAATAACGTTCTACCTTTGGACGTAACCCATAAATACCGTCTAAGAGAGGCAAGTAATCCTCATTATCCTGGGAAATTTGCCAAGCATCGACTAAATTTAGCCATCAGTGACCAGGAGGTAAAGCAGCGTGATGAAAGAGCAGCTGACAGCGCAAAATGAAATATCTAAGAAATGAGTTTATGTTTTTTAGGATCAGCAAGTCTGTTATTTATCAGTGTGTTTTGGGAGGTTGAATGTGCTGACAAATAACAGAACTCCTGACCCCGTTTTACCAGCTCCTTACATAACACTGAAGCTGTTGATTCCTGCTTAGTGTAAAAAGGAACATTGTGCAACTTCGGCATGAAAGTAAAAAAACTTTCCCATTTGACAAAAATGAAAGCTAAAGTTTTCAAAGATCAGCTTTTTTTTTTTATGTACTGTTTGAGAATTAAGATTCAGCTCTTTGGACAGAGAACAGGGGTCGTCCTATCACACGTTAAATTAAACTGCTTAAAATTTACTTCGTTTGTTTCTAAATTCAGTGCTGAAGTTTCACCTTGAAATTAAGCACTGATGAAGCCTCCATTGTGAATGATGTAAAAGAGGGCAGACGTTTTATGTCACACAAGACAAAGTGACATGGCAGGGAGGTTAATCCCATTACCAATGTTCTAGACATGGAACGGCTTTACTAGTTGTCTCCGCGCGGATTTCCCATAAGAGTCAAACGCTGATGGCAGAGTAGCAAATATCTTTCTCATAAAAGTAAGTAAGTAAGAAAGTGCTGCTTGGAAAAAAAAAAGTTTTTTCCCTTTATTTGTCAGTGGTTATTTCATAGTGTTTTATGAAGATAACTATTGACATTTTCAAAAATTTTACATGACAGCAGTGGTGTCCAAGGTCAGTCATGTTTTAATTTTTGTCATTTCTTCAACACAGTTTAATCAAATGATGGTTGATTAAGCAGGCATCTGAGGAGCATTATGACATGAGTTGAAGCATTTCAATCAGCTGTGTTGGAGCAGAGGCAAATCTAAAAAATGTCAGGACACTGACTCTTGAGGACTGAAGGTGTGTAATTTAATGGAGGAACTGCAGACATTAACAACTCAGGTGGAAGAATCTCTCCAAAAGTCAATTATGAGTTCACAAATCATGATGTGCAGCAAGAAAGCACTCCAGTCAGAGAATGCTTAAATTAAACTTTTTCTAAAACTTGAAAATTGTCACATAGCACAGAAATAACACAGCACCTCACCATGAACACAGAATCCCAAAATTGCGATGGAAGCGTCATGCTGTGGGATGCTTCGTTCAGATACAGTGAAGCTGGTAGGAGTTGATGGTAAGACGGATGGAGCATACGGGGCAATTCTTTAGCTAAGGTGGTACAGCACTAATTCCTACAGAGTGGTTTAGAGCAAAGTATGTTGATGTGTTAGAACGGCCCAGTCATGGTCCAGACTGAGAATCTGAAACAGAACTTGAAAATGGATTATTAAACACATTTTGAAGTCATATGTATAATCTCCCTTGCACTTTACATTTATGGATTGCTTTGAACTGATTTACCTCATAAAATCTCAATGAAATGCACAGACGTTTTATTGGTATCAAAAGGTCAACAGGTGTGAAAACTTTTCAAAACTTTCCTTTTTTCTCCTTTGCTTAATTTTTCAAGGCATCAAAACACGGCTATGGCCAAAGCCAAAAACGAGCAAAAATGCCAAAGACGACTCCACAAAAGTGGAAAAGTCAGCATCTCCCCTGGCTTCTGCTGCCACCAGTGTCATCCCACAGCTCACTGAGGCAGAAAGAGTCAAGCAGACTCCCATCGAAAGGGTCATCTATGACATGGCACACAACGAGAGGATAGTCAGGGACCTGATGCTCGGTCGGCGGGTTGGGTTTTATGAGCTCCGTGGAGAGGTCGGCCAGGGAAACTTCTCGACAGTGAAGCTGGGCATCCATGCCTTGACTAAAGGTTTGAATAATTGCTTGTGTTTTTTAATTGCCCGAGTTGCAGTGGTGGGAAGTAACGAAGTACAAGTACTTCGTTACTGTACTTAAGTACAGTTTTCGTGTATCAGTACTTTACTTAAGTAGATTTAATAATGGGGACTTTCTACTTTTACTCCACTACATTTTACAGTAAGTATCTGTACTTTCTACTTCACTACATTTCTACAAAACTGTCTCGTTACTCGTTACATCCAAGTCTCGTTGCTCTTTTTTTCCGTTAAAATGTGAAGTTCAGGGATTTAAGGTGGCGCCGTAAAATCCGAGCAATAACGTGACTTAGTGTCTGTTGTCACCCATCGACTCCACCTTTACTCGCACGCGGAGCTCCAGACATGCGCAGTGGTTTCCTCTGAGCGGGAGAAGATGTCTGTTTAATCGATAATAGCTGCATAAATCATAATATATGGCGACATGTAAAATCGCCAGCGCTTCGCTTTCACAGACGGTGGGACGTCGTCCAACTTTTAGCGTCACTTGGAAGGAAAGCTTAAAGAAAGGTAATATCTGTGGAAGTGATGCTAGCAAAGCTAGCTGTACTGAGACACATGTTGCATCTGCGATGAAAAAAAGTTGTCACTCATGCGCTGAATTATTGTGTGGAGGTGTTGACTGAGGTGTTGCTTAGGACAACACTGTGACCAAAGTCTGCAATATAGTGATATAACATTCACGAACGATCCGATTCTTCTGGACGGATCTTTACTAAGTCCTAAGGACTGAAGCCTCACTTAGAGCCGTTCTTTGTTCTTGTGTACACTGCGGTAGCTATATATATATATATATATACACACACATTTATTTAATCGCTGAATAAGTAAAAGTTGAATGTATGAATGCAGAGTATGCTCATTGCTCATTGATTGATTTCGTCTCCTGTCATGGTGGCAAGCATCGCAGTGGGAGGGAGGATGAAAACAGTCACGATGCTCCTTCTGCTTGGTTACTTGTTGCGCGGTGTTGCGCCGTTGGACAGTGTTCATAGTTGAACATTATTTACCGTTAATTGCGATGTTTCAGTTGTGGTTTCTGACATGGGCAATATGGGCAACCGCCCAGGGCGTTATTTTTCTAGGGATAGCAGGAGACATCTGCGGATTGTAGCACAGCGATGAAAGCAAAACAGAATGAAGTGAGTTTTAATTGATACTGGCTAAATTCATTTCAGCTCTTAAGTATTTAATATCTAGGTGTTTTTATGGGAATGTGGATCTTTCAGATCAATCGGAAAACCAATTTTGATAGGTAAACTTAATGTTATTGTGTCATTTAGCGCAGGGCGCTGGTCTTGGGTTCGGTGGTCTTCACTACAACTCTGCTACATGGCTCCTTGGTTGCATGTCCTCCACCCCGCCCACACCTTCTTTACATCCCCTTTCAGTTAGATTTCTTTCTAAATAAATGTGACTAATGAAGTTCATGCTATGTTAGGACAGGAGACAAAATGTTTCCATCCCTGAAATTATGATTCATAGAATCACATATCTAAGTCTAAACTGTTACAGAGAATAAACACAATAAGAACATGTTTAATCTGTGGTAGTGTTCATTAAAATGGCACATTTCTGATGTATTAAAATTAAATACGATCAGCACACTTAATGATATTAGCGATTAAGTGATGCATTCAGCGAGTACTTTTACTTTTAATACTTAAGTATTTTTAAAAGCCAGTACTTTTTTACTTTTACTTAAGTAAAATGTTAATGTGGTACTTTGACTTTTACTTGAGTACATTTTTGACTGTGTATTTGTACTTTTACTTAAGTACATTTTTTGAGTACTTTCTCCACCACTGCCGAGTTGTAAAATGCTGGTAGCTTTTTCAAGCACAACTCAGCATCTTTCAAGTGATTTTTATGTGATTAGATTAAAACATGAAGTTCTGTATTTGTTTTTTTATGAATGTTTATATTGTCTCACTATGTTGGGTCAAAATGAAACCTATTTTAGTAGATTTAGCATAAAAACCCTCAGTGAAATGATGTCCCAAAGTAAGTGTTTTGCTCTCAAATGAACTCCCTCTGTCTTCAATGGAATTTTTTTTTTTTTTTACCACAAATCCACTAATGCCTTTCATCTCGTCTTGCAGAGAGAGTTGCCGTTAAAATTGTTGACAAGTTGCGTCAAGACAAGAAGAGCCAGCCCTTGGCCTCCTGTGAGATTAGCTGCATGGAGAAGCTGAGCCACCCCAACGTAGTGCGCCTTTATGAGGTGATAGAGACCACCAGAAGGCTGTATCTGGTGATGGAGTACGGCAGCGGTGGGGACCTGTTCTCCAGAATCACCAGCAGGGGGAAGCTGAACGACCTGGAAACGAAGCTGGTGTTTGCACAGATCATCTCTGCTGTGAAACACATGGTGAGCCTTAGTGTCACTGTTAATCATCATTTACTACCCGACCCGACACTGAGCCACATGTGGCACGGATTGTTGCTGCCCATTACTCATGAACTAAGTTATGAGAAAATAATTTTAATTATTTTAAAGACTTGATTGTTGTTTTTCTTGTTTTCACCTGCAGAACAGAAGGGTTTTTTTTTATTATTTTAATTTCAAGAAATAAATATGTGGAGACAGAGGTAGTTTAAAATAGCAATAAAAGTTGCAAGCTGCAGACAAACCAAAGCTATAGTGTTTCAACCAACTTGCCAAGATTAATAGCTCTGGGAAATATAATCTAAGAGTTTTGCTTAAACACTCTACAAACATTCCTAATCAAAACCACTAAAAAATAAGGATTAAGGAAGCCGCTCAATATTTTTCTGAGAGACCTGGGTTTAATTCAGTGATTTTTATTGGTTTAGCCTCAAACAACAGACTGCAAACCCTCTATGTTGAAATTGTACTGGCTAGATTGCCTGCAGGAAAACATGACAAGACGAAACAAACACCACATTTTTTGGCATACGACTGAAGTATAAAAGTGATAGTTTGCTTTGTGGATGCTGTTTGACGTGTTTAAGAGCTCTTGGTGTTCTACCAGCAGCACTCAATGCAATCACAGTTTGGAGAAATGGTAACGATTTATGACTTCTTCGTACCCTGAGATCGTCAGAGTTGGTACGTGTTGTGGCATGACCCAGTTACAGCCACCAAGGCTGGTCCAAAGGGCCAATGAATGAATTGAGCATAAATGATGTATCATTCTGCAGATTATCTTCCTGAGACTTTTGAAACATTAATTCTTTTTTTTATGATTATCGACAGTTTATTTAAATATGTGTCAAAAAGTTTCTGCTAGTTTAGGACTCAGTAAGGTTTTGAAATGGCCTCTTTTTCTTTACGTCTCAACAGGAGGACTCATCTCTAGCCAGGTATATATTATACAGGGTTTTGGTCTCTAAACATAAACAAAAATAAGTAGAAGCAAGTTCTTAAGGCTTAGATAGTCACAGAATCAAAAGAATTTACAATTAAAAAGCAAAATTAACATTTTGTTCACTTTACCCTGTAGTCTTTAGTCTAAATTTAAAGCAACTTTTATTGCCTTTTATACCCCAGTGTTGAAGACAAACCTAGATAATCCAACAATCACTGTTTGTGAGCCGCTGAACATCCAACGCAGTGGCAGGTAAAACCAGCTAAGCCTCCCTGGAGAGACAACCTCGAGGTCGGATCAAACAGACGTGGCAGGATTAAAACACGTCTTGTCAGGTTTTCTGAGGTTTCTGGCATTGAAACCTGCCAGGCCTCAAAGGCCTTCGTCCATTTAAATTCTCATTTGTCCTCTCCCAGCCTTTCCTTGAAGGTTAGGACAGGTCTTAGATCTCACAATTGTATACAAAAAGCTGATGATGCTTTTTGATAAATAATCGATTTTGTGTTTCTCCTATGTTAATTCAGTTGCTAATATGTCAATTATTTATCTTTTAGGTAACTAGTTCCATTGTAACCATTCAGTTTCTGATGAAATATTAATCATGTGATTTTAAGAAAACATTAACATTACTGTTTTATAAATCTCATTCCTTTCTTTAAAATGTGTGTGAAGGCTCTCTGATTAGGGAAAATCATTTTCCCTTCAAACTTATTTTAACAGATTTTACACCAAGAAGAGAAATTGTGTATATTACATAAAATTAATATAAGGAAGTGTTTTAATTTTAAGCTTTTTCCTCTAAAAAAAACAGAAATTTCAAAATTTTATAGCAGCTAAAAGAAGATCACAGTTCCATAGGGGATTTTACAAAGCAGATGAATTTATATGTGCATCATGTTGCTGGACTTTGCTTGGTTCTGACCCCCATTTGGACCAGTCGGCTCTGATGAAATATGATAGACGTTGGCCTGTCATCAAAGCAAAATAACTTGGTGAACTCCCGCTGGTAGATATAATTTATTGAGGTCAAAAAGGCTTGAAATATCCCCCTGGTGAATACAAACTGATGACTGATGGGTCCTAAACTTCCTTCAGGGAGCCACTGGCTATTCCTCTCTTTGTATAAATATTCATTTTCTATAAATAAATAAGTCATATTTTTTTGCATTCCCTGGGATGGAAAATTGAAGGCAAACCACAGTTAGTTGGAGTCTGGAAAGTTCCCACTATTTGTCTCTAAACAGATGCTTAATTGTACACAGTGGCATGATATTATTCGCTTCTAAAAATGTTGCATCTTAAGCAAAACAAGATAAGATATAAAATAATAGATGACTGCCAACCAGTTGAAAAACCTTATGAATCTTCCTACCGTAGGGATAATGGTGAAATTATCTCAGGACTTGACCTCTGACCCTCTCTAAATCATGAATACAGGCTGCTATAATCTGGTAGTTACAGATTCCCCAGTTTAAAAAGGTTAATAATGGAGAATTAATGAAACTAAAGAGGGAACATTTACCAGCTTAGAGCGATATCGTCTGCTCTTCTGTGCACTTTAGGTTGTGTAAGTGTGTCCATAAAACCGCGCTGTTGTGCAAGAAAAATCTCAAGACGTGTTTTGACAATAAAGTTCTGTTATATAGTGTTGGGTAATTTTCCCTCTTTGAGACAAAATGTCCAAAATCACATCTTATCACAGGTGGTCAAATGTCAGTGTGGCTTATCACATTTCACATGTTACATTTACCAACATATGTGAAACGTGTAATTTGAAGCCCTTTTGATTATGTAAAAACCGCTGGGATTACATGTGATGCCAAATGCAATTACTTGTAAAGTGGTATATGTGCTGAGCCTATTAAGAACTACCTAAAGCACTTTAACAGTACCAGCATCATTCACCCAGCTGCACTCCCAACCACTAAACATTCATGCTTGTCAGCTGACGATTTAGTGCCTTGCCCGAGGATACTTAGACATGCAGTGAAGAGGCTGGAATCAAACTCATATCCTGTTGTTTACAAGCTAAAGATTCCTCCGACTGATCCACCATAAATATTCCTAGTAAAAAAAGAAGCTGAGAATGCATTTCTTTTGTTATTTCAAACACTCTAGTAAGAAGTTAACCAAGGAAGATTATTGGGTGTGTGGCATATGTTAGTTAGAAATCGTTTGAAATGTAGAGAAACATTTTTGTAGCAGCTGTTGGGTTTAGGAGAAACCAACTTTCTCAGGCTGCAAGCAACATTTCTGTTCATGTGCTTCAGAGGAAAAAGTGCCAATGACTCCAAAGGTTTCAGTTTTTTTTGTTTTGCTTTGGTAACATAATATGGCAAATAGAGGTTCTGTTGCACTACCATGTAAAGTTATGATGTTGCATAAAGGCCTGAGAGCCTCTGCTTTAGCCTTTCAAGGCTCAGATAACCCTCAGCTTTGCAACGTTCTGGTTTTTTTATTAGCCGAGTCTAGTGAGATTTATTTCTTTGTACTTAAAATGTTTGTCTTTTGTGATTTTTCAGCATGACAACAACATCGTGCACCGGGATCTTAAAGCCGAGAACATCTTCTACACCACCAGCTATTGCATCAAGGTTGGGGACTTTGGTTTCAGTACAGAATGTGGCCCGAATGAACTACTCACCAGTTTCTGTGGCTCCCCACCTTACGCTGCGCCTGAACTCTTCAAGCAGAAAGGCTACGTCGGGCGCTATTCGGACATCTGGGCTCTGGGTATTCTCTTGTACTTCATGGTGACAGCAACTTTACCCTTCTATGGAGACAACCTTGGGAGGCTGAAGCGCTGCATCCTGCAGGGGTCTTACAGCATTCCTTCGTTTGTACCTGATCCGTGCCAGCTCCTCATTAAGGGCATGCTGCGCATTGTGCCTGTGGACCGCTCCTCCATCACACAGATTACAAACAGCAGTTGGCTGAAGGGGATAGAGTATCCTCGCCCATATGTCTCTTTACCCACATCTCCAGCCCACTTCGCCCAGGCCAATCTGACTCTGAGTATGGAGGAGCAGGAGGTAAAGAATTTCCTCTCAGGTTTAGGCATTTCGAAAGTTCATCTGGAAAACAATCCATGTTCAGACTGTAGAAGCCCACTGACGGGGACCTACAGGATCCTCCTGCATCGGGCTCAGAAGAGGAGGCTCGTGGAGGCCGTGGGATACTCAGCGCATCACCCTGATGAGTATGGGAATCCTAGCAAATGGTCGGAAGCATCTGTTGGCAAACACGTTCCCTCTGCTGTCTGTGTGATACTGTAATATAAATCAACAGTAGTGGGCCTGGTGACGGATGCCTTGTCCACACTAACCTGGATTATCTGCAAACCGGAGATTTTCTTTTCCTCTGTGTCTGAGATTTGTGTGATCTGTGTTCAACATGGAGGTCAGTTTTAAGTGGTGTAATAGAGGCCCACTTTGCACATGCCTACTCTGGCTTTTTGTGCTATTAGCCACAACAATAGAGCATTTTTTTTCTGATTCTGTTACCCTCAAACTGAACTGAAGAAGTTATTGACTGAGAATAAAAGGCAAACTGTGTCAAAAAAACAAAAAACATGAGCTGCAGTTGTTATTGGAGAATCTGCATTTTAGCACTGCTTTCCCATGCTCAGGTTCTTCTTCTTTTAAATTTAAATGAGTGTAGTTGATGTTGTCATTATTCCAGTGACTGAAATGTTTTTAATGGGAAGTACAGTGGCCTGGTATTCATGGGAGTTAGGAACCACAACTGCCTACAATAGCTAAAATCAGTGAATACTTGAGACTCCCTCTAAAAATGCTTAAAACTACCTATTTCAATAGTTGACACATATCAGATACAACGTAATGTACGTTAACCCACAGTAGAAACTATTGTAGCACTAAAGCAGAAACTAATATCTACTGTCTTTGTTATTTCCCCTCTTGTGGGTACAGTCAATCAAATGATGCTCCTGGATAACAACCAACAATGCATCAAATATATGCATCATCTTCCAATGCCTCATTTTCTTTTGAATATTATAGATGTGCTCTACAAAATCAAAACTCCAAATAGACTGTTTTTTTTCTGCAAATACTTTGCAGCTACGTTCCACAGAAAATCCTCCAATTGGTGAATCCACAAATAGAACGGGGCCCACCTTGAAGGAACAAATGTTATTTAAAAAAATAATAAAAAATCCATGTAAACATATCAGGGTTTTGTTACATGTGGATCAAATTGACCAATGCATGGAGGATGAGGTCTCCCAAGTGATAAGCTGCAGCTTTCTGTTCTGATTACAACAAGCTTACTGACGCAGAACATTATCTCTGAATGGCTATCAGCATCTTCCAATCCCTCTTAATCAGGACATAAACCCCCAGAGTTATGCAAGGCCACAGGTAATGTTAATAGGGAAGACACAGACAACATGCTTTTTTCCAATTAAATGAAAGTTGGATGTTAACAACACATCCAGGAAACGAGGCAGTTCATACGAGTCGATAATTCATGGATTCAGTTTAGTGCCTGTGCATGCATGGCAGTAAATACAGAACCTTCCTCACAGCTACAGACGCATCTGGGACACATACGTTGTTCTGTGATTGTCCATTTGATACATTTTTTTCCCATTTGTTTTTTGTTTTAGGTAAAAATTGATGAATGCTTTTTGAAAACTGAATTGCATTCAATGCCACATGTCTCCACATGATTATAATCATGACAGAAGTGAGGGGCATTCATCAAAGTGGTTCGCTCTAGGATGTAAAATGATTCAATTTTAGCTTGTAAGCCTGAAGGATCAATAAAAACTCGATACTTGTGGAGAGACTTCTCGGAAACTTTGGACTGAACGCTGAAACAGGAAACATTTATGCATTCTTCGTCCTATTTTCTCCCAAATTTTATCTCTAGATATCAAAACTCATGTTCTTTCCTTCACATCTCTTGCACCTCACATTTGGGATTTGCCTTCAGGGATTTAACCCAAGCGTGACTCCCTCCCATATTCATCAGCTCCCAGTTTACTGCCAGTTCTGACAGGGTCCGCAGGCACCTGTTCTGTCACAGAGCCAGTTGAAGCGACTTCGGGTTTCGCAATGGAGTGTTAATCCTTCAGCCTGCTGCCTGTTCACACATGAACATGTAAACATCTCAATGGTAGGAGCCAATACTGAGATATTATCACAGTCTGTTTAAGTGCCAAGATGTGTTTGAATAGCTGTTTATTTATAAAAACCCGTTCTTGCTCAATGTTGTTTCGACTTCAGAAAAATTTTATCTGCAGTGTTGTCTGCACAGTCATTCTTAGTCAGGATGTTATGATTTCACGCGGTGTCACTGAAAAGCAAACTTTAGAGATAGCCGCATCCATCTTCAGCCTTTCTTTGCAAAAAAAAGTTATAATGTCAAAGTTATAATGTCTAGATAATTTAACTAGTAAGAAAATTAGATCGGTTAGCTTGACTACAAGTTTGAGGGATATACCTATATAAACTACCTACAAGGAAATGTAAATCTCTTTGATCATGTCAACTAATGCATGACTTAAAATAAAATGGCACGCTGAAAACCTAAACTCCTCTGGCTTTCTTTCATCAACAACTCTTTGCCCTTTCTGTCCTTTCACTTTTTGAATTATAAAGTTGTGCCAGAATGTAAACTGAATAAGAAAGCTTGTTTTTGGCTATAACTGCATTTGGCAGAAACGGACCATCCTTAAGTTTGTGATGACTGATTAATGTGCTCGGATCATAAAACAAAACATGGCTGATGTGATTGTGAAATACTGTTCAGTTTCCCTTGTAAGGACAAGTTGCTCAAAGCGAGAATCCAACGGGGCTGTAAGCCTGTGGGAGACAAAATGGATAGATGAACTTGCCCAACTCTCTAAAATCAGGTCAATCATGTCCTTGAGAACGAGATTACTTAAAATGGTCTGTTGGGTAGAATGGCCTTTCTAAAATCCTAAGCTTAGCTAAACACAATAAAAAAATAAAGCTTTCATATCTGACGTTTGAAGAGGATTTTCGTTGCTTCGTTTATTTTTCTTTTCCTCAATAGGCCACCTAAGTAGGTCAACGTTATGCTTGTACCAAAAGTACAGTGCAGAAAAGATTTGCCCCCTTTCTGATGTTTTCTGTTTTTGGTTTCACATACATGTTTTACATCGAACAAATTTGAAAAAGTAAATACTCTGAGAAAATGAAGCTTTTGAATGACTGCTTTATTTCCTTCAGGGAAAATAAAATGGCTTAATGTGAAAAAGTAATTGCCCTCTGAAACTTTCTTAACGGTTGTGCCAGCCTGGGCAGCAACAGCTGCCATCAAGTGTTTATGATAATTGGCAATAAATCTTTAACATCACTGTTGAGGAATTTTGGCCCACAACTCTTTGCAGAAGTAGTTTAATTCTGAGGCCAGTCTAAGATCATACCACAGCATTTCAATCAGATTTAAATCCAGACTTTGACTTGGCCACTCCATAAACTATCATTTAGTTTTTCTGAGACATTTTGCACATGCTGTGCTTTTGGATCGTTGTCCTGAGTTGAGTTTGTTCATCTTAGATTAAACCTTAAAAATTACTTTATAACTGCCTCCATTCTGACAATAGAAATAGATTATTTTGTTTTTCACCCTTTCTTGAATTTCTTTAGCTGGGGCATGATGATTTTTTTTAAGCTTTTCTTGCCTGCTTCATGTTGTAAAGCAGGTCCGATTTCCTTTTTTTTTCTGGTGGTATGAATCATTTCAGTATGTAAGGATATAAATGGAAATATATCCATTAATATATGTAAATATATATGGAATGATATAAAAAGGAATCTGAAAGGGAACACGTGCTCCACAGGGCACTTTACGAAGTGAAAATGTTGCACCTCTGGTTGCAGATTCTCCCGTACTTTCTTCAGAGAAGAGAATTTAAGGGGGTTTATCCTACTAGTGTCGCTACTCGTCCCTGTCCCGTCCCTGAGATCAGGAAGAGCCAAAGCTGATTCGTGTTTAAACAAAAGTTCAGTAAGGAGGATTGGTTAGGGAGCAGAGCTACTGATGCATTGTCTAGTGCTGATACTTTGAAAATTATGGCAGGAGGAACATGAGGCTTTTATATGTTGATGAGAGATCTGAGGAGCCATCGACGTCCTGCTGCTGAAGAATGGAGAGTGTATCATCAGATTGCACTTACCTTCTGCTATAGGGAAGAGATTATGAGATTAGCTCATGAAATTCCTACTTCAGGCCTCTTGGGCATTAATAAGACCAACGCCAGGATTATGTGGCATTTCCGGTAGGACCTTATGGCATTTTGTAAGAAGCATCATGAATGTCAGATGGATGGAAAGTCCAAACAAAGCATTCAACCTGCTCTTTTTAATACAATTTAAGAAGTTGGAGAACCATTCAGTCATGTGTTAATAGACTGTGTGCCACCCTAACCAGAAACTAATCAATATCTGTTAACAGCTTTAGTTGTTTGATTAACATTTGCCCCTAAACAGCTTTAAATTACTTTAAGTTTTTCACTTAGTTTGAGTTTGGATCAGGGCTCCAGCTTTAAGGCTAGGGTCTTTCAGACAGTGATGAAGAAGTTGGAGGTCAATCAATTCAAGTTATCTGTCAACCATTCAGTTGCAGCGGCCACTGGTGCAATACCATCAGAGTTTTAAGTCTGTTATCAGAGCTTACTGAGCAGATCAGGACCAGAATATTACATTTCGGGTCCATTTGACTTTTGAGTGAGAAGTCCCTTAAAGTTGGTCAAAGGGAATTTTCTGCCAGAGGAGCTCGATATGTGTTGGTACTACATACCTGAGTTTGAAGAGTGCTGAAAAGCGCTTTACGTCTTGGCTAAAAGTCAATTACAACAGGCTCAGAGAAGGATCATATGACCAAAAAGCTATTTCTAGAAAACTGAATCAATCATAGCTGGGAACAAAGTGTTGGAGTATTTCCCCACTGCAGGTGTGAAAAGGTGTGTGGCTGCAGGAGTGCCATTTTCATCAATGATTGAGGGCTGAACCCATTAAAACAACTCTGCACTGGTCAGCTAATCAGTGTCCAGCTCAGTGTTTACATCAGTCGTCTCAAACTGGTTTCCTCAAGGACCGGTGTCATGCAACTTTCAGGTGCCCCTCTGCTTCGGCACACCTGGCTCCAACATTATCTCATCAGCAGAGCTCTGTAGAGCTGGACTGCATGTGAATGAGGCAGTTTCAGCATTTATTTC
This sequence comes from Poecilia reticulata, assembly GCF_904066995.2. Taxonomy (NCBI): domain Eukaryota; kingdom Metazoa; phylum Chordata; class Actinopteri; order Cyprinodontiformes; family Poeciliidae; genus Poecilia; species Poecilia reticulata. The sequence continues at coordinate 18,566,579 of NC_088833.1, read as the reverse complement.
AAGTCCAGGCTGCTGGTGGACCCGTGAGGTGCCTGTGCTATTTTCAGCCAGAATTGCGTCACTTTGTCAGGCAGGTATCTGCCTTGCTGCTGTGAGTTTCGGTTCTGTCGGTGACATTGATCCCGTGTGTAGATGATTTTCTGCCAAGTTGCTCAAGGGCTCGGTTGATTACCAGTAAGCCTGGCTCGCAGTTCAGATGAATGCTGTTTACGTTCTGTCATTCATATTGTTGGGGGAGGTTATAAGTTATATTTCTGTCCTCTGACGGGCGTTACCCAGCCGCGGGTCTCCTTCGATGGAAACCCTAGACCAGGAGCCTCAAGGGCCAGCATCCTGCAACATTTAGTTGCATTTTTCTACCATGGCGAACAAAGAAGCAGGATCAAGGAACAAAAAAATCTAAATGTAAGATTAAGTTAAGCAACTACATTTCTGTCAAATATTGATTGCATTCAGAAACTATTACACATCAGTTTTTAAGCTTATACCAATATAAATGAATATTTTTTCAAATGAGTCATCAACATTTTCCCTGTCGGAACCAGAACATTTTTGCCTCAGGCAAAAGCTGCTTCTTATTACAATTTTAGTATTATTGGAGTTTAGATTTTTTATTTTTTTTCACACTGATGATCTGAGCCAAACAGATAATTCTGGTAAGTTCTTTATAATCTTTGGGATCACTTCCGCTTCAGGGTCTGTTTCTCAATTCTTCATCAAAATCTGTTCCGACTTGAATTTGTTTGACTTTTCATTCTCATTACGTTTTCACTAAAGTATGTAACCCTATCTGAACCAAGTGACTCATTAAGAGAGGAAGTAGTAGTATAAGCTAACTCTCACGGTCAACATAAGATTTGTTGGAATTTCAGCCTGACAAATACAAGTGATTTAAAACACACGGCTCTAACTGTGTTTGCTGAACTCTTTGATTCTTCACAAGAATTGACGTATTTTCATGACTGATCATATATTGCTGAAAATACATTCATACCTACATATAGGTTAACATTTCAAGTATTTTTCAAGAAGTCAACAATGGTCTAATAGTTCGCACAAACTAAAAACACTGCACTAATTTATGATGCCAGGTTTTCTTTGCCCAAAATCATTGTACTATAATTGCTATAAAATGCATTCCATGCATTGCAGCTGATTTTATGAAGGAGTGTTGATTTTTTTTATTTATTACTAATTCTTACATCTTATGTTTCTGTCTTTCTCCCTGCAAGATTTTTGTATTTTCATTTGTTGTATGCTTTATCTTGCTAACAAACTAAATTGAACTGATCTAAACCAAACCAAGATTCCTTAAACTAAATAAAGTTAAGTTAGTCTAAATTAAACTAAATTGAATTTAAATAAACTAGAGTTGATCAAATTAAATTTAGACAAGCTAAATTAAGCAAAATTAAAGCCAGTCAAAGCAAGAGCAACTCAGCTAAAGTAAGCTCAGTTTTACCCAGATATTTAAATACACAGAATAAACACATTTTTTCATTGTTTGAAGTTAAATCAAATCAAGCTTCTCTTGTTTTGGGTTAGTTAGAATTACCAAATCTATTTATTTGTTAAATACCAGAAAACTTAGGAAGAACATTTCTTAGAATTTTTTTTGTAACTTTCTAAAAATTCAAAGTCAAAAGTTTACATAATCTAAATCTAAATAATAAACATCACTTTTGGCAAAGGTCAGAAAAAAATCTAAGCTAAGTTGATTTAACGTGAAGTTTTGTATGCTAACCTGAGATAAACTAAAGCAAGATGGGATCATCTTAAGTTAATTAAGCTCAGCAATTAAAATAAATTTTACTAAACCTAATCTCAGATGAGAAAAATTTACCTAAACAAAAATTAGATTACATAAACTTAGATGATCTAAAAGAGGTAAAGACTAACTACAATAAACTTAATATGTGAAAGAGTTGGTTTCCTCTTGAAAAAATCACTTAGCAATGGGTCAGGCTAATAGATTTAAAAAGACAAAACAAAGACATGGTCTACAGCATTTATGTATAAAAGGGCATTATTTTCACATTTCCTGTTAATAATGTTTTGATTAAGTATTAGATAAATCTTTTGGCACAAATGTGACGACGGTTAAAAAGTAAACATTAAGATAAAATTTTGACGTTCAATTTGTTTTAGTGAGCAATGCAGGCACCCAGAGTCCACAATGCATTTCAGCTTTTTGTTCAACAGAACCTACGTAATTAGGGGACGGCACCTGAAATAACATCGCTGTTTACACAGTGCAAACCTCAGCCATGGTGTTAATGACGTCTGAAGGCTGTTCGCAACATGTCCATCAGAATCTGATGACTGGCATCTTATTCGAGGCTTGAAACGTACTCAAAACTTTCCCCAAAGGTCGGATCCTAACCAGACAAAAATAACAAGATCTTGTGATGTCCCAGAAGATTATCTTAGATATTTTTTTAATCTAGTTTTTCTCTGTGAACTGATTGAAACACCAAAAGCTCTGTGGACACGTAAAACCTGAGCAAATGTTTGGATTTGCAGACATTTTGTTTAAAAGTGAGGAGGAAAAAGTGTTATCAAGCGTAGATCATGAGAAAGTGTCAAAAATGGTGCTTATCATGAGATCTGCTTTGTGACACTGAGTTTTCCAGCCACGCTAGAGGGATTTTAAACTGTTTATTTAGAACAAGAAGCTGGAACGTTTTCTCCAGCCGAGAGGGAACAGCTAATCCCTCGGAATATTAAAAAAGATCTGACTCAACATGTGGAAGAAGTTTTTATTTTCATCAGGATAAAGGGGAATAAAAACATACTTTTTACTTTGAACTGAATCCATCAGACAGAAGAATTGACAGGAAACATAATAATATTTCAGATGTGGTGACGGGTGGATGGGATTTCTTGAAGCAAATACATCGGGATTTGTTAATCCCAACACTTTAAAAATATTCTGCACATCAAATACTGCTGCCTGGGAGACATTTATAGAAACATTTTTCTTCTTATCTGTGTTAATTATTACATTTTTAGGTTAACTTATCTTTCTTTTAATTTAGTTACTTCCCTAATATTTTATTAAATATTAATCAAAAATGTTATATCTTAACCTAACCTGATATGGACTATTTATTTGTCTAATTCTGATTGATGTATAGTACACAAACACACCATGTAGAACTAGAAATAGCTGAAATATTCTTTTACCTCTATTTTTTGTTTTAGTGTTTACTTTGGCATCATCAAGTTATTGTAAGTAGCCTTTTATCTGACGAGTAAAGAAATTAGTTCAAGATTACATGAATTATCTGCTCCTGGTGGTTTGTTCAATCAGTGAAAGATGCTTGGTTTTTTTTTTTAACAATGAGAAAAGAATCTTAATAAATCTCAATCTAAGATTTACTCACTTTATTATTTTAATTTTTTTGTAAAAATGTTCAATAAGAAGGGAAGTGTACATCATTAAGACAGCTGTTTGAGAAATTATGAGACTGTTTATTTATATTAATATAGTTTAAAATAAGTCATCAATACTACACTGGAATAAAACTTAACAAAAGAAAAAAAAAAAATCAAATCTACCACAACTTAAATTATGTACAAAATATCGCTACATCAACTAATTTCAAAGACACATTAACAGCTACAACACATTAAATAACTTTAATAATTGTGTATTTACTAAATACAAATAAATCAATATGTTAAATGATAAATAATGTGCTAATAGTGATGAATTAAAAAAAATGTTAATGATATTTTATAACGAATATTCACCTAAATCCTCATCACTTGTATTGCTAAAATCTCTTAATGAGAAACCTTCACTTTCTGGAAACATCCAAGGTTTTAACACATGAAAAGTTTGGAAGTCATTTTAATTCATCCACATCCCACTTTACTACCTGTGTCAGAATGCGGTTCGTTTTTAACCGTACCATCAACTTTGGGAAACAGGCTTTAGTAAAGAGACGGTTTTATTGAGCTGAGAGATCATGCAGTCATTTAATGCTGATGCCAAACAACACAAACAAGAGATCCCTGCGGGGAAAAGCTGGGCTTTCCTTCTTTCTTTCACTTCCATCAACTACTGGCTTGAAAGCAGGTCAGGGTCGAACTGATTTAGAACATCTTGATGCGTGTCGTTTGTTTTTTAGGAACACACAGTTTTTGCTTTTAATCCATTTTTTTATTGCAGGAAAAACAATGTACATTTAGTGTGGATACAAAAATAGTTTGCTGTATATATATGCATATATATATATATATAAAAAGAAAAATCAGCTTATCACAAAGGTGTTTCTTTTTTTTTTTTACACAGATTTACTCACATTTTAAAGCTGCCAAAGAGTGGCTCATTCTTAGCAGGTTCTACACATCATAGAGAAGTGGACAATATCATAGTAATGGCTCGTATAAATGAAATTGTTGATACTGGCTATAACTTTTATGATAAACTATGATTGTGGTATAAAGGACTGCTTACATGTTTTACATTCACTCTCAGCAACAGGAAATATAAAGATAGGTGAAACACAATCCATGTGATCGAAGTTGACAAACGATGCCTGACAGGGAGGTGAAGTGACCCCTCTTCTCTCTCCTGTCTGGTATTTCTCCTTTAAGAACTCTGCAAAGACAAATGTTTTACGAATGGTGAATGGATGAAATTGTCTGGTAGGTGTTGTTAGGACAAAACTGCAGGACTGTGTTGTTTTTCTTACCCTTTTCAGGTTTTTTCTATCCACAACGCTGATTTGCTGCCTCACCCAGGGCTCCATAGGATTGGCACAAAGGGTTCTCTTCCTTTTCATCGTAAACCTGCACACAGCAGAAACATTTTATTTACTTCTACCATTACACCTTTTTTCTTTTCAGATTGCCCTGCTTTGATCTGCCGCTGGACCCGTTCACCTGCTCATTAAACATGTTATTGCATTTTCCCCCCAGAAGCTGCCAGTTCTAACTACGCTACCAAGCCAAAGGCCAATCAGGCAGTAGAGAGCAGGACACATTTGGTACTCACACAATCGCTCTGATGTTGCAATCGCCATCTGTTTCCTGTATCCTGTAGCTCTCGATGTTCTTCTTTGCACGTTTTCCAATCTCTTTAACATAGCCAAGGCAGCAGTTGTCATAGGAGCCTGGAAGAGGCGAACAGCAAAAAAACGATGCAAAATGTTAAGCATTTTTAAAGCCATGCCCACTTTTTTAGCAGCTGACTGGATCTTTACTTTTTTACTTCATCTTTTGGTATAACATGAAGTGTCTCGCTATGAACTCATTCCTCTTTTTTCTTTTTTGGCATCGAGTTGTGAAAACATTGGGGCTCTGAGCCAACATCATCCGGGAAGGCTCCTCCCCCAAGATCCCCATCATGAACTTATGAAGGGGCAATTAATTAAAAAGTAACAGAATCTGAATGCATGTTTAAACTCAGACTTTCAATCTTTTAGTCTGCTTATTTCTACCGCCCTGCTCTGCTGTGCATCTATGTCCTGTGAGCATTAAGACTTTCAAATTAATCAATCAATGTTTCAGCAATTGGAACCAAACATTGTTTGCACACTGCAGCTAATGTAACATTATTCATGTTTTTATAATAAAATTTACTTAATAAACTAGTAGTTTTGTCGTACGTGTCTGCTACTTCTGAGAGGTGATAGTTCAAATATTTCAGGGAGATCTGAAGTCTTACGGTTTAATTTGATAATACCTATTAAAATCACCTCCATTGAACAAATTTAGTACCTCAAAGTGTTTTCTGACAAGTACGAAAGGATTAAACGACGGCTCGCTGCATCACTCCCCATGAGAAAGTCGTTTTGAAAAGCAAGTGCTTCAGTTATTCGGAGCAAACAGTTTTTCTCCTGCATTAATCACATCTGTCATCACCGCCAAGTGATCCATATTTGACAAGTCCCGACAGATACAACCTTAACGTGCTGCGGTTAAAAGCCTTTAAAGAAAATGATGCCATCGCTTTGAAAAACAATTGTTTTTTTTATTTTTTTTATTTCACCCTCTGGTTTCTTCTTCAAAGACATGTGGTTTGAAGATCAGTTCAATAAGATTTCAACTTTTGTTTCACCAAAACCTCTAATTTCTCCAAGTTTTTTTTCCAAGTTCTGCAAACACAAACCATATATATGGTCTAAACAAAAAAAAAGCCTAACACTGACTCATTAAGACATTTAAAATTGAATGCAGAAGAATTGCATCCCACTTACGGCTAATATTGTCCACTCACCTTGCGCCACACTCAGGTACATGCAGGTGAAAAGCAGAAGGATGGCAAAAACTTGAAACTTCATGGTTGCTGCGGTTTTCGCTGTTGCTGCTTGCTGTTCGCTGGACAAAGAGAGAATATCAACAAATCAAACAACTCCCCTTTCATACACACAAATTATTTCCAACACAAGCCCCCCATATCTGTCCTCCTGCACAAAGCATGCTCTGACCTCTGATTAAGTATATTTAATATATCTGGGATCCCGCTGTGTCCAGCTGTTCTTTCTCCAGCACACTTAGTATTGTTTACAGAAATCTAACAAGATCTGAAAAATTTACTGCTCCAACTCCCTCGCACCACTTATCTATGGCACAGAATTGAACTCAGTCTCTTTTAAAACATGTTTGCAAAACCGAAGATTGGGAAATCAAGAGAAGAAGCAGAGTAAAAACTCACGTGCTCACATTCAGGACTCCACACAATGTCTTGAAAGAAAAAACTTTTTCTCTGACCCAGTTTGCGTTGAGCCAGTATTCTTATAGTCTGCCTTCCTCCTTGCTCAGTCTTTACCACACCTCCTCCGTAGATGCCATGAGTTGATCTGCAATTTGATCTTTGTGGAGTGTGAGCCTACAAAATGAGTCATGACATGAAAATGAAGCACATCACCACACACAGATACATATCAATACCACCCTCTTGTATAAATGGAATATCGATTTCCTCTGCTTTTTTCCAACATGTTTTAATTGGATATCTATGTTATGGAACTATGGAGTGCTAGAGTTTGATAACACTACATATCAAATTTTTAACAAAAAGTTTCCAAATCATAAATCGACCTGACTCTATGAAAAAAATAGTAAAAACATTGATTTGCTGTAAATAATTACTTTTTTGGTTCAGTTTTGTTAGCCACAAAACTTCTGACAACAAGAAGCAGACTTGAAGATCTCAAATTGTGAAACATCATGCCCTGATCTAAAGAAGTTCCAGGACAGATCATGGGCAAGTTATTGACATCTGGATAGAGTTAAAGCATAAAATTTTGATGCTCCAGTGCATCACATTGACAGAAATTGTTATCAAATGAAGGCAATACAGAACAGTGAGGAATTCTCCTAAATAGGAATACCTAATTAAAATTATTTCCACCAAATCGAACAAAAAACAGACACAAAGGCTTCTGACATTTATCATAAAAACAAAACACGTAGTTATGATCCCTTAAACTTTTAATAAAAACAATGTGTGGACAAAAGTCCACCTGGGCCCTCCAAAATATGAGAAATAAATTACCTTGCTGAACTGATATTAAAAAAATCTTTTGTCTGAACACCGGCTAACGCTCAACAAAGTCCTACTTACATCAACAATCTTGAAATGTTGAAAGTTGCATTGTGAACAGTAAATTACAGTGCTAATACTTTCTGTCATGACAAACCTTGAATGTGAAACTGTCTTTTATTAGACGGAACGATTACATACTTTAAGAAATAGTAATGTGGAAACGACAGCCATCTGCTTCTGATTGGTTGATCGATCCTTGTGATGTCTCCAACTCCAGTTGTGCAATATAAAAATGTTAACTATTAAAGTCTCACTTGATACATTCACTTATTTCTTCTTTGGAAAACTTTATTTTAAAACACATTTCTCAGTAAAAGATTTCTGTCTTCAGGTTGAACAGATCAACCCACAGAGAAGGTCAAGTCTTGCAGCACTGAAATCTGATAATTTAACCACAGTTACAGCAACAGGAGTATTGTAATGGATACTGTGTAGATCTGTTTTCTTTTAAATCCTCAAGCTATTTATTAATACTTATCGTACTCCTAAATGCATCACATTGGTCATGGTCTGCTTGCTGACCACAGACAGCCAACACCACATCTGTTCTCCTGTGTATCTCTGTGGGAGGTTGTGGGCTGTTTCGGGTTTTTGTTCATCTTAAACTAAAGCCAAGCCTGAAAAAGAATTGCACAGGAGTCATTGCCAAATGGAATCAATCAAATTTTTAGAAATCTGAGATTGTGTGCACATTTCATTAAAACTTTTATTTAGATGAACATGTCAGAAGGCAACATTCAAAAGTAGAAATTGTGAAAATTGTTTTTTTATATACAAATGAAGAATTTTCAATTAGAAACAAGCAAAAAAACAAACAAACAAAGAAACATTTGCATCATTAAACATCACTTCATCTGTGACTGAGCTGCTGAGTACTACTGAGCTGCTGTAGTTCAGTGTTTCTTGCCTGATTGCTAACATGTACTTCCCTTCTCTTCAGTGATTACAAAGGAAGACACACATGTGTGCAGCTGCAGTTTGTTCAGCAATCAAACCTCTTCAAACAGACTGCAGCAGAACATCAAAACAAGTAGTATTACCAGCGACGGTTATTTTATTTTGTTTAGGATGTGTTTTTGCAGTATTGCAGAGCTGTATGGCTTTTGTTCTTCATGCTTATTTTCCTTCAGCCCCTCACATTTCTTTTCCACTTTTGGATTCTTGCCTGCTCCGGCTCCGGAGTTTTCCCCCAAGCTCAATGTTGTCGTAATAGGAGTAGCATTTTAAACTAAATGCAGACTAAATCTGTGCAGCACATGCTGCTTTAGAATCTGTTCCTCATCTCTACTGATGAACGTTTTTATAAATTCATGGAAGCATTAGTGATAAGTGTTTAAATATGAGCTAAGTCATCCTTATAACATAAAGATGAATGAAACCATTTTGTCTTAAAGTGTGCTGTGCGTAGAGCTTTTTATCAGGTTATAATGTCATTCAGTCATCAAAACACATACCCAGACTTTTGCTTTGATTCTTTCATGCATGTTTGAGAAATCCTTGAACATCCTGACGGTGGCATCTAAACACTTGCTCCTCTTTACCCAAAGCTCCACCTTGGAGCGACAGTCCCCAGTTTAGCTTTGGCCCCACAAAGCACCCGTCCTTCCCCAGTCAGATCCTCCAGACTAGCGGCAGCAGCATTTAGCAAACACCTGGAGGAATTGCACGTCTGCTAAGCTTGTCATATAAACTACAACTTGTAAGCAGCATCAATGGATGGCATGGAGAAGCACTGGTGTGATGATATGCTAAAGGGAGCGTGTCGGACAGGGCAGGAAGGTTTTAAAGAGACAGTGGCCAATTTCAAGGTGCCAGATTCGGTTACGATGCAAAATCTAAATTCTTTTAAGTTGATTTTTATATTTACAGGTTTTCAATAACCACTTAAGTTACTTGATTGTGTTATAAAATGGCACTACGTGCATTGACTTTATAATACCCCCCTTTAACATCTTTAAAACTATGCCTCTTTGGAAGAATTTTAGTTTTATGTCTTTTATTACAAGATATTTCTAGAATTTGAGGTTGGTAGTTGGTAGTGAGGTTGGAATTTGAGGTTTTTTAAACCATTATTTAAAAAAAAACTATAATAATGAAGACTAAGTGTAAATTTGAACTGGACGCCTCACCTGCATCATCCAGTCGCTGCATCACATGTTTCTGCTGCAGCCCATCAGCATCGGGTTACGCCTCGCCGTAATCAGTCATCGAGCAAGCCTCCATCCATGGCTCCATCTGCTCGCCACCTGAACTTCAATTCACCTCCGCCCCTTCTCCGCCCTTCAGGCTTCCATCCTTTCTCCACCACCAGTGTCCGATCCCCTGGGGGAACAACGTCTCTAATCCTCATCCTTATCTGCTCATCCAAGTTAATTGCAGTTCAAACCACCCATGTCTTCTGCTGTGGTCTGAACGCCAAATAAAACGTTCTAATTGCATCTCTTCATGCGAGTCTCTCGTGGTTGAATTTTTGTTTCATTTTGTCTTTATTTTGAATGAAACCATAGTTAATTATTTTTAGATGAAGTTTTAATGTCTTTAGGGGGGGAGAAAATACTGTGTGGCTGGACGTTGGTGATTAAACTCTAGGTGGTCGGGTTTGGCGGATTCTTGAACAGTCATTTATGAGAATTTTTGGAGCAAAACACAAACAACAACAAAGAAACCTGAGAAACATTCTTAAGCGCCCTCATGAGATTTTTGTAAAACATCTCCAGACCCAGCTCTTAAAATGTTTATTGGACTGACAGCCTCTTCTTCATACTTTCTTTTGTTTTTCAGTTTGGCCTTTTTTCTTTGTTTTCTGTACTATGTTTGTCATTAGCCTCAAGCCTGGACAAAAAGAACAATAGTTTTGCCTTTTCAAGTTCATTTCAGTCTGACCTCAAACATTGCTAATTTATTTTGTTTATGTCTGTCATTTTCCTAGACACACAAAATATTTGACCTTTCACCTACAATATCTCTACTTTAATATCAAAATGGACTCACCAGATTTTAGGTCTTGTCAAAATAAACTCTTTTCCATTGCAGGTGAAATTCAAAGTTATCAGAATATGAGAATATGACCTTGTAAGGTCACAAGCCTAATCAAATCATAATTAAACATCAAAAACTGCTCTGTGAACGTATACTACTGCTTCATGAAATGCGAACTGTCTGCTGACTTTGACAGTTTCTGTGAGCTTGTTAAAAAACATGTAATTGAACTGAACATGTTACTTGGTCATATCGTCAAAATTAATGACATCTCCTCACTTTTGACTATTTTGCTTTTTTACCTCTTCATGATGCATTTTTTGTCTCATACAACTTATATTCTGGAGCAACTTTCAGTCCGGAAAACATGGTAGTTTGCGTTTTTCTGCTTTAATTTAATTATCATTGAATAGATTTAAATTGGATTTACAGTAAGTTTAGCTACTGATTTAGTTTATTACTGATTCTTTTTTATAGTCTTTAGCTGAGGTCCATATATTAGTATCGATTCTCATTGAGTTATTCTTATATATGTGAGGAAGATTGTTTGCTGTAAAGGTAAATAATTCATATATATTTTGATGTTAAGGATGAATTCCTTCATATCAACTGATTGATTCACAGTCAAACATTAAAATTTGTTTCCATTTAGCCTGATTGCCCAAATGTGGGAAGCAGAGTAAAGTTGTGAAAACATGCAAGTCGTAGAGGAAAACACAAAGAATCTGACCTCAGAGTCAATATTGTCAACAACGTTGTAAACTAGATTTTCACCATGCGAATATGTTGTGAAATATGAGGCAAAACGACACGGCCTATTTCACTTCCTGCACTTATGGTTGTCTGTCATCACCTCCACACAACATTGTTCTTTGAAGCAATGTTGTCAGAAGCATAACATTCAGCCAGGATGGTAAATCCATTCAGCTCAGTATTTCTGGAGAGGTGCATGTGCTACAAGCCAAATCTGCTGAATATTTATGCAAAAACTTTGCCACATGGGGAGGATTTACAGCGCCATGTGCAATGAATTACAAGGCTTAAAGCTTTGTCGCACAAACTGCACATTCACATGTGACTGCGAAATATCTTCCCACAGATTGGAGCGAGAGCATCGGATTTCTATTTTTTATTCATGTCTGCAGGGATTTCCTGCAGTTGAACGGCATTTATTGTGGGAGTGAAAACGTTTTACTTGTAGCCAGAGTTAGAAAAGTCAGAGCTCAAACAGAAGGGATCTATGTTTTTATTCTTGCAAAAACTTTGACCCCCTTCACCCAGTACTGTGTTCAACTGCTCAACATGCTGTCATGTAGAAACAGGAAACAACTTTCACTTGCTTCTAAAGCACTCCCCCAACTTTTTTTATTTCAAGTGAGTTAGCCATGCTTTCCAGGCTCACAACATATTTAAACATCTATTTGAATTACTGTGTAAATATACAAATCATATTTAATAAAATCATGTATCTGCATCTGCCATTTGCAGCAGTTTTAGTCCATCTCTACACCTCTAAGTTGTTGATCACCCACCAGTAACTGTTGAGGAAATGAAAACTAGACCCACAAAACCAATATGAAAACCTCTTCCTAGAGCTACTTAACAATTAACCAAGAGGATAGTAATCAGTCTTCATGATGCCGTCTTGTGAAGGCAGGGCATCTTCAGTCAGAGGCTTCTTCAGATTCATAAAACAATCTGAATTTAGTGTGTGTGTGTTGAAACAGGGATGCATCTAAAATTTGCAGGACAATGCTCTTGACGACTTGAGTAGGAGGCTCCCTCTAAACAAACAATAAAATAAGAAATGAAGTCAGAGAATTCAACTGTTTTTTGCTACTTCTTTTTTAAAACATTTTATTGCATATGAAGCCTGTAGTAATGCCTTATACCCCAGTTGCATTTTGGGTGAGTGGTCTGTTAACTTTCCTTAAGGCAAAAAGTTTTCTCTCCAGGCCTCAATATTTTTGGAGGCGCCTTGATAAGAATGACTTTTCACAGTTTTTCAAACATTCCCAGTGATTGATATGTCTACATCTGAGGTAGGTTTGGTAACAAAAAACCCTCTGATAGACCCAGTGGTTACATAACACTGAGAAAAGGACATGCCTCTTAACTTAAACTCAGAACAGAACAGAGAGTGAAAGTAATTGTTCTGAATCTTACTCAATACCCCATTTTTTTCTCTCTTCTCATGCTGGGTTGTTGCGACAGGCCTTTTTATTAGAAAACACTCTGACATGTCTCTGTTGGATATCTCTGCTGGATTCCAGCGGCATCAGATTTGGGGTCTCTGCTCAATAACGAACCACGGCGCTCTTAATCAAGTTCTTTTGTTTTGTTTTTGTAAATAGATTTTTTTAAAGCTTAAATAGGAAGCTGAAGTAAAATACAACTTACACTGGCTTTGGTTAAATTATTATTAACATTAGTGTTAGTTTAGGATTTCACAGTTGGTACATGTTTACAAAGTAACTGGTAATTATAAAGTGTTTAATTTCGGATCTTTTTTGCTTTGCGGTTTTTTCAGCTTTTTGCGTTTTTTGCTGAGTAATAAAAGATGAGCAGCCTGATAGTGGCAGGTATCTAAACACATAGCTTCTTCATTTTGTAAATAGTTTTGGAATGATGATTTGAAAATTTTATTTTTTTCTTTCCTAAATCTTAGCATGGACAAATCAAAAGGTGCTGTGCTAAACAAAGAAACAGAAAAGATTTAACACACCAGCTGAACAGTGGAGCCGGAAAACGGTTACTCATTGCAACATGATTTGGACTGTCACCAAAATCATGTCAAGTTGTCCTATTTCAGACATTTGTGAAACATACAGAGCAGTAAAAAAATATTACTCCCGTGTAGAATTGTTCTGTTCTTGATTTTATCATCAAACAACACATACAAATGCAAAGTGAATCATCAAATTCATTCATTGTAGGAAAAAGCTATTCAAGCCAATTTGGTCCTATTTAAAAAATATAATTGGTCCACTTGTGAATCATAAATTTACTCCAGGATAATTTTGGGTTCAGTTTCACTAAACCACTTTCAGACTTGATTAGTGTCAGACTTTTATTTCTCTGCTCCATAAATGAAGGAAACTATTGGGAACATGCCAATAGTCTCAAAAAGCAGATTTAGGCCAGACCCAGAGGTCCACAGCACTGCAGATCTCATTTGCCTCCAAAATGGCGTCCATTTCAGAGTTTCAAGATGCAAACCTCCTGCTGATTAATGACTTTTCTCACAGCTGCCAAACACATCCTGCTGAACATTTGAGATGCTGTGGACTGACCTCGAGCAGTTCATTTACATCCCTCCATTGCAGCTAAATTAAAAATAATTCTGCAAAGACAACTGGGCCAGATCATACTGCATTGTCTGCTCTTACTATTTAGCAATATCTTGAGCAATTTGAGAATTGAGAATCTGTCCGACTTTCTAACATCTTTTAAATGTTTTCAGTACAATGGAAAATCTGTGGCTTCTTGTGCTTAGGGAAAGGATTTCCTCAACCTCAGCTTCTTGGGCCTTTGTTTGTTTTGACTGCTTGGGCCAGAAGTTCAGAGTACAATAATGGCCAAAGGTTTTGGCATTGGCACAAATGTTGTGTTTGGCAAACATTGTACCTTCAGCTTTTGAGATGACAGTAAAAGTCATTTTTTTATTTATCCTACAGATTGATCTGATGTATTAGAATAATTGCAAAGAGGTCCATTAGCTCAAAAAGTTTACTTAATAAAACCACATTTTTGAAGATATTGAAGACCTGATAAAAAAAAACATAGATCAAAAAAACACACATTACAGTTCACCCTCAAAACCCTTCATATTCTCTAAAGAGATGTGAGTTGTTATTACCTGGAAAAGGTTTTCTTCATCATCTTAGTTACAAGTTCATTACTTGTAGCTAAATAATGAGTAAGCAAGCTCTGCAATGGTGCCGCCACCGTTGCAGAGCTGAGAAGTGAAATCATTTGGGCAACAGCTTTGTGATAAAAGAAGGCACCAATGTAACCCCTTTTGTCCAACAAAAACATCAAGGACAGAGACTGTCCAGGAAGAAGGATAAGACAAGAAACTGATCCAGAGTTGTTTCCCCTGATAAACGAATGAATCCCCCTAACAATTGTTCAGAACATCTGGAGAATCACTTATCTGGCAAAAAAGGTAAGTTTTATCATGACTCATGTGTCCTGCCAAAAAGTGAGGCGTCTTGATCCAACCCATGTGTGGCTGTTTCTCATAAATCGGAACAGACTTACTCACAACTTTACCACAGGACAATGGCAAGGATTAGGAGGTGCACACAGAAATCCTCAGAGAGCAAATTCTTTCAACATTTATGTTGAGACGATCTGCCTCCTTTCCATCCTGATCCCAAGGCGAAAGTGATAAAGAAGCTCAAATTCATAGCCCTGGAATTTTTGACTACTGTCCAGAAATTTCCGGGAATCCTCGTAAATTTGGGGTCATTTAAAAAAAAAGTAAAAAAAATAAAAATAAAAGCAGAAACACAGAAGCAAATAAAACTGTCTGACTCCCAATACTGACATAGATCAGTCAGGATTTTGTCAAAAGTTCATATTTACTCAGAGTCAGGGGGAATTGCAGAAGTTATGAAGAAAAGGATTCAACACTGTTAATACCAATTCTTCACAACTGGTCTTCAGTTGTTCAATGCACTGAGTTTGGATTTCATGTGACAGGTCAGTATAAAGTGGCATATGATATTGAAGAAGGAGAAGGAAGTTTTCCAAAGTAACATGTTTAAAAAATCAGAAGAATATGGCGGGCATCTTAATTCTCTTTACTCTTCCACTCTTAAATAAAATTCAGTGCAACCATTTGCCTTCATTAGTAACCTACATAGTTCAGGAGCACCAAGCAGTATTCACTGCAAGCAGCACAACACAGCTGCCCTCTTTCATGGTAATGTATGGCCAGATTACAAGGCTTACAATATTATTTTAACAAACAACTGAAGAATTTAAGAAGTATTTAAAACATGTTAAAACAAACATATGGGATGAGAAGAAAAACTGAATTCTAAACACTTAAAACACAAAAGAAAGCAGGCAAAAACACAAAAATTGCTTAGAGAAAATATCCACAAAATTTTTTTTTGAAAGGTTACACTTCTTTATAAATGTCATGTCTATTTCAAAATAGATTATTTGAAACAAATGAATTCTTATGAAAGGTTGGCTGCATAACATTTTTCAGAAACTGCTTTTGTCATAAAATTAAATTCTTCTTTCCACAATGTTAATGATGATAATATTATTATTGTTCTCTGCAATATGAATATTTTCAATGTCCATTTACCAATAGTGTCATTGTAGTAGGGACACTAATAATTTTAAGAGACTTCAAAGAATTACATTTAAAAACAGCTGTTTTGTTGTTTAATGAAATGAAAATAATTATGCTACTTACACTCACAGATAAATTCATTCTGCATGTCTTTCCGTATTTGGCATTGCTTTGCCACCTTTTTGCATGAAGTAACTATTTGTGGTGGCTACAGCATGTGGGTAAGCTTTGCCTTAGCAGGAACAGAGTCGACTGTCAGAGTCGATTGGAGAAGGAAATTAACTAAATATATATTTTTTAAAACTCATTAGAGGCTGAGTTGTGATTGGGATGGAGAATCACCATCCTGCAGACCAATGCTGCCCCCAACCAATTAAAAGGCAAAATCTGAGATGCTGAAGAAGTATAAAAGCTGCAAAGCAAGTAATCTAGTCACCCTACTCCCAGTAACAAGCAGAGGTGCCAACTTCAAATCAAACCAAACCAAATTAAATTAAATTAAATGTATTTTATTTGTATCAATATTACCATAATGAAAATATGCAGGAATTAGCATAATATCAACATTTGTCTTAAGACATTTAAGCACATAAAAACTTAATCGATACACAGTTCTTTTAAAAGAAGCAAAAAAAATGTCTGTACGTTAATAACCATAAAAATGCAATTGTTTCGATCAAATTCAGGAGACATTCACCTTAGCTCCATTAACACTGTGACGTTGTCAAGTGAATACAAACACAACAGCCCCATCTAGTGGTTTAACAGCCGCAGCGCAGTCCTTGTAATACTTGTCTGAGGAGTTTGACGGATTCCTCCGTGTGGGCGTGACCGACCGGCTAAGCTTTAAAACAGCCACTGATGTCGCTCTACAGCAGCAGGTGAGTGACTGACTGAATGCAAGTCATCCTGAACACAACAGTTTGGCAGCAGCAGGAGGACCTTTTGTCTTTATATCCGAGTCGCAGTCAGTCATTCGGTGAAACCGCTTTGTCGCGTTTCGAAGCAGCAAAAACACTGTTTAGCAACTCATTATCTTAGCAACCGAAAGCCACATGGATCTTCAAAACACCAACACTAACGATGAGGGGAAGGAGCTGCTGAACCACGGCAAGACCCTCCGACTCCACACAGGGAATTTAGTGAACCGCAGCCGGCTGAAGAAGAAGTGTCCCGGTTCTCCCAGCGAGGAGGTAAGGGAAGAACCGCAGAGAAACTTGCTAAGTCATTACTTAGCCTGTTAGCTTAGCTTAAGTTAGGCTAGGCTACTAAATATTTAAACTGCTGTTTCAGACTGAATGAAGCCGGTTTAAGGTAAACAATGGCACTATTTGTAGCTGTTTCAGTACAACTCTAGAGGTTCAGGTCGTGAATGAAACATTTTATCAGAATGTTTATGGCTCAAGTTGAAGTGAATAGTTTACAGACTGCAGCATCTGATCAATGATTGTTGCAGGCACACTTTGACTGTAGAGCTACACCACAGGTGTCAAACTCCAGTCCTGGAGGGCTACTGACCTGTAACTTTTCGATGCGCCTCAGCTGCACCACACCTGAATAGAATAATTAGGTCATTAGCAAGGCTCTGGATAACTTATCTATACAATGAGAAGGTAATTGAACCATTTAATCCCGGTGTTTTGGATCTGTGACACATCTAAAAACTGCAGGACGGCGGCCCTTGAGGACTGGAGTTTGACTCCCCTGAGCTACACAGACCAAGCAGGTGACTTATGGTGACTTATTTCACCTGAAAATAAATGGTTATCTGGCACAAATGTTTTTACAAGTGAGGCCAACAAGCTAGGAGCAAGAGTTTCTGTTATCCAATAACTCATCCAATATGATGAAAGAATCCTGTCAAGACGGCAAAGTAATAAGTTTCTAAATATTTTATCCAGGTGCCAAGCAAGCCATCTTTACTCTTATTGGAAATACAGGAATTCCTCAAGGCTGTGTGCTGAGCACTGTCAGCTTTGCATTATTCAGAGAATAATTAAACTTCATTGTATAATTTGCTGACACATCAGTGGTAAGTCTAATCACACGTGACAACAAGGAAACCCACAGAAACGAAGTAGAGCATGTGACTGAGAGAGAATTTTTCTTGCAGAAAAACAACAACAACTTTATCTTACAGAAATCTGATGAAGGCACAGCACCCACGCAGACTGATGGTCAACTTTTATAGGGTCACAGTGAAGAGCCACCTCAGCTGCTTTACTGTTGCTGAGTGTGAGAACCTGCACAGAACACAACTCCCTAAATCATCACTACTTGGATTCTGTGCCTGTACACTCTTCCTCCAGACTCTGAGACCTTGACTTCTGTTTTAAATGAAACGTAAAATGTCCTTTCTTCTGAAGAGAGAAATTTGGACCCCTGAGAAACCATGTTCTTTTTCCTCCTTCGCCTGGCCAGCGTGGGTAGCACATCTTCTCATTCAGGAGTAGCTTAGCATCAGCAGTCAGTGGCAGCCCATTTCCTGGATACGTGTGTGTGACACAGCTTTTGAAGCTGTAAATCCACTTGCAATAGTGGATTCGCTGTGAATTTCTCTCAAACCTCTTGAATGCACCAGGCTGTGGTCAGCTGACAAGTCAGCAGAGATTCTCATTTTTTTTGTCCATAATGTAACATTTCTGAGTTTTAAAAACATATTTTTAATGGTTTTATGTGATATTCTAAATGTGCCCAAAGTCGGTCCTCGAGGGCCGACATGTTTTAGTTCTCTCCCTGGTTTAACACGCATGCATCAAATGATGCGCTAAATCATCACTACTTGGATTCTGTGAATCCAAGTAGAATGTACAGGATTCTGTGCCTGTACACTCTTCCTCCAGAAATAAGCATACAGATGCTTATTTCTCATGAGCATCAGTATAAGAAATACACTTTTTTTGATGCTACTCTTTTGTTTTATTTTTTTCATAAAGGCTTCTTGACATTTAATTTTACATTGTATGATAAGATGAGCTGAGACTAGTAGCTACATGTTTAACCTTTTGCAAGCGATCCATTTATGATGTCATCATTGCCTTATATTAATCGGGTAAAGCCATTCCTGACGGGTTTGAGGTTTTATGTAATGGCTGTTTACAAAGAGGGCTTGGCTGAAGTTTCTCCAGCTCCCTTCATTGTCCTACTGTTTGAAGTTTATCCCCCAAAGCATGACACAGCAGGTACAGTCCCCGTCGCACCTTAGGGATAAGTTATTCTCCAGGCTTATAATAACCACCATCAAGGGCAAAGGTTGGAATGTGGTTCTCAAAATAATAAGATGGCACTTTTTGTTTTTTAATACATGGTCACAAAAAGTCAAATTTAGTAACACTAAATTATTTATTGAACAGAAACAATTGTTTTGTTTTGCCATTTTATAATTATGTTGTAATTTCTATTAAAGCAGGTTGATGTCAATATTTTGATCGTTAAGAGCATTGTTGTTTCACTTTTCTGACGCATTTTCTGCACTACATCAGTGACGTCCGAGTATCCTACACGTGTTTTCTCTTTGTAAATAGATTCACATATTTTTCCGAGTGCTGTTTAAACTTCAACTCTGTTTAATTTTATTTAGCTTCGAGACTGCATCCAAGCCACGCTGAGTGACTGGTTGTCGACGGCTAAACCCACAAGCACGGTGAGTAGGCGGCTTTTTTCTTTCTTTTTGTGTGTTTGTTTAGAAATAACTGTTTGCATTGATTGCGTTATGGATCACATGAACTGCATGTGAACGATGTGCTGCCTCGGCTATTTGGCTAGCAGTGTTTGTTAAAGTAAAATAACAGCAGCGATGGCCGTCAAAGGAAGCCTGCGGGCTCTCTGAACAGAAGCTGTCACAGTGGATGTTCATGCCGCGCTGCCCGCCAAAGGCGCCTTTCCAAACATGGCATCTGTCTGCTGGGTGAAGGGAAGAGGCGAGGGTGGAAATCTTTTATCACAGGAGGTCTGGAGGCTCTCATCAAACGGTGCTACTTTTACTGTATAGCGATTCTGTTAATCGAATGTATTCAGAGAAGAATAAAACCAGATGCATTTGACTGCAGAGTATGAGCCCTGCTGAACTTGCTCCTGCTCTGCTTGTTTAGCTGATCTCAGCTTATCTATCTCAACTTTTATCATCTCACCCAGCAGACTCTGCCAGAGATGGGGAGGTCTGGACGGTGAGGTGAGGGGTCTTATACCCTGGGAAAACTCGCATGACTCTTTTCCTGTAGGGAAATGTTGAGAATGGCACAACTGAGGGTTAGTCATGTCCCACTAGGGCTATTTTAGCCAACTAGCTGTTGGGGAACAAGGTACATTAAAACACATTTGTTTGTCTTTGTTTTCGATGTTTAAAACATGTAATGTCTTTGTTACTTGATCGCAAATAAATATCTTTTCAGAGATGAATAAAATTCCACAAACGGATGTCAATATTTCTTAATAACTGAATATTGAATTCGATGTTCTAGCTTTTTGCTTCACTGTGGTGCAGAAAAAAACAATGTTTTTTTAACTTAATATTTTAACAATATTATAGCCAGATGCTTTTGTTTGTGAATATAATTAAAGTTTTAGATTTTAATTTAGTTGGAGAATAAGATTTCCAGTCTAGTAGGAAGAGAAAATGTATGTATAAATTTTTTACTCCCCATGTAGGGAGTTTTTGTGAACCTTTTGAATACTTTGTATGAGTAACAACTTAAACATTTTTACATGGAGTTTTTGATAAGACATTTCCTGTTGAACAGGGTTTTCCAGACACACTGGACTGCTCCATTCCTGAGGCGACAGATGCCATCACACCTGAAGAAAGGGAGGAAGTGAAGATTTCAGGTCAGTGCTGCTTTGCAGCCGCTGTCAAAACAGAAGTATTGGAGTAATCGGACTGTTTCAGATTAGCATTTAAATTCGGGGTTTTCCCCCCTAAAGATGTCAATTTTTCCACTTTTTTTTTTTTTTTTACCAAATGCTAATAAATCACCAGTCAGGAATCATTGCTGTCAATTTCATAAAGATTTCATGCATGAAGCATAGTTATGTAAATGAAACTTAAAAATATCTGTGGCACAAATTTGAGCTCCGTAGATGAAATGGCTGCAGTTGATCGAGGACGACCTGCTGATTGATGTTTGTTTTTTTTGCAGCGAAGCTTTTCCTCTGTGAGTCGGGTCAGACGGCTATCAGGGATGCCGTGGAGACGGGTGAGCTTCGTACCGCTTCAGTAAGAGATTAATGATGCCACAGCCTTTTTTTTTTTTTTTTATAAATATGTTTTCTTTTTCTTGCCTTCAGCTTGCCAGACGTTGGCAGTTTCCCAGCTCGACTCTGTCATCATAGCGCCCCCTGGGCCTTTGGAGGGTGACGGCCAGAGTCTGGCTCACCTGCAGCCGGCGTGGGAGGAGCTAGAGTCTCTGGTGAGGAAGCAGAAGATCGCCGCCATCGGCACGTCTGACCTGGACAAAGAGCTGCTGGAGCAGCTCTACAACTGGGCCCAGGTAGCTGAGAATCTGTTGTCTCTGAGCTGTGAAAGTGGTAATAAGTCAGAAGGATGCAGAAAATGTCTCGGGCTAAGATATCTGCATTTTTTTTAAACACAGAATTTAATTTTGATGTCTGTAGCAGCAGGAGTAACTCTCCTACTGCAACAATACCAGTAAATCATGGCAAGTGCTTCATGTCCTGCACCTGAAATGCAACAATTCAGTCATCACCAAATAAATGGTTTTGTCCTGGTTGGGCTGTTTGAGGAGAATTACTCCCCCTGATTAGACAAGTCTGAACTTGGTGTGGAAGTGCATGATGGTTAGAGATTGAAAGAAATGGTAAAAACTGAAAGAAGGACAGAGACACTCCACCTAAATCCACAAAGGAAACCCTGAAAGCGTTCACACCTTGCTGTTAATTTTCCTTCTCTTGATCCTGTCCCAAAAACGCCCAACAGGCAGAATTATCTCTTGGTTTGAGAACAAATGTTGGATCATTTAGACGAGACGAGAAGGAATTTAAAATACCAAATCTAAGCAACTCGAATGGAAATAGTTGGACTTTGATAAGTGTTTGTTTAATCTAGAAAAGTTTACCATTTTATTGAAGTATTTCCCCGTCACTTGCCTGAAAAAATGGGAAACATTTGTATTTCCAGACTTTTAACTGCTGAGCCAAAAAAGAAAACTGCATGCACAAAAGAAAACCACTGGGAAACTTTAAGCATGCATAGATCCAAGCACATTACTCCCCAATCAATGTGGAGCTGAAAAATGCATGTTCAACATCTACATCCACTTAATTCTGCAGGAGTTGTTTTCTTTAACGCAATCTCCAGCTCACCAGTCCACCACAGGGCAACTCTGAGGCATCCGGAATAAACTGCCAGGCGCACAAACACTTTTTACATAAGCAAATACATATAAACCACTTCAGCATGTGCGATTCTTCAGGCTACACGGTCAAATGTGATGTATTCTCGAGGAAAGAAGAGGAACTTGAGTGGAGGATGCTTTTAAATGAGGCATGTGAAACCACAGACTCTGCAACTGTTTAGACTTTATGTGGAAAATCATCAATGTTATGATTCATGTACATTGAGTCAGCTTTTAGTTCTGCTGCCAACCACAATGTTTGACTAAATCTTGCCAGGCTACATCACCACAGTGTTGGATAAAAGCCTTTGCACATAGCAAACATTTATGGTACCTGGATGGAACAGAAAAGCCTCCGATTAGCATGAACATCCCTTGATGAAGCCTTTAGCGATATGTGAGCAGCTCAGACCTCCAATTACAGGTGAACCGGATCTGGCCAGCAATAATTTTCACATTGCTGACAGTTTCCCAACATGGACGCCAGGTCCAATAAGTGTAGACATGTTTCTGTGAGGCAGTGAATATTTCCAGTCAGATTCATCTGAACTTTTCATCTGGAAAGAGACGTAACAATAAATTTTACGAGCACACACTGTTTGTACATAAAAGATTAATTTCATAAATCTTTTATGTTTGGAGTTAAAGACTCTAAGCTATGATCATTAAACTTTTACTGTTTAGAGAGATTATTCAAATGATTGAACAAGTAATGACGAAAGTAAATCATGTTTAAAGTGCAAACTTTTTTTTTTCTTCCCTTTTGGAAGTGTTTGATCTTATTTAATTCTGTTTTATAGTCTGTAGTTTATCGATGTTTGTGGCTTGCATATTTCAACCTTGACTATGTTGGAAGCTCCTGCTAGTCAAATTTCAGATTTAAAAATAAAATTGTGAAATTTCTTAGCAATTTGAGTCTTGAAAATAAATTGGTTTCTGAAACTAAACATGTTGCAACCCCATCTTTTTATTTCCTGTCCTGAACCAGGTGAAGCCCAGCAGTAATCAGGTGAACCTGGCCTCCTGCTGCGTGATGCCGCCTGATCTGACCGCCTTCGCCAAAGAGTTTGACATCCAGCTGCTCACACACAACGACCCCAAAGGTGAAACCTGGTTTTGTTTTTTTCCCCTTCAGTCGGGCACTGAACTCACAACAGAAGTTCAGTCACACAAGGAACATAAAATAATGAGGTAGATCATAAATTACAACAAACTATTCCAAAAATGCAGGACAGGTTGGGGAAAAACGAGCTACACTAGTTAACCTTCACTATGTAGTAGAGCAAACGCATAAATGTAACCATCTCGAATAGATAAATAAATGCATGTTTCTAATAATAATGAAACATGCATTCCAATTTTAACCTTCTTTCTATATAACTTTGCCAATTAGAGAACAGAGTCCAGTGTTACGCACCAATATCTGAGCACCTGAAATTCACAAACTACATTTTTATTCACTTTATACTTTCATTGACACCCATTCAAACCCTTTGAAACAATCTGTTGCAAACATTCAGTCATTTTCACTTTCATGTGTGATAAACATCCCTTAGATGACTAATTGCGTCTTTTCTATCCTGACCAATCATATTGAAGCTTTCAGAATGCATCATTTAACTTCTTGTGTAAAACACAATTTCTGCAAGATCTTAAAATTTCTTTTAATTTTAGGACTCGTGTCTTTTGGCATAAACCAATTTTCCCCTACTACAGCTGAAATTATATTTAGCTGTGTTTAAATCTGTACACTCATTCTTGTTTTATTTAAACGATTTGTCAAAAAAAAATTTCTTGAATAACTAACTGGAGGCATTGTTTTTCAGTGGTGCATAACTGACTGTTATTACATTGTTATAAAACTCTAAATCACCTGATGCCAGAAGGCAACAGGCATGTTTAAAAGGAATCTGTCCCCAGAAGCCATGTTGTCTTAATATTGTACTTTAGGCAATTTAATAAATTTCCTTTATTGTTCTTTTGGTCATGGGAAAGTGAATATTTAAAGACATTTTGCTTGAAAACCGATGTCAATAGTTGGTTAAAACCCAACAGTTCTGAAAGTGCATGTATGTGTCGATGCTCTCTTCTCACCAGAACTGAAAAACAGTTTTAAGTTGACATCCATAAAACAAGCTTCCCTAGAAGCAAGTAGTGTTTTCTTTCATCTTTGTGATTTGCAGGCAGCCTAATATGTCGTTTTTCTCGTAGAACTGATGTCAACAGCCACATTCCAGGAGGCGATGCAGGAAGGAGCGCCGGGCCTGAGCGCCACCGACTGGAGGCTGGAGTGGGTCCTCCGCTACTCCGTCATTGTCAAGAGCCGCGGCATCATCAAATCCAAGGGTTACCTGGTCAGCGCGAGGAGGGCGAGCCCCTAGCACTCAAACGGGGAGAGAGAGAGGGGAAGGAAAACGCACGGATGAAGCCATTTTCCTCAGCTGTCATTCTCACACAGAAAGTTCCAGCTCCGATTAATGGACGCTGCTAGTCATGAAGTAATTAAAGTAATTTATCTCCCTGATAAAGTCGCATCTTCCTCGTTTCCAACTTAAACAGAAGCACTTGGTGGTTACCAGTATCACAAAACACTCGGTCACCGAGTGTTAAAGCAAAATGTCTTTAATCGTCACCACCAGCAGCAGCATTGCACTAACAGCCGCTCAGAAACACAGTAAATGATGTTTTATTAATGGAAACTGTTGGTGGCTAAACCTTGGTTGAACATGGAGGTTGTTTAATTGTGTCTTGATGTAAAGTGCCTCTCTACTGCCCCCTTCTGTTCTCAGACTTACCTGCTTTCCACTTATTCTGTAGGAATGCAGCTTTGAATATTGGGGAGTAAAAATGTTATTGGAACTGTAAAAAAATAAAATAAAATTTATTCTCTAGTTTTGAACGCATCTAATTCAGTTTAGCAGGTTTGGAAAACGATTATATATATATTTTTTTTGATTAGACAATTATCATTCCATTATTTTGGAAACGGTGCACAGATTGAAAACCCAAATGCGGTGGTTGAGTTTATTTTATGGTTGGATTTTTGGGTAAATATGCAGCTATGTATGTAGAAATGTATAATTTATCATGCTTTTTGTAGCTATAATATGTTCAATCAGCTCGTACACAGAAAACTAATCCGAGGCAAAGTGAAGCAATATGAGATTAACTAGCAGGCTTGTGTCCTTTACATGTTGTGATTACAGCACTGGAGACTCCACACACAGAAGATGTGGACAATCTGTTTTTATTTTATTAAATACAACTGTTCTTAGACGAGGTTCATGACTGTAAATTCGGTTTTATCAACATATTTAAAATGTTTTATCTGTATATTATGAATTGGCTTTATTAAAGTGATGAAAGTGTGTTTTTTGACTCACCGGTCTTGAAGTGAGGATGTTTTGATAAATCTGTATAAAGTGTAATTATAAATGTAATTTATAATTAAATAAATGTAATTCCGTACGGCTTCGAGGCGATTCTGGTCCACCATCCGGCGTCTCAGGAGGGGGAAGCAGTGCAGCACCAACGCTGTTTATAGTGGGGATGGTGCGCTGCTGACCTCAACTCGGGACGTTGTGGGCCGGTGGGCGGAATACTTCGAAGACCTCCTCAATCCCACCAACATGCCTTCTGTTGAGGAAGCTGAGCATGGGGACTCTGGGCTGGGCTCTCCAATCTCTGGGGACGAGGTCACCGAGGTGGTCAAAAAGCTCCTCGGTGGCAGGGCCCCGGGGGTGGATGAGATCCGCCCGGAGTTCCTTAAGGCTCTGGATGTTGCGGGGTTGTGTTGGCTAACGCGACTCTGCAATATCGCATGGACATCGGGGGCAGTTCCCCTGGACTGGCAGACTGGGGTGGTGGTCCCCCTGTTTAAAAAGGGGGACCGGAGGGTGTGCTCCAATTACAGGGGGATCACACTCTTAAGCCTCCCTGGTAAGGTCTATTCAGGGGTCCTGGAGAGGAGGGTCCGTCGGATAGTCGAACCTCGGATTCAGGAAGAGCAGTGTGGTTTTCGTCCTGGTCGTGGAACACTGGACCAGCTCTACACCCTCAGCGGGGTCCTGGAGGGTGCATGGGAGTTCGCCCAACCAGTCTGTTTTGTGGACTTGGAGAAGGCGTTCGACCGTGTCCCTCGGGGGGCCCTGTGGGGGGTACTCCGGGAGTATGGGGTACCGGGCCCTTTGATACGGGCTGTCAGGTCCCTGTATGACCGGTGTCAGAGTTTGGTCCGCATTGCCGGCAGTAAGTCGGGCTCGTTTCCGGTGAGAGTTGGACTCCGCCAAGGCTGCCCTTTGTCACCGATTCTGTTCATTACTTTTATGGACAGAATTTCTAGGCGCAGCCGAGGTGTTGAGGGGATCCGTTTTGGTGGCCTTAGGATCGCATCTCTGCTTTTTGCGGATGATGTGGTCCTGTTGGCTTCATCGGAACGTGATCTGCAGCTCTCACTGGAGCGGTTCGCAGCCGAGTGTGAAGCGGCCGGGATGAGGCTCGGTGCCTCCAAATCCGAGGCCATGGTCTTGAGCCGGAAAAGGGTAGAGTGCCTTCTCCGGGTCAGGGGGGTCGTCCTGCCTCAAGTGGAGGAGTTTAAGTATCTGGGGGATCTTGTTCACGAATGAGGGAAGAAGGGAACGGGAGATCGACAGGCGGATTGGGGCGGATTGGGTCTACTGTGAAGCGGGCGCTGTACCGGTCCGTCGTGGTGAAGAGAGAGCTGAGCCAAAAAGCGAAGCTCTCGATTTACCGGTCGATCTACGTTCCCACCCTCATCTATGGTCATGAGCTTTGGGTCATGACCGAAAGAACGAGATCACGGGTACAAGCGGCCGAAATGGGTTTCCTCCGCAGGGTGGCTGGGCTCTCCCTTAGAGATAGGGTGAGAAGCTCGGTCATCCGGAAGTCTGGGCCTCCCTTCTGAAGCTGCTGCCCCCGCGACCCGACCCCGGATAAGCGGAAGAAAATGGATGAATGGATGGATGTAATTATAAAGCGATATATTTAAATTTATCCTAATCAGCTTGTTTAACAACTTGTTTTACACTAACTTGGTTTCTGACAATAAGTTGTATAATGAATTATTTAAAGGTGTGTTAAAACATTAACGCTGCTCCTAGAGCTCCTACAGTGTGGTCTGTCCTTCCTGTTAACCTTAATTTCCTCCATTCCTGGAAACCTTTGTCTCTTTACTTTCCTTTGGTTTTTGCGTTTACATATGTGTCCAGCCTTCTTTTTCTCTGTTCATATTTTCCTGCTTCTGTAATTTTCTCAGTCTTTCCATGTTTTTGCTTTCCCCTCTTTTTTACGTTTGTTTCTGTCATTTTTACTTCTTGTTCTCTTGATTTTTGTCACCCTTTTTCTTTTCTTCAGGAGCAACATTTCTCCATTTTGTCCTTATTCTCCATCTTTACTAATTTATTTTCCTAGTTTTGTCCTTTTGATTCTTCAGTCCATCTGTCTTAAGATTTTCCATTGTGGTGGTCACTTCTTTTCTGCCTTTCCTTCCATCCTTACTGGTATGTCTTGTGTCCTAATTATCTAGACCTGGGAACTCCGAAAATAAGTTGGTGTTCATGCCTCATTTTTTCCAATATATTTCTTTTAACTTGTCATTGTGTTACTGACAGAAACACATACATATTCAGACTTTAACCGAATAATAAACAATTTACTTTGATTATCATTAAGTGAATTTACAAGACATCAAGAGTTTGAAAATTAAAAAGCTAGATTTTCCAAAAATAAATCGGAGGTCGACAACAATAGGAATACAAAAACCGATGTGTTCGTCTACTAGGACTGTTGGTTTTCTCCGCGCATCGATTACTCAGGTCTGGCTCGGACCGGAAGTGAAAGTAGAATATTGCGTCCAAGATGGTGGCCACCAGAAGAGGAGCATACGCGAACTCTCCCCCTAAAAGAGCGGAGGAAAAGCAGCCAGTTGTCCAGGTACGTACAGCAGATATGTGTATTTGAAGCTGGGAACTGGTAGAGGCCCAGTTTGATGTGGATGTTTGAACGGTGGCGATTTAAAGCAGCCACGTGGCTGTTGGTGTTCTCGCGTGTGTGGTTCCGCCGAAGCTTCACGTGGACAGATAGGAGGCGATCTGCCTGAGTTTACAAACATTTTTATAACAGAAGCTGCTGGAAACAAAACACGCTGTGTGAACCAAACAGACCAGGTTGTAAAACCCATTCAGGTGGAAGATTCACGTGAAGAGTTTGTCTCGGAAAATACTGAAAGCTGTTCTTCTAATTGTCTACTATTTTCCCCCCAGTTTGGAACACAGATGCCCCTCACCCAGCTATAATTACACGTGCAAAATGCGGATCTTCTGCAATAGTAGGAAAAAAAAAACTTTACAAAGAAACGTACAAATTTGTTTTGCCAACCCTGATGGACACATTTATTGAGAGCGAAAGTGTTGGTGTTGAATGTTTGTTTAAAATCAAAGTCAGTTTGTTCATATTTTTCTTTCAGCTTAATGTTTGAATTTGACTCTAATTAGTAAATTAATAATGTTCCTTTCTCATATCCTCCATCTTATGTATTTTTACCTTCCTTTTCTTGCACCCGTCTTACCTTATTGCTTTCGTTCCTACTTTCCCTTTATGCTTTTATCAATAAAACACAAGAGAAGTCTAGAAAGCAATAATTCGAAAAAGTCTGCAATATGTGAGAAAGAAGATATAGAAAGCTTGTTTTGAGGTTTACTCTCTCTCTCTCTGCTGAGTCTCATTTTATGAGAAACTATATTTTAAGATTAATTTGTTAAAAATCATTTAGATTAATAGAACTGATTCTTTGGAATTTGTGTGCAATGTGTAAGATATAGGGCTGCAATGATTAACCGGATGAATTGTGATAAATCGATAGTTGAAATAATCATCAGCTCATACAGTAATCAAGTAGTCTTACATAAAAGACCATTTGCTGAAAAGGTCTTATTCAGACAGTAATTGACCAACACTGTAAGAAAAATTATCTACATTTTGCATTTACAATAATTTACACAAAACTCCTCCTCAAGCGGTGTAGTTTTAGTTTCACCGAGTTCAAATTCACTAAAGGAATCTTGGTTGTGTTTATTTTCTTATTTGAAAAGGGAATTGAATTGTTGGTTTTTCTGCATCTATTAATGTATTTTTAATATTGTGTAGAGAAAGGTTTAAGTGGTGAAATCTGCAAAATCGTCCAATTGTTTTACCCAATTAATCGTCAAAATTATGGGTTATAAAAATAATCGCCTGTTCCAGTCCTAGTAAAATAAGAGTGACATAGTTTTCAGTGATAATTTAATGTATTACTATATACCTTTAAACCATGTTTGCTATGAGCTGTTTTTCTTGTGCTCAACAGGCCACGCCCTCCACCGCCCGAAGAACCAGGAGGGCTCAGCAGGAGGAATGCCAGCAGACCCTCACAGAGACCTCCAGCCAGCTGGAGAACAACAAAGGAGGATCCTTAGATACTCATGCCACCTCCACCAGGAAGAGATGCACCAGAGCCTCCAGACTCCACAGCCCGGAGCAGCCCTGCACTCCCGTGGGCTCCGACCACCAAGAGGACATGTCTGACGTGGAGTCCCTCTGCTCTGCTGTGTCGGACGCCGAGCCGCCAGTAACGCTGACCAGAGCGAGGACGAGAGCGCTCTGTGGGAAGGATCGGGACCATGAGACGTCCGAGGTGGAGTCGAGCTCGTCTGCTGTGTCTGCAGCCAGACCTGGACTTGGCAGCAGACGGAGCACGAGAAGAGAGCCGGCTCAGACGTCTGGCTCGGCGAAAGCCGCAGATGGCAAAGAGGAAACGGTACCGGAAGCCAAGTCCGAATCTCAGAGAGTTACTAGAAGTCAGAGGAAATCTGCTCACACACAATCATCTGCAAGGCGACACATCGAAGACTCTGAGCTCTCGGAGGCCGAGAGCGGCACGTCCAGCGTCTCAGGACGAAGGCTCAGGGGGCAACTCCGTCCAATTCCCATCCACCTGGACGAGCTGTCCGAAAGCTCCGAGTCCCCCACCAGGACGACTCGACGAAGCAAACTAGTAAGAGGGAAAACAGCTTTGGCTGGGAACGAAGATAAGAAATCAGATTGCGAATCTGACGGGTTTGAGTCTGGGCCCACCTACAGTCTGAGCACCAGAACCCAGTCTGCTGGGTCTAAATCCACTGGGGATTCAGAATCCGAGGAGGTGGAAGAAAATTCATTAGCAGAAAGCAGAGAGTCCACCCAGCCCAGCAGTGTGGTTTTAGAAAAAAGTGAAGAAGCAACTGAAGAGGAGAGCTTGTCGAATGATTCTAAGTTGGAAAGCACCGTGATTGTAGAGGACGCCGACCGCACTCTGGTAGAGGAAGAAACGATCCAAACATCTGGAGAACAGGAAAGCTTGGAGTTCACTTCCAGCGGAGCTGATGAGGAGAAAGCAGAAAAGGAGAAAACGGATCCAGCAGAAGATGTGGAGCTCCCAGGGTCAGTGTGTGACGAGAGTGAGCCTGCAGTGATCACCAAAGACCTGCAGGAGGAGCTGTCCTCTGAAAGCAAAGCTGGAGAGGCCTCAGAGATGGAGATGATACAGGAAACGTTACCACCATCAGAGCCAGAGCAGAATCTTCAGTCTGCTCCAGTAATAAGTGAGATGGACTCCGACATGGCAGAGAGTAAGGAGAAGCAAGAAGCTGTAGGGATCCATCCCACCCCGGCAGACGAGCCTCTGGAGGAGGAAACCAGGCCCAGTGAGGAGGAAAAACTAGAAGTCCAGGTGACGGCGAGCCAGAAGGTAACGGCCACGGTAGAGTCTGACTCGGAGAAGAAATCGAAGGACGTTGTCGTCCAGAAAACGAAAACAATCAGCCTGCTAGACAGCAGCGACGAAGACGAGGATGAGGACCTGATGTCTGATGAAGACGATTCGGAGAGCAGAGAGGAGAGACGAAGAGAGCCTTCCAGCATGTCCGAGGCAGCCTCGACGTCCGCGGTGGAGGGCCTGTTTATGATCGACACTAGACCCGGACAAGATGCTGACCAGCAGTACTTCAGAGAGGAAGAGGAAGCTGTGGATAACGCAGCTGAATCGGAAGATGAAGAGTTCATAGATGAAGAGGGGAACGAGGATGACGACGAGGATTCAAAAGTCTTGTTCTTCAGCAGAGGCTCTCAGTTGTAAGTGAAACAGATTATTCCAGTTTGAAGGCAGAGAGAAGAAAAATATCACCTTCATCTTTTTTGATGTTTTCTGTGTTGCACAGCGTCACACACATGCAAAGCCGTCCCAAGACTCAATGAAGGAAGGGGGTGGGACTTCTATAGATTATAGATTTTAATTTTACTTGCATCCAACCACAAAAAAAAAAAAGCAACATGGAAAAATATGACTTAGAATAAGCGGAATAGCTTTTTAAAGGCTTTAGAAATTCAAAATGTACAAATGATGGAGTCTTTAATGAGCAGGTGGAGAGAAAGATCAGTATACCTCCATCTTAATTTAAGAAAAGCTACGCTAAGCAGGGTGCAAATATACAGCAGGGTGTTTGAATGTGTGCATGTTTGAGAATTTGAATGGGTGAATGTGGCTCTAGCTTAAAGCACTTTGAATGTTCATGATGACTAAGAGGTCTATTTACCCACTGAAGCCAGAGGAAACATTTTAAGGACTATTTCTATCAGTTTTTGCAATATATTAACTTGTTTCTATCACTTTTAAACTCATTTTATACTCCCAAGATAGTGAAATGTGTTGTTTTTCGTCTAAGTTGCAATATATCCCTGTTGTTTCATACCTGGACACTCGGGTCTCTGTAGATAACAGACCAGCAGCTACCAATGCATGTAGAGGTATAATTATCCAAGTTTTAGGGAATGCAAACTTTTTGCTACTCATCCTTGCAGGAGTGTTTGTGCTATAGAGATTTCTACTGAATCGTAGCAACACTTACCTGTCACTGTGAAATGTGCTTCATTCAGAGAGCAACTTGGTTATATGTTTGGGGAGTTTATTATTTTCTTAAATTGACTGGCCATGTAAAGGACTGCAGAGCCTCCTGGTTACATCCCAGCCGTACGGCGGTGAGGAATGAGACGTGGTTGCGCCTCCTGAGGAATTTTCTTTGTGCCTATTCATTTCAGGACAGAGATGTCCAGCCGTATTGACCCTGGCATCAGGATGAAGGAGCTTGGGGGTTTATACATCAGTTTCGATGGCAGCAAATCAAAACCCGTCTCCAGCAATTCAAAACCCGTCTCCAGGTTGCTGCAAAATCTGAAGGAAAAGAGGAGCTTGGGTGAGGTAAATTACCGATTGATTTTTCTTAACTCCGTTTCTCTGAAGGTGAGCTGAGGTGCAGAATGAATAACAAACGTCATATTTATTTAATGTTTATAGTTTCTGTCAAAGTTTTTGGACTTTGTCCCGTTTTACTCAGTTGTTTTTAGAGACGTGTTCAGGGTGGCAGTTTTTGTGCTTCTCCACAGGCGATGAAGAAGAGCGTGATCGTCCCGGACTTTGAGAAGAAGGATGCAGTGCCTCCCTACAGTGAATCTAAACAAGCCTTAAAGTTGAAACACAGAGTAAGTTTTAAAAAGTTAACCTTTAGTTTGAACAATTGAAGCACTTTTGAAGTCTGGTTAGCTCTCCATCAATGAAGCTTGTTTTGTACCGATCTTTTTTTTGTTTTTCAGGCAGAGAGGGCGAAATCAACGGGAGACGGTTGGTTTGGTATGAAAGCTCCAGAGGTTACCCAGGAGTTGAAAGGAGACCTTCAGGTCCTGAAGATGAGAGGCTCCCTGGATCCCAAGAGGTTCTACAAGAAGAACGACAGAGATGGCTTCCCCAAATATTTCCAGGTCATTGTTTACTGGTGTCTGATTCCTTACAAAAATTCACAGATTTTCATTAATCTTTCAAATAGCTGTTCTACGATGTCAGTCTGTGGTGATAAGATTTTTATTTTATTTTTTTCTCATTCTACATGTCTGATAGGTGGGCACCGTGATGGACAGCCCAGTTGATTTCCATCATTCCCGTGTTCCCAAGAAAGAGAGGAAGAGAACCATGGTGGAGGAGCTGCTGCATGATGCAGAGTTCAGGCAGTAAGTTAAACTCATGAAAGGAATGTTACATTTGACTTCTTTTTTCTTGTTTTGACAATGTACCCTATAGAAAAAAAACAACTAATCTTCTATTGAGGAGGTAAAGTAAACTTTTGAAAACCCGTTGTAAAAAAAAACATCTCATGTTCAACAGAAATGCACCGCTCCCGGTCAGAAACAACCAATCAGAGCCGGGGTCCAGAGTAGTATAGGGAATCAGCTGTGGCATACAGAGAGCAAGAGGGAGGGCATGACCACTGGTATGATTGACAGCGTTAGACCCTCCTCCTGCCTCTTATTGGTTGTTTCTGAACAAGTGGTGTATTTCCACAGATTGCAGCTGGACCACAGGGAGAATACAAAGGACCTCAACCTTTTGTTCCCCACAGATTATCTGTCTCATAACTAATTCGGAATGAATTAGGTTCATTCCGAATTAGGAAATGATCCTAATTTGGTCATAATTTGATTTAAAAGATGAATTTAAACTCCAATTCAGACCCTCATTCTGTCACTCCTTCCGATTTTCTCCAAAAACATTCTGCTTACAGCATTCACACTTCATTTTCACAAGAAATGCCCATTTGTCTAGTTTTTATTGTTTCAGACTTTTAAAAACAGAAACATGAAATGAGGTTTTCTTTTCTCGACGCAGAAAGAATAAAAGGAAGTACCAGCAGATTATAGCAGAGAAAGCAGCACAACGAGCTGGGAAGAGGAGCCAGAAGAAGAAATTGCGTAAGAAGTGAAGAAGTCGTGAACTCCGACCCTGAGGGGTTTTTCCATGAACTCTGATTTTCAGCCCTACAATATGAGGGGCCTCATCGAGGAGTGTGAGACGAGTGTGTCGACAGTGAAACACTAATCCTCACTGCGTCCTGATCTGACGATTTCATAACTCTGTACAGTGGTTAATAAATATTGCTTCAGTTGGATTTTTAACGAAATCTGAACCAGTTTCAGAGTGTCTACCTAAAAAGAAAATAATTTAATTGTGACCATCTTTGGTATGATTCTGAAGATTGTAGAGTTAAAGTTCAAAATGCATACATTTTGTTTGACTATGATGATATCGGGACTGCAGAATAAAAGTTACATTGATGTGACCAAGGAACTCAGCTTGACTGAACTTTTATCTAGATTAAGTGTTAGGTGTTAGGTAACATAATTTTGAACTTAAGCAGACATGCAGAAAACTCTCAAATAGGTCAGATTTTCCATTATTAGTTCTGTTGCTTCTCTATTCAAAAACTTCAGAGCTTTTTGCATATCTAGTGTTATTTAGTGTTGAAGTGACAAGAGTTCATAATAGAGCTATAATTTGATTCACTGTGATAAATACCTTTACATACCATCCCATAGCAGAAGGATGTTCTGTAAAGCTTTATCAATGATGAAGACATTTCCATGTAATACTATGAAGCTGCTATGTTTGCATTTCAGTCGCGTCTCGGTCTCTTTGTGTCGCCTGCTCTTTCATTCAGGATTACTTTTGTTCCTTTCTTCTCGCTCAAATCTCTTGCCTGTTTTAGTTTGGGGATTTGCAGCGGTGGCTCTTGGCTACCTTCATGCTTATCTTTTGTGCTATAAGAGGCGAGCCCTCGACAGCTGCAGCTTACATCCTCCGCGTCTCCTTCCCACACACGCAAAACGGGGCTTCTGTAAACCTGAGCCAGAGTTTAATAAACGGCTCCGTTTGGCTCAAACATCCAGTGGAGCCCAGAAGATGGGTGGGAGGGAAAAGAAACGGCCTTCACGCGCTCCACATGTTTGAAATGTTAACTGTAATTATAGACACACACTTTACGTGTGTTGGATGGTTTGACTTCACTTTTAGGTTTGATTTCTATTAAACTAGTGCAAGATGGAATCTGAAATGTTAGAAATCCTTACTAATATATATTTATATATAGCTCTGCTGTCCCTTGACATACAATTTAGAGGAAAAACACTGGATGCATTAGAATTAACATCTAGGTTTTGCTGTATAAACACTCATGCAGTGGATTAAAAGTTACAGCTATATCTGTGCTCATAGGCGACTCTGTGCGTCTGCAGAATCTTCTGGATCCGGTCGTGGATCTGTTCCCCATAGGATGGACGAGTCTGAAGTCTGAGGAAGACAAAAAACCAAAACACAAACAAACCTTTAATCAATTTTTCATTGGGCGAAATGCACACATACCCTAGTGAGACGAATTAACCTGACAGTCATGTTTGTGGGACTGCAGAAGAAAAGCAGAGTACCGAGAGAGAGAACCATGCATGCATGAGAAGAACATGCACAGTGACGTGCACAGTGAAGCCATAAGTGTTTCAAATGTCGTTCTGGGTTCTGGGTGCAGAGATAAAGCGTCTGACCCAGGTGCAACTGTCAGAGGTTCGAATCCCACCGTTTCACTTTGTTATCCACAGACAAAGTGAGCTTGAATTCCCGAAGCTGTAGAAATGGGCTTGTGACCCTTTCCAGACCGAGAAGATGCCAATGACTTTGTTTCTCATCTGATCTTAACATTCTTCTTTTAGATCAGGAGACAATGTTTTGAATAGGAAGTTTCCTTTTGTTTTTTGTGTTAATTAGATTGATTGAAAACTCCCTCTTGTTTTTTTTTCTTAGGTTATCTTTGTCTGACAGCAACATTTGTTTGGTTATATGAAACACTCAGGCGTAATAAAATAACTAACTTTAAAAATAAAGAAAGCTAAAAGGGTTTAAAAAAATGTTGTTTTTTTTAAATAGAATTTCAAAAGATATAAAATTTACTGAGATTCTTTAAAAGTTCTATAGGTATTATGGTATATATTTGGTAATGTAACTTGTGTCCACTAGTCTGCGCTCCAACCAAAGATATGACATGAGCAATGATGTTGGGATCACAACCTGACACTTCAGGTCTTTACTAGCACTTAAACATTCTCTAAACAACCATTATGATTTTTTTCTCGTGAAATAACTAAATTTTTTTTGTTATTTTAACAAAGTAACTAATATTAATGACCAACAGTGTGCGGTATTTAAAGCAATAATTTACCTTTACCACTGCTTTATAGATAAATGTTTTCTACAGCAAGTCAGGAGACAAAAGATTGCACTGATAAAAACAAATCCTTCTGTATTGCCTCTCATTCATGTCCATTTGTTGGTACTGGAGGGGTGATAAGTGACAGATTGACTAGGGTCTCGTCCTCGCTGGCAGTGTTTGAACAGGAGCTTTTCATCTGTAATCAGATAAACTCGGTACCTGCATCAAAAAGTCATCAAGGACAAATCATCCCGAGACATGAATAGACTGAGACTCAGAGGCTTAGGGGGCAGAAAGCTGCCACTGGCATCTGTCATTTTCTTTATAGATCATAGATTGGCGGAGAAGACGTGCCCCCTTCACTGTCAGAGGGAATCTACAAAGGCCAAGTCTAATCTCCCACCCAGCGAATCCTGCCGCGTTTCTAGATGAGAGGAAAGTATCCTTCATTTCCTGCAATTTAGTTTGCAGTTTAAGATTGTCTATTGATTTTAATGTTTACTTATGGACTGAGCAAAGCAGAGCAAGCAAACAAAACGGGACGTCGGTCGCATCGGCTCACATCTCCTGTGATTGATGACAAGGTCTCACTGAACGTATTAAAGTGTGCATCGGGTCAAATGCATCAGTCTCAAGCAGAAACACAAATCAATACCATTTCCTCTTTGTTTTCCCTTCTTGCTGCCTCCTTCTTCAGTAATGACCAAACATGACAAGACATCAGCTTCTGTAATTTAAAAGGTGGACGAGAATTCAACCCTCCCGTCGAGTGTGATCAAAATTAAAGATTGGATGTATATGTACACACACACCCACGCACACGCACGCAGACACATGCACACACACACACACACGCACACACACACACACACAAACAGACTTGCCAGGCAGCAGCGTATCCAGACATCTCCTGGGATTTCCATATATTTGCTGTACACGGTAATTGGGAACTCATACAGGTGCCTGTTTTGCTTTCGAGATCTTTTGGGCAAACATAAACGATGCGCGCAGATGGAGCTCGACAAATTCAGGGTAAACATCAGGAAAAGATGAGGACTGTTGTCGCTCCAGCTTCAGTGTGACAACGAGGACGGTCTGCAGCAAACAGCATCGGCGTTTAAATGAAATATTCTTTTCATATCTAACAAGTAGAAATAAAAGTTAGATATAAATATTTTCTTCCATCTTGAATTTGATTAGATTTTTTTTCCTATTTTAGATTAAACTTAAGTCTCCAACATTTCCCAAACTCCTTAAGAATGTTTTGATAATTAGTAACGCAGACTAATCTTTTGGTCACTGAAATTATTTTAAGACTGAACCAAAGACAGTTTCATCTTGACACACTTTCCAGGTTTAAAAAGTTGTGATAAAATGTGAAAACCCTGTGAGGGGAAGGGATTTACCGGTCTCTGAGGGAGCAGCTGCTGACATTCAGAAGCCTCCCTGATTCTGTCACTGCCAGGCCGGACCAAGCTGAGACGGACCGGGTCCGCCGCAGCTCGGTCCAGCCTGGGCCTTTGATCTCGGGTTCATGTCGGGAATGTGTCTCCGGAGACGCCTGGAGCCTGGCTGAAGCCAATTCCATCTAGGAAAAAGTAAGAAAATAAATAAAATATAAAAAAACGCTACTCAAGTTGTGAGCCGTGTTCACCTTGAAACTTTTGAACAAACTAATGTAAGCAATTGAGGAATTTATGCAAAATGTGTTTTATACATATTTTAGCTTTCGTCCTAAAGTGCACTTTAATACAAAGAACATATCTGTATTCCCAGGTTGTCATTATTGATAATAGTGTATATAATGTTTGAGACTGGGCCTCTAAAATCTATTCACACATCTTGTACTGCATATTTTGTCAGGTTAAAACCACAATGTATTTTATTAAGATATTAACATATTATGCAGTAGAGCATAAATTCTGCTTATAACTGAGGTGTCAGGAATAGGGCTGCAGCGATACACTAATCTCATACGATACGCGATATTCTGCTCACAGTATAAGTCACAATATTCAGCAAACGATACAATTCAGCACATTTTTAAGATTTTCTGAAAGATTTTAGAGGGGCAAAGTGATTTTGGTGACATTGTGTCACTGTTCTATAGACTTGGATTAAATTAATTGAACTGATGGTGTAATATTGGTGTAATAAATGTTGTGTTTGTTATACATTTGTTGTACATTTGCTTTGTTTAAGTGTTAATTGTGTGGGCTTTTGTATTTGGTTATGCACAAAAGGAACCTTTTTGGTCTTACTCACTTAGATAAGGTCATTTATCTATTTCATTATTTAATTAATTGTAACTGGTTGCTTCATTACATTATTAATGTACATGTGCAACTGTGATAGCTGTCATTTTATTCATGTGGATTTGACATAAAACTCAAAGTAGGATTTAATGTATCGATAGTCGCGGATGAAAAATTGATACTTAATGAGAAAAAAAATATCGATAATTATCATAGAATTGATAAAATTACACAGCCCTAGTCAGGAAGTGGAAGAACCTGCTTTTTATAAATGTTTTAAAAATATGTATCCAGCCCAATTTAATTTGATATTCCTACAAAAATCATTTTAGACTTTTAACTAATACAAAAAAAAAGAATAGTGTTTCAACCATGATGGGACACATTCATTCATTAAACTCTGGCATGGCATCCCAATTTCAAAGATAACAATCAGACTTACCTGCTCTGTTCTTTGTCTGTTGCTTCCATAGAGAAAATCATCTACAGAAAGACAAAGAAAAACGTATAAGTGCAGCATGACGCTATGAAAGGATCCAATCACATCCATGTATTGTATAACTAACAGTAAACAATAAAATGAGACAGTATTTTCATTTAATTTTCAACAGAATATTATTAACATGTATGAAAGAGATAGAACATAAACTAATGCTGTGATCTAAAGTGCTGAAGAAAACAGCAGCCTGATGGACCTGCTGGGAAACCACAAACCCTGTTTGTGATGAGAAATCACCAGTTAGTTTTTAACCCAAGATATTTTGAGCTACATGTTGCTTTAAAGCTTCCTGTATTGTTATAGCATAAATCAGAGTATCAATATAAGATTAAAACCTATCATAAATATCTTTGTAGTTATAATGAATGGGGGGAATATAGCATAACTTGAATGTCGTCTAAAATCAGAAAGTACACAATCTGAAAATATTCAGTTGTTTTTTTCTATCAGACACCTGTAAACGTAAACTTAAATATTTGTTATTAACCAAACGTTCCAAAGTAATAAATAGTTTGCATACAGAAGTTTTGAGGCCTACCTGTGTGATCAGCTGAAAAACTGGCGGTGCTTTGATACATGCTGCAGTTCGGTGATCCCATCCCAGTGACTTCACTGTGACGAGGGACCTGGAACATCACAGGATCAGAGGATAATTAATGTTTAATATGAGACAGATTAAAGAAAACATGATGTTTTTTTCTTTAATCTGTCTCACAAAACTCTGATTACTAAAATAATAAGCAAATAACTTCCTCCTGCTGCACTGTGGAAACACAAAAGACAAATAAAGTAGATTAATCACATTTCCACATTGTTTCAAAAGAAGCAAAACAATTTTTTAAAACTCCTCTCGACCTTTTCGAAGCAAATTGCATTCTGTGTTAACACTTAGACTTTCCTCGGCACACAGGAAGCATTTGGAGCTCTGAAACTCGCACTGATTATTCTCTTCTCACAAAGCTGAACTACTTCATGAGGTGTTCATTTGTTAATTGCGGCCTGACACTCAATTAATGGGGTTAATTATAGGAAGAGGATCACCCCCCAGGAAATGCAGAGGCAGAAAAGCATGCTCCTGCCTCCGATAAAACAACAGTAATCATCAAGTGAGTTTCATTAATGAGTCTCACCAAAAACACAAACCCAGCATCTAATAATCTGATCTGTTAACAGTGTGCGAGATGCCTCCGACAGTCTTATAGAAATTTATCCTTTTGTGAAGAGTATTTTCTTGATGCATGTGATTTTAATCAAATTGTTGTTCTTTAAAAAAAAAAATCTGAATGTTAACTTTTAAATCATGTTCAGGTCCCTCGGTGTGGACAACTGAGCACAAATAGTCAAAATCCATTCATGATGTCAAAATCCATTAAAAACTAAGATAAAAAGATTAACATAGCCTTATTACTACATCCTTAACTTAATCTGCTTGCATGATTAAGTGAAATTTGGGGAAGCTCCCACTGAGGTGTGACCTGCAGCAACTTGGGCTCTTATTAATCTTCTAAGCCGTGTGCTTAGAACACGTCAACTGCTGGATTATTAAACACAGAGAACCGTGATTAAGTAATTAGCTGTCTTTAGTTCTAAGATTTTTTTTAAGATTTTTAAAAACCAAGTTACACGAAGGAATGAAAGGAACCGAAATGGTTCCCATAAGATCTTGACTTCACAAGCTTGATGCTGCTGTTATGGGCCGGGCTTGTAGAGACTTTACTGCACATTGTTTCTGTTTTAATCGTGGTTTTAGGAAAAATTAACTCTTTGTATTTTATGTCCATCATCATACAAATAGTTTTGCTGTATGTGATCAAGAAAAGGGGGGAGATCCCAGCATAGACCCAGACTATCCTTGAGAGACTTTTCATCTTGTAATTCCAGACTCTAAGAAAAGGGAGACAAAAGAAAAGATAAAAAGGGGAAGATGTAGTGGCATGTAGAAGTAAAAGTACAAAAGAAAGAAAGACAAAAAAAAAACAAGGAAAGAAAGAAAAGAAAGACAAAAACGAGGACAGAAAGAAATAAGGGTGCAAGAAAGAGAAAAAGTAAAGCAACCAGGAAGGACAACAGTGGACTGAAGGAGAGTAAAGGCCAATATTTGTTCTCTCTCCCAGGGCTCTAAGAACAGGAAGAGATCATTCTGTTCTTGCAGCTTGTTCTTGACACTTCAGCTGGGCAAAACATTTTTTTTACTCTTGTGTGGTGTTTGATAACTATAATCTACAAAAGGTGCAGAGGGATGGACCCATCAGGAGTTATTATGCAAGTCTGGGGGAAGTAGGAAATGTTTTGATTATAACAAACTTTGTTCTTGTCCTCACCATCTCAGGTGCAGAACTGTTTTTTTTGTCCCATTTTTACTTTTATAGCTGTGTTTGCTCTGTGTTATTTTCCTTTCTTCATTATCCGTATTGTACTTTAATTGGGTTTTGATATTTGGAGTTTTGATTTGTAATTGTCGATGTGCTGCTGCCAGTCTTTACCAGGTCTCTCTTGGAAAAACAGATTTTTTTTTATCTCAATGAGAATCACCTAGTTAAATAAAGGTTACATACAGGCATAGAAGCAGAAGAGAAAGAAGGACATGACAACACAAAGGAGGGAAGATGATGAGGTCAGAAAGCACAAAAAGAGGAGATTTAGGACACAATGATGGAAAGAGAGAATGCATTGGTGGAACAATAGAAATACGGTAGGAGGGAAAGATAAGAGCATAATAAAGAAAATAAGGAAGGAGACAATTAATGGAGGAAAAAAGGACACAAGCAGAAAAGGAAGGGAGAAAAAAATTGGAAGATCAGAAGCAGCATAAGGGTGGAAGGACACAAGGCAGAGAGGAGGGATAGAGGAAAGAGAAGATAAAGAAAACAACATAAAGATAATG
Organism: Poecilia reticulata; assembly: GCF_904066995.2. Taxonomy (NCBI): domain Eukaryota; kingdom Metazoa; phylum Chordata; class Actinopteri; order Cyprinodontiformes; family Poeciliidae; genus Poecilia; species Poecilia reticulata. The sequence goes on along the minus strand of NC_088833.1, from coordinate 18,524,623 downwards.
GGATCTAGAATAGTACGTTTTCCACACCTAAAAAAAACACCTAAACACAGTTCTATTAAATGTATACTTCATATATTAACCTGTAAAATTTAAGTTTTTCTGAAATCACACAAAATATTTGAACAATCATACATTGATGAAACTTAAATCTAAAATTAGCGAGAAGAAAATGATTCATCAAACAACTCAGTTTGACAGATGAACAAGTCTACAGTCACTAAATTTTCATCGGGATCCTAGAAAACAAAAAAATTGGTGTTTGTTTTGTGAATATTATTAATTGATTATTTAATTCATTAACTCACACATTATGTTTTTATCATTGTTAAGGTTATCAGATTATTTATGTTTTTCATGTATTTACACATTAGAGACAGGCAGTGTTGTTGGTTTTACCCATTACATAAAAAAAAAAATTAAAATAAAACTTTTTTCACTTTTCTTATTCAGCAAACTAGAGTAATAATAGAAAATGCTAGTTTAAAATATTAAGCACTGCAGACAGAAAAGCCATCCTAAGAAAATGGGCCTAAGATTAGGATGAAATTGTTCACAACAGTTTTGCTGTGGGAACAAAATAAAATCCCCTTACTGAGAAAATTTGAGGAAATCCAGAAGAGGCGCAAATTATATATTATGACAAAACTGCCTGTTTTTGCTCAAGTACTCCAATTTTTATATTTTCCGAGCACACACTGGTCTGTTCAATAGTTTTGGTTCTACATGCACAGATCAATTGAACAGAATCACGCTGTGACTTTAACTGCCTGTTTGGTAAATACTGCATCCATGTGATGTAAAGAAATCGGGGAAAAAAAAGGAAGAAGAAAACACACAAAACAAACACAAACCAAAAAGGGCGGCTGCTTCTCCGTTGACTTGCGAAAGTGGTGAGGCCCCAGGTTGAGGTGGCTCATCCGCTGCCTGCTCTCCTCGGTCAGCTCGCACATCCTGCGGTGCGTGTAAGGAGACAGAGTTCGTGCCCTGGAGGAAACTGTAGGCCGTTGGTACCCGGCGTCCTCAGAAGCTCCCCGTTTCCTGTCCGTCTTGTTTGTTTGAGGAGTAGAGTCTGACAGGGAGGCAAAGGGAGATCATTTAGACGTTGGTGTCAGAGGACGGTTGGCGACCACGGACTTGACGCTCGGCTTTTTCTCACCGTCTTTGACCACGACGCAGTCTGGATCAACACCGTATGCTTTGCTTTGCGGTGAAAACCTCTCTGTTGGTCTTTGCGGAGGCGGGGTTATGCACGGCCTCAAAGGAGAAACACGACAAGTCTGTTTTTGGCAACAGAGAGCGAGAGAGAAGGCCGATAACTTTATGTTAACATGCTGACACACTCGTCTAAATGTTAATGTAACACACAACATCTGAGCAAGTTCAAAGTTCTCTGAAGGCCATAATTTATTCCTTTTTATGACAACATCCCCCACTTTAGCCATTAAGGCCGTTGCTCTCAGTCTTGACAGACTTGCTCTCGCTGGACAAAACCATTAAACCATTAGCTAAATGATTCCACTTAAGTGTTATAAGAAAACAGCTCTGGCGGTCCACACTGCCATGGAGACAACCTCTGCAGAATTACTCCAATAACTCTAATGGCCACTAACATCATTCTCTAAAGCAATATCTCACATCCTGCAGGTAATGCCAACCAGGGATAAATAAGTTAAGATAAAATGTTAATTGCATTTGATGGCCATCTCTTAGACTAATATGATAAAGAGACATTGGCTGGCTGTAAAACAAAGATAATCTAAATGCTAATTAGAAAAATCACAGCACATTGGAACTATTTTTAAGAGAAACCAAACGATGAATAAATCATCATCAAAGCTGCCATTTGACAATAATCTGATATAATGGAATTAGGACATATGCTCCCGTTCCTGAATCCCCCACATCTGTGACTCCTATCTGTTTTTCCGTTGCTGGACAGACACCGAAAGTGAGTTATTTTTTTCCAGTCCCCAGCTCCGAACAGAAGGCTTGACTAATGTGATTAGCTGTGATTTTCACCACAGGTTTTTAGAGGATAAAGACATCATTCGACAGAGCCTGGCATGTTGATAAATAAGAGGAAGGTTAACGTCTACAGCTTTCCTCGTAGCCCTGTGAAGCTGCTTCTGTCTCAGTGTTAATCCTTATATCATGTTTAAATCCCCACAATCACAGAGCAAACATGGAAGTGCGAAGCGGTGATCATTTTAAAATGACAACTTCTGGGAGAAAAGACAAAACTGTGCAGAACTGAAAGGAGCTCATGGGTGTTGGTTGTTATTTATAACCTGGGGGAAAAGGAAGTTGTGTGTTACAAATTAAAAGTTCCTATACAAAGTAACATATAAATGTAAAGTTATTCAGTAATACTTTAAGTTTTAAGGGGAACAATGACTGTGGTATCTGCCATTTTGACCAAAACAATTATACAACTAGTCTGACTGGTCTTGTTAATCTTACAACTGTGACAACATCTGAAATGACTTTTTATAAATCAATTCAAATGAAAAAACTAAGGTTAATTTCCAGGCAGAAGGGACGATATTCCACACTAACAGCTTTGGGGTCGTTGTTCAAGTATTATTTAGGCTTTTGGGATGCTACTTAGCTCCTCCTAGTGCTAAAACGTAAAACAATACTTGTTGCCACTTGTTACACGTAAGGACCGTCTGAAAGTGAGAACAAAACTCCTTCCAGCTGGGAAGCATCCCAACCTGTGGGTCGAAGCATAAATAAATCAACACCTTTTTGACGCATTTTTAGGTGAAATCATGTCTATGAAGTGGAGCGTTTGTGCAACCCCCATTTTTATAGTGTGTGCATATAAGAAGTATAATGTGCTGTTGCATAAGGACAGACTGGTTTACTATCTCATTTTTCTTCTTTCTCTATTTAAAGATTGTCATAGCATCTTGGACTGAAAGTTTAAATCTCACTAGACAGTTTAAGAGTTAAAAATGAGCTGAACTGATCAAAAAATAGGTCAAGTGGCCCTTGCGTTGGAGTCATAGCAAGCATTTGACATTTTGACATGAGTGAAAATTCATCAGAAAAAACAGCATCTCTGCAAAGTATAGTAACAAATATTTTTATTGTCATTGTTAATTTCTTTCTCTCTGCAAATATGTATGCAAGGCATGTCTCTTTATGTCATTGTAATGCAAGGCAGATACATTTTCCCTAGACCAAATAATGTACACATTTCTTTTACATTTCAATGTAACATTATGCTGTTGCAATAAAAGATGCATTTATTTTAAGTTAATTTCATGGAGGAAAGTAGATACGGAAAATGCCTGAAAAGGACATACATGTCCATGATGAATTTGTTATTCCACTAAAATCTGCTTAGCGGATTGTGATTTTATTGAGTTTATACTCAAATTACAAATGTGCACATTATGGTGGCTGAAACCTCTTTTGGGGGATTCTTTTAAAATAACATTTTGGGAGTATTCATATATACTCAGCAATATTTTAGCCCAAAACTTGGATTCACATACACCTTGATTATAGAAAATTAGCTGTAATTCAGCTTTCGTGGAGAAGGGGGAAAAAAAAAAGACTATAAACCGTTCATACAAAAGAATCACATCAAAAGATGGCACTGTTATTTTGAAGTTGAAATGTTGGTAACGATTGTGTTCATACTGATGGGTACCGAGGTTTTGCGGGAGACGCCTTCCTCCTGAAGCTGTGTTAGTAAACAACATGGCTTGTCAGCAGGGGAGACATGTAGTCAGGAAAATGCCTATGCTGAGAAGCCATTAGGAGAGAGAAAATGGAGAAATCCTACTGTCTGACAGCCACAGCGGTGCTCTGATCCAGGCATCCCCCTGAGGGGCCGCTGCACAACACTGTGACAATCTGCTTCGCTGTCACTGACATCCCATTCAAACTAATAGCTTAGCTTAGGTGACTGCACCTGGGAGATGCATGGTAGTCTGTTTGGCGCAACATGCCAACCACTGTGTGAAAGATCACATGCTGCAAAAAGATTGTGACAAATTTACATTCATGCTGATTTTAACTCTTCTTGGGTCCCTTTGAATGAGATCAACTGTGCTCAAACAGAACATGACTGATGTAAAACAAACTGTACAACAAATGATCATTAATATTAGTTACTTCATCAATTACTATCCTGATGGATAGATTCTCTACTGGGTTTGGACAAATTTGCTTGCTACTCAAGCACCAAAAGTACCGACTGTTTGGCCAGGTACCAAGTTCTGTGAGAAAATGGAGTTATAATCTCTGTAGAAGGTTTTCAAGAGAGAAAAGTTTTAAGTGCTCTTAAATTATCTGCCACACAACCTCTCTGAGTTTAGACAATGGACCAACAACAGAAGAGTGCATGGCTCCTTAAATCATCACATACACGAAATCTCAAAATAGGCCTCAACTTTGATTCTGTGAATTTTAGATATATGACATATATCTGTGAATTAGTCTTGTGCAATTCTTAAATAATCTGAGAAAACAGATTTTAGCTGCAAACCATTACCAAAATGAACCGATTATCAAGTTATACCCTTACTGTTGAATTTTTGAAGTTTACTTTATTGAGGTACACCAGAAAAATGAAGGAGAGGGATAAAAATCATAACGGAAAAAAAATATGTGATAAAGGATAACATGATTATCTGGACATGAAGACTTCCAAAATGAAAACGGAAAGTGATATTGTGTGAAAACTTAGGAACATGAGAGAGATGCCTCCGTATCAGCACAGCTGATCTGCCTCCCCATAATTACATTCGCGAAGAGGGAACAAACACCCTCCAAACGCTGCTCGCATGGACAGTCGTCATAGCAACAACAGAGGCTGGGTATGTTTAGTGAAAACAGACGAATGTGATGGCGAGCGACACCACTCATTATGGTCTTCTGTAGATCAATCTTTAGCGCTCAGGACATGTGGGATCATATATTTATGCCAAGAGCAAACAAACACACAAAGACGTATCAAACAGAAACACTTACAGGCGAAGGAGCCCAGCTGTCTCTCCAATCACTCTCCTCTATGACTGACGTCGTCGCAAACTCCACTTTCGGGGAGATTCCCTGGCAAGAGACGGACAACAGAGAAAACAACACCTTTAAAAGCGAGAGGAAGACAAAAGGACACATAAAAGCTCTGCAAGGGACACCAATTTACGAGCACAAATCTTCACTCCGTTCCCGAGTCAAGGAAAACAACAAACGGCAGAAACACAGAAAGGCTCCAGTGATGTTTAAATAATATGCCATTTTTTGGAGAGACATCTAAATTGCTACGTAGGCCTCAAACACAAACACATAAAAGCACTGGTGAGGGGAACAGTGTTTAAAGACATTTAAATATGCCAGTTGGTGCTTTGGAGGACAAGGGGAATGATGGAAAAACAAACAGCAGTCGGGGAAAGATGAAGGGATGAAAGCAGGAGGTGCAAGGAAGAGGACAACATGAAATAAATGCATGTTTTAAACTTTTTTTTGATAGAGTTAACTGCTTTTCAAGAAAACCTTATCTTTTCTAAATGAAACACTTTATCAAAGACAAAGTGGTGCTTTTGATTTTAACTGCCTGTTCCAATCACAGCTGCACAGATGTCAGAGCCACTGAGCAAAGAAGTAACAAATGTTCTTTCACATTTAAATGTCTTGGTCCTGATGGTTGTAGATGACATGGGGATTTAAATAAGGTGCAAAACAAATTAATTTTTCCTTGCTTGACTGGTGTGAGGTTTAAATCTACTGGCTTTGTAAACAGAAAAAGAGTAAAAGCAAAATCTTGCAGCCATGCAGTTGGATTATCAAAAAACACATCTGTTCTTTTTCCATGTGACCCTATTGTAAATATTTTTTCATTGCAAACAAGAAGCAGCAGGAGAAAAAAAGAACATATTTTCTACCTTCAACTTCATTGCCGTCCTGACTTGCATTGCCAGAGTATTCAGTCCCTCCTCATAAAATTTTAAAGAATGTTAGTGATGAATTTATGGCTGATATTTTGACAGCGGTCAGCATTCAGGATGCAGAAAAAAACCACAAAGAGGGATGGGATGTCAAAGAAGACGACTATAAACTAATACATGGAATGTGAGGTTTTCTTGGACAGATGATTTTTCTTTTTTTACAATAGCATTCCTCAGAAAGATTTCAAGAAATCATTTTAAAGAAGTTTATATGCAGATGGAGGTCTTACTCAATTTATCTGATCACAAGAAAGAATATATAAAGTTCCTTGATAATGAAACTTATTGCTTCCAATACTATTCATAGTATAACATGCTTTGTATAAACACAGAAATAAACTGCATTAAGTCTAACCTATACAAGCCTAATCCCCTAAAAACATTACACAAATGAAAAACCATGACCAACTCACAGGAAACAAGGAGGTTCTCTTCATCATCATATCTCTTTTTGCAGGTTCTTCTGCGGAAGCCAGGATGGGACCCGGATACAGGAAAGTTCTGCTGCATTCTTCCGCTGTGGCAAGAATATACCCCTCTAAAAACAATGCAATAGAAGCACAACAGAAGCATTAAATTCACATTAAAAGGTCCTTTTTCACAGTGCAATGACTTGATAGAGTCAAGCTTAACATGCCCATACGGCATCATCAGAAAGCATACCTGGAGGGACCAACTGAATCAGCTCAAAAACTGTGGTGTCAGCTGAGGAGGGGGAAAGCATAAACAGTCTGTAATGATTGCTATCTCAGCTAATAGCAAAGAACAAAATCCAGGACTAGTAGGAGATGAGCAAGCACATCCCCGATGGCCATTTACCTTCGAGGTTGTCAGCTACATCAGCAGGGTCAAAAATGCCAGAGAAATTCTGGTAAAACATAGAGAGAGCAAACAAAACAAATCGATAATCATAACAAGATCAGGCTGACAGGCCAGAATTTTCCTCTGCTACTCTCCTCAGTGCAAACAGGCTAACTTATCAGGAAGTATCATTTCAGTCAACCTGAAATGATGCTAGTGAAAATATCAAGAATGTATTCGAAAAACTTTAACGTCAGCCCTGCAAATGTACCTAATGGGAACGTTAAGTGACTGACCAAAACAAAGCAGTGCATCATTTTGGAGGGGAAATAAAGACTATCCACGGTACAGCATGTTTTATATAAGCCCAGGGTGCATTTGTTGAGTCATCATAATCTATGCCACACTTTTCAGATTTTTATTTAAAAAAACAAACAACCAAACAAAAAAAACTTGAAAATCTTTCTGCTTCATAATTATGAACTGCTTTGTCTTGGTCACATGAAATTACAATAATGTACTTTGAAGTTTATGGTGATGTGCAAACTTGTGAAAAGTTTGAGAGATATGAATAAAAAGCTGAGAAAGGCTTCAGAGAGAAAGACAAAGGTTTAAATGAGGGATGGACAGTTGTTCATAATGACCCAATGCAGATAAAAGTCAATACACGACAAAGTTATCCAGCAGCTACAACATAAGCCACTTGTTCAGCCTATGTTATAAACAGCTATATAAGCACCTGTGGACAGACGGCTGTAGACAGAATGTGGCAAACAGCTTGCTGTTTCATTCTCACCTTGACAAAAACCATTCTGTGATTGAACACGAGAGGGAAAACAGGAGGCAAACATGTAGTCTTCTTGTACTGGCCCATTATACGCACACTGATATAGATGCTATACTTTTTTTTAAGGAGGAGTCCTGGGCATGTGACCTGAAAACAAACAGTATATCATGTCACTAATTCCACAGATTAGTTCAACGTGGCAATAATTCATAAATTTGCAGTCACAGTTTTACATTTAGATTACGTCTGGCATTATTAGAAATATAATTAATAGTATAACAAATTGCTCATGCTTTTGATTTAAATTTCAAAATACTTTTTTTTAAACTTGCAACTTAAGTGAACATCTATTGGTAGATGGCAGATATCTGATCCCAATTGGCATAAGTCAAAGACAAATACGTCCACAAAGGAAAGACACGATTGGCATACTGAAGTAAATAATCTCCTGTAAATCGAGTTGGTAATAATTATTTGCTTTATAAATGTAGGTTTCCTACACATTCGTTATGGCACAGTTTAGTCTGCGCTTAAAATCAAAAGTTATAAGTGTGTATGTAATAGTATAAACAAAACAATTCAAAGAGGTTACAACAGATATTTTGACAGTGGCCAGATTGTAAAACAGATTCTGCTGCAAAACATTAGCCTGTAAGGACGATGGAGGAATGAATAGGTGGAAGAATAAATTAAACAAACTTTCAGTCTAATACTGCTAAAAAACACTTGGAATGGATAGCTTGACTTAAAAAATGTAAATAAACCACACAAGTGATCTAATTACAAAGCACCATTGTGGAAACATTTAACTGTTAAAATTCACATCTTATACACACACACAAAAACTTTCACGAAGCATTTCAGTTATAGGTTTTTATAAACTCTTCCATGTCATGTCTTAAAATATTTGTACGTAACACTGTTGAATTTTGTAAAACATGAACAGCACCGCGCGGTTAAGGTAAATATAAAAGCATATCTTCTGCTTAGCTCCATCAACATTGTTGAGAAAACAGGATGTAAACTTGCTAGCTAGCTTACGTTCCTAAAGCTCTAGCAACAAGTCCGCTTTCGGGGGTTTTGTGACGACACATAAAGGACACACTTACTTTCCCAATGTCTAGATACACTGTACATCGGAGGGACTTTGGCTGCTTTTTGCGAGAGTTGACCATCTTCTCCGTCGCTACCATTCATCTGCTCCATCCAAACTTCGTTGTCATAACAGCAACAGCCACAGAGCGGATGTGGGGTCACGTGACCACAAAGTAGCAAATCAGAACACTTTGTTGCTTTCTCAAACAATCACTGAATGTGTCTCCCGGTATAACAGCTGGGATTGGCACCGAATATCCTAATAATCGATCATCTCTTTGCGGTCTTATTAGGATGTCTTGTATTTACCAACAATAAAGTAAAACTCAAACTAATACCTGCTTGCCTAAAACAACCGAGGAGGAAGTAAAATTATGGCAAAAATGATCGTGCATCATACGTTTTGGATAGCTGCAAAAGTTGAATACCCTTTATTCATCTTTGCGAGTCAAACAGATATATATTTATAATTCTATTTAAAGGTCAGTGAATTGCTAAAGTGTTTATGTCCCTTGCACTTCACATTTTGTCAATTGAATTTACAACCACAGTATTCAATGCATTTTTCTGGATTGGAAGTGAAACAAAGTAGTGCACATTGGAAAAATGGTGTGTGTGTGTGTGTGTGTGTGTGCGTTGGTAAATGTGGTTTAGCAGGACATTTCGTCAGAATACACACAACACTAGCAGGACATTTTGAATTAACGGGACAGGAGCGGTGTCCTGCTAATTTTGACAAAAATCTAAAAGCGTAGAAAGGTTTCTATTGGTCTAATAACCCCAAAAATGCAAAAAAAACGAGATGTCCGGTTAATACACATAAACCTGATTTTGTGTATAATCTGTGTATCACCACAGCGCCCCCTATGGCAGGTTTGTGTAATAGCAGGACCTCATGAATATTCACACAACCTCTCATTCTGATTGGTTGTCTGCCGGAAGGTCCTGCTAATTACTACAGTGTCTTTCTAATTCACGTGTCGCTGTTTACACACATGAATTGTGTGTAAATTGCCAACTCTTACACTGGGGATGAGATGGCAATATGATTACTCTGTGCTATAAGACTGAATATTTTATAAAGGTTAGTTGGATGCCTAAACCCAACCTTGGAATGTATGTGGCACCTAAAAATATACAGAAATTAATATATATTTTGATCAAATTTTGTTTAATTAAAATATTATGAATAATAAATGTGTGGAATAAGTGCATGGATAAAAATAAATATAAACCATAATAAAGCAATTTTTTCACCAAACTATTCCACTGCTAACAGTTTGTTGATTCTGGTCTGCTCTGCATCCCCAGAACCAAGCATTTTGAAGCAGAATTTAGCTTCAATGTACCACAAATCTTGAATAAACTTCCAGAAAACTGCAACACAGTTGAATTCCTTTAAATCAAGGCTTAAACCACACCAATTTACAGTTGTTTCTGAATCTTAATCATTGGTAGATGTATCAATATATTTTATGTATATGATTTTAATTTTGATTTTACTTTGAATTTAATTTCTTTGTTTTTCTTTTTATGGTAAATGTATGTTATTTTTATGACTTTTTAGTTCTTTAATGTAAAGCACTTTGGCCTTGTGGCTGAAATATGCTATACAAATAAAATTGACTTGTCAGCAGTTTTCAGATCTTGCCAAAGAATCTCTGCTGAGTTTATGTCTAGACTTTGACTTTGCCATTCTAACACATAAATATGTTTTTATTTAAACCATTCCATTGTAGATCTGGCTTTATGTTTAGGGTAGTTGTCCTTCTGGAAGGTGAACCTCTGCCCCAGCCTCAAGTCTTTTGCAGACTCCAGGTTCAGGTGTGTTCAGGTTTTCTTCCAAGATTACCCTGTATTTGGCTTAGTCCATATTACAATCAACTCTAACAATTTTCCCTGTCCCTGAAGAAAAGAAGCACCCTTAGAGCAAGATGCTGCCACCACCATGTTTGTCAGTGGGGAAGGTGTGCTCAGATTGATGTGCAGTGTTTGTTCTCCACCACAAATAGTGCTTTGCATTTTTGCCAAAAAGTTCATTTTGGTCTTGTCTTATCATTTTTGCTGTATCCCAATATGGCTTTTGGCAAACTGCAACTTCTCATAGTTATAGGGACTTCTTATAGTTTTCTTTATACCATGGCTTTTCTATTGCCACTCTTCCATAAAACCACATTTTTGCAGTGCATGACTAATAGTTATACTGTGGACAGATTCCCCCACCTGAGGTGTGGATATCTCTGCATTTCATCCAGATCCACCATGAGCCTCTTGGCTGTATCTCTGATCAGTGCTCTTCTTGCTCAGCCTGTAAGTTTAGGTGGATGACCTTTTCTTGGTAGGTTCACAGCTGTGTGATTTGCTCTTTCCATTTCCAGATGATTAATGGAACAGTAGTCTGTGAGATGGCCTAAGCCTGCTTTAAGCTTCTCCACAACTTTATCCCTGTCCTGTCTGGTGTGTTCCTTGGACTTCATGCTGTTTGTTCCCCAATATTCTCTTAGCCAACTTTTGTGGCAGTCATAGAGGAGTTGAATTTTTTACCATTAGCAGTCAACTTCTGAAGACAATTGGTTGCATTCAGGGGACGGGGGCTGAATACTGGACTTTTAGCTTTTATTTTCCATAAAATTCTGTGAAAATATATTTGCAGTTGTGACAAAATATGGAAAAGTTCAAGGGCTATGGATACTTTTGCAAGCCACTGTACTTACAAATAGTAAGGCAAGTCCAATGACAGAAACAAGGTCCAGACAATCAACAGGTATGCACTGACAGCTCCATTTGACAAAGTCTTAGACTGAACCACAACACAGAGGCAGTATTCATGATGGCACATAAGCAGGTCCCTAGAACCAGAGCAATAACGACCCAGATTTGTAATACCAAGCAAGATATTCAGTGAATGCTATGCAATGAGTCCCCTGAGACAATCTAGTAGCTAACACCAGGATGCAAGATGGTAGCATGATAAGAATACATGGAACGCCACAACCAAGTACCCAGAATAGTGTGAAGAAACATCTGAAGGGAATATAACCTTGAACACACCTCTTTAAAATGGGAAATGCCACACAAGGTGGTAGAAAACGTACAAGCTAAGATTCTGTGGGCCTTCCATATACAGGAAGACAAAACAGGAAAAGCAAACCAACTGAACATGGTGATCATTGAGCAGCAGAGCAAAGCAGTTGTTATGATGTAGCTATCCTGAATGAACAGAAGGTACAGAAAAAAACTAGAGAAATACCAAAGACTAAAAAGAACCATCATCCTCCTAGAACCTGAGAAAAATTTGTCCACATAAGTGGATGACTTATTTTGGACTGTCTAGTCCACAATACTAAATTTTGCTCTAGATGGGGTCTGGTGTCCACACGTTAGGCCATTATTTTATGACTTAGTGGTGGTGGAAGATTATAACACATTACAGGTTAGACTCAAGATGTTCAGTGTTTCTTTTGTTGTGTAAGTTTACAAAAGTTAGCAACTGTATAGCTTTACCATGGTGCTAAACATGGTGATTTAAAATGAATAAGTATTTTTTGAGAAAAATGATGTCCAGATATCATATAAAAAGATAATTCTTTGTTTTTGCAATCATTAGGTCCCAATCAACCCAAATATCAGACGAATTAATAATGCATGCCATGCAAGAGTTTGGGTCTTAGGTGGTTACAAAGAATGTGGAAGTTGAAGTCAACAGTAGTGCCTGTGGTCACTGAAACCCTCAGGGTAATGACCCCTAAACTGGAACAGTGACTCAAACAAATACCTGGAGATACATCAGACCTCTTGATACAGAGAAGCACACCTTTGGGAACTGCTAATATACTGTGAAGACCACTCACGCTCCAAGGCTTGTGGTAGAGGACCCAAGCTTTTTTTTATTTAATTTCCCTTTTAGGATCAATAAAGTATTTTTGAATTTGAAAGAAGGGATAACCAGTCATGGAGTAATACAGAATTACAAATATAAAATAAAAAGCATTTATTTAAAAATATTTAAAGTGCCAAAAATATCATGATTACTTATGTTACTGTTAGCACAAAACTTTTAAAATGTATATTTTGTCGTAATCTCAATGTCGCTACTCTGCATGCATGTAGATTGTCTAGGTAGTCTAAATTGTCTATTGGCAGGTACATCAGCCAACCTTTTTCTGCAGGTGTTGTGTCTGCCATTAGACAACAGTTTATGTTGGATCTTTATCATAAAAACAGTTTGTTTTTATGATAGTGTTTGGAACTGCCCTGCTGCTGAAATGTGCTATACAAATAAACATAATTAATTGATTGAACAGAAATGATTAAAAGAAGTGACAACATTGCTGGTGGGAGATACCATCTAACTGTTGCCTCTTAAATAAAGAAAAATGTATGATAACTTTGAAATATTGAATGAAAGTTACAAAATATTACTCAAATAGTTTTTTCTTGTTCCTGGAAAAAAATCAGACCTTGTGTGCTTCAGAAACAAAATGGAATTCTCCTTTTGTTGTATCCCTCCTCCTCCATCAACTTGGTACAATCCGACAAGTCCAGGTGCAAGCCATTAGTATTCATTTAACTTGTTTCATTTGTTTTGCGTGGAGAAAGAGGTAAGACTCATACAGAATCTCTTAAGACATTTAAGTACATATAGTTTAGTAATTTTGCAGAATGTTGTAGGTTACTTGATGCTTGGATACACCAAAGCATCTGATTTGCAGCAGTTTAGCTAGTAATTACCAACCATGTTAGCCAGTGTACCAGAGTTTAAAGGGAAGGTGGCTCACTCCAGAATTAGATAAAACTGTATTTGGTCATTTTCTGTACATCAGTGAGTGATATTGTTTCACAGGCACAAATTATCCTAGATAGTAATCATTAGTATTAAGATGATGTTTTAATTTTTTTAAGATTTTGAGAACCTGTCAATAGAAAGTCAATTATGTAGAACTGTGTACTTCAGTACATCATTTTCGCATAAAATAACACCAAATCATATTATGTACAGCAGGGGTGTCAAACTCAAGGACTTGAGGGCTGGTGTCCAGCAACATTTAGATGTGTTTCTGATATCACATGGCTGGATCAGATGGGATGGTCATCAACTTGACTGCACTGAGAAGCTATTTCAGTAATATACTTAAGGTGTTTTAGACCAGACAGACATGTAAAAGTTGCAGTACACTGGCCCAGGAGGCCTGGAGTTTAACACCCCTGGTGTACAGTATCATGTTGTTACTCAGCAACACATTCTCTGATCTTTGCAGAAGATGTCAGCAAAGAGGTCTCAGAGAGCAAACATGATTCCAATTGTTATTGCTCCTTAGGTGAAGATAAAGAAGGATTTGATGTAAAATACCCCAATTCATTTAAAGGTGAGTTGTGACTTTATTATGCATAGGATTCCAGTGTTTATTAAAGGATTGTTTTTTCCTTTGTTTTGCTTTTTCACTTTTAAACTATTTTTATACTACACATTATTAGCATAGATCATGTTCGATGATCATTATAATCAGAATACCTTTCTTTTTCCAAAGGAGACAAGCAACTGCTCAAAATACAAAAGCTTATATTGTATATATATATATATATATATATATATATATATATATATATATATATTACTCAAATAGTTTTTTCTTGTTCCTGGTAAAACAAGGAACAAAAACAATAGGGAGGACTGTTTTCATATATATATATATATATATATATATATATATGAAAACAGTCTGAGTTTTGAAATTACAAGTACAAAATAATGAGTTGCATTCAGTTGACAAAAAATGTTTAAGTAACCACAGAAAGACATACAATTAGATCAATTGATTTTGAAAATGTTAATTTCATTTGCTACTATTTGATATATCTGCATTGTTTAAAGTTTATCCGACTTATTATGTGTACCTTCAGGTAGAGGTGTGTTCAGCTATACGTGCTTTGCTCATATAGTTGTTTGACTTTATTTATGGAATAATTCAGTGTACATCCCTTCATTTCAGATTTCCAAAGTTGAACCGTCAGGCTGGTGATGTGGACATGCGGATCCTGTTCAACCAACCCTCCAAAGGTAATTTTGGTCTCCAACGACCAACTTATTCTCTAAATAAAGTAATTGAAATGATATTAAATATTTTCAAACACACGTGTTGTGTAATACTAGATATGTTAGCTGCATAAAAAGGAGGACTGAGTTTTGGAATGACAAGTATAGAAGAATGAAAATTACATTTAGAAGCGCACATACACACAGGTCCTGTGTAATACTCAAAATGTAAGGTGCAGGAATAGGGAGGACTGAGTTTTGAAATTACAAGTATAGAAGAATGAAAGTTACATTGAGGAGCACACATACACACAGGTCCTGTGTAATACTCAAAATGTAAGGTGCAGGAGTAGGGAGGACTGTTTTCTACATTGGGAACAAACTCACATATAGTGAGTGTTCTTTACATTTCAGATTTCTAAAGATGAACTGTGTCAGGCTGGTGACGTGGATGCATGCGGATTCTGTTCAACCAACCCTTGCAGAGGTAATTTTGGTCTCCATCGACCAACTTATTCTCTAAAATAAAGTAATTGAAATCATATTAAGTACTGTTCAAACACATAGGTGTTGTGTAATACTAAATATGTTAGCTGGATTAAAAGGGAGGACTGAGTTTTGAAATTACAAGTATAGAAGAATGAAAATTACATTTAGAAGCACACATACACACAGGTCCTGTGTAATACTCAAAATGTAAGGTGCAGGAATAGGGAGGACTGAGTTTTGAAATTACAGGTACAGAAGAATGAAAGTTACATTGAGGAGCACACATACACACAGGTCCTGTGTAATACTCAAAATGTAAGGTGCAGGAATAGGGAGGACTGTTTTCTACATTGGGAACAAACTCACATTTAGTGAGTGTTCTTTACATTTCAGATTTCCAAAGATGAACTGTGTCAGGCTGGTGACGTGGATTCATGCGGATTCTGTTCAACCAACCCTTGCAGAGGTAATTTTGGTCTCCATCGACCAACTTGTTCTTTAAAATAAAGTAATTGAAATGATATTAAGTACTGTTCAAATACATAGGTGTTGTGTAATACTAAATATGTTAGCTGGATTAAAAGGGAGGACTGAGTTTTGAAATTACTAGTATAGAAGAATGAAAATTACATTTAGAAGCACACATACACTCCTGATCAAAATCTTAAGACCAGTTAAAAAACTGCAAGAATTTACATTTCGCACTATTGGATCTTAAGAAGGTTCTAAGTAGAGCTTCACAATGTTAAGAGAAGAAATCAGCATAATAGACAAAAACGTTTGAGTGGGGAATTCATTGAAAACTGCATTTACACTCAAACATGATTTTTTTCAGCTGATCAAAAGTTTAAAACCATAGCTCAAAAAAACCAGAGAAACCCCCCAAAACAGAAATCAGAGTGTCAAAAAAAGGACTCAGTAATGAGTAGCTCCACCATTCTTGTGGAGCTACAAGAATGGTAGCTCTTCAAGAATGATTGAAGTTGATGACTTCAATCATTTAGGCATGCTTGATGCCAATGTTTCCAGGAGGCTAGTGGAAACGTTGCTCCAAGTGTTGAAGATGGCTTCACAAAGGGCATTCACTGTCTGGAACTGATGTCCATTTTTGTAAACTTACGTTGCCATCCATCCCCAAATCTTCTCAATTGGGTTTAGATCCGGGGAACATGCACGATGGTCAAAAAGAGTGATGTCATTCTCTTGGAAGAACTCCCTTGTCAGGCGGGCATTGTGAACTGCAGCATTGTCCTGTTGAAAAACCCAATCATTACCACACAGACAAGGGCCCTCAGTCATGAAGGATTCCCGCTGCAACATCTTCCCTTATGAACCTGCACAACCTGAAGCTCAATTGTTCCATTGAAGGAAAACGCACCCCAAATCATGATGGCGCCCCACCACTGTGCCATGTAGAAAACATCTCAGGTGGGATCTCCTTGTCATGCCAGTAACGTTGGAAGCCATCAGGACCATCAAGGTTAAATGTTTTCTCATCAGAGAAGATAACTTTCTTCCACCTTTCAATGTCCCATGTTTGGCGCACCCTTGCAAAGTCCAAACGGGAAATTTTGTGGCGTTAAAGAAGACGTGGCCTTTGAAGACGTTTTTTGTGTTTTGTTTCTGAAGCCCTTCTTTCTCTCGCAGATGCGGTCTGATGGTTATTGGGCTGCAGTCAGCACCAGTAATGGCCTTAATTTGGGTAGAGGATCGTCCCGTGTCTTGACGTACAGCCAATCCGATCCTGTGGCTCAGAGCTGGTGAAATTGTTTTGGGTCTAAAACTTGACTTTTTTGTTCCATAACCCTCAGGATCATTTAAAAAATGCAAAATGACTGTCTTACTGCGTCTAACCTCAGCAGCGATGGCACATTGTGAGAGGCCTTGCTTATGCAGCTCAGCAATCCTACTACGTTCAAAGTCAGTGTGCTTTTTTGCTTTTGCCATCACGAGGTCTTGACAGTGTAAAGACTTGACAGAAAATGACATGGAATCCAGAGTTTGGCACATCTTTTGGCTTTTAAAGACTATGGTCTTAAACTTTTGATCAGCTGAAAAAAATCATGTTTGAGTGTAAATGCAGTTTTCAGAAAATTGCCTGCTCAAAAGTTCTTGTCTCTTGCACTGATTTTTTCCTTTAACATTGTGAAGCTCTAATTTGGACTTAAGATCCAATAGTGCAAAATGCAAATTCTTGCAATTTTTTGACTGGTCTTAAGATTTTGATCAGGAGTACTCACAGGTCTTGTGTAATACTCAAAATGTAAGGTGCAGGAATAGGGAGGACTGAGTTTCGAAATTACAAGTACAGAAGAATGAAAGTTACATTGAGAAGCACAAATACTCAGGTCCTGTGTAATACTCAAAATGTGAGGTGCAGGAATAAGGACTGTTTTCTACATTGGGAACAAACTCACATTTAGTGAGTGTTCTTTACATTTCAGATTTCCAAAGATGAACTGTGTCAGGGTGGTGACATGGATGCATGTGGATTCTGTTCAACCAATCCTACAGAGGTAATTTTGGTCTCAATCGACCAACTTATTCTCTAAAATAAAGTAATTGAAATGATATTAAGTACTGTTAAAACACATAGGTGTTGTCTAATATTAAATATGTTGGCTGCATAAAAAGAGAGGACTGAGTTTTGAAATTACAAGTATAGAAAAATGAAAATTGCATTTAGAAGCGCACATACACACAAGTCCTGTGTAATACTCAAAATGTAAGGTGCAGGAATAGGGAGGACTGAGTTTCGAAATTACAAGTACAGAAGAATGAAAGTTACATTGAGAAGGACACATACTCACAGGTCCTGTGTAATACTCAAAATGTAAGGTGCAGGAATAGAGAGGACTGTTTTCTACATTGGGAACAAACTCACATTTAGTGAGTGTTCTTTACATTTCAGATTTCCAAAGATGAACTGTGTCAGGCTGGTGACGTGGATGCATGCGGATTCTGTTCAACCAACCTTGCAGAGGTAATTTTGGTCTCCATCGACCAACTTATTTTCTAAGATAAAGTCTTTGAAATGATATTAAGTACCAGTGGTCCCCATCCTTTTTATCACCGCGGACCGGTGAAGAGTTGGCCATTTTTCTGTGGCTCGGGTTCTTCTTTTTTTACCCCGAATTTCTCCTTACAACAATCTTAGAACGTTGCTTGCGATAATCGTAACCGTTCATCCTGCCATCTATGGCATGCTAAGACTGATCACATCCAGTCGTTGGAACATTGGGACTGCTCCGATCTAAAATCGGGCATATTCTCACAGCTTGTAGGGTTTTCCTTGATTGGGAGCTAGAACTCAACCTGTTCAATTTGACAGGCAGCCAATCAGAAAACGCTGTGACGTAGCTCATGGAGGGGAATCCCAAACAGCTGAGTTGACATGCCCAAAATGAGTCCGGTGGACATCGGAGATATGTAGAAACAGCATGAATGTTTATTCAGCATTTTGTACAAAGAATATCCACAGAAATGATGACGAGTGGAGTTGGAGCAAAATTGCTACCACAGTTGATAAACCCGGTAACTTTTCAGCTATCCATCATTAAATTAACGTGACACAAGGCTATTCATTCAGTCAAGGCTTGATGCTTACACTAGCTATATGCATTGCAGGTAGATTGTAGTTGTGACATCATTTTGTACTAAAGCCTGCTCACATGGCAAGATTTGCTCCTGTTATGTGGCTGGACACATAAACCTGTTGTACTTTTATCAGCTCTGTGGTCACAGAATTTGGAAAATCGTCTGACAATCCTAAAATCTTGCCGTGTGAACCAGACTTAAGACTTACAAGCTATACTCCTCTTTTCTCGTCTCGATCACTGCCATAATGCTCTCTGACTCTAGTCGCTATGCTAACGTTCACACATCCCTTCAATATAAGATTTGAAAATGCCACAAAAACGAATATTTATTTTCATGAAAATTTTAACTTACGACAATGACAAATTAATGGGAGTCCTGAGCTTGTTTCTCTGCAATGAGATGATCCGACCTTGGAAACGATGACACACAATGCAGAGGGTGTAATGGCAAAGCAGTTTGAAGCTCCATTGCCTCATTTGTAAGCCGGTACATATTATGCAGAGTGGGCTTGGAACATGGGAGTCACCTACAAGTCCAGGATAAATCCACTCTCCTGTCTCTGGTTCTTTTCCCCTTTTCCAAAGAAACTTTCCTAACATATCGCTTTCTTACTCATTGTGGGCTCAATGTTGGTGAGCAAGACGTAACCGAGAGAATCCGGTTAAAGGGTTTTCAAAATAAACGATCCTCCATACTCAGACAATATGTAACACGAAAATATTTTTCTTGTGCGGCCCGGTACCAATTGGTTCACGGACTGGTACTGATCTGCGGCCTGTGGTTGGGGATGACTGTTAAGTACGGTTCAAACACACAGGTCTTGTGTAATACTTGATATGTAAGCTGCATAAAAAGGGAGGACTGAGTTTTGAAATTACATGTACAAAAGAATGAAAGTTACATTTAGAAGCGCACATACACACAGGTCCAGTGTAATACTCAAAATGTAAGGTGCCGGAATAAGGAGGACTACGTTTTGAAATTACAAGTACAGAAGAATGAAAGCTGTTTTAGAAGCGATCATACACACAGGTCCTGTGTAATACTCAAAATGGAAGGGGCAGGAATAGGGAGGACTGTTTTCTAAATTGGAAACAAACTCATATTCAGTGAGTGTTCTTTATATTTCAGATTTCCAAAGATGAACCGTGTCAGGCTGGTGACGTGGATTCAGGCGGGTCCTGTTCAATCAACCCTCCAGAGGTAATTTTGGTCTCCAACGACCAACTTATTTTCTAAAATACAGTTTTTGATATGATGTTAAGTACTGTTCAAACACACAAGTCTTGCGTAACACTTGATATGTAAGCTGCATAAAAGGAGAGAACTGAGGTTTGAAATTACAAGTACAAAAGAATGAAAGCTACATTTAGAAGCGCACATACACGCAGGTCCTGTGTAATACTCAAAATGTAAGGTGCAGGAATAGGGAGGACTGAGTATTGAAATTACAAGTACAGAAAAATGAAAGTCACATTTAGGAGTGCACATACACACTGGTCTTGTGTAATACTCATCATGTAAGTTGCAGAAATTTGGAAACCTGAATTTTGAAATTACAGGTAGAAAAGAATGAAAATTACATTAAGAAACGCACATACACACAGGTCCTGTGTAATACTCAAAATATAAGGTGCAGGAATAGTGAGGACTGAGTATTGAAATTACAAGTACAGAAAAATGAAAGTCACATTTAGGAGTGCACATACACACTGGTCTTGTGTAATACTCATCATGTAAGTTGCAGAAATTTGGAAACCTGAATTTTGAAATTACAGGTAGAAAAGAATGAAAATGACATTTAGAAACGCACATACACACAGGTCCTGTGTAATACTCAAAATATAAGGTGCAGGAATAGTGAGGACTGAGTATTGAAATTACAAGTACAGAAAAATGAAAGTCACATTTAGGAGTGCACATACACACTGGTCTTGTGTAATACTCATCATGTAAGTTGCAGAAATTTGGAAACCTGAATTTTGAAATTACAGGTAGAAAAGAATGAAAATTACATTTAGAAACGCACATACACACAGGTCCTGTGTAATACTCAAAATATAAGGTGCAGGAATAGTGAGGACTGAGTATTGAAATTACAAGTACAGAAAAATGAAAGTCACATTTAGGAGTGCACATACACACTGGTCTTGTGTAATACTCATCATGTAAGTTGCAGAAATTTGGAAACCTGAATTTTGAAATTACAGGTAGAAAAGAATGAAAATGACATTTAGAAACGCACATACACACAGGTCCTGTGTAATACTCAAAATATAAGGTGCAGGAATAGTGAGGACTGAGTATTGAAATTACAAGTACAGAAAAATGAAAGTCACATTTAGGAGTGCACATACACACTGGTCTTGTGTAATATTCATCATGTAAGTTGCAGAAATTTGGAAACCTGAATTTTGAAATTACAGGTAGAAAAGAATGAAAATGACATTTAGAAACACACATACACACAGGTCCTGTGTAATACTCAAAATATAAGGTGCAGGAATAGTGAGGACTGAGTATTGAAATTACAAGTACAGAAAAATGAAAGTCACATTTAGGAGTGCACATACACAATGGTCTTATGTAATACTCATCATGTAAGTTGCAGAAATTTGGAAACCTGAATTTTGAAATTACAGGTTGAAAAGAATGAAAATTACATTTAGAAACGCACATACACACGGGTCCTGTGTAGTACTCAAAATATAAGGTGCAGGAATAGGGAGGACTGAGTATTGAAATTACAAGTACAGAAGAATGAAAGTCACATTTAGGAGTGGACATACACATGGGTCCAGTGTAATACTCAAAATGTAAGGTGCAGGAATAGGGAGGACTGTTCTCTACATTGGCAACAAACTCACATTTAGTGAGTGTTCTTTACATTTCAGATTTCCAAAGATGAACTGTGTCAGGCTGGTGACGTGGATGTATGCGGATCCAGTTCAACCAACCCTCCAGAGGTATTTTTGGTCTCCGACAACCAACTTTGTTTCTTATATAAAGTCATTGAAATAATATTAAGTACTATTCAAACACACTGGTCTTGTGTAATACTCATCATGTAAGGTGCAGAAATTTGGAGGACTGAGTTTTGAAATTACATGTAGAAAAGAATGAAAGTTAAGTTCAGATGAGCACAGACACATGGATCCTCTGTAATAAACTGGATAGGTTCATACATTAGGTGGACATTGTTTTATTTTTAGAAACAATCATTCAGTGTTTATCCCTTCATTTTAGCTCTCCATAGAGATGCCTTGTCAGGCTGCTGAGTTGGATGCATGCAAATTATTTTCTGGCAACTCACCTGACATAAGTTTTATCTCAATGACCTTTTTATTTTCTAAAATAGTCATGAGAATACTAAGTACTGTTCAAACACATGGTAATTGCGATTCAAAACAATTAATCATAACAATTCATTGGTTTTGATACCTACACAAGTGTCAGGATCAAATTCTTATTTTAAGATTACACTTTTTTCGGTTAACGGTGGTTAACTGTGTGTGAGATCATGATATCATCCATGATGAAATGTCAAGTTTAGAAAAATGTTTTATTTGAAGGACTGTTTTCACCTCTGAAATGGAGTGGTGTGTGATGTAAAGGTAATTTTTTTGAGAATGGGAATTGGGTTCATCTTTTGAATATGATCTTCCATGTCTAGTTGTGCTGTATGTTGAAATTGAGTCATAGTGCAGCACTGACTTTTTAAATACTTATGCTACCTCCCTTTGTCAATTCTTACTTTTCTCTGTCTAGTTTGCAACCAGTCCCTGCACAAAATGTGTTATTGTAAATAAAAGGAGGACATCACTGGTAAGCTTTTAGTAGAAATATTCTTGCTGAAACGCTTTCAATGTATACAAAATATGTTTTTAATCAACAGGTCTGTCCAGAACAAAGTTCAAGTGAAGCGATATCATCAGAAGAGGAGTATGCTCCTGATTCCGTAGATGATTCAGACATCTCATGGGATGACAAATGCACTCCACAGAAATATGGACTAGTTATAGTCCATATTTCCATTTTTGGACTTCTTAATGCACATGAGTTTTATGTTTTTTGTATGTGTATGCCATGGTCCTGATAAATAAAATTGGCCCTGACAATTACTGTTGGTGTCATGGGCGGAGCCAAGCACCTCATTATCGTTTGTCCTTTTAATACAGCATTGGGTCACATTCTTGTATTTTGAGTTCTGAAGTGTGTATCTAAATTTTTAAGTGAGATCTATGTTGTGTAACTCTAACAAGATTTTTGACAACTTACTACGTCTTTCTAGCATAAGTGGAAAGGGGTGTCCGTTTAGTGTTGCAAAAAACTGGTTTGAAAAAAGTGTCCTGCTAGTACACCAAAACCAGTATAGGTGTGTGTGTGTGTGTGTGTGTGTGTGTGTGTGTGTGTGTGTGTGTGTGTGTGTGTGTGTGTGTGCGTGCGTGCGTGTGTGTGCGTGTGTGTGTGTGCGTGTGTGTGCGTGTGTGCTCAAAAAAATAAAGGGAACACTTAAACACTTAAGTGAATACTTAAGTGTTCCCTCCCTGGCTGGCAGTTTTGGCGGGTCTGAATCGCTGCCAAAAAAAAAACTACGCTTCATCTCCAAGACGACAAGCAAAATGTGTCCAGTTTTTGGCTTTTCCTTGCTCTCTTTTTTCCATCCTTCTCACTTTGCCGATTCACTCCAATTCAAAAGAGCAGAACACATTTTATGTTTTTTGAACAATAACCATTTTTGTTGCTAAGAGATGAGTGTGTTTACTGGTAACCAAGAGCCACGAAGTGAACTTCAGATTTTTACTTTTGCGAAATTTGCCAACGATAAATGTCTTGTATCTAATCAGGTAAGCATTATTTCGAATGAGTTTATGTTTTATAAACTCCTTGTTATTAATTTGGTTTTAAGAGATAAGCGGGTTTTTTTAAGGTAACGAACTGCCACGAAGTATAAATCGAGATTTTTACTTTTGAGTTGAATGTGTGTTTAGTATATTAGCCACTAATGACAAAAAAAAAAAACTTTTCTGCAAAATTCACCAACTGCACAATTCTTGTTAGTGTATAATAAGGTGTATTTCAAAAGAGCGGAAGAAACATTATATTTTTTTATCAATAAGAATTTTTGTTGCTACGCTGTTAATCTGTTGCTTAGAGATGATCGCGTTTTCTGGTAACCAAGTTCCACAAAGTTCCATAAAGTAAACATCTGAGAGAGAGAGCAGAAGAAATCCTATGTCAATCAATGTTAAGACTCAGAAGCTACTAACCATGCATGGAGGGTCCTACCCCAAATCCAGCACCCTGAGACTAGCCGCAAGGAAAGAGGCAGAGGACTAGTGAGTATGAGAGCCACTGTCCAGGATGAAACATCCAAGATCCATAAATACACCAAGGACAAGGTCTCAACAGACAATGTGCTCAATAAATGTCTCAGACAATGGGGAAGAACAGAGGATGAGGTGCTGGAGGTACCATCATGGGAGGACAAGCCCCTACATGGGATGTACTACCGACAAATAACTGAAGTGGCTGATATCAGGAAATCCTACCAATGGCTGGAAAAAGCTGGAGTCAAGGACAGCACAAAGGCACTCATCTTGGCTGCACAGGAACAGGCCCTAAACACCAGAGCAATAGAGGCTCAGATCTACCACACCAGACAAGACCCAAGGTGTAGGTTGTGCAAGGAGGCCCCTGAGACAGTCCAGCACATAACAGCAGGGTGCAAGATGCTAGCAGGAAAAGTGTACATGGAACGACATAACCAAGTAGCGGGCATAATGTACAGAAACATCTGCAGAATATGGACTGGAAGATCAAAGTGGGGAACACCCCCAAAGATGGTGGAGAATAACTGAGCTAAGATCCTGTGGGACTTCCAGATCCAGACAGACAAAATGGTAATGACGAACCTACCGGACATTGTGGTGGTGGATAAACAACAGAGGAAAGCCGTTGTGGTGGATGTAGCAGTACCAAGTGACTACAAAATCAGGAAAAAAGAGCACGAGAAACTGGAGAAATACCAGGGCCTCAGAGAGGAACTGGAAAAGGCCTGGAAGGTGAAGACCACAGCACCATACCATCCCATACCAACTTTATTTATGAAGCACTTTATACACCAATAAATTTATTAAAAACGGAAGAAAACTGACCAGCAGTAGAAGGGTTAAGAACACGATAGAACCGAGCTGCAGCGCATGCTTTAGCTTTAGCACAGAACAGCGTTATCTCAAATAAAACAGGTATATGGTCTGAAAATAATGAGTCACCAATCACTAAATTACAAACTGGTAGACCATAAGATAAAACCAGATCAAGACTGTGACCATGCTCATGGATAGCACCAGTCAGACTGCACAAAATTAAAAGAATCGGTAACATTAAGAAATGACTGAGCCATAGGTGAAGTAGGACGACAGACATGAATATTAAAATCACCAACAATGAGAACTTGGTCATACCTTGGCATGATATCAGCCAGGAAATCAGAAAAGTCATTTATAAAGTTTTTGTTGTACTTTGGTGGCCGATAGACCGCTGCACACAGCACAGTGTGAGAGCTGCCGAGTTCAAATAGGCTGATCTCAAAGCTACTAAACGAGGCCAGAGGCAACTGTTTACAAGTAAAACTGCTTTTAAAAACAGTCACTATTCCCCCACCGGACCCTGACATCCTTGGAGCAATAAAATAGCTGCAGTTCCGCGGTACAAGTTCATTAAAAATGCTGGAGTCACCAAACCACTGGTCCATGATTCTGTTAATAAAACATCCAATCAATAAGAGGAAAAGAAATCCCTAATGACGAAAGTTTTATTTGTCAGCAACCTGGCATTTACCAAACTGATCCTGGCAGAAATCGGCGGGTCTACACCATCAGGTGGCGTCCGGTGCTCCCGGCAAAGAGGCCGCAGGTTGCTAGGATTCACCCTGCGTCTACAGGGCCAACAAGCGCAGGGACCTGTGGTAGTGCCTGTGGTCATCGGGGCCCTCGGGGCAGTCACCCCCAAACTGGAGCAGTGGCTAAAACGGATCCCATCAGACATCTCAGTTCAGAAATGTCAGGTTCTAGCCACAGCCAAGATACTGCGCAGAACCCTCAAGCTCCCAGGCCTCTGGTAGAGGACCCGAGCTCAAAGGATGAAAGAGTCCACCTGCGGAAGCGTGAGAAGGGAATTTATATAAATATCAATAAATATATATATATATATTGTCTGAGTATCTCCAAGTAGGTTTGATTTTAACTAGCGTTTCACCTAGCAGTAAACTACATTATTTTTTTCTTACGTGCACAACTAGCAAACGTTTCCCAAATACAATGTGACCCCAACACTGAAACTGTGAGTTTCTGTAACAGTATATGTTGAGTAACTGAGGGAAATAACATAAACATACAATATTTAGGGCTCTCTAACAAGCACCATGATGTGCAGAAGTGCTCACATCCCATAACTATTTCTAGCATTTGCAATGCTGCAGCCACAAATTCCAAGATATTTTACAACAAAGATGATTACTTCAGATCAACGCAAAGTGCTGCATAACTGTAAAGTGCAAGGAAAATAATTTGCAAACTTTCTACCTTTCTGATAACATTTTAAAACTTAGAAATCTGACTGGTTATCAAATTTCTGGGCCTCGTCAGAGAACTTGGGAACAGGAAATTTAACAAGGCAAGTGATATCAGATCTGAACCTGTCCGAACAATATCAAATGATACATAGGGTGCTCACAGAAACGAACATTTTAAGTCTGCTTTTAAAGCAGGTGTTTCTGTTTTTTAATAGAATTCATTTAACATCAAGAGTTAAAGCCAGTTCTAGGAGTTTAAGATAAATGGTGTTTTTTTTCCTCTCATTTCTGCCTTTGCAATGATTCTGCTTAAACATCTCTTTCTGTAAATATTTCTGTCTTTGTTCTGTAGCCTATACTTGGTATCACAAAACATTAGGCAATATCAAGATCGAATAATGGTAATATTAGCCTAAATGCAGCCAGTGGCATGTGAGCTATAACTAGCATGTTGTCTTACATTGACTTCCTCCATTCAGTGTGCTAAACATGGTTAATAAATAAACAAAATAGCTAAAAAGCTTATTTTAGGAAAAAACCTACTTTTAATGTGGGCAATAGTTACATTAGAAATGTTTGTGCTCTGCTTTTTGATTTTTGCTTTTGCAAAAGTAAAAATCTGAAGTTCACTTAGTGGCTCTTGGTTACCAGTAAACACACTCATCTCTTAGCAACAAATTAATAACAAATATTGTTTTTGTTCAAAAAACATATTTCTTCTGCTCTTTTGAAATACCACTTATTTTATACTTGTTAACAATTGTGTAGTTGGTGATTTTTTCAGAAAATTTAGTTCTTTTTGTCATTAGTGGTAGATGTATATAAAACACAAATTCAACACAAAAGTAAAAATCTCGATTTAGACTTCGTGGCAGTTCGTTACCAGAAAAAAACCTACTTATCTCTTAACAGAAAATTAATAAGAGTTTATAAAACATAAGCTCTTTCAAAATTCGTGGCACTTAGTTACCAGTAAACACACTGATCTCTTAGCAACAGATTAGCAACAAAAATTGTTATTGTCTTCAACATTTGAACGGTTTCTGATGCTTTTTTTCCCGAGCAGGAAGCAAAGCTTCAGCCGCGCGCTGCTCATAGAACTTCTCCATGAAGAAAAACGACGGCTGGACTAAACAGCTCTTACAAGAAAATTCACTGCGGGTAGATGAAACCTTCCACATCAACGCTGCTTGGCACACAGATTGAGAAGGCGTGGTTGAACAAATACCTAGAGGCAGAATCGTGTACTGCAAAAACTGCGCGTGCAGCAGCGTCATTCTGGAAACTTTTGGGTACCCCCTCGTACCTCCAACGAATAAGGCAAGTCCTGAGAAGCCAGCTTAATGGCAAGAACAAGATCCGTGTGATAAACAGCTACTCACCAGAGTAATCAGAGACCCTGCAGGAATAATCAGCTGGCCAAAGGAGGAGATAAAGACCACCGATGTTAAGACACTCAGAAACTACTGACCATACATGGAGGGTTCCACCCCAAATCCAGGATTCTGACTAAACATGAGTCATAGGGAAGGTAAATAAGGCAGGTGATTCCTTGAATTTTCTAAATTGAGGGAACCAAATCTTTTTGGAATCCTAAAGACCTTTATTGGAAATAACAAACTGTTCCACAAACAGGAGCCATAATACTGGATGGATAATAAATGACTAAAACTATATGATCACGTAAAAGGTTAAAATAAGATTCATAAATATATATGTATAGAAAACAACAAGAAAAATGACAAAACAAACCCTAATTGATTTCTATTTGCTTTTTCTCTTTCTCTCTGCCTGAGCCTTGAGCGATGCATCTGACCTCTGACCTCAACTCCTCCCATCTGTCCTCCCATGGACCAGATGATGTGCCTCCTACAAAACCAGCCGATGAAAATGATCGAGAAGATCTGGAGGATCAAGAAGACAGAAAAGACTTCCAGGGGACAACTGTCAGTCTCCTGTTGGGCATTTGGACTGAAAACTGTGTGAGACTGAGCTTTAACAACCTCCGCTGGTCTGCTGTCCAGAATCAGCATAGAGAAAGAAAAGCTAAACATGCTTCAGAGCTGTGAGAGAAGACGACTCCGAACTGTTGACGCTTGTTTCATCTGTGGACAACATGGACATTTCCTGAGGGACGATCTGGACAACCCAAAGATCCAACACCAGAACCAGTTGGACTGACAGGAAGCCAGAGGAGAGAGACGGGGGAGGATTTGGCTGCAGCAACGCCAAGACCGAGTGGGGGAGAGTGGCGAGAAGGAAGGAACAACTTGAATCCACATCAACCACTGTGAAGGACGACCTGTCTGTAATATCCATCTATATCACGACTTTAAATCTGAAACAACAGCAATGGAGTGAGCAGCAAAACTTCACTCTGCCAAGTATCAAGTACTTCAACTTTTGACACCAAAGAGGACAACGTGCAGAGCAACAGCTAGTTTGGATGTTTCTGAAAGGCTCTCCACTCAAAGAACTATTGCTGGTCCACTGTCGAGTGACCGAAGCAGAGAATAAAGATTTATACTTTTATGACATGAGGTAACAAATCCTCCTGAGCAGGCGATCAGTGTTCCTGCTTCTACGCTTTACCTACTTTCCAGATGGAAAATCTGCGCTTTCTTGTTGTGTTTTGAACGGACACTTATCTATACCTTCACTGCACTAATGTAATTTTTTTGTTTTGTTGGGTTTCCTAGAAAACACATGAAATTGGGTAGCTTAATTATGATCATTCTTAGTTGTTTGACTCCTAAGGATGTTTAAGAGTTTAGAAATTCATTCTTATAGACATAAGAAAAGTCAATTTAAAATGAACTTTAATGTGTGTAAAAGACTCATGCGTTGTCTCTGCCTGGCAGCTTTCCATCCAGTATTGCTTCATGATTGATTGTCCTACAAGCTCTCTGTATTGTGCATAATTCATAAATAAACCTGATTGAGTGATTTTACCTGAACAGTGCTTGGTAAGTTTTTTTTTCCACAACAATGGACAAAAACATTAAAGGCTCTCAAGTAAAAGGCGTGGCAGTTTTAGCTAATGTTGGACCCATGAGCCAATGCTAACATTAGCATATTAGCCTGCAAAGACTTTTATGCATCATCTTTTCAAAGAAAAATTAACCTGTAACCATATATGCGAGTAGTAAAGGCATACATGGCACATGAAAATATACTGAAGACGAATAACTCACCTTTAAAGAAGCTCTGCTTCTTTCAATGGAATCTTCCCGCACTTTACTGCGCACCGCTGAGCTGAAGCATTCACTCAGTGATAAAAATAGTCAAATCCAGTTTACTCAAAATAACGTAGTCTTGTACTTTTCTCAGGCCAAACACGTACATTGCTCACATTACTTGAGTTGAATAAACAATTTAGTGAGACTTGAGTAAAGCATACAAACCAAATTTAAGTAATAGGTATTGCCTTTTAGAGTGTTATATATATATATATATATATATATATATATATATAGAGAGAGAGAGAGAGAGAGAGAGTTCAGCATAAATGCAGCTGTTCTCTGGCTATCCAAGATGCTTGTTAGAGAAGACAAACACCATGAAGACTCAAACTAATACCAACTGTGGAGGTGCATAATGTGGAATTTGTTTATAAAACAATATTCCAAGCTTGTAACATCACAATCAACTTTTCAGTTCAACAAAAAATGGAGAGAATGGCACAACTGCAAGCCGTCTGAGATGTAGTAAAGCACTACATAAACCGAGAACACAGACAATCAGTGAAGTGGAAAATCATGTCACTCATCTTTGTGACAAATTCCTCAAATTTCTTCTTTTGGAAAAGTGGCAAGAAAGTCATTGAAAGAAAACAAAAACAAAAAAAGTCTTATTTGCAACACAAGCCATGCAGAGAGCACAGCAAACGGCTGGAAGTGGGTGTTTTCGTCAGATGTGATTAAAACATATGTTTTACACTTCATAATCACGTACTTGTACTGATGTTGTTCTTCCAACACAACCCTGGTTAAATACAGTGGAGTTTATGGTTGGAACAAGATGAGATGCAAAAAACCTGAAATGGTGTTAATATTTTTCATCATTAAGACATATGGTTCTAAGTGCATTACAATGCATGCCAAAGGGTTTAGAATCATGAATATAGAGAACACATTCCTGTACATTGTTTCAGTCTATATTAATCATGGAACAACAGGCTCTACAGTTCTGCTACAAAACTACATCAAGCAGGCCAGATGTATGAAGTGGTTAAATATTTAATGAATAATAAGAGTAACAAAAGACAAAACACTGTCTGGGAAACAAGTCAATCGTAACATGAACACATATTTTCTGTACAACATAAAGCTGCCAGATGAAGGCATTCGAATTTATTTAAATTAATAATCCTTCCCCCCCCCAAATACCTACACACACAGCTTTCATATCTATGTGTTTTATAGGAGGCACACATATATGGAAAGGTGGTTTGAATGTCAAGCATGTCACTGTTATAGATCTTTTTATACAAGTCTTTGTGATCAGGGAAACAAGAGCTTTTGTGAATGACGTTTACTTGTTGTTGTCTGTAAGTCTGTGTGTGTGTTTGGTTTTTTTCTGACAGTCCAGAAACAAAAACATGCGCTAGGCTAACTTGAGATTCATATACGTGTAACGTGAAATGTGTGGGAAAATGGTTTGTGTTCGACTGGTAACTGGTCCCAGTGTTCTGGAGACCCTAAAAAATGTTTGGATCGATAGGAAGGCGTTTTGGCAGGAGTCTGATCCTCCTGCCAAAACGCTTTATATTTAAAATATGCTCAACCTATGTCTACTAGTGTGAGAAAATTTGGGTCCTTCTCCTTTTTCCTGTCGCCTGATTCTCTGACAGGACAAGTGCTGCTCACAGTCTTGCTTTTGGCCACCTGGGAACTCCCCTCAGCGCTGCAGACAGAAACATATCAACAAAGTTGTGGTATTTAATTCTGAAAACAGCAAAACAAACAAAAAAAATTGCAATAAAGTTTTACCAGTGTAAAAGAGCAGGTCTGTTGTCCTTGGTGAGGTTGTTAAGCTTGTAATAATCCAGGAAGGTTCGAGCCACATTCCTACCCAGCTTCATATCTAAGGATAGGGAGTTAAGGCTTATTCTGCTTCTGAAACTGAAGATTACACACGACCAAATGGAAAATGTGGTGTAGAAGGCAGTAAATAAATAAATAAATAAAAAAATCAAACAATAAGATTTAAAATATCATGCAAGGTAAAAACGTCTCTAGTTATGAACCCTCAAAGAACCTTGTCTTGACTAATTCAGCTGGCATCCCCTATCAAACAAAACCTTTTCGCATATTGTAGTTAAGTGTTGCAATTTTTATCATTTGTAGCTCTCTCTTTGTTTCCCTGACTGCTCTTGGCAGGAGGCAGCTGTTTTACTTAAAAAGCTTCACAGCAATACCTCCCGGAGACTTAACATCAGCTGGCAAACGTTTCAGAGAGGAAAAAAAAAAAACCTCTCTTATCCCCCAGAAAGAACAAAATGGCTGGCTTTAAACTGTACTCCACATGTGCTTTATTTCAGAAGGACAAGTCAGAATGCTCTGTAAGAGGTGGCTCCAGGACAATTCATCCCCTTACAGGCGGCTGCCATTTATTCACCGACTACTTCTAAAACGATTTTAAACTCATGTACTAAACCATCCAGACAGGGAGGCAAGAATGTTATGTATTTTAAACAGTGCATGTAAATAGGTTTCAACTGTACACTAAAGAAAGGCGTGACTTTTCCTCTGGTTGGTGTCAGTCAATGTAAAGCTGGTCGTCTCATCAAGGCCGCAAGCAAAATGAAACTGATCAAATCAACTGGCTGCTGAGTTTAAGATTCACACAAAACGTCAGGAACGGACCTATACGGCTTAGATTCAATGTATTATGTTGTACTTTCAAAAAATTGTAAAATGCACCTGGTTTCTATTGATTGGAGTTGTTAACCATATGGACCTGTTTACTGCTACATGAAAGATAACCACCCCTGATTCAACCTTTGCTGGTAGCTAATTTTTATTATACTTATATAATCTTATTTTCTCATAGCAGAATATGAAGAGTTCTTAGAACATTTTAATTTGTACAGTACAAAATGTCCCCCTGGACTTATAATTCATATCAAACATCCCCAGAAAGGATTAGATGGTGAAGGAACAAAATGATCAGATGATATGAGAACGGCCTAAAATTTACATACTGTATTTTTGACAAGGTGAAGAAAATGGGTGGTATGGGTGGATGTGTGACTTATTTTTATTTTTTTCACATCTCCTGAGAATCATTAGATCAGGGCAGAACATTATGAACCACAAGTACAAAAATACACGCACTAAAACCCACGGCCCCAATGTAAAAAAAAAAAACTTCAAAAATGTCTGAGTATTTAAGACATTACACATTTTTTTAGATCAATGATGCATGCTTCACAGGCGTAAATCTTCAGACACGAGCAGCATGAATATGAAACAGGCTCAAAAACACGGCATTTGTCCTTGCCAACAAACCTGGGGATCAGTAATAAACAACTTAAGACAAGCACCTGGAGAAATGAGTACTGCAAACGTTCAGGCTGCAACACACGGCTGAAATAAGTTGGGCTAAACTGACTGCATTTCACTCACATCAGACAAATGTTTGATGCTGGTATGAATCAGACAAAGCAATTACTTACAAACTGAGGCCTAATTTAAATTCAGAGGTGAGTGCACACATCATCTCAGCTGTCCCTTACTACATTAGGGACCCCATCAATAACTTGAATGCTTTTATAAAACAGCCGAGTGTCTATGAGTGCTTTTGCCAAGCCTGGGATTATTAGGACAGCAAGGCAAGTAATGATGCCAGTCAGTTTCAGATAATGAAGAAACAGAAGAACACTGAATGCCAACAATGTTCCCAATCATCAAGAGTGAGGACACGGCGAATACGAATAAATAAGAACATTGCCACTACAAGGAATAAATTTCATTGAGTTGCTGAAGTAAGTGCAGTAGGAAAAACACATTAGTACAAGCTGCCAGTCTGTCTCAATACATCTCATCCACCCTTTTCAATCATCTTCAATCCATATGTAATGTTCAAATGGATCCAGACCCAGGACAAACAGATCCATGAGGGGTTTTCCTAATCTTGTGCCATTGATGTTTGGCTGTTCCCATTCTTCATCCGTCTGGAGGATGATGAAGCAGCAGAGTGTCATAATCGTTCTTTCTCCTCCTATCAACCTTGTTGATACTGGATCTGGTCTGCCGTCTGAGGAACTATCCATCTGTCTCATCTGTGCGACTAAAACAAAAGCAAAACCAAAAAATATTTCCCCCCCCCTTAAATAATCAACAAGCATATAGTTGTTTTAACTAGTTATTTGCATTAAACTCATGGTTCTAACTGGCAGTCAAAGGAAAACGTTTTTCCTCAAAGAACCTCATAAAACACATATACACAGCTAACTTGGTAAATTAGAACTGTGAAAGAGCAAGCAATCCCCTCTGTGGTTAGTCTGTCACCTCTTGGCCTTTGTATGTTCACAAGTCAGCACTGGACATCATTCTTTACACCACAGGCTGATGGCATTACTCCCCACATGACTCCAGACTCCAGTTTATTCACCATCTGGCTGTCTGGGAGCATTTCATTAAGTGAAACCTGCACTGTTTGCATGTGTGTGTGTGTGTGTGTGTACCTCATACTTTGACTCACCGGCAGTAAAATTTAACCATGTATTGGTTTTTTTTACCCTTTTTGGGATTCCAGCTCTACATATCGTCACATTTCTATCATAGACCATTCTTCACACAACCACCTGAAAGGAACAAGTGAGAGATGCTGACAATGGTGAACCCAAACAGAGCAGCAGGACCAGCAGGAGTTTCCATGTGAGAACATGCTCTGTTTTCCCTGACACCACTATTCCTTCCTACTGTATGTAAAATCTACCACCATTACCCCTACGCCCCAAAAATCTGTGATATAAAGGAATAATGACAAATGGAGCTGACACTAAAGTGCTTTGAGAAACTCATAGTACAGTATGTTAAAGTCTATCTGCTAATCCCTGACTCCAGAGCCAACCAATCCACAGTAGAGGCCATCACTTGGAAGGAAAGATGGACAGACAAGATAGACTTCCAGACCGTGTAGGAACCCCAGTGAATGGAAGATTTTCCCCAAATGCCCCAAAACAGCTCAAATCAACAACCTGGCCTTGACTATCGGAAAAACCAAGAAAATGGTGCTGGAGCTTCAGGTGCCTTAGAAGAGAGCCCACTGAAGTAGTGGAGAGGTTCAACAAAAAAGAAAGAAACTTGAAACATCAACAGCATAAACAAGAACTGGCACAGACAAGATAGACTTGTCTGTGTGGTATGGTAGCATGAAGGCTTTCTATGGGCCCACAAAGACCAGAAACGATCACTGGTTGCCCCCTTTTGTCTGTAATAGATACAGCAATGATCCCTCAACAAAACCAGAAGCATCATAATAGATGGTACACTAACACCCTCTGGGAGGCACTACAGAAGTTTGAGAAGCAGATTTCCATCACATTTTATGCTTTTTCTTTAAATGCATCCTGGAGTTTCAACCTGAATTTGTACTATTGGGCCATGTTTGTTTTTGATGTGGGGCAACCTGAGGGCTCAAGATCACTGCAATCATTCCCTTAATTGATTATTAGTTTTACGCGCGTGAACGAAGATTTCCCTGGGTTCTCTAAATAATTTAGTAAGATTACACACCTTGGATGATGAAACTGTTTGTAATTTCACACGCGGAAATGTTATTTTAAAGTGTTCCACTTTTAATAGACCATCTTTACATGAGCTCCAGATAAATTGAAGTCTGCATGCTTTGGAAAAAAATGTGCTTTCTTTTTGCTTTTCAGCTTTTTTGAAATAGTCAAACAAGAAAAACAATGTCTAATTTGCCCTCTGACGCTTAAGAATCTGCAAAAGAAAACCAGCTTTCATGCTAAACCCTTCTTCCATCCTTGATGTCTCCACTGTGACCTCTGGAAAGTTTTTTGATGCTTTCCGCAGCTTTCTCTCATCAGCAGAGTTTGCTGCCAGTCCCGGGTTCCTCAGCCAGGCACGCTCAGTGACAAAAATATCTCCCGGACCCCATCGCGCGCAGATGGCCTCTCAGCTTGTCTCGTCACGACTCACCGTCTATTACAGGAGGTTTTGTGATGGACGGTCAGCTTCTGAAGGAGAACTTCTTCCGCTGGGTATGTGGTCGGAGACACGGAGGATGCCCCGACTGCAGCTTGGCTTGGTGCCGAGGGAAACCGTGGGTTCTGGAACGAGGCCATCGATGCAGCAGGAAGTTATGTGTTTGGGAGCCAGGAAAGCTGTAGTTAGGATTACAATGTTGGGTGGCATGGAGATACTTAAAATAGCTACAGTGATTTCAAAGAAAAAAAAAAGTATTTGCACCCTTATAGAATTCAACTATTCTTTTTTAACCACACTTGAACATTTCAGATAAAAAAAATAATATCAGAGATAACACAAACAATTATTATTACATTTATTAAGCAATAAAATCTATCCTAACCAACCTGACCCTATAAAATGTAATTGTTTCCTACATCTAATAACTGGTTGTGGAGGAAAGAACTGCTGCCAAGCATTTGTGATCACTGGCAATGAGACTTTTCCTACATAATAACTCAATTTTGGCCCACTCTTTTTTCCAGAAAAGTTTTAATGCAGCTACCTTGAAGGATTTTGCAAGTCCACAGTCATGCTCCAGCGTCTCATTATGATTTAAAGCCCAGACTTGGGCCAAGTCGCTCGAAAACCCCATTTGCCCTAAAACAGTTTACTCTTTTACCTGTTGGACCTGCTGGAGAGCCTTGGATTATTGTCCTGCTGCTTAACCCAATCAGTCCTGGTTAAGGCACCGAGGGATGGCCAACATCCTCCTTTTGGATCTTCTGGTAAAGCAGAATTTGTGTTTGTATTATTTGTGGTGAGTTGTCCTGGACCTTAAGCTGCGGAAAGTCACAGACCGTCACACCACCCTCAGAAATCCCTTCATTCTTGGAATTTCTTTGAACAGAGGCAAATGACCGAGATCTTTTCGCCTGATTCATTTTGTTACAGCTATGATTAGATGATCTACCAATACCAGCAATTAGGCTTGTGTGTGGCTGGTCAGAGAAACAGAAAAAAAACGGCTGATCCAAGTTTATTGATTATTTAAAAAGAGTAGCAAGTATATTTTCTCACCGAGCCATGACGGTCTGGATAACTTATAACCTTCAGAGATTATAAAAGAAATCCTAATTTGAAAATAGCTTCTTTTTTTTTTTTTATTTACTCGGGTTATCA
The DNA here is from genome assembly GCF_904066995.2 of Poecilia reticulata. Lineage (NCBI taxonomy): Eukaryota > Metazoa > Chordata > Actinopteri > Cyprinodontiformes > Poeciliidae > Poecilia > Poecilia reticulata. The sequence goes on along the minus strand of NC_088833.1, from coordinate 18,487,941 downwards.
TTGCTTGATATGAACATTTGTCTAAGGAGCTGAAACATTTCAGTGTGATGTTGCTAGATACACACTTTGACATTTCCTAATAATATTGTTTAAATTGTGTAATAAACTGTTATTATCAGTATTATCATTAGTCACTGCTGAGGAGGTCAAAGGAGGCCGGCGTTCAGTGCATCAGCATCTTTCCAGCCTTTCACTGAAATGTATTCTTTGTACACAATAATGGTCTTGTCTAATCAATCACAGGTCATTGTCATGGCTCAAGGGCGTGCCAGGTTAGACGCTGATGAGATTACGGGGCATGTGAGACAAAGGAGACCGGGGTGGGACATGACTTGTTTACTGCAGCTGTTTGCTGTCAGCAACACATTTAGCTTCTTTCATTCCTCGCTCCCCGTCCTCCCAGACAGTGAGACAACGTGACGAAGAGACAACAAGTCCCCTAGTGGTGAAATTAACAGGTCACGTTGAAAAGGCTGTCTAGATTGGATGGGAGTTAACAAGGAGACAAGCAAGAGGACATTCGAGCCATCAATATGGGCGACTGGCAGGTCTTGTCAGTGCACTGACACGTAAAGAGCTAATTATCAATGCTAATTACAAGGATAGTCAACAACAGCAATACAGAAAGGGACATTTTTGTCCCCAATAGCAAATCAACGGAGTGAAAGACCTCACGTCCGGAGGCCCAAGAGGACAAAATAGAGCCGATTTTAATCCCTGATAGAACGGACTGTCCCTGTTAGATATACAAGCTGTCTGACTTAAATAAGGAGCGTAGGAAAGGTGAGAAGGCCTTTTGTTCTTATAAAAAATAAATTAATAAATAATGTGAAGTCAGTGTTCTTTCTCTGACTGCCTTACATCTGTCTTTTAGATTTGGAGATGTTCAAGTTAAGTGAGCAACAGTAAACAGAGGAACATAAGTACAGTTAACTCAAAATCTGGCAGTAATCACTCTCAGAAATAGTTTGCAATATTATCGCTTTTTCAAATTAATTGCTCTTCAGGAATGTCAGTAGAGATTATTTCAAGGTTGCTTCAGTTCATAAAGGTTTGCAAACATTTGGTCTGCATAGCTCCTAAACGGTCAACCAGGCTGAGGTCTGGACTTCATATAGGCCACTGCAACACACTGATTCTCTTCTTTTTCAGCCATCTTGTTGTAGATTTGCCTCTGTTTTGAGGATTTATTGGATTTAAACTCTCCGTAGTTTGTGTTTATCTATAGTCTTTCCTCTCATTTGAACATGTATGTTTTAAATCAAAGGACAGAATAAAATTTGAGAATACGAAGGAACGTTTTCTCTACATTTTGTCTTTGCTTTACCAACAGTTTAATTTGTCTTAAAGGCATCGCATAATCTATGTCACTTCTCTTAGATGATTAATTGACCATCAGTACATTGTAATAACAGGTGAGCTAATTTATCTACTTTAAGTAACTGCATTTATGTTCATTCCCAACATTCATCTATTCAAAGACAAGACTTAACTAAACTTTATGTAAATGGAAACATATTTCAATTCTGTTGTATAATATTCAATCAGTAAATGTATTTTCCCGTCTGCTTTAAATGATTTTTTAGCAGCTAGCTAAATTAAACTTATCTCTGAAACTGTAGTTTTTCCTTCTCCAAAGATTTTTCTAAACTTTTTCGACTCCCCAAGAACGGCGGACTTATCAGTACGTCCAGAAACAACATTCATGAATTTGGACATGTCAGCTTTTACATTTTTGGGACAACTCATGTGAGGACACCTGTTCATCTGAGCATGGCGACAATATTTGTGCAATCAACTGTGTGCATAGATGTGTGTCTCTGTGTGCGTTTGCTTGCATATGTGAGCACCTATCCATTTGTGCATATCTGTGTGATGCGATGTGCATGATGGGTGGTAGTGAAGCATATTTGCCTCCCAGCTATATCATTTGCATACTTGTCACAGCCTGTGCGTTGGGTGTCAGGTTCAATGATGCATGCTGTTTTTCCACCGGTGGCTCTGGCATTCACGGAGTCCCACTGTTATGGCGACGCGCACGTCAAGTTTTGCCACAACGGCCGACAGTCCAACATCACACACATGCGGGGAGCTGACGCAGCCATCAATTTGTGACGTCACTCAGAGCTGCTGAGCAGTCCGACAATGCTCTGCTTGATTAGACTGCGTGTGACCACCTCTGATGAAAATCTGCAAGTTTGCTGAATTGGAAAGGCAGACAAGTGAGTTGTCCTTCAGTGGTGAAAATCTGAGCAAGGTGAAAATGCTCAACTGACTGCAGCAAAAACAGAAAACGTCCTCGAAAGTGCTTCAAAGTTTCTCCAAAGGAACTGAGAAAACAAAACGTGAATGCAAGGAAGCGATAAGTAGCCTTTGTAATCAGAAATAAAAACACATCTACTGTATCCTCACATGTAAATGCACTCGGGCACAGAGAAGACGCCAAGCTGTGTTTTGAACAAGATCCCAGATTTCTTCAACCTTGATGTGCTCTACACTCATATTCAAACTTTGCAGTTTGTGCAGCAGAAACCTGGGCTGCTGCACTATAAATAACTTTGAAAAAAAACTTTGGTGTCACACAGATAAAATCTTATTTCGGGGTAGTTTAGCACAAAGGTACAGATACGTTTGTGTGAAATAAAATGGCGGTGAAATGAATTGGATACAAGCTTTTTGAAAATTTTCAAAAAATCTTGAGTCAGTTCTTTGTCAAACCACCATCCTTGCAGCCACATGTCTTTACACATATCACTCTACCAGCTCTACATCTAGAAGGTTGCATTTATTCCCATAATTTGTGGGGACAGTCTCTGTGAAGAAATTTAAGATCTTGCAACATATTCTTTGCTGGATTCAGGTCTGGACATTGATTAGGCGATTCTAACAAGTGAATAACCTTTGAGCTAAACAATTTCTCAGTAGTTCTGGCTCTGAACTCAAAGATTTCACATTATTTGACTGTGAACTTCCAAGTTCATTGTAAGCTCTAGCAAGTTTTCTTCCCCACCTCATAATACTGCCAGTGCCAGTCTTACAGCGGTGATTTGTTCGGTCGATACCGTTGCTGATGCAGATATATTGTTAATTCCTAGTAAAAATAGTTGAAATCCATGTATAATTTTTCTTCCACATCATAATTTTGTGTTACATTGTGCATAACTAAATCCTATTAAAACACATTTATGGTGTTTGCTTGCAAAATGACAAAATGTGAAAAATTAAAAGGGTATAAATAGACCCGAAGCCCTCTTTAGGACTTATTGTCGGAGCGTACTGAAAATGGGAAGCAAACAAACATGGTTCTTAAATGATTAGAGGACGATAAAAAGTCATACACACAAGAGAGGCTATCCCCGCTGTTTTAGAGGAGCATTCTCAGCTTGACTAGATGATATAATGAGCCGTTATGTTGTGGCTGATGGGATGAGAGAGGACAGGACATCGTAGAGGAGAAAAAGACTGCAGCGGAGGAGACATCAAAAACAAACACTCGCAGCCACTAAAAGTGTATCACACGTTTTCTTGAGCAAATTCAAACTGTGACAAAAAGTGTCAGCTGTTCGAAAGGTTAAGTTTTCAATTTCGGCGGCTGCAAGTCACCGTGGTGAGGAAGGACGGACAGGAAAGATGAAAAGGTGAGGAAAGACACTTGGAAGGTGGCTCCGGTTATGGGCCAAAGGTTTTTATTTGTCGTGAATTAGTTTGGAGGTGTGTGTTGGTGTGAGATGAGGAAAAGAGGAAAGAGGGGCAGGTAGAGGGTGGGGGAGATGCTAAAGGTCTCTGTTGATGATTTACATGCTCCATCAAGCAAACTACTGGGGCGTAAAAAGTGACATGGTCTGTTCCTTCAACCTGCCTGACCCCAATCTCCACTGCAGATCAGGTCCCCCTGCCGCCTGCCCGGCCTCCAGAGCTCCTCCTCCTCCTCCTTCTCCTCCTCCTCAGAAACGTCCGCTCTCACAGCTCAGCAAACACAGACACACCCCCAGACAGGTACGCCACCACGCAAAACTGTTCTCAGCCCTTTTTGTTGTCACTTTACAACCACACACATCAATGTATTTTATGTGATTTTATGTGAAAGCCCAACATAAATGAGGGTAAAACTGTGAAAAACTTAAGTCGAAAGAAAATAGTTCAGTTTTTGTCGTATTTGAAAGGTTTCCTGGGTCTCACTCATGAATGGCAGCAGCTGGTATAGAACTAGTAGTTTTGTTGATAGATATTCCCACCTGAGCTATGGATCTCTGGAGCTAATCCTGAGCTACCATGGATATCTTGTTTGTGTCTACGTTGAAAACTGCTCAAAGCTTCAGATATTGATTCACAACCTCACCCTGTTTTTTAAACTTCTCCATCTCGCGATTGTCTGTTGTGTTCCTTGATCGTCACGATGCTGATTGTTCACTAATGTTCAAACAAAAGGTTCGTGTCCTCACACAAGTTTAAACTAAGATTAAATTAGCACAGGTGTACTGTATTTGATAATTAAATAACCTCTGAAGGCAGCTGTTTGGATTTTATTTACATATAAGAGGACTGAATATACATTGCACACTTCTCGATTTCTTTGTAAACAAATCTGAAAACCATGTATCAGTTCCCTTTCACTTCAAAACTAAACAGCTGTTGGTTTATTATTTTTAAAAAATGTGAAGGAGTGTGCTTTCCTTTAATTTCCCCATCAAAGTTGTCATTTTCTGTACCATAAACCACCAATAGCATGTTTCTGTAAAAGTGTTGGGGATACTATCCCATCACGGGGTAAAAAAGTTATTCCTGTAAGGTATTCATTGTTGTCCTCTCTTCTCAACTTTCAATAAGACGTAAGTAAAAGTGAAAGTTTTACTGAAATCAAATCTTTAATCAGCTGATCACACATTGAATGTTCATTCTTAGTTGTTTTTATTTGGGTAGTTAAATTTTATGTTTGTTTTTCATTCCTTCATTTAGTTAAAAAGTAAAATGTATTAGTGAGATAACAATTGAAATGATTGTTGATTGTAGTCAGATCCAATATAATCATTCACTTTTTAATTGAAGCCTAAGACTAAATATGATATTTCTCTCTTTCCTTTTTATTAAGCATGCGATTAGGGTTCTCTGACAAAGAACTTATAAAGTTTTGAGAATATAGGAAAAGCAAGTTAGTAATGAGAATCATTAAGTTAAAAATATGTAAACATAAACGCCAAACATTTAGATTTCATTGTTTCTCTATACTCTATCAATGTCTAGAGAAATAATATGTTGACCATAAATAAAATTTGTTGATCTGATAACTTTTATAAGCCGACTGCCTGTTTTTGAACATTGCTTCCTTCTTCTCCTACAGAACACATTTTATTGAAACAATATTGACTAAAACCACTCTTTCAAAGCCTTTTGCTGATCCAAACGTGGAATGAATCTTTGTATTGCTCTCTACTTGTGTGCTAATTAATCGCACAGATCATCTTCACTGAAGAAGACCTCCGGTACTTGGCACTAGAGGGCACTAGGGCTGCGCTAATACTGAGCTGCCCCTACACCTGCAATGCAAGTGCATGAGAGCACATACTCTTCATAAGTAGGACCCTTGTCGCTTTCAAAATCTCTACCCCCTTCTTCTCGATCACTCTATCGGTAAGATCGCACCACTATCGGCCCGCTCTCAGGAGGCCCTCGCCTCTGAGAAGGTCAGATGAAGGAAAACTTCCTTCCTATCTGGCTCCATTAAGGCACCTGTGACCTTCGGCTCCAGTGCTAAAAAAAATCCATGCGTGTTTGTGCGTGAGGGCTTGAACCTGACGGGAGTGTTGTTTGTTTGACAGTTTATTCCACTGACAGCTTCAGCCGTGCACACACGCAGCGGCGCTTCACATGCCGAAACAAACGCTTCTCTTTTTTTTTTCTTTTTTCTTTTTTGTAAATGAAATCAATAGATGCAGATATCATCTCGCTTGCACATCTGTCGCAACAAAAGGCAACAAAAGAGCAACTTGCTTCTCGAGCAAGTACAAACGACTTGTCATGCGGAGCCACAAGCGCACGCTCCCACTCCCAATTAAAACATTAAAACAATGATTCCAGCGTCTTGATTATTGCAGAGTGTGTGTCAGATGAGAAGAGAGAACAAATAGCGTCAGGCAGCTGTTGCTGTACGCTGCATTTTGAGCCTCACGGATCACGTATGAAGGATACAAATCTCCTCAGAGTACGGAACGGCGGCGGTGCAGGCAGATGTCATGTAGCCGTAGAAGGAGACCTCCAGAGTGTAGCAGTAGGAAGTATCATCAAGAAGACCACCAAGGAAGCGCCTACCGGTACCGGCCTTCACCTTGTCCCGGTTAAATGAAGTGTTTGACTGAAAAAAACAACAAAGAATAAGAAATAAAATGCAGGTGAGTTAAATACAAAACCTCTTGAGAATTGGGGTGAAGTACTTCTACAAGCGAAAACCCACCTCAATTAAAGATCTGTAAAGTTAAATAATATTTATAATTTCAAAATCAAAAGTCTCCTCTTTAAAACATTTGGTGTGAGACCTGAAAAACTGATTACTTCACAGTCAAAAAAGGCAAAAAGGACAAATTGGATTAGTTTTTTCTTTGGACAACTTTGACAAAAAAAAAATAAAAATCATGAATTTTTCTCACAAAGTTTTAATATTAGTCTGTCTTATCAAAATTACAGATGCTGAAGTGTCACTTATAGACGTGCATAACATTTTAACACAGTCTCATTCATCTCCTACCTTCCAAGTACAAGTGTGAAGCAACATGATTTGCAAGGTAAGGTGCACAAAGAATACACAATTACCATAAAACATACAGCCTTATAGCCATAAAACTGAGTAAGAAGAGTAATAGTGGATGCTAACTATATTACAGCAGGAGTCACACAGGCAAGTCAGTGAGACGGTTGCTATTTCTGTATGAACTGCTAATTAAGCACACATTTATTGGCACCTCTGGTAAAAATGTGTAAAAAGACTTAAAATGAATTAATCTTTTATTCCAAGATGCACAACTTCACACTGAAATTTTTAGAAAATCACTCGTTTAAATTGACAACATTTATTGAGTGAAAAAAAAGTGAAAAAATAAAAAATAAATAAAAATCAAAGAAATATAAAAAGTAATTGTTCTTAGCAAATTCAACAGTAGCAAAGTTGGGATTGAAGTTAGAGTAAGTAGGAACTTTAAATTGGTAATACATGACTTTATTTTTACCTGAGAAATGACACAGAGTCACTGTCCACAAGGCTGCAAGAGGACTAATTAGTTTGCCACCACACATAGTGAGGAGGATCGTGAAGGAGATCTCCAAAGATTAATGATGGTTGTAGTGTTTCTGTCTGTACTACGAACGCTGCATGGCGGAGGCTTTGTGTGCTGTGAGCCTGTTTCACTACTAAAGCGCGAGAAGACCTTGTTTGATTGTTTGGGTTCATAAATTGTTTGAGATATCGGGATATTTTACATAAGAAACTACTGAACTCTGCCAGAAAACCGAAAATGAGCCCTCAGTAGGTGTTTCAGTCAGGTGATGATCCAAAGCATATTGTCAAATCAACAAAGACCAGACACAAAAAAAAGTCTTTAAGGTCATCACAGTCTTCAGAGCTGAATGTAAATTTAGTGTAAACTGAATAGAAGAGAGCACTAGCAGGGAATTTTATTTAAGATTACTTTATTAGGACATCGGTCTAGAGCAATTTATTGTTTTGCATTATTCCTGAATGCAATAAAATGTTTAGTCTATTTCTCTTTTGCAATATGCCAAACTACTGAGCTCCACAGTCTTGGTGTTTTTACCCAGTCGTCTGTCACTTTGTTGTTGGTTTTCTCTCTCGCCTCTTTCATCTGCATTGTTTTTCAGCAAACGGCGCTCTAAAAAGCAACCTAATGCCACCTGCCAGTCATCAAACAGCCAATTTAGCATGCAGTTTGCAAACACACGGGTACATTTAGCAGGTAATGAGCCATATATGCATATCTGAGGATTCAAGGAAGACCAAGAATGCTGCTCAGAGTCTGCAGGATGTTTTATTAGGTAAGTGTTTGCTAACAAGTTTGCAGGAATGTATTGTGTCAGAAAGGGAACAAAATATTTAAATTATAGACAGCAAAGCATTTGCAGAAGAGGGAAGTTGGGAAAGTCCAGATGGATGTAATAAACTCACTGAATGCTTAGGAAGAAGTGATTACCGGATCAATGGACAATCATGCTCTATTTGTTCATATAATCGCAGATGACATGTCTATAACAGACTTTTATAGGAAGAACATTGTTATAACCTCAACTTAATGTGCCAATTTTATGCATTGATGATACATAAAAGTGGATGCAGCTGCTGTCTTTGAAAAGTAGTCAACGGAAATGGTCATAAACCTGAATATTAGACAGCTGTTATACTCTGGAGGCTGCAGTTGGGTTCGATTCCCGGCCTCGGTCTTTCTGCATGGAGTTTGCATGTTCTCCCTGTGCATGGTTTTCTCCGGGTACTCCAGTTTCCTCCCACAGTCCAAAAACATGACTGTCAGGTTAATTGGCCTCTCCAAATTGGTGTGAGTGTGTGTTTGCATGGTTGTTTGTCCTGTGTGTCTCTGTGTTGCCCTGCGACAGACTGGTGACCTGTCCAGGGAGAACCCGCCTCTCGCCCGGAACGTTAGCTGGAGATAGGCACCAGCAACCCTCCCGACCCCACTAAGGGACAAGGGTGTAAAGAAAATGGATGGATGTTATACTCTGGCTCCACAAAATATTTTAATCTAATTGGATCTTTTAAAATACTATCTTATAAATAAAATGTTCAGCATTATGGGGATATTAAGTAGCTTCTGAAAATTATCTTATTTTCACATCTCAAAGACCAAGGTCTATTTGTTCAATCAATGTCCAAAAAGTGTACTTAGACGTGGTTTGTTTAAATAAACAGATTGCGTTAACTTGGTGTGCTAAGTGATTTTTGGAATTGTATATTATGTGGAAATAAACAATTTCCACATAATAAACATCTCAAATCATCAGTCAGGAATTTAAAGCCTGGGAACAAATTGATCTCTCAAACGGACAATGACTAATCATTCCAGCTAATTCGTTACAAAGTGGCTTAAGGACAACACAGTCAATACTTCAGAGTGGCCATCACAAAGCCCTATCTCAGTCGGTTTGTAAGCAGGGCGTTACACGAAACAATATGTAATATTCCTACAGCATTTCAAACACAGAAAACCTACAGACACTGTCAAAAATATTTATTTGTGAGATATTGGCTCGACGCAAAGCAAAGAAATATAACAGCTATGATAAGTATTGACTGGCATGTCTCATTAGTAAAAATGTGTTTATGTCCTGGGATTTCTCTCTCGGAGCAACTTGCAAAAGGGAGTTCATTTCAGCAGATTTACACAATGTCATTACAAACCCTGGCTGTAAATGGGCAAAGTGTGGGAGAAAAATCTATTTCAGCTCTGAGCGTGTCAGCTATAACACACAATTTGACACCGTCAGGGGAGGAGTGTGGAAAAACTTTCCATTCACTGTGAATTCACAGCAGCCAGAGTGGACTTGCTGAAATGCAGACTCGCTGGCCACCGGTGGGAGTTTGCCGTGATTGTGTTGTGCTGCTGCTGCTGCGCTGGGCTGGGCTTTAAGGTAGTGCTGAATGGGCATGGGGACAATGGTGCAGGCAGGGAGATGACCCCTGGGCCAGCTGTCACACAAGGCATCCTGGGTACAGAAAGACCTTCTCTCGAAAAGGAGCTTTGCTTGCTGTGCGTAACAAACCCCACCGTAGAGACACGAATAATAAGCAAAGTTTTCTTTATTGCATCGACAAACTGGGATGTCTAAAGATCAGTTTGTGCTAAATATTCAAGTTGCTCTCTTATTAAATGTCAACATCACTAAGCAAATGAAGTTCAGCAGAAGGAAGCGGGAGATGCATCCTTCTTTAAAAAGGGGGTCTGTATGTGAAACTGAGAGATTTGCACAATTCTTCATCCATATAAACCAAGATTCTGGACATCGTAACCATCCTGGTCCACTTCTACAGTCAAACACTGCAGTTTGACCTTCTACTTTCCTGCACAGAAAACTGGGAGAGCGTTTAAGTCCTTTAGAGTTTTTGACATTCATAGATTTTTTTTTTCTAATCTGCATACAGACCGTTCTTTGAAAGGACAAAATGACAAAGGTGTTGGAGTGTTTTGTTAATTAATTAAAAACCGAAGGAGTGAAGTATTCGATTAACATAAGTGTCCACAGTCTTTGTTATGACATTCGCAATTACGTGGTGGAGCATCCCACAGCTAGGAGAGATCCTTGAGAGTCTTCTACGGCGTGATTGGAGTCTACCTGAACTTAACTGAATTAATTGGATGTAATCAGGAAAGGTCTGCAGAAGGTCTCGCAGTTGATGGTGTTTGTCTTTATAAAAACCAAGTTATGAGGTCAGGAAAAAAAAAACTCACAAGCCTGAGACGGGATTGTGTCGACGTGTGGATCTCGTAAACGATGTAAGAACGTTGACGAAACTTTTTAAGTTCTGTCTAAAGTTAAGCAGCACAGTGAATGGAAGTAGCTGGAAGTCTTGGCTTTGTACACGTCGTCAATCATACTCGATTCTTCAAGGTTTAACTGCGCTAGGTGTAATTTATCTGTACATAATTCAGAAGCCGGTTTTTAGAAGACACTTTCTTTTCTTCAAGCAGGGTTACAGGAAGAAGTTTGCATCTTTGAAGAATGATTTTAATACAGAGCAACCAAGTATTCCTATGCCTGGGTAGCCAGTAGAGAAGTTAAAAATGAAAAACCTATGACATAGCCCCTTTTCTTCACCTGACCGGAATCTAAATGAGATACACACGCATATATGTGTGTGTGTGTGTATATATATATATATATATATATATATATATATATATATATATATATATATATATATATATATATATATATATATATGTTTGAGTGAAATGATATTGTTCTTTTATTCTGTGAACTATTGACAACATGTCTCTGAAATTCCAAGTAAAAGTTTAGCATTTCTTTGCAAAAAATGAGAAATGTTCAAAATAACAAAAGAGATTCTGTGCTTTCAGACCTCACATAATGCAAAGAAAACAAGTTCATATTCATTTAGAAACAGCAATACTAATGTTTTAACTCAGGAAGAGTTCAGAAATCAATATTTGGTGGAATAACCAGGAGGTTTTCAATCGGGTTCAGTGCAGCGTTCTCTTAATTGCTTCCAAATCTGTACGTATAAATTTGCATTTATTGTTATTTCCACATGGTTTTTCAGCCATCTCACTTCTGTTCTGGGATCAAAGTGAACATCTTGACGTATGACCTTTTCATTTATCCTCCTCAGTAAATGAACTTCCTGTTTGGACGTCTGCAGGTTTAAGAAATGCTTTTATTATCTGTATGAGGGAGTTTTCTAATCTAACACTGTTGAAGCATAATGTTTTCTCCTCATCAACACCTACCTTGGATGCATGCAGCTACACTTCAAAGACAGTCAGTCCAAACTATGCTCCCAAGTGTCTGCCACTTAGAGTGCAGCAGTTCAGTGCCTCTCCGAACACCACTTCACCAGGACTTGCTGAGATAAGACTATTTCACGCTGTTAAGCAAAGTAGTAGAAATTCTGGGTTCTGAGTCCTCACTCTGGTGTCTGTGTGTCTCTGTGTTAGTCTGACTTACAAAGGAGAAGTCCGGCGCATTTTGGCACAGCAGTCGGGGGAAGACGGCCTGTCTATGAACACGTTCCTCGTCCTCAAACACATTTCCATACATGAAGCCATTTAACATGGTGGAGTGGGAATGGACGTCGATGTAGAACTCCAAGGTAACGCTCTAACGGAGAAAAAGTGAAAATAGAAACAGACAAAAGAGCAGAGGGTTAGTTGGAACAGTTTTCTATCAACGAGCAATGGCCCACAACAGATTCTTTCCCCTGGGAAAGACTTTGACCCGTGGGACAGCTATGACCACTCTGGACACTGTGGACTGAGATTAGAGCCCTACCTGAAAGGAGCTAGCCACCCAGGCATAACTTCAATCATGCTGCCCTTCTGAAGGGCAAACCGTAAATAAGTACATGGCTTGGAGAGGTGAGAGCAAAATGGTACAAACACAAACACACATCTGGACAGCCAAGAATCATGACATCCACCAAAGTCATTTATTAGTTAATCCTGAACTCATTTTCAACTGTAAACTCTGCTCAGATGGTTTTGGTGAGATCTAACAACCTTTTGATTAAAAAAAATTCAAACGCTAACTCTAAAGAGAAACTTAAATCAAAGCAACCCACATTAGCAACAAGTATCAAACTTACACTGATATAAAAATGAAATGGTTTAGGTTTTTTTAGACCTAATTAAAAAAGGTTCATATATTTTTCTGTCACCTGTTGAGATTTGAGATTTCTGCATTACTTTTTTCACAGTTAGCATTTTTGAGCTTTTTTATTATTGCAGAAATTACAGAAAGAGAAAGAACACAAATTATCAACTTAAATTTAATGGCCAGAAAAGAAATGTCCTAAATATTTGTGGGAGCAAAAATCACTCAGCATGAGGACAAAAATGATCTTGATATGGGGTTTCAGCCAAACCAAACCTTAACTCTTCCGTAAGCCTAATTTAAATAAAAAACAGACACATTGTGATGTTAAAACGGATAATTTATTCATTTAGTCACTAAAGACAGCCCTAATTAAGGTACTAATTTTATTACAATGTCTTCTATCTTATGTTTGCTTTTGTCCTCCCGTTTGTTTTGTTGAACATTTTATCATTTGTTGTGCAATTTCAGTAATAACAATTTGTACTTCTGTGATAATCCATTGTATTTCACTTTATAATTGCTTAAAACTTAGTCAATGAAAGTTCTTGTATCTGCTAAAAGTATTTGCCTCTTTAGAGACTTGTTGAGTTTCTACTTTTTTGTTGCACTTAAATGTTTCAGATCAACCAAAAATATAAACAAACAAACAAGAAAGGCACAATAAATGCAAAGCATGGTTTTCCAGAAAGGATTTTGTTAATTAATGGCTACCTGCCTCAACTCGTGTGACAGCAAGACGCAGCCTCAAAAAGCAACACATCATGCCTACATCATGTTGTAATCTTTGCAAACTACGGCTTTTCCCAAAGGACACAAATGTCAGATAAATCCCAACAAGGGCTGCTAAACTTTATTTAATATTAATCAGATTATCTACAGTTAATTTTAGGTGCTTACCAAAGAAAATACAATAATACAATTAAATCATAACGTGCTTCAAGTATCAAATTAAGGGTGTGCACACTTAAGCAACCAGGTTGTTGAAGCATTTCATTTCATTTATTTTCTTACAATGGGTTTACTTGCCTTCTAGTTAAATAAACAATATAAATGCCACTAAGTATGAAAAAAGGGTTTTAAAAAATTGTATCATGATCTCATTTAATTAAATCACAAAAACTGGCATTTTAATAGGGGTGTGTACACTTTCAAGAGCCTTTGTGTGCCTCAAAATTAGATAGACCTCTTCAGTCAACATTTGCTTTTTATGTAAATAATTTAATAAAGTGCATTGTCTGAAACTACACCAGGATGGGAGAGGGTTAACCACAGAGAGAGCTAATTAAATAAAATGTCAGGTTAGATGGTGCTTTATTAATCCAGAGGAAATTATGGGTCTGCTGCTCGATCACAGATGTGTAACCATCCATAAAAGTACAAAAATGTGTCTGCCTTAGAAACCCTGAGATCTAAAATAGAGAGTTAAACATTAACCTTTCTCCATCTAAGGTTCGACTTGGCCACCGTGTTGAACATACATTTACTCCTGGTCCAATATCCCTTAACCTCAATCGCAAAATCAAATGAAGTAAGCAAGTCAAGGTTAGTAAAATTGATGTGTTAAATTATTTTGAGACGACCTCACACACCAACACACCCCACCGCACCTTCTGACCCTCAGCAACAGACTAACACCCACCAGCATTCCTAGCCTTTGCCTGCTCTCTCTATCTTATCACTGTGTTGCCTCTCTCCCGGTTTTATCCCTTTGCTCTTCTTCCTTTCCCTCTTTTATCTTCTTCCCTCTCCGCTCATTACAGATTCAGCTCCACACCTTGTTCCCTGCGGGTCATAAACAGGAGGAGAGGGAGAAATGTGAGGAGAGAAAAGGAGAGAAAAAGATAGTGGGATGGAAGCAGAGAGAGAAAAAGAAAAAAAAAGGATAAAAGCGAAAACGATGCATATGCTTGTAGTTACGTGTGTTTGTGAAGTAACACAGGAGGAATTGAAGAGCTTACAGAAAAAGGAGGTGGGCGACGAAGAGAGGGATAAAGGAGGCAATAAGTATATGAAGACAAACAGAGAGAGAGAGAAAGAGGGGGGTAAATGAGAGAAAGAAAGAGAGAGAGAGAAAGAAACAAAGATGTGTGCGCAGAGACTGGCAGGGGTGAGACAGAAAGAGGGAAGTGATGCTTGGGCGGCCCAGGCGACGCAGTGTGGCTGTGTTTGAAATTCTGCTCACAGCCAAAGCAATTTCCTGGCGGTGGCTGTGCTGTCAGCTGCTTGGCTGGCTGGCGGTGAAATATGGTGGCTGGGAGTCGGCCGCTAGCAGCCCCCGACAACCTGATGGATGGAGCCCCAGAGGAGAGGAACAGCAGCCGGAGAAGGTGGGGTTGGGTGAGGAGAGGGTTGGGAGGTGGTTAGGTGAGGAGAAACAACAGAAAAACAAAAAGAGAAAGAGAATGAAAGCAAGAGAGAGAGAGAACAGGAGGAGGGGAGAAAAGCTTAATGCGGCCAAGTGAGCAGCAGGGGTGATGTGAGGTAGAGAGGAGAAAAATATCATGAGACAAAAAGGTAAATTAACAAATGAATGAAACTGAAAGGGAGCAGAAAAAGAGAAGATAAGAGGTAGGAAGATGGGAAAGACAGGTAGAGCAATTCAGGTTTATTAGAGAAAGAAAAAAAAGGGTGGAGAGCAAAAGATCTCAACACGGCTAATAATCACTCAGGGCTCCCCCTTAGGTGGAGGTAAGGGAAAGTTAAAACGGAGGCGACAACAGAGGGCCGGGTTAAAGAAAGGTGGCCAGGCACATGATCAAAGAACACACTAGGAGGAGTAACATTATTTAGCTCCTGCCTTCATGCTACCCCACTGAAAGGTAAAGGATGTGTTCATACGTTCAACACAATCTGTGGAAAACCTTTTTAGAAGAGTTTAAGCAGTTTTGGCTGCAAAGGATGGGCTGACAGGCCCTATGGATTAAACCCATGACTCTGAAAGCGTCACAACTTCAAAGAATCAAAATTTGTCAAAAGCTTCTTGTCCAACAGAATTTTTACCAACTTCAGCTGAAAATTTTAATTCTTGTGCCTCTGATTGTATCATTGACCCAAAAACATTCAAACTAGAAGACAGTTTTCCCTGCAGGGATCTTCTTAAAAACTTTTTTGTGAAAATGTCCACTGGGGCACATACTTCACCACCCAGCTTTGTTTTTATTCTTATTCTCAGTTTATATTTGTGGATGTTAGACTGTGTCTTTAAACAAAAAGCTGAAAAATACAAGGTGAGGCACCTGAGCCTTCACTTTCTGGAAACTAATCCTGATCCCAACCCTGAAAGCTTTCACGTGACGCTGTGAAGGTCTCTTTGAAGGACATCAGAGGATCTGCAGCAACAGCCATGGAGCCCCGACAATGTCATGTCCAAGTCTACTACATTGCTTAGTTAATGCTCTGTCAATCAAACCAAGACGGTTCTGAAGGCCCCACCACTGTGATTGATGCTTCAATTAACAACCCGCTCTGACCTCCAGAATTGTTCATTTGAAATTGTAATTAAGCAATTAGGGGCAATTAAGAAACAGAGACTACTGAATGAAAGTCAGAAGACAATTTAGGAGAGGGAGAGATAGAAGTGCAGAGAGTGCAAGTGTCCAAATTAAGCCTCTCGGAGAAAAATAAAAGCCCCGTCTTGCTGCAGAAACTCCAGAGAACTCTCAACTCGGGGTGAACTTGCAACGACGGCAATCAGTTTAGTGTAAAACCCAGAAGGTCAAACGAATGAATTTTGTCAGACAAGTACTTATCTGCTGCATATTAATTAGAGCCGGGTGCGGGAGTGCAGTGGGGGCTGTAAATGGCGGGCTTATCTGTACACGGAAAGGAAAAGTAGCTGATTGAAGCAGGATTACAGAGCCCTGAAAAAAGCTCTTTGCATCAGCAGCATACCTTTTGAAAAGAAGGAGGACTGCTGCTGGTTCAGGAAAAAAAAAAGAGTTGCCTCTGCTATTCATGCAATGTTAAATATACAATGTTAAACTAACAGAGTTTGGATACAACACTACGCTAAATGAACATTTTAATAATTTATATTGAGTTGGTCCTACTCTGACTGCAATAACTGCTTAAATATGCAAATTAGAGGGTGAGTTTGAGAAAGATTGTTCTTGCTGTAGCCGGCAGAAACACACAAAAACTGACCTTGACCGTACTTATTCTCGAATGGATGTAAACACTTCACTGTTGAAAATGCTTTTCCAGGTGACACAAGATAATGCATTTTTCTAGTCCAGACAAAGCTCATAAAATGGTCCAAAATGTGAGATTTATGACAACAAAAATGGATCGTTTACCAAGAATATTTCAGTAGCAGTGAATCTTGAGCGAACAGCTTCCAGGTAGTGAGATCTGTGAGATCCTACAAAACACATTGCGAATACTACTTGCCGTATAAAGACTAATTTACAGAAGAAAGAACTTGTGCTCACATGATATAACAAATGCTGGAATAACTTGGTCTAGATTCACTCATGTTGTTTTGAGTCACTCCAGCATTTCGAAATCTCTCAGCGAATAGTTTTCAGATTGCTTCAAATTCTGCTCTAAATTCCCAACAGAGGAACGGACGCCCATCCGACAGCCGTCCTGCCTCAGTGTGACCTCCCCAGGCTGCTTTGACTCGAGGCTGATGATCCTTCCACCTGAGAGAGACAAAGCTGACGGAGCCAACGGGACCCAGAGCAGAAGCCAAGCTGGTTCAGAGAAAATAAACAGAGATACTCCCTAATCTGCCCTAATAAGGCTGTCTTCTTGTATTTCTTTCTTTTCCAAAGTATTCCTAAAGTTAAAACAAGTATGTAAACAATCCTGATTATGTGCAGAGAATTGTGAGCTTGCATTTTCAGAAAGTAGAGTCCTATTTGATAAAGTTAGGTGTTATAAACAAAATCTGAGCAGTCATTCTCCAACCCTTTGGAAGTTTCCCTTTGAGTTATTAAAACTCTTCTTTATGTTAATTTTGTTTTTTAATGAATTGTTTAATGAATTGTTTCAATATGTTTCTCTGTGCAAAATAAGTTGCAAAAATCAATAGTATCCTGACATCTCAAGACGTGCGAGTTGATTTTGAGTGGATTGTAGGATATGTATGCTCAAAGCATGCAAACAGGAAGAGGCTAAAGGAACTGTTTAGTTTGTGTTGCGAGAGCGCACAGAATTGACTTTTAATTACAGAGGTTGTGCGTTTCCAGTGTTTTACACTCTTTTACTCTGAGGCAGGAAGGCTGCTGGATGGTCGGCCGTTCCTCTGTGGGGAATTTAGAGCTGACTGTGTGACTTTGTGGGAGTGTTTAGAAAAGTGTAAAGAGTCTGCATGAAGCTTGAGCTGATCAGAGCAGAACTCAGAGTGCAGAGGAATATGATGCACTGTTCTCATTCCTGCAGCAAGCAATCAAACGGATTGCTTGCTGAGGACCCAGTTCCTCTGGGTCCTGAGGACCCAGAGGAACTGTCTCACCCGTCCTTGTTAAAAGTATTTTTCCCATTTCAATCAGCAAGCTTGTTTTTGTTTTACTTTAGATCCATCTGTTCTTAGCTGTTTTAGTTGGGGCCTGCCATAAGAACGCACGGAAGAGCAGTGCATTGTTTTACCTCCTATGGTTAACTTTAGCATTGTTGCTAATTTTCCGATTCGTGTCGGATCAAAACGCTGAGTTCCAACTGGAGGGCCTCTTTTAAATTTCTTCAGAAATGTTCTAGTTCAGTTTTATTAGTAATTCATTGTGTTTAGTTATTCTTTTTTCCTTTAAAATTATAATTTGCATTTTTGTTTACATTGTTTGTTCCTGATTCCCCATTGCTGGATCCCTACTTTATTTGTAAGTTTTTTATTATTAAAAGAACCCTTCTTATGCTAAACAAAAATTTGAACTGCATCCAGTCTAATTGTTGCCCTGGAAAATGGACTCAGTGTTGGAAAATGTCCAATAGTGTAAACAGCAGGACAGTATTTTCCTGAACAATGCGCTTACAGTAGCATGTTACCACCAGAGCAGAGCTCGTTCTACAGTGGCAGCGGGAGGATCTGACTGTATGCGAATAAAGACTTTTGAACTAAGTCTTTGTGACAAGAAGGGTATAAAATTCCACTTCAGCACAAGAATAACATCAAGAACAGACTGAAAATCTTCAGGAAGTACATGAGTGGAGAGCAAAAGACTGGACAAAAGTTACTTTCTTTGATGAATAGTCCTGATTGAATTTGGAAATATTGAAAATATGTTTGGAGAAGAAAACGCCCTGCACTGTGCCTAGAGTGAGGTTTCCAAATGTGGAGTCACCTTTTAAGCAAGGGAAAGGACTTACTAAGCATTCTGCCCAAGAAAGAGGTCACGAATAAGGAGTGTGGTCACAATGTATTCCCAAAACCTTCTCCATGTAATAGTCCTGGCAAAGTGTGGTATATATTCCACCACAACTAAACAAAAACTGGTAGATTCACAAATCTTAAACTCAATGAGAGGTCAGTTGTCAAAAAATAGGCTCTTTGATAAAATATAAAAACAGTATGACCTTAAAATGCTGTAGCTTCACAACAGCATTTGTTTCTCAGCCAAACAAAGATTAATCCTGTTGTTTTATCTGTGATACATCTTCTCCAGCATAATGTGGCAATAACATATTACTAAAGAATGAGGCTGCTGCATATCAGTAGAGCTACACAATATTGTCTGGATGCCATATTTGGTAATCTATTATATTTCATCTGTCATGCATTTACACCCTGGAAGGCAATAACATATTTGGCCAGATAAATGATTCTCACTTCTCTCGGTGCACCTGTTATGAATTTTAGTGACAAAGATGGTGAAGCTCACAGAAGATGATGGAAATGTCATGATCCGTGGTTCTATGTGTTTATTTTCTAGTTTCTGTGTGATTCTGTTCCCTGTTGGTCCTGTCTCTGCGTCTTTCCCCGTTGATTGTCTCCCAGGTGTGTCTCGTTCCCGTGATTGCCCCGTGTGTATTTAGTCTCCCCTGTTGTCTGTATTCTTCGTCGGGTCCTTGTCTATCGCTTGTCATAGTTTGTCTACTGAATGTCTATTCCTTGTTGGTTGATGTCACCTTCTCCGTGCTATCAGTTTCCTCGTGCTGTCTCCCTGTTGTTCCTTTTGAGAAGTCCTTATCATTAAATTCATCATTTACCGCTACATCCTGGGTCCTGCCTGCGTCTTCACTCACCGGTAAACACCGCTTCCTGACAGAAGGACCCGACCAAACGAACGGTGAGGAAGCTATGGCATACTGCCCCCCAGGTGTGGGACCACGTCGCCACGAGCGCCCAAAACCGCTGGAGGTCCCGGCCCCTGGGCGCTGGAATCACCAGCGCTCTGAGCCGCCGGAGGTCCCGGTCCCTAGGCACCCAAGTCACCGACGCGACGACAAGCTGAGTCCCTGGTGGGGAGCACGTTTGGCGTACTGCCCCCCAGGTGTGGGACCACGTCGCCACGAGCGCCCAAAACCGCTGGAGGTCCCGGCCCCTGGGCGCTGGAATCACCAGCGCTCTGAGCCGCCGGAGGTCCCGGTCACTGGGCACTGGCGTCACCATCGCTCTGGGCCACCGGAGGTCCCGGTCCCGGAGCATCGACGTCGTCACCGCCCTCGACCACCGGAGTTTCCCGTGCCCGCTGCCGGTGAGCAGCCGCCGGAGTCCGCTGCCGGTGTACAGTTCCCTCCAGAGTCCCCTAGTGTCCCTCCAGAGTCCCCTAGTGTCCCTCCAGAGTCCCCTAGTGTCCCTCCAGAGTCCCCTAGTGTCCCTCCAGAGTCCCCTAGTGTCCCTCCAGAGTCCCCTAGTGTCCCTCCAGAGTCCCCTAGTGTCCCTCCAGAGTCCCCTAGTGTCCCTCCAGAGTCCCCTAGTGTCCCTCCAGAGTCCCCTAGTGTCCCTCCAGAGTCCCCTAGTGTCCCTCCAGAGTCCCCTAGTGTCCCTCCAGAGCATCCTAGCGTCCTTCCCGAGTCCCCTAGCGTCCTCCCAGAGCTTCCTAGTGTCCTTCCCGAGTTCCCTAGTGTCCTTCCCGAGCTCCCAGCGCCCGCAGCAGCCGGCGCTCCGCCAGAGCTCCCAGCTCCAGAGCTCCCAGCGCCCGCAGCAGCCGGCGCTCCGCCAGAGCTCCCAGCGCCCGCAGCAGATGGCGCTCCGCCAGAGCTCCCAGCGCCCGGAGCAGCCGGCGCTCCGCCTGAGCTCTCCGAGTCCGCTGCCGGTGAGCAGCTCCCCGGTGAACCTCCCGAGAATCCAGCCGGCCGTCCTGCCGGTTCCACAGCCTCGGCTCCGCCCGAGACTCCGCCCGGCCGTCCTGCCGGTTTCCCGGCCTCTGCTCCGCCCGGCCGTCCTGCCGGTTTCCCGGCCTCTGCTCCGCCCGGCCGTCCTGCCGGTTTCCCGGCCTCTGCTCCGCCCGGCCGTCCTGCCGGTTTCCCGGCCTCTGCTCCGCCCGGCCGTCCTGCCGGTTTCCCGGCCTCTGCTCCGCCCGGCCGTCCTGCCGGTTCCCCGGCCTCTGCTCCGCCCGAGCCCACGGCCTCTGCTCCGCCCGAGCCCACGGCCTCTGCTCCGCCCGAGCCCACGGCCTCTGCTCCGCCCGAGCCCACGGTCTCTGCTCCGCCCGGACCCCAGTCTCCAGCGCCTGCAGCAGCCGGCGCTCCGACCGGCCCACCGCGGCACAAGCTCCGCCTCCAGCGTCGCCGCCCACCGCGGCTCAAGCTCCGCCTCCAGCGTCGCCGCCCACCGCGGCTCAAGCTCCGCCTCCAGCGTCGCCGCCCACCGCGGCTCAAGCTCCGCCTCCAGCGTCGCCGCCCACCGCGGCTCAAGCTCCGCCTCCTGCGTCGCCGCCCACCGCGGCTCAAGCTCCGCCTCCTGCGTCGCCGCCCACCGCGGCTCAAGCTCCGCCTCCTGCGTCGCCGCCCACCGCGGCTCAAGCTCCGCCTCCTGCGTCGCCGCCCGCCGGACCTCCCACGAGAGGTCTGCCTCCTGTGCCGTGGTCGGCCCCCGGAGGGTTTTGCGGTGCTTATTTCGTTTTGGATTTGTTTTTTGTTTTTCTGGACTCTGGCCCTCCTACCGTCGCCCCTCCGCCCACCCTGTTGGGATCTGGTTTTTGTTTCTGGACTCTGGCCCTCCTGCCGTCGCCCCTCCGCCCACCCTGTTGGGTTGTTTTTTGTTTTTTGGACTCTTTTTGTTGGGCGCCTGGTAGTCGCCCCTTGAGGAGGGGGTACTGTCATGATCCGTGGTTCTATGTGTTTATTTTCTAGTTTCTGTGTGATTCTGTTCCCTGTTGGTCCTGTCTCTGCGTCTTTCCCCGTTGATTGTCTCCCAGGTGTGTCTCGTTCCCGTGATTGCCCCGTGTGTATTTAGTCTCCCCTGTTGTCTGTATTCTTCGTCGGGTCCTTGTCTATCGCTTGTCATAGTTTGTCTACTGAATGTCTATTCCTTGTTGGTTGATGTCACCTTCTCCGTGCTATCAGTTTCCTCGTGCTGTCTCCCTGTTGTTCCTTTTGAGAAGTCCTTATCATTAAATTCATCATTTACCGCTACATCCTGGGTCCTGCCTGCGTCTTCACTCACCGGTAAACACCGCTTCCTGACAGGAAAAGAAAGAATAATTGTGAAAAATATTTTTGCTACAATGATTACTCCTGGAATTGTGCGGCTTTATGCACATTGCATGGGTATTTACACCCCTTACACTTTTTCCACAATATTCCAATGTGACTTTTATTTGTAAAACTCATTTTACCATTATTTCGTAATCATGCTCTACTTTCTATTCTACTACGCATAACAGTGTATTGAAAATATATCAATAAAATACTATTGACATTGTGGTTCCAATGTCACAATTTGGAAAAGTTCAAGGTGTACACAAACTTTTGCAAGGCACCGCATTAGAAATAAATTATCCAAGAACTACCAGAACAGGCAACAGATTTATTTTCCAGAATAAAATTCAAAATGCAAAAAGTAGTGTATTTACATTGTAAAGCAAACAAAGCATCAGTTGGAGAAGCCACAGGGGCAACATGACAATGACCTTGAAATCATGTACCAGTGCCAGGACATGGCAGATGGCATGACCTGCTTCATGGATGAGAGTTAATGACAAAACTCTCCTCTTTCTCTTTCCCTCCCATCACATTTATCCGACTTTTTCCTGCTCTTTGCTCCCTCGTTCTGCACAGTGCACTGAAATTAATGGTGGTATTTGTCTGCTTATGGACAGAGAGGTGATTTGTAATCAGGCAGAACAAGCGCAACCAGCTCTGTGTTTCAGGTCTGTTTGAGAAACATAAGCTAAGACATCTATCTAGAAAAAAAGGGGGGAAGAGAATAGGCACCAGAAAATAAAAATGTCACAAGAAAGAGAAATAATAATTTGAAATATTGTGTTGAATAATTGAGAACAATTAAAAGGAGATGAGATGAGAAAGCTAGCAAAAAGACTGGAAAAGTGGGACAGTTTCATCTGTATCTTTCTGTGATAAGTAGACAATTCAGGCTCCAACAGAGGGAGAATAAAGAGCGCCGATGGAGGGATTGAAACGACGTGGGGTGACAGGGAGAAATTGGCCGTATATTTTAGAAATGGATCAGAAATGGTAGGATGACACCAGAGAACACTTAAACGCACATGGAGAGTGAAGAGAGAATACAGGTGACCAAGGGAGAATCAAATATTCATAAAAAAACATGCACAGTCAGTCAGCTTTTCACACGAGGCAAATCTGACAAAAGGAGAAGAAAGAGAGAGAGAAAAGCAGAAGAAGATTGTGAGGCAGCACCGCGGGAGACATGGAAGAAGGACATTGGGAAGAATTTCAGGGCACCAAATCCATCTAGATGCTGTGACAGGACCTAATATATTTGTTCCACATAGAAAATTAATTTTCTAATATTAAAAAGGTCAAAAATAAGCCAAGGAAACAATGACCTCTTTGTCATCCTTAACAAATTATCCAAAATGGCAGTGTCAGACTGCTGGGGATACATTTGCCCAGTGATGAATGCTTCTGGTAATCAGCCAATCAAAAAGAATTCTTCTTCTGCTTTTGATAAATGAGCTGGAAAAACAGTGCTTTAGGAAGAAGATGGGTCCATTTGTTTCTTCAGACTCCTTCCCTATTTTTTTTCTCCCTGTCCATTTCTCTCTTTTCAAAACAAACAACGGGTGGCTTGGGAACAGATTATAGCTCTTTGCATCACTGACTCTTTCAGCCATTTTCCCTGCTGACCAATGTTCAGCTACAGATGGCAAATGATTGCATTTTTATAAAACCGTTTAAGCAAGTTTCTCTCCAGATGGGTGGATAAAAAGTTTACAATCTGAGTTCTTCATAGGCATTTCCATGTAGAGCACGATAGCTTTACACAGGTAATGGTGCCATGCAATACACCAGCCAATGTATTGAAAACAAGGAGCAAATGGTACCTTAAAGACAGTAAGATTGTTAGGTCTATATTTATTGTTATCGATCAGAAAGTGGTTTCTCAGTTAGAAATATGTAAATATTTAGTCTGTGTGTATCTAATCTCACCACATATGTTTCTCTAAAGATTTGACAATTGTTGTAAATCACAAGACCTAACACTTAGCACATCAATTTTGACAAAAAAATTCTGGAAAGTTGTATTAAAAAATCGATAATAACCTCACGGACAAGACGTTTCTTTTTGTTTCTTTTTGGTAAGAGGCACCTTATTGGGGGATTGTTGGTGTGTATGTTTGGGTGCGTGTTTGTGTGTGTCGTGAATTTGTGTTGAACGTGGAAGAATGGGCACATAAACAAAACTATTTAATCTGGATTAGAAGAAATTAATGACATTTGTTAAAATACATTGTTAAACCATTCGTAGGCTGTTTTTTAGTAATCTGCCTTTTTGTGTGTCTGTACTTTACTAGTAGCTTTTGATCAAATTTTCTGATATTGTAATCTTTACTCCAAATCTATTTGACAGGCAACTCTTAAAACCTCTTTCTATCAAATGTCAATGAAAAATTTCCAGGTGAGTGGGAATGTTGGAATACATTTAAACCATCAGTTCTTGTTTAGGTCAAACATCTGCATTAAAACTAGTAAGTGGAAACATTCTGAGCCACAATTTCATATCTATACAATTATTGGTAAAAAAAAAAAAAAAAAAAAGATTTTCTGACATTAATATAATGGAGAACAGATTGCTTCTGCTACAAGCTTTGATTCGAATGACACTTGTCAAAGAGCTCACAGCCAGTAATTGGAAGTTATTGCTTGAACCGGAGAAGAAAGCTCTTTTACCATCAGAAAAAGAAAGCTGCTGAATCCACAGTGATGGGGATTCACTTCGGAGAGACTAAAGTGACTCTCACTCAAATGCGTGATGGGGTCTCAGAGTGAAAATGGCTCCTTTGTGGAACAGATGGCAACATGACTCTGATTTATGATGCTTATGCGTAGACCTGCAGAACTTTAAAGATGTAAAAGGGAAAAAAAAAGAGGAGATTGTCAAAGCCTTGGGGGCTGATTTATGTTTATGGCTCGCTGCAACTTTATACTATAACTTTAATTTAATTAATATAATGTACATTATATATTCTAAAATTGCCCCCCCCACCCCTAAATAACATGTTGTGCCAAAGAATAAATAAAAGAGAAGGCAAGGCATTTTGACTGATATTTATTTTAGCTGGGACCTAAATCTTGCTGAAAAATATGGAACATGTGGTGGCACCTATAGTGAATGAAAACTCTTCCCTGATTATATTAGTAGGTATTGGTTTTTCCTGGCCTCTTTATTCAAAAAGGCAAACAGTAATGCTGAACAGGAGTGGGAAGTGGAAGGAAGACGTAAAATGGATTTAAGTGATTTTTCAAAACAACCGTTACCACTGTAAGTTTTTGAGTGTACATTTCAAGCAGCTTGACATTTCAAGCAAAAGTAGCTAAAGCCAAGACAGATTGGGTTGGATGGCATCTCTGAAGATCACAGATTCAGACCGCTACTCTGGGCTCTAGTCTTTTGCAGCTTCCTTCAGGTTTCCTTTCAGGTTTTCCCCATGTTTAGTTTAGCTCCATCCATTTTTATCATCAACTCTGACAAGTCGGTTGAAAGTTGAAAGTTGGGACTTCTGCACCAGTCTCAAGTCTTCTGTAGGACTGCTCTGTTTTATCTCTATTCGTTTACCCACCAACTCCAACTCCGTTGCCCCCTCTCTGCTTTGCTGAGAGGATGGTGTGCTTAGAGTGATGTGCAGTGGTGGTTTCTGACGCACAGTGCTTTGTATGCAAGCCAACAAGTTGCACAAAAAAATGTTCCATACTCATTCAATTTCCAGATGATGGATTGGGTGGTGCTTCAAAGAGTGGGATGTTGTTTTATGACCTAATCATGCTTTAAACTTCTCTATACCTTTATCCCCTACCTACCTGGGGTGTTTTCCTTGTCTTTAATGATGCTTTTTGTTCACTGATGTTCTCTTAAAAAGTCTCTAAGACAGAAATTGTTTAATTTATTCTGGGATTAATTTACACATAGGGTGAGGTTGTTTTTACTAATTATGTGTGTTCAAAAGGCAATTTGTTCCACTGAATTTTATGTTTGGATGTCAGCGTAAAGGGGCTAAATGCTTTTTAAAAAAATCTCTACAAAAGTATACACAACTCTGTTTTTGTGTGTCATACATAAAACACCAATAAAATACACTGAAGTTTGCTGATGTGTCACACGAAATGTAAAAAAGGCTCAAGAGGCAGCAAAACTACTGCAAGGTGGTGCAAACAACTGCTACTTAACTTTTTCTCTGTGGCAGCAGAACCCTACAACCCTTGTCCACCTCATTAGGCTCAGTGCCCACTCCACTGTGTAATGATTATGAATGGGGAAGGAGGGGACACCGGCACAAGGACTCGTGGCGGCAGAATTGGCACGGAAACTGGCATCAGGGGGCCCCGGACATCAATAATGGGTCTGATGGGATTAACTGGCTGTGGAAGGAGAGGACCGGAAAAGGCAGAGGTTGCCTAAGCTAACAAATTAACTCTGCAAAATTAAAGGAAACCGTCAACAAGAAGAGGGACTGCAGCAGGACAAACACAGGGGAGCAGGTTGGATACTGTCATCTGTGGTTGAGGAGTCAAGAGAGTTCACACAACGAGGGGGGTGTTATCATGTTCCACTACCACAGACATTTCTATGTTTATGATCAATATGCTACAATACTGTTGTGACGAGGAGCTTAATTTATCAAGAGACAACATTTAAGTACACAGTGCTATGATTGTTTTTTATCGTGGGTTGTAATTTACCTAAATATAGATAAGTACGAGCGAGGATTCTCTTTAAAAATCCCCACTGCCTCATTCAAATTTATTTGCTTGGTGAGGTAAATTTAGCAGCAGATCTACGCTTGTTTAAAGCTTTATAAATAAAAGCAGAAGCAAACACAGATTTGTGAGCATTTAGTAATCAACTATAGACATCTGTCCCTCAGTGTCTGGAAGTGTATACAGCAATGCTAGATGTTTTCATAAAACACATTTATTAAACAGCTAAACTTTGTCCCTAGATGAGTTTTGTTGGCCTAAATTTGTTTAGTAATACTTATTTTTCTGTGAAGAGTATTTCTGTATCTCTGCTCATTGCCAATGGAGAGTCAGCCCACATCTTGATCTAGGACACTGCTCCAGAACAAGTTATAGACAAATCTAATTAAATTTCTCGTGTAGACGCTAAAAAAAAAATAAAAAAGAGAGAAAAAAGCCAGGTAATTAAGTCACTTTGAATTATCCACTAGCACTGCACTGTAGCTGTATTTGTTTGTGTCTTTTGTCTCATCTGCAGCATGTGTGTTACTGTGAGTCGGTTTGTGTGTGAATGACAGGCATGAGTGGATCACCCTGCCATGACAGCGTCTATCGATCAGTGTGTCGGCGCCTGGGGAAAAGGTTAATCTGCCCGATGCCAGCTCCTCGCCTCGCCACATCTCTGGCCTGCCCTGCATCCCGCCCCAACCTGCTCCCTCTCTTATCAGGATTAGAGGAGAGTACAAAAGGGCAGAGCATTCCCAGGACACGCACTGACCTTCAGTAATCCCACCAACCTGACGCTCGGCTTATAATTAACATCAGGAACACACAGGGAAAAGCCCCCCTGCTCTGCCAGCGTAGCATTGCTCTGACTCAAAGACTAAAACTAGAGGGAGAAAAGTTAAAGTGGAGTTTAAGACTCAAAGTGCAAAGTCCTGCTTCACTAATGTGTTTTGAATGCCCCAGAGAGGGTGGCTGACATTCAGGAGGTGCTGACTAGCCTCCCCAACCTCTCCTCCTCACAGGCCCCACGCACAGATTTTAGAAACATGCTGAACCAAGCAGGGAGACAGGAAACCGTTCCTGGGACCAACAGACACTGGTGTAGTCAGGGATCATGGGGCGCAAAACAAGAGATGTGTGTGTTGGTGAAAAGATGCTCACCGGATCCTGGCTCATCTGCACTATGAGCTGTTTAACCGCGTGCAGCGTGGGGTGCGCCCACGGAGACGGGTCCTGCCAGTGGCGATTCAGGTCGAAGCCCATCAGAGAACACCTGTATGAACACACACACATGGATTTAGTGAAAAAAATCTTTGGATGTACTGACATAAACAATTACGCATAACCAATGAACCAGCTTTAGATCTGCAGCAGGATTATAGATTGTGCTTAGAGCAAAGGTAGGTATTTTTGCAATAATAAATTCTTGATGAGCTCTAAAATCCAAAGAATAAGATCCCAAATCAAAGCAGGAAGAAGGCAGATTACATTTCCTGAAATTATTATTTAAATTACAAACAATAGGAAAGCAAAAATCTCAAGATCAACATCAAGAGAACAGCAGGATGAAGATGGCAGGGAAAAAAGCACAGGATATACGGACTGAAGGGGAAAACTCAGTACAGATAAGCCCACTGTCTTTAGACTGGAGGCAGGCATACGGGCCTGAAAACTGGGGACCTTATCAAACTAGTACAGATGTCAAAAAAAAAAAAGTTACTAGTCTCACCAAAGTTTGGGAAGTTTTTGTTTCATTTAAAAGAAAAAAAAACATCCACAAAGTATTGTTATTCCCAGGAAAAGGTCTGTCATAACAATGATGTATCAACATCAGGTAGCAACAAAAATGACATTATAATTTAAAGTAAGATATGGGACATGAGTAATGAAATGAAGTGACATCAAACATATATAGTACTTTATTAAGACACTCAAAGACATTTACATTTAGTGTCTTTTATACTACCCCCCAAAAAAATTAAAGTGTGGGGCCAACAGAGTCAGAAAATCCCATAAAAAAAATTATTTCTTTTTTCAAAATATAGATAATTTTTAAACATTCTTTTCACCAAACGTGCTGCATGTGGACTGTTTCAAAAAATCCCTGTGTTACTACAGACAAAATCAAGGGCAAACAGAAAATGTCCTTAAAAAACCCGCAATAGAAAAACAAAGAAACCAAGCTATTCACTCAAAATATCAAAACTAATTCACAAACCTCAAACTCTTGATATTATTTTAGTCTTGTGCAGAAGTACTCATCCAGCCAATAGTTTGATGTATTTGTACTAATATGCAGATAGTAGGCAGTATGCAGCACAGCCAAGAAACAAATAAAGCCGTAATAATTACGTCAGCAAATCTCTTTCTGTTTGCCCCAAAGTCAATCTCTGACAGTAGTGACCTTTGTTTGAACGTAGCTGGATATTTTTTTATTCTTAAAGTCATTAAGAAACTGCAACTAAGTTGCTCCACTGCCCAGACAGGAGATATAGCCAGATGATTACTTAGTGGTTGAGAAGGACATGATGAATTTCATTTTTTTCCCATTAGTTGGATGTCTGTTTGCAATGAATATAAATCAAGAAGACTAAACCTGCTTACTGAAATATCTATTTATTAGATTTCAATCAGCTATAATGTGCTACACACAGCAGGTAATAGTGAAGTTCACAACAGAGTGTTTTAACATTGCCAACTGGTGTTTATACATCCTGCTTAAAATCTGTTTGTCATTTGTTTAGAGATTCTTTTTACAGACAAATTGTCAGAAACGCCAGTTAAAATAGGTAAGTACTTTCACAAACACAATAAATTCATCTACCTCCTCATATTTAAACCCAGGATTCAACACATTTAGCAGAGACGATGAGAAAACTGTCATTTAAATTCTTACGGCAAAGAATACAACATAGTGAGTGTCAAACGTAGAAGTTATAAGTAGTATAAAAACAAGACTGGGTTTTCTCTGAGGATGTGGAAACCCAAACTGGTTCTTACACAACCAATTCAGACCTGGTTTTTGGACCAGCCTGGGCCTAACACTGGAACAACTTTTCAAGAAAAGAAAACTTGCAAACACAGAGGACCAATTTAACCTTTTAAACTACTCATTAATTATCTAGTGTGTAATTAGAAAACTAGGGATTTTTCTTGAGAAATAGAATTAGATTACCTAAAATTACCTGCCCTGCCTACCAATAATGGCCAACATCCTAATCAGCCAAATATTTCAGAGATGTTATAAAAGTGACTTCATCTCAAATGAGACATTGCTTCAGGCAACAATCTGGAGGCACTAAACAGCAGGAGCATAAAGAGTCTAGAAAAGGTCCGAACAAACCTCCTATAACGTGTAATAGTCTGGCCTAGCGGTAGGCAGTGATGAGGTCAAACACACGCTGCCTACAGCCACCTTTAGCTTCTTTATTGGGAAGCTGACATGCAGGGATGCACCCTGATCTGCCCGGCTCGTTGTCTTTTGGATCTTTGACATTTACCTAAGTTGCCAGTAATAACGCAGGTGTTAGTGTTACCCTGAAACAGCAGAGCAGCCAGCCATGAACAGGATACTCATCCTGGGGTAACTGCCATTGATTATTTGCTCTGCATGTTCCAGTCTGCTCTCTGCTGTTTCCTGCAGAGATGACTGCTTGGGATGCTATATTTCTCTGTGAGGGCAAGGAAGCATGCAATTGTCCATAAATTGGCACGTGTGATTGGTGAGGAGGTGACTGTCACAATTGACATTCTGTCAATAAGAAGCTTATCACCACTCAGAGTTAAAAACAAGCTAATGTAAATTGTCTTTAAGCTGCGGCCAACCTGGCGGATGCATTTCTAAAGCAGTGGTGGCTTATTACCACTAGATGGCATTCACAAACACAGTGGGAGAATGCTGCTGCTGATTCCTATCTCGGAGAGCATTAGTATTCTGGGGGCTGAGCCTATTAAGTAAAAGGCAATTATGAGGACGGGAAAGAGAAGAGAGGAAAACCGAGGAGAGGAGGATACCCACAGAGCAGCGGCAACAGTGTTAAAGACAGAGAGAAGGAGAGGATGGACAGAGAGCTGGCAGAAATAACAGCCCTGAAGCCAAATGCCTTCTCCAATCAAATGCAGTGCTTGTGGCTATATGAATTTATTAGGCTTCTTAAAAGTATAGTCAAAGAGATAAAATGAAAATTGCATGATATAAACAAAAGAGTACATATAAAATGCTCAATTTTGCATTAATTTGTACCTGTAGTTTCCCAGATAGACTCCATCAGGATTCAGCATGGGGACTATCTTGAAGATCACGTGATCACGGAGGACTTGGGCAACTGGATGATGGCTCACCAGGAAGTCAATGACACCTATTGCACACGGATATAAATTCACACAGACACATACGCAAAACAGCAGGGGGAGGAAAAAAAACCAGGGGCGAGCTTCGCAGTTAATTGAGTTTTGAGAAACAAAAGAAAAAAGAAAGGACGGTGAGGGGGCATCATCAGAATCAGGGGAGGAACGGGAGACGTCAAGCCTAAATCGATGCAAATGGAATGGAGCTGACGACGGTGGAAAAACAGACAGCATGCAGTGGGCTTAAAGCCAAATCATCTAATTCATAATGAGCCTCACACACACAAACAGATAGCAGGGAGCACAGAATGGATGGATGAAGCCTTTTGGGCTATTTAATAGTATAAACGAAGAGGTTCATTGAGTTTACTACAAATATTTTGACATTGACCAGTCTTTAATCTGAACCTGGAAAAATGGACAGGGATTGATGGATGGAAAGAAGGAAGGATAGATGAATGGACAGAAGAGGATACCAGATACTTTTTGTGTGACTTTGATATTCCTCGTGGTTTATTAGAGTGATCGCCCTCGATTAGGTATTAAGAATGAAACTTTCATTCATCTGGGGTGGTTAAACATCCTGAAATGATGTTGCTACATCACTGGACATAGAGTTCATCTTTCTTTTGCACTCAGTAAATATTTAACTTTGCTGAAATACTGAAATAACTTTTCCTTTTAGAAAAAAATATACATTCATTTGTAAATGAATGTACTACAGGTAAAACAGGTACATTTACACACATTTGTGTAAATGTGTGTGTGCTCTTAATGCATCTTAAAAACCAAAGGAGCCAAACGTACGGATTTTTAGCTACAACCTGAATCACATTTGGCTGCAATGTTGCATTTACTAGTCTCACCATCTAATAATGCCTGAGAAACAAATATAGAAATAGTTGCAAGCAGTTCATCTAATGTATTTATTTGTGCATTATAAATACAATGCACAATAAGCCCACAATTGTAATGTAAACTTACAATTTGGGATTCACGTCTTAGAAAGAAAGTTCAAAATCTAATTAATTAATTAGTTAATAATGATGATACAATTTAGAATATGCACAGTAACAAACCATGTGGTGAAGCACAGCTAAGTTTGAACCAATCAAATAAAAGTGACAACCAAATGAAATTATTATTTTACCTTGGCAGACAAAAGAGGCCGGAGACTCTCCGGGGTGAACACGAGCAGTGAGAAAAACCAGCTTCTTCTCCTTCTCTGACCTCACATTTTCTGGGGGGGAAAAAAACAGCAAAAAGTGAATTCAGACTCTGCAGAGGCAGGTTTGAAGTAAGGTAAAAGCAAATAGGGGCATAAAAAAATGGAAAGAGATGGTTTTGTCAATGCATGAAGATGAAGCAGCTCGGGGTAGGGCAATTTGTCATATTAATATGTCTACCATATTGTACTTTAATTAAAGGGGTGGGTCAGAACCCTCAGACTCGGATGTCTGCTTTCACACTGGAGCGCATGAATCAAACATCAAACCAACACTCTGCACAGAATATTCAAAAGTCATGGTGAATTATACATCTACAGGGGTCAGGATGAGGCAGCAACAGGTGTGAGCTGGGAGAGAGAGAAAGCTTCATGCCTGGCTAAGAATTTCTCTCTGGCCTTTGACTTTACAGAGAATGATGGACAGACGCTCTCCCTGTTTCCTTCCCTTCTCATCTCCTTTCTTGGTCCCTATTTGTTTTCCCTTTTTTAAAGGTAAATTCAAACGGTGTAATGTTTAGGAAGGATCAAAAAATGTACACTGGCTCTGATTGGTTGTCTCTGACTGGGAGTGATGCATTTCTGCAAATGGAAATCACAAGGAGGAGGCAGAGGAGCTCAATCACAGTCACATAGTGACTTTGATTTTTTTTAATAAAAGTTACATACTGCAGCTTTAAGACCACAGTGCACCAATCTTTTGATGGCTACTTCCAACATGATTATGCGTCATGTTAAAAAGCTCAACTCTTCTCAGACTGGCTCTGTTATTATGGCAGCGTTAATCCACATGTCAATCCAATATCTCTTTAGGACGTGGAGGAAACAGAGATTCTCATTAAAACTACCTGCAAATCTACAGCCACCAAGTCATTTTTTAATCTATGCCACCAATGAAAAAAGCAGCTCTAAAGTTTGCAGGAGAAAAGTTTTTTTGTGTCTCTGTGTTGGCCTATGATGACCTTACAGATCAGGAAGAGTTTTAAGTTGAAACAGAGAATTTCAGAAGATTTTCTCTCAGAAGTTGGGATCAAAGACCACAAGATATTGCAAATATTAAACTACCAGATTAATCACTCATGGTTTAGTTTACAGTTTGAAGATAATTCCCCAAAAAATATTTAAAAGCAGCACTGCAGACAGGCTAAACAAGCAGCGTCCATCCATTGCATCGCAAGTCCAGTTGAAATCCGAAGAGGTCAAAGTTTTGTTGTTGTGTTTTTCTTTTGCCAGTGTTTCCCTTCTAATCTGCTGTTGCTAATAGATGAAAGTGATTGTGCACCTCATTGCTATACACAAACTTAATATCTTATCGATCCCTTCGCTCTCTTCTGCTGAGCAGAGAAAATGCTAATTAGCAACAGGCTATGCTCCTTTCCTTCTCCTTAATTCCAATTTAACCCCAGAGCAACGTGTGCATTTGAGTCTGTTTAAGTAGTTAGGAGTTGTAAAAAAAAAAAAAATTGCTTTGTTCCATTAAAGTGCTCCGCCAAAGATTTTATTTTGCTTTTTCCTCTTTCTGCCCTTCACAGAGACAAATGGGTTTGCCATTCAGGAGTCTCTGTGGGGCGGAGCAGGCTGGTTGTTGTAAATGTGAACGCTTGCATCTTGACCGAATGCAGGCAGTGCAGTGACTGTGAGGTTTCATCTTGCAGAAATTCTGTCTTGGCCTTAAAGCGGAGGCTACCACACAGACCCGAGGAACAAGAACATAGAAGCGACATGCACAGCAAGCAGAGGAAAGCAGTAAACGGACAGACACACATATCCCTTAGTTAAACCAGGAAGCTGGAGCAGGGGAAGCTGCCAAGGTCCCGACTTCTTTGGGAATCCAGCCATCATGGCCATGCTACATTTAGTCTCAGCCTTAGTGTGCCCTTGCTGCTTCATCAAAACTATCTCTTCCAGCAGGCTCTTGGAGTTTACAAAGGATGCACGCTTTATCCCACATCGCTCCGTGTGTCTGTGTGAGTATGTCTCCTCAGAGCGCTAACAAATGCTCCCCAAGCAGTTGTTGTGTTTATGTGCCTGTATCTCTGCTTTGCTGAGCAGCCAAGCATTGTAGCACAAAATTAAGTCCAACTATTCCATGCAGGCTCCCCACAGCATCCTCAGGGAACCTGCAGAAAACAACAACTATAGATGGAATGAAGGTAATGAAAGACAAAAATAATCATTTTGACTCAGGTGATGGTGGCATTTCACAAGAAAAGGTTGGGGTCAAGTTACAGCTGAGCATCAAGGGCAAAGTGATGCAGCAGCATCTCCTGACCCCAAGGTGGCAGTGAAGATCAAGAACTGGGGCATTAAAGAGAAAGAGAAAGAGAGGTTGACAGAAAAAGAGCAAGTAAGAAAAAAGAAATAGACAAGGTAAGGAATAAGACTGAAGGAAATCTTTCAACACCAATCCCCAAAATCTACAGGCTTTTTCTTGACAGTTTTCAGAAATTGTTGTAAGAGAACAGGAGCAGTAAACAACAACCCTTCAACAATAAATGCTTTCCAAGTGCACCAAGCTAAATGTCAAACCAGCATCACTGTCTTGTCAGCTAGATAAAACACACATTTTGTCACCTAACAGATAGAAAAAAAATCACATTTATTTTTAAAATGATATAAACTCAAGGAAGACTGGAGAAAAACATATGAGAAACTCAAAAGAGCCCTCACAATAAAAAAATAACCTAAATTAATTTACCTACTGATGGTGAAAGAAATAAAAGGAAGAGAAAAGAAAGAAGGAAGGAAAGAAAGAAAGAAACCTTTCTGTTGTTGCACAGAAATGTAAAAAAAAAAAAGAACAAAGACCTGTTGGTCTGTTGTGTCTTACAGAGGAGTATATAAAGCAAAAAATATATAAAAGACAGAAACAGCTCATGAAAACAGTGTTTAAGGAGAAAAGCTGAAGTCGACCCAAACAGGAATATTACTTAATAAAAATAGCCTCAGGTAAGAATTTACCACTCGACTCACCAAAGCCGGTATGTATAAAATATCCATTCCAAATGGCCCTATGGGAAGAAGCAATTGCTTCCCTTGTTAAATCATGACTTAAGCTACATTTGTAAGGAAGATGAGCTCGATTTTACAAGCTAAAACCAGACCTGATTATTACCCAACATACAGATACAATAAATGATTTATATAGGATCTCTTTGATGGCTGAAAGATGTGAAAAGAAAAAGCAAAACCTCTAAAAAAAAATAATTTAAAACAGAAAAAACATTAGCATCTTTTAGTCTAGAGATGTTACAAAACCGTAAAACTTTGGGATGCCAGGGAAAGTGAGAGCCATAATCCAAAAACATGCAGCAGTGGAGAACCTCCCAGGAGAAATTACTGCAACGGCACATTGACTATTAAAACCAAAAGCTCATACAAACAACCCAGGATGACATGTGCAGATCTCTCTGCCTTGGTTATGATTTAAACAATACAAAAAATATTTGGCAAAATGGGAGATATCCAATGCGATCCAAGACTTTTAGGAAAATATTTTGTGGACTGACGAGACAAAAAGGAAACATTGTGTGTATGACCTAAAAGTAACAGAGCATTCACTACCAAACCATCACGCTGACAGTCAAACATGGTGGTAGCAGTGTCAAGTTTTCTTCACTGAGGTTATTAACTCATTTGCCTCCACAGCCAACAGATCTCAATCCAGCAGAGCTCCTCTCTTCATGTGAAGGAATGGAGGTTTCTCAGCAAATCTCCACCAACTTAGGTGACGCCCTCAGGTCAATATGGCTGAACACTCTGAGGGATGTTTCTGAACCCTTGTTGAATCTATGTTCTGAGAATTAAGGCAGTTCTCAAGGCAAATTAGGCTTTGACCTTGTACAATTATTGTGTTTTTAATAAAGTTCCCAGTTAGTATTTTGAGCACTACACAGGGTTCACCAGCTTTTTATTCTTCTCATTCTGAGCCAGTGGATTTATAACACTAAAATAAGAGCATAAAGGAAAATAAAATAGAAAGGAAAAACTGTTATGTAGTGAATTAGTAAATGAGGAAACGTAATAAAAACAGCGATTGTGCTATATTTTGGTTTGTGCACGAAGAATGTACTTCCTGCAGGACTGTTCTCATGCTGCCACTCCTGTGTAGGGGAGTATTTTTTATACAGCAAGTCTTAATGTTTGGAAGTAGAACTGCAGTAGTATGAAAAGTCACTAATGGAGGAGATGAAATAAGTTCATGTTAAGACAGAACTTTTGTTAAATAAATAAGCTTAGGAACATGTTACTGCTTATGAAACCCAATGCAGAATTTTCATGAGTACCGCAGCCGACAGAGGCTCACTCCACATCTAATTATCCATTACTGAGATCCCTTTTC
This sequence comes from Poecilia reticulata, assembly GCF_904066995.2. Classification (NCBI taxonomy): domain Eukaryota; kingdom Metazoa; phylum Chordata; class Actinopteri; order Cyprinodontiformes; family Poeciliidae; genus Poecilia; species Poecilia reticulata. Next base: position 18,451,414 of record NC_088833.1, on the reverse strand, counting down.
TCTGTGATTCCATTGCATCAATAAAGTTATTTATTCAATCTAAAACCTAAAGTTTGAAAATCCTCTTAATAAAATGCAACAACACACCACAGGCTTTTCTATGGTACACACTAGTACTTTTTAAAATTGATCTTAGAGAGGCTTCACCTCCTGGGCACTTCCCTTATCATGAAGTAAATGTAGTAAATCATAACTCTTTTGTAGGGTTTATCGAAACTCTTTCCAGTTGTTCTACAACACACCCCAATTAATCAAATACCATAATCTAATATAATTTAACTTGCATTTTAGTGCTTTACTCATGGCTTTTCCTAACATTGAAGACAATAAAAGCCAATATAGTTAATCCTTATACCACAGTGTGACTTCATGTCCAGGAGATGCTGTCATTTCCTCCTGGAGTTTATGCTACACTCCTTCTGTTCCTTCATTTTATTAAGCGCATTGTGATGCGAGTTCTTCACTGCCTCCTTGCTGATCAGAACAGCTCACATCTTCTGAGTGCCGTCAGAACAGCTCAACACACTGTTAAGGGAAAATAAATATATGAATGAGTGTGCATGTAAAAACTGATGGAAGCTGGGGCGGGGAGCGGGAGGTGGTGGGTGACAATGAGTGAGTGAAAGCAGCAAGAAGCAAAATTTATGCCCACACCTCCAAATCAAAGTGCTCCCTCAGCATTTTTCTCACCTGCCAAAGTCATGCGCCGCGCCGCACGGCGCAGTGCAGCTCATTCTCCTGCCGCTTGCCAGGAAGTGGGGGTAAGAAAAAAAATAAAATAAAGTATGTCAAACTCAGATCAGCTCAGATAAATATGTAAATTATGTCGGTGAAGGAAAATGCTGGTGAATAAAAAAAAAGAAAAATACAACATAAATCAAATGAGTTCTGAAGGTCAGTCCTGATTGTGCTGATCAGCTCTTTCTGTGACAGCCCTCTCAGGAACTTTGGGCCCGCTCTAATAAGTTGTGACTTGATGTAATTAACTGAGATCTTGGTCGTCATTTCTCTTAAGCCTGTACAAAGAAAGCCCTGTCAGGACTTCCTGAAGACAAGGCATATATTTAAAAGAAACTTCCCAGTTTAGAAGAAAATTTAATCAAGAAGATGCTCTTAAATCTCACTTGTGTCTAAATGTTTTTGACATGGACGACACTAAACCGTCCATACAAGTCTTACATAGCATTGATTTTTAAATTGAAGCAGATAAAAACAAAATCTAAAAATCTTTACGGCCCAGTATGCACAGTTGCCCTGTTCATCACAAATAAACACAATTTTTCACTGCAGGTCTCAAAAACCAAGGCCTCCCCATATCCCTGTTCTGCGGATTTTACACTATAATAAATTGGCTTCACTTTGGCGAAATGGCAACAAGCCACGCTCGACGCTCTGCTCGCAGCGTAGCGTCGAGGATGGGGCTGAGCCGTAAATTGTCACTGACGTTGTATTTATACAGAGCCTTGAAACGAGAGGCAGCGCTGCGCACTGACCAGCCGAGTGAGGCTCAATGGGCATCAAGCTGTTACACACACACACACACACACACACACACACACACACACGCACACGCACACACACAGACACACACACACACACACACACACACACCCTCGCTGCACCCGCTGTAACACCACCCTGCTCCCACCTCAAGGACGACCAGACACAGAGAGGCGGAAAGGGGAAAAAAAGAGGCAGGCAGAGAGGGATGGGGCTGTGCACCAAAGTGCAGAAGGCTCTAAAGTGATAAGAGTTTTATGATTCTGTTTTCTTCCCCAGGAATTGACCAGGGCCCTGACTTAAATTTTTGTGTGCTAGCATGTGTGTAGGTGCTGGAGAGCCTGTGGTGTGGTTCAGATTTATTCAGCTCATCTTACTGTGGGGAAGCAAGGGTTCTGCCAAGGCCTCCTCACACATTCATAAAGCATCTCCTGTCACTGAACGCACCGCGAATTACACAGCTAAACCCTTCGAAGAGAGGGGAGGCAGGAAGCTCTTCAGGAAGGGGGGGAAATGACAGAAATATAGATAATTGTTATGTAATAAAGCCTCTGGTTTCTCTGGGACAAACAAGAATGAACATTAATGTACATTACAGTATGGAATGTACATGAATATAAATGGAATGTACACAGACATGGAAAGTTCTTTTGGCAACCCTCGTTATGATGCGTAAGAAAACATTAAAATAAATAGATTTTCACTTGCAGTAGCAAAATGTCATCCTGAAAAATAATCCAGTATTTAATTTGAGAACATTATGCAGCAGGAGAAATAAAATGAATGTTAATAAATAATTACTAAAGAAAATCATGGGCAGCCCAATACCCTAAAACATAAATGTAACTTACATGTATTTATGAAGATTTTGATAGTAAGCTACTGCAGTAAAGTTAGTTGTAAGGCTTTTTACACACCTTTACCATGGGCACCAATTAATACATTAATTTACATTACTAGTGGAAGGGACACAAACAGCAAGATAGTTTCCAATACCAATGCACCAAAACTGATGTAATTGTGATTTAAAAGTGCGCTCAGTCAAATCCAGCATAATCTATTGTTTTGTGGTATCACACCTGGGGAGGGAATCTGTTTTCAAGTGATGTTCTTTCTATTGCAAATAGAAAGTATTTGCTTTGCTTGCTGCAAATTAACCTGATGAAAAATGGCTTGCCATCCTTGCCTAGCTAGCTGACATTTTAAGATGACTTATGACGCGACAGCAGATTGTCAGGGTGAAAAACAAAATTCATCAATCTTCACTCCATCCTGCGACCGGAAACAGGAACTGGAAACCTGTCCAGGGTGTACCATGCCTCTCGCCCGATAACTGTTGAACACTGGCACCCCTGCAACCCTGCAAGGAGCTGATGGACGGACAGATGGACGGACGGACAGAGATGGAAATTCAAAAACTGTTTCAGTGGCTCGTTTGTCTGGACTTTGACTGCTAAGATGTTTTCCAAATATCAGGTGGTTCTTCAAGATGACGGTAATACATTTGCAGCAGGCAATGCAGATGACTGCTAGAGTTCATCTCAGTGGAATAGGCCTGCAGTTTCTTGAGTTTGACGTGGTACAGACAAAAGGATTAAAAACTAATCTGGTAGTCACAAAGTTGAAACGTTAATTGAATTGGATGAGCCACTGATTGATGTCACGACCGATGCAAATCTGAGTTATAATGACGGAAAAGGCATTGCTGTATTTTCTTCTTTTACTTGTAAATTTATTCAATATGTGTGTAACCTCAGCCGAGAGGCAAACTCTCCTAAGATTATTCTACAACTCGTGTGCTGTGCAAAGTCTTGTGTCTCTACTATGAAAAAGACACAAACCAGTGCCAAAAATAAAAGAGGACAAGCTGATGAGATATCTTTTTTTCAGGTGAAGTCACCCCCACATACTCATTTCCTCTATCATGACTATCAGGGTTATGTGCGCAGCTGAAGAGCTCAATCAAAAGCAGAGGTGCTTTGGTCAGCGGTCGGTAAGGAGAGGATTACAATGCCCCACATTGAGACTCTGTGATTGGCATCACATTCAGACAAAAAGTGGAGGAACAGAAAGGGAGGGCAAAGAAAATTGGTTGGCAAAGTGATAAAAGCACTGACTTGAAGGGAGCAGGAGGCGGGGAATAAAAAAGGAAACGATAGAAGGGCGAGAGCAGAGGAAACCCTTGAGAAGGAAGCATGTAAATACGCCAACAGTGTGCCTCTCAAGTGGAGATGAAGAGGCGACAGGACAAAAAAGCTCTGAGCACTGTGTGATTATGGATCAATTTGCTCCAATCAAGCCCCTTATGGCTGGTCCCTGTGAAATGGAGAGATTTCTGTTCCTCAAGGGCAACCGTGATGACAGTGGAGGTCACAGACGATGGGAGTGACAGACTGAGACGCGCAGACAAAGGGAGACGAGTGTTGGAGAGACGGGAAGGAGGGGAAACAAGGTGCTATCCCACCATCAGTATTCAGGCCTGAGCTGAAGGGCTTTCTAATTATGTTAATGGGGAGATGGTGGTGAAATGCAGGCCTTTGGCCATCATTGACCACACAGCAGAGAGCTATCACTGTGAGCTGTGGGACTATTTGGGTGACATAGATGAACACACTATGACCATCATATTAAATTCCCTACCACAATATTAAAGAAGAGCTGCTCTCTTTGATTCACAGCTTCTAACCTTTTAAAACATGTATTCAGATGTGAGTTCTGCTGTAATGGTGATAACACCCAGCAGTTAAACACCCTGGAGTGCTCTTGTACATCACTACAGCAAATAGCAGCTTCAGTCCACAGAGCAAAAAGCTGCTACATTCACACCACTTTCAATTGGTCCTTTTTCTAGGACATGCGTTTAACTTACGTTAATATAACTATATAGGTTTTAATAGCCTATTTACATAGAGTAAAAGACAACATTTCACAGTTTAACTCCAGTGGGGACAGAAATCAGTCAGGAAAGCCAACATTATGTATTTTATAGCTTTAAGACTGAAAAATTATCAAAGAGTGCATCGGTTATTTTGACATAATGAACATGAATTCATGAATATACGCTCTTAACCACTGCAGAGTAGCTGGGGACATGTCAAGCATGGAGCCCATCTGTGAAAGATTATGTATTCAAACATCATAGCACGAATATTAGAGATGCACAGAGAAACCAGATGGTGACCAGAATCTGATGATTTTCAGCTTGATCGCTCCGAACTGATGAGGAGCCGGTCAGAAACTCAAAAGTCAATTTTTTCCCCCCAATTAATGAAATAGTCTTGCTGAGTGTTATGAAGTTAAGCTGACAACTCTCTTTAGTGTGGATTAGTGTACGTTACTGAATGAAGAATGGTATTTTTAACACTATTCCTCTATCGTCTGATATTGTTGTTCTACAAGAAAAATCTGAATCAGATTAAAACTTTACCAGAACTTTCCAATTTCTTGATTGTAAATTGGCTACACATAATCAAATTGCTTACGATAAGAAAAGTCTTCGCACGTTACTGTATCAGCAGGGTGCAGCACGATCAGCATGGGTACATTTCCTTAGTTACGTCATATATCATCCTCCTAACGCTCCTCCTACTGCGCTACCAAACTGTGGGTAGAAAATGGGCTGTTGCACATGGCTCATTTATGTATTCAAGAGTATGGCATTAAAAGGACAAAACTGTAAATGTGCAAAATACTGAACAGGTGAAATGGCCACCCTATTTTAATACCGACAATGTCTAATTATGTATCCTGCCTGAAACCATGTTGGCCTACTCTGTAGAGGGTGTGAAATTACGGAAAATCAAACTGACTCTTTTGTAACATCTGCTAAAACCAATCCTGAATTGTCAGACAAGCCACTTTCCTAACAAATAAGAATCTAGGAGACCTTTTTTTCTATGATTACAGCCTGTTCATCTTTATTCCTTCAGAGCCAGTAACAGCATCAGGATTTTCTTCATACACTTTAGATGCCACCCATATCTCCTAAAGTCTCACGCTGTTCTCTAAAAGCCCTCTAAGTCTTCAGAATTACTGTGATAGACAGTCAGCATAAAGGGCATAACAGAGATCCACAAACACAGAGACAAAGCGGGAGCTCTGTCAAGTATCAAAAGCAATAGGCCCCTTTTAGCGATAGGATACGGACATCTGGAGCAAAGTCAGAGGCGGAGATTGCTTAGGGTTTCAAGGCATTGGTCACAGGCCTTTCGGAAACCCTGACTCCTCTCTTGGCTTCAGAAAATGATGACAGGAGGAGAGGCACATAAAAAGGAGGGATGGCTGGTCTGCGCGCAGCATGATACAGAATCAGAGGCAGCCAGTAATAGCCTTTTTTGAAGAATGCACCACTGAACTTTAAGGGCCGTCTTGCTTGAAAGGACAAGTTACAAATAGGAAGAAAGGAGTGAGAGAAATGATTTCCCTGGGATATACCCCCCGCTGTGCTGGCCTATCGCCACACCACACTGTAAGAGCGCATTTGTGCGCATGTGTGCATTGGAGCACGTACGTGACTGTGTATTTGCAGAACGCAATCAACTACAAAAAAAAAAAAAAAAGGCTACATGTGCACAAACTGACACAAAATACATGACCATGTCCCTCTGCGTCTGATAAAACGAGAGGTTGGAGCCTGGTCCTGAATATCAGTGAGATGGCAGAAAGAAGCTGTAACTAAAACTAATTTGACACACTGTGCAGATGGGGAGTCCAATGTACAGACACAACTGATGTGTAGTTCTTTATTGCTTTGTCTCTTCATACCTATCAATAATTTCTGAGACACAACGAAGCAGCTGGGCTGAGGCAAACAACCATAGAGCATCCCAGCTTTAATAACCACACTCATGCCTCCTAGCTATGTCTTTGAGTCAGTTTTTCTTTTTCCGCTTCTGGAAGGTCCTACCTAAAGCTTTCTACCTTGTCCATAGCTACACCAAGTTTGAAATCAGACTTCTTCTCTGTGGTTTTGCTCAAATTATTTGTTATTGTTTATTTATTGTTGACTGAATGCGGCGTGTGAGCGTGCGTTGCACGGCTCGCCTCGGCCGGGGCGGCAGCGGCAATGTCATTCAGCAGTTTAGTAACAGTCCATTACCTTGTTAATACCAGTCTAATGGGCAGTCTGCTATTTTAAAAACACAGCCATGTTTGTGCCATTAACAACCACTTAGTGCTCGACTCGAATCAACAGGCCGCTGGGACGCACCAAAACAACATTAAAAGCAACAAAAGACAACGTGATAATATGCACTCTTCATTAACAAAAAAGGCTGAGCACATTTCTTCCTTAATTTGCACATGAAAGAGCTCCCAAATGTGGAAAATGTTAGAAGGAGTATTGTATGGTAAAGCAGTTTTGTTTTCTTGGTATTATACCAGTCTACAATTTAGCAAATGGTCTAAAACATCTTAAGTGGGTCAATAGAAAGAAAGAGTTGTGTAGGTTCGACATATTCTGAAATGCGAAGTTACAGGATGAAACTGCTTCATTGTAACATTTATACATCAACTCCCACCATTATGTCTATGGTGGGAGAAATACTTCGCCTTATTAAAACATGAACTCTGTGAACGGTGCTTTGCTGTGTGCGCATGTGGTGCCCCTGTAGTTTGGGGCACCAAAAGGCTCAGTGGTACAGCGGATGCTTCATATGCAGAGGTTGCAGTCCTCAGTCATCCTCGCTTCCATTCCCAGCCCCAGACCTTTAGCTGCATGTCTTTCCTCTTCTCTCTCTCTGCCCAGATGCAATGAATAAAGTCTACTAGTGAATCATAAACCTTGGGGAAAAAAAACCTTTAGTTCAAGAATGTGGTGCCAGCCAAGTTCAAGTGTGTGTGAAAGTAGATGCAGTGATACTTTTGGCAATATAACACTTTTCACTGTGCATGTTTATATTACCTAAATAAATTTCCAAGAGACTCATCAATTCTGTACGATAAACACAGGTTTAACCCCACACTAAATGTTAACACACACACACACACACACACACACACACACACACACACACACACACACACACACACACACACACACCTTATGGCTGAGTCTTTAAATCAAAATGTAATGAATTACATTACAGGGCCTTTGTCTACTCGAGGAAGGTGGCTCTCCTTGAATTGTAGGAAAAGATTGATGCCCTCACAACATGGCTAACACATAGACATAAATCAAAAGATACAGGGTTTTGTTGCCTCTGCTTACCCCCAACAGCAGTATTTTGCCACTGCTAGTGCAGTTTCTGACACTTTTATCCCTGACAATTGTGTGTTATACTGAGGGTTGCACTCTGTGTTCTCACATAAGAAAAAACAGTGTGACATTCAGTCAGTGAAAATGGCTCCAACAGTGTGCTGTCGAAAAGAGTTGTGTTTTCCTACAGAAACTGTGAGGACTGGTCAAAACGCTGGAAGAAAGAAAATCAGTGATCCACACAAACCTTGAATCCACACCTTTAAAATGTATTCAAGAAACAACCAACATCCTGAAATCACGTTTCACGGTGACATACATATGTTAGCATTACGCTAAAACCATTTTTCATTCATAAAAGTATTTACACCGCCTTGAATAAATATGTGTACATTTTGAATTTTGTCACGTTTATATTTTAAAACCAAAGATCTTAGAATATTTTATACAGATATTTTGTGATAGACCATAGATTGAAAGTGTCTGTGAACATCCATTTTGTATACTATTGGATTTAGGTCTGGACTTTGACTGGGCCATTAAACACATTTTGATCTAAATTATTTCATTGCAGCTCTGATGCATGTTTACTGTCGATGTCCTGCTACAAGCTGAACCTTTACCCTCTAAAAAGTTTTCTTCCAAAATTGTCCTACATTTTATTCCCTCCATCTTCTCACCAGTTCCTGAGGAAAAGCCTCCCCACAATATGATTCTGCAACATGTACGTCTCACTGAGAGGATGGGGTGTTCAGGGCGAAGTATCGTATTCATTTTACTCCACATGTGGCACTTTGCATGAAGCCAACAAATTTAAGCTGTTCTGTTCTTGACCAGAGCATCTTAAGCTTTTGTTGTTTGGCGGGTCTTGATGGTTTGCAACAAATTGCAAAGACAATATTAAATGGATTGTTTCAAAAGTGGCTTTTTTGTTGCTCATCTTCAATAAATGGCCACGTTTATTGGCCATTTTATTGAACTATTACACTAGGTAATAGTTGCTGCCATGTCAACAACTATCACTTATGCGCAGTAGAACAAGTAGTTGTTGTTGTGCTGTTTATAGATTGTCTCACTTAGACTGTTTCTCTGGAGCTACCCTGGCCTGTGAATTTATTACCAATCTTTGTGTGGATGATAGATTGAACAGTTATCTATGACATGAGCTTAGGATATTGTTTTATGGGCTAGTTTTCCTTTCCACTGTCACCACATGCACACTATCAGGAATCACTGTAAAGTTAAGGATTTGATGAAGTTGAGCTTTCGTTGATAGAAACCTTTTTATCAATTGGCAAAATAAACTAAACTTAACCATATTGTTTTATAATTAGCATAGATTAGGACTGCATATGAATGACATTGAAGATCTATAAGATTGGATTAAATTGACTACAGTATGTAGAATGGATCTGTTTGTGTATTTTTTTGGGGGACAAAATTACAAACATCAAAAATAAAGAAAAAGAAGGGGTGTGAATATTTTTTGCAAGACTACGTATTTCAGAATCCGTAGCTTATTTCCAAACTTTTGAATGAAGTGTGGGGAAAAGAAGCCCTGGAACGTTCTCACAGTCAATTTGGTTGCATCAATCTTTTAAACAGACTTTGAACTTGGCTGTGGCTGTGTTCAGCTCTTTAGTGATTTCCAAAGCTTTCAGCTGCTAATTGGGGTTCCTTCTGTCCTTTTTTCTCCTTTAAACACAGACTCATTTCAGAAGCTCATGAAAGCAGATTATTTTGGATTGCTTCTTATTCTTTAGCATGTTTAAAATGGTTTGTAAAGTATGAGCCAGTTTTGTGGTGTCTGCTCCTTACTGATTTCTGTTATGTGGAACAGGATTGATAATTTCAGTGAGTCTCTAACTTAGATAGCAAAAAAAAAATACATATATATATATCTCCCTAAAAAAGGTTCAGTGAATTCCATTTTTCAGCAAATTGACAAATAAATTGAGCTTGTTAGTGCACAAAACAATTTATTTCTTCTTATCGAATTAATTTAGGAAAACATTTGAATTTTAATTTGCAGAAACAACAAAATATCTTCTCGCAATGCCACTATCAGGCCAGCACAACTGTGGTACAGATGCATGAAAGTAATTAACTCTGCCACAGTGCCGTGGAAAATCCTGGGGACTCGTAGCTGAAATTCATCTCACTGTGGGGAACAAAGTGGGGAAAATATTAAGAATTATTTCTATAACGCAAAATTAAAAAAGTCAATAAAGAAAAATCCACAAGAAAACAAAGCTTTGGAAAAGAAAGTTTTCATGATGCTTCCTACATTTGGTACATATTGAAAATTTTTAGCTACTACCAGGGAGAGTTTTTTTTTTCCTTTTTAAAAGGCAAAAGGTATCTTTCAACTATTAAGTTGTTTTATTTGTGATTTTCAACCTGGAAGGGCCAAAGCAAACGACTGACCTTTCTCCTGTTTAGATTAATTTACTATGTTGCAAATAAGCAATGCTTATATGATGATATTGCTTTCTAAATTTCATGTCTTTATACTCAGATTAACACCTATGAGGGGGGGTTTATGTTTTGCTTTTGTTGTTAATCTGACCATCCTTTAGTCAATTTCAAAAAATGCAATGGATTTTAAACATCATTATGTTTTGAGGAAAGACCAACCGCTAACATACTTTTTTGCAATAATTTTGGTCATGCTCTGTCTAGCCAGAAGTCGCCACATTTGTCTGTTTTGTGATCGAAAGCAAACTGCAGTAGTCTGATTTCAGCCAGCTGATTGGCAGTGCGTAGCGGCAGGTGTGAGAGGACTTTTCTACTCTGTGCTTATAGAGCATGGAGAAAACTACGATTACTCAGAGACTTTAACTTGTATCTCATTAAAAGGACTTTAAAGTGTAAGAACTAGTTTTAGTTTTGGAACCAAAGCTGTTTAAAACCTTAGTGTATCTTGATGTTAGTAACACTAAATACCTGAATGTGAACTAATAAAGTTTAATCATTTGTAGAATAGTTAATATTTAATTTGCTAAATTTTACAGTTAACATTGGTCATCCATTCATTTTTTTTTTTAATTTAAACTTCCCTCTAGTGCCTGTTGTATTAGTCAGTTGTGAATTATAAAAGAAAACGGAAAATATTCACTGGGGAAGCTGGGTAAAATGGGGCGTGACAGACTGAATTAAAATGCAGCGAACGCCAAGTGAATACAGACGTTCAGTTGATGTATAATTCAAGTGATGAAAATAAACTTTTAGTTGTGAAATTAAACAAGAAGTGAAACACTAATTCAGCTCATCACATCCCTCCTCCTGATTGGCTTGCCTGATGCAACAACTGTGTGATGGTTGGTTTAGGATTAACAGGGTTTCCATGACAACATGTTGAGTTGTGTTGGAACGCAAGCGTGTGTGTGTGTGTGTGTGTGTGTGTGTGTGTGTGTGCGTGTGTGCGTGCGTGCGTGTGTGTGTGTGTGCGTGTGTGTGCGTGCGTGCGTGTGTGTGTGTACTTGTTTGAAGTGGCGGGTTTTTTTAACAGCTTTGATCAGGGAAATGTTTGTAGTGGGGGGAAAACCTGGAGAACAAATACGATTTTAGAGAGATTAGCAATCTGTGAACAGACACACACTCTCTCTCTCTCACACACACACACACACATGGTGGAAGGGCTGTGAAAAAGTCAGCTTTCAAAATGAAATCAGCAACACAGAGACAGACAGGTCCTGAGCAGAAAATTACACTATTTCTATCCTTCTGCTGTGATGGAAAATAAAAAGTAGCCATATCTGCTGACTGACATGTCGGCGTTCTTTGCCTCTCCTTCACACCCGGCATGCTCATCTGTTTCAAGAAACACACCAGAACAAGTGATCCACATCACAGTCTGTTTGTGTGTGTGTTTGCTTCACACCTGCAGGTCAGGTTAAATCAGTGCTGAGGAGATGCCAGGTGAGTGCTTTAGCAGCAAAGGTGTGACCACCTCCCCACGCTCCTCCATCAAGCTATACTAAGAAGCATTTGAGCCCGTGTGTCAGCAAACTCTATGAGCGCGCACGCATGAGAGGACAAGTCAAATGGGCGCACCAGGAGCTGTGATTCAGACAAATACATCCTCACCGCTCGAGCTGCTCCCAGCCCCAGCCCAGATGGACAGCACCATATCGCTTCTCAGAGCCACAAACACATTACTCAGTCCCCAAGGTGGGAGGATAAGTCATCCGCTAAGGTCACAGGGAGGTGTTGTGTCTTTTACTGCAAGTAGTTCGGAGTTTGAAAAATGGAGCTACGAGCCTGTAACAGTAGCTGCACAATCAGAATGATAGAAGGTGGCAACACGCTGAAGAAATCCATAAAGTAATCTCCCTCTGATGGGCCTGTCCCGGGCATCTTATGTTAAGAAAAGACGGATACTTTGTTATATTTTATTCTTAGAAATAACTTATCAGCTTTAGCAACGCATATTGAGGAAAAAAAAAAACAACACTTTGTCTCCTCAGAGATGGCTGGATTTTCAAATGTTACCTGCACAACATGTGAGCTTGAAATATTGTTTATCGGGCCTGAGCAGTAAAACGCATCAAAAGACCTACTTTGTGATCTCAGCAGATATTCTGAATAAGTTGCCGTAGTGTCCACTCAATTTGCAGGGAGATGTGACTTTTGGGCCTGGAGTAATATGTTCCAGTCAACCTCAAGAGAGTGATTTATTTAAATCAAAACTCTAAACACAATGGAAGTTGTAAACAAATTAAGTGTCCTTGAGAAAAGCTGAAGAGCTTTTCATCTTAAGGAAACCAAGCCCGTTGTTTCAGAGAGGAACGTGGGTGGCACCCTGTGCAGCTGAGAACAGGGTAACTAGGATTGGTGCCTCATGAGGACCTCATTGCATATTATCTCATCCATGGAGAATTTCTAGGATATTTAATTGGTTGGGAGCATGGCGACGGAAAGAGAGGCTCATCCAAAGCATCATTTATTCAACAAACCATCACAACACCGTCATTCTTTGTCAACTTTCAGGTAGTTTAGTGTTTTTGTGTTTGTTTTCTTTCACATTTGTAATCTACAAAAGTAGATCTAGAAAAGAAAGGTACGCGTAATATTGTCACTCTAGACTCATAACCTACTGACAAGACTGAAGAAAATCTAAACAATGTGCAGAAAAGAGCTAAATAAATTAATGTTGCACAAGGGTTCATCTCAGCCAAGTCAGTTTTTAATGAGTTTGCTTAATTTGCTTAATTTTAAATGTAAAAGATCACTAATTGCTCAATATCACATTAAATGTGTGCAGCGCATTGTGTAATCTACTTTTCCCTGTTATTCAAAGGGGCTGAGTGAGGTCAAGAAACAAGGGGCTGCGGCGGCCCAATCAAACCCTGAGAAGGAAGTCCAGGGGGAGCAGCCTGGAAAATGGTGATGCAATATTAATTGGCAAAGGTGCGTGCCACGGAGCGCAGGGCTGTGCAGGGTTTGTCTCTCAAAGGAGAAGCTGTCAGGAGAGGCAGAAGACAGACAGGATGAGTCTCTGACCTTGTCTGTCAGCTGGTGGAGAAGAGGAATGCTGGGAAAGGAGACCTACTGACACTAAGATCAACACTTTGCCAGTGTATGGCAAGCCTTCAGGGACAAAACAGAAAGAATGAGAGACACACACACACATAATCTACATAAAATTTTACCTAACTTGTATACACTACAAAAGAATGATATATGGCTGTATGAAGGCACTATTCCTGCTTTACAAATCACAGTGTAGTTTAAAGATGCCATCATTAAAATGTCACAATTTAATTTCACCGCTGCCAGTGTCGAGACACAGCCGAGGTTTTAAATGGTTATGACTTTAAACCTCCTGTTCTACAGCTGGAGTTTCAGTATTGAAAACAAGGATCTTGCTCTAACTCAACTCTTTAATAGTTGAGCTTAAGTTATTACTGAACTTAAACAAACAGCTCATCTCAGACATTGCATTCCTCACAGTTGAGCTAAGAAACTGCAATAAAAAAAACAGCCAGTACTTCCTATTTTACAAAATAAAAGCACTTTCTGCAATAGTTATTTCAAAATAAAATAATGTGCGTGCTCCATTGCATCCACTGTATTTTACCCAGAAAACAAATTGTTGTTTTAAATCACAAATCCACCTTAAAAATAACCAAACTGAACATCTCACAACACTTCCAAACCAGATGCCAGAAAGAACGCTGACCTGACCAATTCACTCCAGCAGACATCTCTGTTAAGAAAAAAAATCTGTGTCGATTCAACAGATGTTTGTCAGCAAACCAGCTTAACAGAAACACTGGCTGAGCCTCGGAGGTCCTACAATTAGAAAGTTGTGGGTTTGATTCTCCAGCTTCTTCCTTTCAAATATAGATGTATGGGTATGTGCATGTTTACAAGTGAGTGTGGGTTTAGCGTAATGTGCTTTGATTTGTCAGTACCAATAAAGCACTACATAGATTAATTCCACTAAAATTTACAATAAAGAGAAAATTGGCCAAAAATAGAAATGATTTTGTAGCAAGTATTTTTACTTAAACTATTAGCAGGTGTTTATCCTAAAGTCTGTTTATCCAAAGCAGATAAATATGTGGTAGAGAGAACACTAATACAACTAATAATCAGTAACATCCAGACAGTAGGTCATTTGCAATTAGTAATTTTTTATCTTAATTTATTTCCTTCTTTTACTTCTGATAGAGCTAAATGAATAATACTAAGAATAACTGTTTCTTTTCTTTGATAAACAACTTTGGTTAAAAATTTTGGAACCATTGTATTTTTACTGAATTGTAGTACGCATGGCGGCCTGTTTGATTCGGTTTCATTTGGTTTCTATTTATAAGCAAAAAGACAACACTGTTTCAAAAGAAGGTCTTTAGAAACTAACCAAAATAACTCGCTCCCTGAGCTAACTATGCTTACAAAGTTGGGTGGCCATAAAACCAAAAAAGATACAAAGAAAAAATACACAATTCCATTTTATTCCTGATGGACTTTTGATGCTGTTGACCTGAAGAGTGAGTTGTGCAACACAAGCATGTGGGAGAGAGAAATGTGTCACTTGAGGATGCAGAAACAATGGACACATGTCATCTCCAATTAACCCCCTCCCATCTGTCTGTCTCTGGTTCTCTTTTCACTGTTTAAACTGTAAACATCGTCACAAAAAATAGCCTTCGCTCAAGACAAGGGACCTTTCCGCCTCCCATGTGCCTGATTAAATTCAAAGTTTTTTTATTAATATTTGATTTAATTATTCCCTGTCACATTAGATATGATGCATTAAATTATTATTACCGGCGCATTTAATAATTCAGGCTGCCAAGCCGTGTGTTTCGCCGACAGTGCCGTGGAGTGCTCTGACCTGCTACGGAGCGCCCTCCAGGGACGCCGTGGAGATCTGGCTCCTCCGCAGGCGGCAACAAACCCGCCTTTTTGCTAGGAGGTCGAAAACAACTAATGAATTCAAAAGAGACAAACCCATTAAGCTGTGGGCAGACTTCATGTGCATTGCAAACTTTTACAGTAAACTAATACCCATATCTTTTTATCTGAATTAACCCCAGGGTAATCTTGGTATCAGCGGAGGTTTTAGCCACGCAGAAACAGAGAGTTGTTAGTTCCTCTGCCAAAGACAGAGTGAAACATCATGCCATGATGGTATTGTTCTGACAAATGAGTCTCTGGCTGCACTCTGGTCTTGGCATTCACTTATGAAATAATTCATCAGTCCAATTGGCTCTCCTGCCTCGCCTGCTGCACAGCTGCACCCTTTCTCTTACTTGTGGCATGCATAAACTCAGCCACATCGAGGAGAGATACAGGTAAAACAAAAGGGATTACATGCCACATCTATGCCGCTTCTCAGGGTTCCCATCCTGTTTTTTTTGTTTTTTTTTACCCACAAGTCTTTTTTAATTCATCCTCAACACCTCGCGTTGGATCCTTTGCTGTGCTTCCTCCCGTCTCTCCTCCTTCCTCTCTTCGCCCCCCGTCTGAGATCAACACCTTGCCGAGTGCAGGTGCAAGGCTGCCGGCAAACTGTCAGCTTGAGTCTCCTTTACTTAAACACACACGCACTCCCGCAGCTTGGCTCCAACACAGGCGATTCCCACTCTTTGAATTGGTCTCCACACAGCGAGCTAGATTACAGTCTCACTGTCAACACGTAAAGAAAGACTAGCAGTGAGTGCGCTAAAGGTTGGGAAACACTTGCTGGGCACATGGAAGGAAAATAGATTCTTTCAAGATAAAACAATGAAACACCCGTGTTTCTACTGTAGCTCTGAAAAAAAAAAAAAAAGCGGAATATTTTCCAGCACACCACTGCTGCATCTTATGTAAAGGTTTCTATATCTTTCATCACTTGATAATTCCCACTAATCCATCATAAATGCCTACCAGATTAAAATTCAAAGTAATCTCCCATATTTCACCAACGTGTTTCTTCTGACTAGAAGTAATGTTACAGTTTTGGGAAAAGTTTATGAGACTTCTTTTACAAAGCTGATTAAAAATGCTGAGCAACAGGTGAGGGAGAGGCACCACTGCTACTGATTAAGACTGGGTTGTCACAGATCCTTCAAGATGCTGAAGTCTCACATGTTAACCATCTGAAAGTTACATTATCAGTACAGTGATGTTACTGGACTACTTGTCAGTAAGTTACATTGATGAATAATTTGTTATTCTTATGAAAAATCGACATTCATTTATATCTGTAAAGTTAAAGCCACTCATTTTATAGATTAATATTTCCATCACAAATATAAAACAAAATGTCAGAACCATCAGAACGTTTTTTTTCTGTCATGAGACATTATTTAGCATCATATTCTACAGATCAGCCTCTGTGTGTTATATCTAATGTAAAGGTATAACACAAAGAAAGCTGATATAGAGCAACTTCTGCAGTTGTAACAGCCTCAGAGATTTAATAAGGATTAAGATCAACAACCACAAAATGACTAAATACTAAACAGTCAAAAAATTTTATATTTGTTCAGATTATATGCATATGTGATCTTCTGAGAAACATTAAAATGCAAAAACCAAAACCTCCACACACACACATGGCCTGAGTGGTGACCTCCATCGCTGCGGACAAGAAGATGGTGATGGTCTGCATCGCCCGGGGTCATCTGACAGCTCCAAACAAGACGCTCATTAACACCAGCCCATTAACAGCACCTGCTGGCAGAGGCTGGTGTGTGCAACTGTGTGTGTGTGTGTAGGTGTGTGTGTGTGTGTAGGTGTGTGTGTGTGTGTGTGTGTGTGTGTGTGTGTGTGTGTGTGTGTGTGTGTGTGTGTGTGTGTGTGTGTGTGTGTGTGTGTTGGCACAGGTGAATTAACAGGACATTTCGCCTGTATACACGCAACACTAACGGGACATTTTGAATTAGTGGGACAGTGCCGATGTCCTCATAATTCTTGCAACGTAAAAATGATTGGAGGGGGTTTGAATGGATGCCAAAGGGTTAAATTCCAAAAATCAGGCAAAGTCCCAATAATTCACATTTACAAGACATTTGTGTATAACCTGTGTATCGATATTGCGCCCCTGCTGGTAACTTTGGGTATTGCACTTGCTCATGAATAATTCACACACGTGTATCTTTTTAGACACGCTGATTGGCCAGCATATGGGGGTCCCTGTAATGAAGGTTTTTGTGGGGAAAATGTGTGTTAGATAACAATTCTCCTAAAAATATGCTACTTTATTGAATGCAAATCTGACTAAATTAAAACACTGATTATTTTAGAGGTACTAAATCTGTAGCTCGCTGTTGGGTGATTCATTTCAACAAAGTTAATCTTTAATCTATGGTTCTATAGTATACTGAAGGATGAAAGAGGATTAATAATATCGAGACTAAAAATGTCAGTGGCCTAATGATATGGTATTACTAAGCATAGCATATTTTGGATTGTAAATTAAATGTTAAAAGATAGCTGTTAATAAATATTGGGGGATTGGAAGATAATTATCAGATGCAAATGTAATAGTTTAGGTATAGGGACAAACCTTATCCAACTAAATCCTAACCTACAGTGATGCAACTCACTAGAGGTTGCAGATTTAACGAGAAAATGTTAATTTTACTAAGAAGAGACTTAGACTTGTAAGAGGTTATGTGAACATCTCTGGATAACACCTTTTTATCCATATATACAGTGAATGTGGAAAGTATTCACACGCTTCACTTTTTCCATGTTTGGCTATGTTATAACTTTTTTCCAAATTATATTAATCCCTTTCCTCAAGATTGATAACCCAAACGTCCTATTATGACATGATGTGTGAAAGTGTGATTTTTGCAAACTAACTAAAAACAGAATTACTAACAAATTACATTTACATACATAAGTATTCACAGCCTTTATCATGAAGCTCAAAATAGAGGTATTTTTACTGATAATTGCAGAGATTAAGTTCTACAACTTAAATAGAGTCCACCTGTAATGAATTCTGTTAATTTGATTAGATCTGGAAAGGCACACACCTGTCTTTATAAAGTCCCAAAATGGACAATGTTTGTATGCAAACACCAAGCATGAAATCAAATACATTGTCGGTAGACCTCAGAGACAGCATTGTTTTGAGGCAAACATCTGCGGAAAGATATTAAAAATTTTGTTGCTTTGAAGTCACCAATGAGCTCAGTGGCCTCCTTCATTCATAAATGGAATCAGTTTGGAACAACTAGGACTCTCTTTAGAGCTTGTTGGTTGTCTAAATTGAGTGATCAGGAGATAAGGGCCTTAGTCAGGAAGGTAACCAAGTACCCTATGGCTACTCCAATGTTCCTCTTTTGATAGAGGAGAACCAAGAATCCGACCCCTGGCTACAGAAGTTGGCTCTTGGGATGTGGAATGTCACCTCTCTGGTGGGGAAGAAGCCTGAGCAGGTGTGCAAGGTTGAGAGGTTCATCTAGAAATAGTCTGTCTTACCTGCTTATTGCCATGGAGTTGGAATTGATGATGCCATCATACACCTGCTTTATCAAACCCACTGTCATCTGGACAAAGCAGGCAGCACTTTGATGATCATGTTCTTTGATTTCTCAAGTGCATTTAACACAATTCAGCCTGATCTGCTCTGTGAGAAACTCCAGAAGACACAGATGGAGCCCTCAACAATCAACTGGATCTATGACTACCTCACAAACAGACCACAGTTTGTGAGACTGAAGGACTGTGTGTCTAACCAGGTGGTCAGCAACACAGGAGCTCCACAGAGCACTGTACTCTCACCATTCCTTGTCACTAGGTACATGTCATTCTTCCAGCATGTCTGACTTGTGTCACCTATGAAAATACTCGAATGACTCTGCAGTTGTGGGATGTATCAGAGATGGACAAGAGGCCGAGTACAGAGAGCTGGTGGACTGCTTTGTGGCATGGTGTAGGGACTATCATCTCATCCTGAATGTAAACAAAACAAAGGAGATGATTGTTGATTTAAGGAGAAACAGGATCAGATCAAGCCCCATTTCCATCATGGAAGAAGAAGTGGAGGTGGTTGAGGAATATAAATACCTTGGTGTTCAGCTAGATAACAGACTAGACTGGAAACTCAACAGTGAAACTGTCTACAAGAAAGAACAGAGCAGACTGTATTTCTTGAGGAAGCTAAGGTCCTTCAAGATTTTCAGCAAGATCCTGCAGATCTTTTATAAGTCTGTTGCTGAGAGCACCATCTCCTCTGCTGTCATCTGTTGGGACAGCAGCATCAGAACCAGGGACTTAAAAGGCTCACCAACTTGATAAAGAAGGCTGGTTTTGTTCTGGGGATGACTGTCAAAATTCTGATGATGATGATCCACAGAGGGATTTTGCATAAAAACAAAAAACGTTTTAGACAATGCTGACCATCCTGTTATTTCAAACCCGAATCTCTTCAGCCAGATGTTTCTTCAGATTGGTTGTAAAACGGACTGCTACAGGAGATCTTTCTTGGCCACAATCTATCATAACTCTTTAATTAAATTAGTTACGTCAACATTTAATTTCCTTTTTGAATGAGCAAACTATGTTTTAATTTCATTGAATACAAACCCAATGAGATCAAGATATACACCAGAGGTCACTAATAGGCGGACCCTGGTCTGCATCTAGACTAAATTTCTGTCTCATGCAGACCCAAAACTGATACCAAAACAAAAATAACAACCTAAAATCTGTCTGTAAGGACTGATCCTTACACTTTCTGGCACCAAAGGGCTACTGTCCTCAAAGCTTTCACAGCTCTGAGGTAAGTAGCCCTGCAAATCTTAATTATGTTTGGTTCCACACACAACCATGAGCCAGCTTTCTCCACAATTAATATTATAAAAACAAAATATTGTTCCTGGCTCACCAATGAGCACATCCACACATGCATGAGAGACTGGTTCTGACATCATTCAAGCACAGGTTAAAATTCTGGCATGACAAGCGCAAGCGCTCACTTCTGTCACCAAAAGCAAAAGAAATAAGTGATCTAAGTCTGAAAATGTTCAGTTATTAAATCTGTTCATTTTTAAATAGTTTAAGTCCAGATGGTAAACAAAAATATAAATCAAGCTTTCTTCAATTTGTTTTTTCTGAGGTCATTCAAGACCTCAAAACATGCAGTTTTCTTGTTTTACTTAGGTTCTTCTTTTGACTTGACATTCTACTTTTACTCAGTGAATGAGAGAACATCAAACATGAGAAATCAGACATACATATTCAGCTCCCTGTTTCATGACAATAAATATTGTCAAAAAGTACTTGAATATGACAGAATTCATTTAATTTGAAAAGCAAATCAAGGCATGCAACGCTGAAAAAACTACCCAGCTACTATATATATATATATATATATATATATATATATATATATATATATATATATATATAATTTTTTTTTTTTTTTTTCCAGACCTTGGTATCATGAAATATTGCCGAGATATAATGAATTGAATAGCCCTGATATACACAATTGCATATACTATATAACTTTGTTCACTATGGAAATGACACCTGTAACAATTTTGGAAATCACTTTCATAAAGGTCTAAGGTAGTGGATAAATAATTAATATATAACAAAACCTAGTGAATGATTTGTTCATCAAAGAACACCTAATTGGAGAGAATAAAAGGGGTGGAGCCTTAACCCCTCCCCACCTGTCATTTTCCTTCCAAGACTGATGTTGCGCTCTCTGCAAGGAATGTACAATTATACTGCGGTGCAACTCGGACGGATGTGGAGAAGTATGTAGGTAAGTCTTTCTTAAAGTGATTTGAACATAAGCAAGGTTGGCAAAGTTTTACTGATATTTGCAATGTGACCGACATATATTTTCATGCAGCACGTCCTAATTAAGGCACCGCTAATGAGCAAAAGCTAGCTTGTGTTGAGAACAGGTGACCACTTAGTTTAAACACGCCATGTGTTAAATGGAATGACTATTTAAATACAGGAATTAGAATGTTACATTTGTGTTAAAACTGACTCGATGCCAACTAGAAACAAAAACGGCAACATGGGCTAATTGGTGCTCACTTCAGTTATGATGTTAGCATTTGTAGCTAACCTTGTAGACACAGTTCCAGCAATGATTGTTCCTGTCGGGGCACAGCATTATGAGGACTGTGTATTGATGACCCAAAGAGTAATATTGTTGGCAATCATTGGACTTTGTTTTAAATATTATTGCCAAACAACTTCTCTAGCTTGCCATAGCTCTATAGACAGTGTTACTCAATAGTGTTCTACCTTGGTGTTAATATTAAATGAATCTTAATGACTCATTTGGTGTCTTCTCCACAGGTTTCTGCTCACTGTGACAAAACTGCAGGTGAAGAACCAATGGGATCACTGTCCTCGTCTCTTGAACCACAGGTGAACAACTGTCCAACTTGGAAATCTTAAATAATTTGTCTGACAAGTATTTTAGTGGACATGGATTTTTGGGAGCGTAAACACAGTCCAGGAATGGTTGTTCCTGTCAGGGGACAGCATTATGAGGACTGTGTGTAGATGACCCATTGAGTAATATTGTTGGTAATCACTAGGACCTTGCTTAAAATACTATTGCCAAACAACTTATCTAGCTTTGCCATAGCTTAATATACAGTGTTACTCAATAGTGTTCTAACTTGAAGTCAATATTAAATTAATCTTAATGACTCGTTTGCTGTCTTCTCCACAGGTTTCTGCGCTCCCTGACAAAACTGTAGGTGAAGAACCGATGGGATCACTGTCCTCGTCTCTAGAACCAAAGGTGAACAGCTGTCCGACTTGGAAATCTTTGTAATTTGTCTGACAGGTATATTAGTGGACATGGGATTTTGGGAGCGTAGACACAGTCCCGGCAATGGTTATTCCTGTCAGGGCACAGCATTATGAGGACTGTGTGTAGATGACCCGAAGAATAATATTGTTGGCAACCATTGGGACATTGTTTTAAATATTATTGCCAAACAAAATGTCTAGCTTTGCCATAGCTCAATATACAGTGTAAATCAATTGTGTTCTAACTTGAAGTCAATATTACATTAATCTTAATGACTCGTTTGCTGTCTTCTCCACAGGTTTCTGCTCACCCTGACAAAACTGTAGGTGAAGAACCGATGGTATCACTGTCCTCGTCTCTAGAACCAAAGGTGAACAGCTGTCCGACTTTGAAATCTTTAACATTTTTCTGACAGGTATTTTAGTGGACATGAGTTTTTGGGAGCGTAGACACAGTCCCAGCAATGCTTGTTCCTGTCAGGGCACAGCATTATGAGGACTATGTATAGCTGACCCGAAGAGTAATATTGTTGGCAATCACAAGG
The DNA here is from genome assembly GCF_904066995.2 of Poecilia reticulata. Taxonomy (NCBI): domain Eukaryota; kingdom Metazoa; phylum Chordata; class Actinopteri; order Cyprinodontiformes; family Poeciliidae; genus Poecilia; species Poecilia reticulata. The sequence goes on along the minus strand of NC_088833.1, from coordinate 18,428,929 downwards.
ACCTTGCTTAAAATACTATAGCGAAACAACTTGTCTAGCTTTTCATAGCTCGATGGACAGTATTACTCGATAGTGTTTTACCTTGGTGTTAATTTTAAATGAATCTTAATGACTCATTTGCTGTCTTCTCCACAGGTTTCTGCTCACCCTGACAAAACTGTAGGTGAAGAACCAATGGGATCACTGTCCTCGTCTCTTGAACCACAGGTGAACAGCTGTCCGACTTGGAAATCTTTGTAATTTGTCTGACAGGTATTTTAGTGGACATGAGTTTTTGAGAGAGTAGACACAGTCCCAACAATGCTTGTTCCTGTCAGGGCACAGCATTATGAGGACTGTGTGTAGATGACCCGAAGAGTAATATTGTTGGCAACCATTGGGACTTTGTTTTAAATATTATTGCCAATCAACTTGTCTAGCTTTGCCATAGCCCAATATACAGTGTTACTCAATAGTGTTCTAACTTGAAGTCAATATTAAATTAATCTTAATGACTCATTTGCTGTCTTCTCCACAGGTTTCTGCTCACCCTGACAAAACTGTAGGTGAAGAACCAATGAAATCACTGTCCTCGTCTCTTGAACCACAGGTGAACAGCTGTCCGACTTGGAAATCTTTGTAATTTGTCTGACAGGTATTTTAGTGGACATGAGTTTTTGAGAGAGTAGACACAGTCCCAACAATGCTTGTTCCTGTCAGGTCACAGCATTATGAGGACTGTGTGTAGATGACCCGAAGAGTAATATTGTTGGCAATCACAAGGACCTTGCTTAAAATACTATAGCCAAACAACTTGTCTAGCTTTACATAGCTCGATGGACAGTATTACTCGATAGTGTTTTACCTTGGTGTTAATTTTAATGAATCTTAATGACTCATTTGCTGTCTTCTCCACAGGTTTCTGCTCATCCTGACAAAACTGTAGGTGAAGAACCAATGGGATCACTGTCCTCGTGTCATGAACCACAGGTGAACAGCTGTCCGACTTGGAAATCTTTGTAATTTGTCTTACAAGTATTTTAGTGGACATGGGCTTTTGAGAGAGTAGACACAGTCCCAACAATGCTTGTTCCTGTCAGGGCACAGCATTATGAGGACTGTGTGTAGATGACCCGAAGAGTAATATTGTTGGCAACCATTGGGACTTTGTTTTAAATATTATTGCCAATCAACTTGTGTAGCTTTGTCATATCCCAATATACAGTGTTACTTAATAGTGTTCTAACTTGAAGTCAATATTAAATTAATCTTAATGACTCATTTGCTGTCTTCTCCACAGGTTTCTGCTCACCCTGACAAAACTGTAGGTGAAGAACCAATGGAATCACTGTCCTCGTCTCTTGAACCACAGGTGAACAGCTGTCCGACTTGGAAATCTTTGTAATTTGTCTGACAGGTATTTTAGTGGACATGAGTTTTTGAGAGAGTAGACACAGTCCCAACAATGCTTGTTCCTGTCAGGTCACAGCATTATGAGGACTGTGTGTAGATGACCCGAAGAGTAATATTGTTGGCAATCACAAGGACCTTGCTTAAAATACTATAGCCAAACAACTTGTCTAGCTTTACATAGCTCGATGGACAGTATTACTCGATAGTGTTTTACCTTGGTGTTAATTTTAAATGAATCTTAATGACTCATTTGCTGTCTTCTCCACAGGTTTCTGCTCATCCTGACAAAACTGTAGGTGAAGAACCAATGGGATCACTGTCCTCGTGTCATGAACCACAGGTGAACAGCTGTCCGACTTGGAAATCTTTGTAATTTGTCTTACAAGTATTTTAGTGGACATGGGCTTTTGAGAGAGTAGACACAGTCCCAACAATGCTTGTTCCTGTCAGGGCACAGCATTATGAGGACTGTGTGTAGATGACCCGAAGAGTAATATTGTTGGCAACCATTGGGACTTTGTTTTAAATATTATTGCCAATCAACTTGTGTAGCTTTGTCATATCCCAATATACAGTGTTACTCAATAGTGTTCTAACTTGAAGTCAATATTAAATTAATCTTAATGACTCATTTGCTGTCTTCTCCACAGGTTTCTGCTCACCCTGACAAAACTGTAGGTGAAGAACCAATGGGATCACTGTCCTCGTCTCTTGAACCACAGGTGAACAGCTGTCCGACTTGGAAATCTTTGTAATTTGTCTGACAGGTATTTTAGTGGACATGAGTTTTTGAGAGAGTAGACACAGTCCCAACAATGCTTGTTCCTGTCAGGGCACAGCATTATGAGGACTGTGTGTAGATGACCCGAAGAGTAATATTGTTGGCAACCATTGGGACTTTGTTTTAAATATTATTGCCAATCAACTTGTGTAGCTTTGTCATATCCCAATATACAGTGTTACTCAATAGTGTTCTAACTTGAAGTCAATATTAAATTAATCTTAATGACTCATTTGCTGTCTTCTCCACAGGTTTCTGCTCACCCTGACAAAACTGTAGGTGAAGAACCAATGGATCACTGTCCTCGTCTCTTGAACCACAGGTGAACAGCTGTCCGACTTGGAAATCTTTGCAATTTGTCTGACAGGTATTTTAGTGGACATGAGTTTTTGAGAGAGTAGACACAGTCCCAACAATGCTTGTTCCTGTCAGGGCACAGCATTATGAGGACTGTGTGTAGATGACCCGAAGAGTAATATTGTTGGCAACCATTGGGACTTTGTTTTAAATATTATTGCCAATCAACTTGTCTAGCTTTGCTATAGCCCAATATACAGTGTTACTCAATAGTGTTCTAACTTGAAGTCAATATTAAATTAATCTTAATGACTCATTTGCTGTCTTCTCCACAGGTTTCTGCTCACCCTGACAAAACTGTAGGTGAAGAACCAATGGGATCACTGTCCTCGTCTCTTGAACCACAGGTGAACAGCTGTCCGACTTGGAAATCTTTGTAATTTGTCTGACAGGTATTTTAGTGGACATGAGTTTTTGAGAGAGTAGACACAGTCCCAACAATGCTTGTTCCTGTCAGGGCACAGCATTATGAGGACTGTGTGTAGATGACCCGAAGAGTAATATTGTTGGCAACCATTGGGACTTTGTTTTAAATATTATTGCCAATCAACTTGTCTAGCTTTGCTATAGCCCAATATACAGTGTTACTCAATAGTGTTCTAACTTGAAGTCAATATTAAATTAATCTTAATGACTCATTTGCTGTCTTCTCCACAGGTTTCTGCTCACCCTGACAAAACTGTAGGTGAAGAACCAATGGGATCACTGTCCTCGTCTCTTGAACCACAGGTGAACAGCTGTCCGACTTGGAAATCTTTGTAATTTGTCTGACAGGTATTTTAGTGGACATGAGTTTTTGAGAGAGTAGACACAGTCCCAACAATGCTTGTTCCTGTCAGGGCACAGCATTATGAGGACTGTGTGTAGATGACCCGAAGAGTAATATTGTTGGCAACCATTGGGACTTTGTTTTAAATATTATTGCCAATCAACTTGTGTAGCTTTGTCATATCCCAATATACAGTGTTACTCAATAGTGTTCTAACTTGAAGTCAATATTAAATTAATCTTAATGACTCATTTGCTGTCTTCTCCACAGGTTTCTGCTCACCCTGACAAAACTGTAGGTGAAGAACCAATGGGATCACTGTCCTCGTCTCTTGAACCACAGGTGAACAGCTGTCCGACTTGGAAATCTTTGTAATTTGTCTGACAGGTATTTTAGTGGACATGAGTTTTTGAGAGAGTAGACACAGTCCCAACAATGCTTGTTCCTGTCAGGGCACAGCATTATGAGGACTGTGTGTAGATGACCCGAAGAGTAATATTGTTGGCAACCATTGGGACTTTGTTTTAAATATTATTGCCAATCAACTTGTGTAGCTTTGTCATATCCCAATATACAGTGTTACTCAATAGTGTTCTAACTTGAAGTCAATATTAAATTAATCTTAATGACTCATTTGCTGTCTTCTCCACAGGTTTCTGCTCACCCTGACAAAACTGTAGGTGAAGAACCAATGGGATCACTGTCCTCGTCTCTTGAACCACAGGTGAACAGCTGTCCGACTTGGAAATCTTTGTAATTTGTCTGACAGGTATTTTAGTGGACATGAGTTTTTGAGAGAGTAGACACAGTCCCAACAATGCTTGTTCCTGTCAGGGCACAGCATTATGAGGACTGTGTGTAGATGACCCGAAGAGTAATATTGTTGGCAACCATTGGGACTTTGTTTTAAATATTATTGCCAATCAACTTGTGTAGCTTTGTCATATCCCAATATACAGTGTTACTCAATAGTGTTCTAACTTGAAGTCAATATTAAATTAATCTTAATGACTCATTTGCTGTCTTCTCCACAGGTTTCTGCTCACCCTGACAAAACTGTAGGTGAAGAACCAATGGGATCACTGTCCTCGTCTCTTGAACCACAGGTGAACAGCTGTCCGACTTGGAAATCTTTGTAATTTGTCTGACAGGTATTTTAGTGGACATGAGTTTTTGAGAGAGTAGACACAGTCCCAACAATGCTTGTTCCTGTCAGGGCACAGCATTATGAGGACTGTGTGTAGATGACCCGAAGAGTAATATTGTTGGCAACCATTGGGACTTTGTTTTAAATATTATTGCCAATCAACTTGTCTAGCTTTGCCATAGCCCAATATACAGTGTTACTCAATAGTGTTCTAACTTGAAGTCAATATTAAATTAATCTTAATGACTCATTTGCTGTCTTCTCCACAGGTTTCTGCTCACCCTGACAAAACTGTAGGTGAAGAACCAATGGGATCACTGTCCTCGTCTCTTGAACCACAGGTGAACAGCTGTCCGACTTGGAAATCTTTGCAATTTGTCTGACAGGTATTTTAGTGGACATGAGTTTTTGAGAGAGTAGACACAGTCCCAACAATGCTTGTTCCTGTCAGGGCACAGCATTATGAGGACTGTGTGTAGATGACCCGAAGAGTAATATTGTTGGCAACCATTGGGACTTTGTTTTAAATATTATTGCCAATCAACTTGTCTAGCTTTGCCATAGCCCAATATACAGTGTTACTCAATAGTGTTCTAACTTGAAGTCAATATTAAATTAATCTTAATGACTCATTTGCTGTCTTCTCCACAGGTTTCTGCTCACCCTGACAAAACTGTAGGTGAAGAACCAATGGGATCACTGTCCTCGTGTCATGAACCACAGGTGAACAGCTGTCCGACTTGGAAATCTTTGTAATTTGTCTGACAGGTATTTTAGTGGACATGGGTTTTTGAGAGAGTAGACACAGTCCCAACAATGCTTGTTCCTGTCAGGGCACAGCATTATGAGGACTGTGTGTAGATGACCCGAAGAGTAATATTGTTGGCAACCATTGGGACTTTGTTTTAAATATTATTGCCAATCAACTTGTCTAGCTTTGCCATAGCCCAATATACAGTGTTACTCAATAGTGTTCTAACTTGAAGTCAATATTAAATTAATCTTAATGACTCATTTGCTGTCTTCTCCACAGGTTTCTGCTCACCCTGACAAAACTGTAGGTGAAGAACCAATGGGATCACTGTCCTCGTCTCTTGAACCACAGGTGAACAGCTGTCCGACTTGGAAATCTTTGCAATTTGTCTGACAGGTATTTTAGTGGACATGAGTTTTTGAGAGAGTAGACACAGTCCCAACAATGCTTGTTCCTGTCAGGGCACAGCATTATGAGGACTGTGTGTAGATGACCCGAAGAGTAATATTGTTGGCAACCATTGGGACTTTGTTTTAAATATTATTGCCAATCAACTTGTCTAGCTTTGCCATAGCCCAATATACAGTGTTACTCAATAGTGTTCTAACTTGAAGTCAATATTAAATTAATCTTAATGACTCATTTGCTGTCTTCTCCACAGGTTTCTGCTCACCCTGACAAAACTGTAGGTGAAGAACCAATGGGATCACTGTCCTCGTCTCTTGAACCACAGGTGAACAGCTGTCCGACTTGGAAATCTTTGTAATTTGTCTGACAGGTATTTTAGTGGACATGAGTTTTTGAGAGAGTAGACACAGTCCCAACAATGCTTGTTCCTGTCAGGGCACAGCATTATGAGGACTGTGTGTAGATGACCCGAAGAGTAATATTGTTGGCAACCATTGGGACTTTGTTTTAAATATTATTGCCAATCAACTTGTGTAGCTTTGTCATATCCCAATATACAGTGTTACTCAATAGTGTTCTAACTTGAAGTCAATATTAAATTAATCTTAATGACTCATTTGCTGTCTTCTCCACAGGTTTCTGCTCACCCTGACAAAACTGTAGGTGAAGAACCAATGGGATCACTGTCCTCGTCTCTTGAACCACAGGTGAACAGCTGTCCGACTTGGAAATCTTTGCAATTTGTCTGACAGGTATTTTAGTGGACATGAGTTTTTGAGAGAGTAGACACAGTCCCAACAATGCTTGTTCCTGTCAGGGCACAGCATTATGAGGACTGTGTGTAGATGACCCGAAGAGTAATATTGTTGGCAACCATTGGGACTTTGTTTTAAATATTATTGCCAATCAACTTGTCTAGCTTTGCCATAGCCCAATATACAGTGTTACTCAATAGTGTTCTAACTTGAAGTCAATATTAAATTAATCTTAATGACTCATTTGCTGTCTTCTCCACAGGTTTCTGCTCACCCTGACAAAACTGTAGGTGAAGAACCAATGGGATCACTGTCCTCGTGTCATGAACCACAGGTGAACAGCTGTCCGACTTGGAAATCTTTGTAATTTGTCTGACAGGTATTTTAGTGGACATGGGTTTTTGAGAGAGTAGACACAGTCCCAACAATGCTTGTTCCTGTCAGGGCACAGCATTATGAGGACTGTGTGTAGATGACCCGAAGAGTAATATTGTTGGCAACCATTGGGACTTTGTTTTAAATATTATTGCCAATCAACTTGTCTAGCTTTGCCATAGCCCAATATACAGTGTTACTCAATAGTGTTCTAACTTGAAGTCAATATTAAATTAATCTTAATGACTCATTTGCTGTCTTCTCCACAGGTTTCTGCTCACCCTGACAAAACTGTAGGTGAAGAACCAATGGGATCACTGTCCTCGTCTCTTGAACCACAGGTGAACAGCTGTCCGACTTGGAAATCTTTGTAATTTGTCTGACAGGTATTTTAGTGGACATGGATTTTTGAAAGCGTAGACACAGTCCCAGCAATGCTTGTTCCTGTCAGGGCACAGCATTATGAGGACTGTGTGTAGATCACCCGAAGAGTAATATTGTTGGCAACCATTGGGACTTTGTTTTAAATATTATTGCCAAACAACTTTCCTAGCTTTAACAAGCATGACCTGGTTCTATAAAAGGTCATAAAGCTTGCAGTGTAGTATAAAATTAAGCTTTGTGTGACAGTTTATATTTGACATGCCAGGGTTGTAGCTTCATGATTTCTAAGTGTTATAAATGCCGTGTATCACAACTTAGTAATCAATTTAATAATAAAAAATGGGAAATATTTGATTCATGTCATGACTAAATGCACGTTGAGAAATCTAATTGTCAAAGGGTAACAAACACATACAGAACTGGAATGTACAACTTTATCATAATTATACTTTTATAGCAGACTCCTACATATGATTTATATTTTATTGTCTCTCTTGTTTGTAGATTATCCTGAAAAGGACCATCTTCAGAAAATCAAGAACAACCCTGGTCTCCTACAGAAATTGCAGCAGTGTTGAAACAATTTCAGAAACACATTGACACTGGGAAGCTGGCAAGTTTTGTTGAAATTCAACAGTGTCAACAGGTTGAACATCCTGCTTTAATAAATTGCTCAATTCAGAACATAAGAGACTTTGTTAGATATCGTGGTGTTTCCACAAAAAAGAAAAAAGAAAAAGCCAAAAATGTCAGATATATCTTGAGCCAAGATGCTCTTATCAAGAACTATCAAGCATTCTTTTGTTTTGAAAAATAAAAACCCAGAAGTTCAACTCTTAGGTGTGTATAAACGGCTCAATGTATTAGAGAATATGTACTGTTAAAAGTAACATTTAAAGGAAAAGTTGTTTTATTTTTAACCTCCACCTTTTTTGGTTTTGTTTGCTTGTTTAGTTTTGGAGTAGTTTTCTATAATGTACTCTGATTTCTAAGTTGGTCCAAGATTGATGTTGTGCGAAGAGACTCAACAAAACTTGAACTCTTAACCATTTTCAAAGTAATTCAGAGGATTGATTTTCAGGTTGTTGAAAAAGACAAAAATTGTTCTAGTAATATGTTTTCTTAAAGGCATCACAATTAGGTTTTTTTTAAGTTGAGCTTCACCTTTAGTTGAAATGAGGCACAATGCTTTGTAGAGCTCTTTGGTGATCGCCTTTATTTGAAAGGACTTCAGGATTAATGTGAGTAGAATAGTGTTCTTAAAACCTGCTTCAAAGAAAGATTTTTTTGCTTCTGAATCTTTAAGTAGGATTTTTTTTGTTTTGTTTGAGTCATGTGTATTGTGTGGTATCTAGAAGAACTTTGGTTTAAGTTCATTATTTACTAAAGTCAAACTCTTTTGGAAAAACTAAGCCTGATAGGAGCCTGTGTTTTGGTTTGCTCCAAAAAATAAAAATTGCAAAAGACAATGTCGTTTGTTTAATCCATAATACATTTTAATTTGTATAGGTCTAAACATTACCCCATTGGTAATGAACAAGCACTATACAAGCACCATATTTCTATTTAATTATTAATTTTTTCATATTTGAACTGAGATTTTTGTAGTCTGTGCCTGTGTTCATGACAAATTAACACTACCATTATTGCAGGGTGTGAATTAATCCATTTGATGCTCATTTGGGTACTTTAGTATATTTTAGGGACATTCTTTGAAGTCTTATTTTAAATGTCCTTGCAATTCTCATTGGTACTCATAATGTATTGTTATGCAAGGGGTGTGGCTTATCTATCTAATTACTGATGTCCTGTTAATGTTGCATAAAGTCAGGTCATTATATTTAGAGTTGTGTAGTGTGTAAACACAATTTTAACTGAGATCTTTGTTGAGTGGCTCATTAAAGATTTTTTGAGACATTCAGCCGGTCTGTAGAGCAAGTGGAAAGGGGTGCTCCCATAATTCACCACTGTGACTGGTTCGGAAAAATTGTCCTTACAATTCACCGGGACCTGTATAGGTGTGTGTGTGTGTGTGTGTGTAACTCATAGCCATTGACAAGGGGGTTCACATTGACACTGAGCAGGGGAGACAGGTGTCAGTTTGGTCTTCAGCCACAAATCCCGTCACAGCGATAAGTACACTTAGAAACAGAGTTGTGTAAGGACTTCAAGGTTGATGGAGCAGAGCAGACATTTTAAAGAAACATCAATATCAGTTTGGGCTGTTAAACACAGTAATTCTGTTTCTGCATTTAGCAAACAAAGACTGTGCAGCTTGGTTTTATACAACCCAAAAAGTAACTCCAGCTGCACCAGAACAAATAGTCTAACTTACTCAGATTCGCATGTTGGGATATTGTATTATGCTAATATTCTTTACTTTGCTGTTCGATCCTATTGTTAAAAAACATTCTTTGTCCACTAAAAGTTAAACAACAACTTTTCTATGATGTAGTTTTGTTTTGATTGGTGCCTGCATGATTAGCAGAAACTCTCATAGGAAGACAGAAGCAGATGAATGCCGGGTTCACTTTAAAGGGGATCAACTATTGGACAGGAGTTGCTGACTGTTTTAGCATTTTGAACACTACTTGAGTGCAGCAATACTTCATGTTTATGCAATGAGTATTTCTAGTTACATATTGCATAAATAACCACCAGGAGGGTAATACAAGAATACACTGGAAACATTGGAGTTTCTAACTCTGATTGATTCGGCTTTTACACGTTTTGAATGTTTTAACAGGCATCGAGTTTTATGACATTAATATGATTTTACTCAGTAGACTTTATCAGTGGAGCTTATCTACTCAAGTATTCAAATAGAAACAATCAGTGTCATATGAAAAGCTATTAAATATCTCATAACAAGTATTTTGAGAAATGCATGTGTGAAAATAATGTGTACAAAAGGAAACCTTGACATGTTCCTTACTTTGCCAACATTTGTTGTATCCGATTAAATGTTTTTTCTTAGTTCTAACTTTGGGCTAATAATTTCTCACATCCTGTAACTCGGGATTGACAAGAAGAAGAAAAACTGCTTACCAGCTGGGATGTGAGGAGAATTGTTGCATTTGTGAATTTTTAGCAATATTTATCCAAAGTTAGAGTAGCAGCATACCAAGTAAGCTCAGGTCAGCAACTGAAAATGCCAAATGTTTGAATAGTACACTACATAGTGAGCTAAAAAAACATTACCTACAGTTAAAAAGGGCTAAAGCTGCTATTAACTTTTTACTTTTAATGTGTACAGAAAGTACTGCTGGCTCAGTTTTCCTGCTTCTTTTGTCTTCTCAAACCCCCAGTCGGTCGTGGCAGGTGGCAGATTCACACTAACACTGGTTCTGCTGGTCTCTTCCAGTTAAAGGGGAGTTTTTCCTTTCCGCTGTTGCTGCATACTTGCTCAGTTTGAGGGATTGCTGTAAAGTCAACAACACAAGCAATTGTTTAAGTGCTTGTCCAGGAGTGACTTGATGCGATCTGCTGGGTTTCCTTAGACAGAAAACTTTTTAATCCATTTAAATAATAAACTGAACTTGACTGCATTGTGTAATAACCAGGATCTACTAAGGGATGACATTGACCTGTTATGTAGGATTCTACTGAACTGAGTTTTTTCTTTTGTAAATTGCCTTGAGATGACATTTGTGAGTTGACATGAAGCCACCAGTGAAACAATCCAGTGGACTTGTCAGGTACTGCCACCCCTTACCTGGAGGAACTGAACCTGCCTCCGATAAAGTTGTCAGAAATTATCATCGTCAACTGGGTTAATGTGAGATAAAACTCAAGGTAATCTGTCACCATTGTTAGTGGCGTCAGAAACCTAGTCAAAGTAAATTGCAAGTTCAGTGCAATTTTGAGAACAGTTGCAAGAAATTCAACATGACACTGCACTTTCAAGCAGAAAGAGCATCTGAGACGAGAAGACATAATGAGCCTGCAGTTCCAGTTTGAAAGGCCAGGTTGGTGCTTTTCAGGCGTTTTACGCTGCACAGAAATGGGAGTGACTCCAGTTACTGTGGGTGCAATAAGGGAAACGATTTGACTTTGTGATTCACAGAGCTGAAATAAGCAGAAATCTTATCTTGCTACCTGCTGACTGTTTTGACTTGGAGAGGAAGGGCATGACCCCGGCTCCCTTCATGCAAGAACCACCACTAAACCAGACAGTACACATAATAAGTAGGCCTGTCGCAATAAACAATAAATCAATTAATCGCAAGATAAATAAAAATTATCTACCTCATTTTAATTTATTGGCTTTATCGTTTCTTTCTGCCCTTCTCTCTATTGATGACACTGGATGAAAAAAGGCTCAACTCCGGTTGCCTTTTCCATCTTCTTCATTTCCTTAGCATCCTGGAGGAGTGAACTATTACATCAGGTAGTCGGATTTGCCCATCTTCTCTATCTAAAGGTAATGATTATTGAAGAGCAATGCAGTGTGCAGACTTCATAATCTGTACTCTTTTGATTGAATCTAGTTTTTATTTCCACTTTTTTTTTCATGTTGTTTTAATTCAAGTGCATTTTTTGTTAACAGAGACTGAGAATCCATTTTATTTTATTTTTTTAAAGTTACAGTTTTATGTGTTTTTTTGAAAATGAAGTGTATGTATTTTTGGCAGGATGTGCTTGCTTTATTATGTCATTACCATTACATTAGTTTAAACTGGTATTCAAAAAATATTATCGTTTATCGCAATTTGTTATCGTGACAGGTCTAAAAGTACTGAGAGGTGAACGCCCATCAACAGCAACATGAGTAATCTGTGTTAAAACAGGGGCAAAACATAACGATTCATTCCACAGATCTTATTCTCCAATAATCTCAGAATAATTTTTGCTCTGTGTTCAAAAACATAAAAGTAATCAGCCATCGATGTTATACATATTGATTTTGATAATTACCTACAGTCTCAGTATCACCAGGTATGATTAAACATACCTGCCTGTGAACCTGCTTGTGTCTCTCCATTCAGTCCACATGCATTTCATACGGAAAGGGCATTGGAAAGCGTTCTGCCCAGATTTGCTAAGAATGTGGTAATCTCTCACACCTAAATGTAACAGCCCAACACCGGGAAGTCACCTTATTGCTCAATCAGCTCCAAACCCTGCTTGGCTCTCCCCGACAGAGAGAAAAATTCAGATAAACTCCCAGAACTTTTCTGAAGTCGCCCCTCCTGCTCCGGCTGATTCGCCACGTCCGTTTAGTCAGCTTCACATTACCATTTAAATAAAGAGGCTTGCTAAATGACCACTGAGAGAACATAAAAGACAAATTAAATAGTTTTTCTTTCTCAGGGCACTTTCTGTCTTTCTCTTTCTAGCATGAGCTCCTCATCATTTTTAATTTGTTTGGTCTGAGGGGGGCATGGCTGATAAAAAATATGCAGAGAAGTCCAAATGCAAAAAGGATCTATTCATCTTTGATTATGAGGGATTATGGAGGAAATCTAATCTGTTCAGAGAACAATGACTCACTCAGACAAACAGACATTAAACAACTCAGGTATGTTAATTTCTCAAAGAGAATTGATTATAAGCCACGGCGACAACAAACAAAGGAAATGGCAGGAATAACCACAAGGCATTAGGTTGGTTTCATATCAGACCTTATGATGAAAAGAAGCAACGTCCTAAAGTAGAACTGCATCAAATCAATCACAACAAAAGCAAAGCTACGAGGCACAGCTTCTATAAACTCAGTGTATACTTTCAGTGCTCAATTCTTTGTTTACTAAAAAAAAGACAAATCAAAAAACAATAAAACCAAAATACAGCTTACAATTAATGGTATCTGACAATTTTTAAAATGCGCAGCTGAAGTGAATATGTTCAAATTAAAAATAACATGCAAATTCTGGAGGAAAACTTGTAATTACAACAATTAACACTCATTTTTAATAATGAGGATTAATGACATGCACTGAATGCTATATGGTCCTTCACATTTTTTTGACACACCCAGAAAAGATGTGTAGAAAGTGTAAAACTTAATTGTCTTACTGTTTTGTAAGTATGTTTTTAGTATTGTTTTATGGGACAGTGAACGTGTCACACTTTTATGCAAGGTAAAACAGTCAGTGTAGAGCTTGAATAACAGTGTAAATTTCCCGTCGCCTCAAATTAACTCGCATACAAATTAATGTCTAAACAACTGGCAACAAAAGTAAATAAACCCTTATGTGACACTGCCCAAATTGTGCCTGATTAGTCATTTTCTCTGTAACGTATCCGTGGAAAAGGACTAGCATTTGTATTTATCTGCACAAATCACTTTGACTGTCTAAGCTCCAGGCATAAAGGCTTTTAGCTCAGATATGTTTACTGAGATCTTGTTATAATCTTTTTTTTTAATAACACTATTTTCAGTTTCCTGGCAGAATCCATCCTCTTTTTATTACAAATCTGCTGGTATTTCACAGTGTTCACAATTCTGCGAACTAAAACAAATTTCAAATGGACCTTTTAGAAGAGAAACAGGCCCAAAGTGTCACAGATGCTACGGGTCTGTCCTTTACAGCGGGTGTTAGATGCTTTTGCGCACACTAATCCTTTGCTTCATGCCAGACTCACCAGGAACGTTTTTTTTTTTTTTTTTTTCTGGAAAAGCTCAATCTTAATCTCATCTCACCAAAGCACACGGTTAAAGTTAAACTCCCAGTCGTCAAGCCGACAGACTGTATTTTGCATTGGGGGATTCATGTATACGCTGATGAAGTCCTTCCTCTTATTTGAGGTGATTTTTGCACCCCTATAGATGCTGACGTGAACGTCGTTAGCTCGCATGAGTGAAAACACACTTGACATCATGGGCCCGTCATCAAGGAGGTGAGCAGATTGTATCGGACACAGATTGATTGCCCTTGAAATCCAACAAAATTGCTTAGCTTGTAACAAGCTTTATTTCCTACATTAAATTATCATTAAAATGCTATTAGTGCAATTAGTTGATTTCCATTTTAAACAACAGCTCTACAGTGAGAGGCATCAGGAAACAAAGGCGCGCGGGGGAGACGGCGGGGGACGGGGGTGAGGACAGTCGGAGTGAGAGGGAAGGAAAAGTTACAAGACACAGAGGAGCGAGAAGGAGGAGGGGAAAAAATGTATGAAGAGAGGAGAGGTGAGTCAGGAAGGATAGAGGCGACATGAGAGCAGTGGGAGCTGAATATTAAGCAGCTGTAGTGATTAGGGAGGTGCCGTGGAGTGGCACTGTGACAGTGACATTGGCTGCCATTGGCACTCCCTGCCACGGTGATTCACTGGAACCTGCTTCATTTGGGCCATAATTAGCTTAAATGTTCAGAGAATGAAAAATTCATCATCGCTTTGAATCCTGTTAATTGGGGGAGCCATCTGCATTAATAGAAGGCCATTTGGATGTTCTGTGTTTAAGTATGCATGCGGGTGAGCAGCTCTGCATACATGGGGCATGTACGAGTGTGTATCAGAGTGTGTATTTATGTTAAGAGAGGGTAGTTTTGTGCTCACCCCCCAGAAGGGGTGATAAAGTCCAACATTTGTCAGGTTTTTTTTATTTATTTTTTTATCACTGAAGCAGCAACTAAGCACCTATCAGTGATAAGGACCTCTGAAGAAGGCTGAAGGCAGAGGGAAAATTAGCATGTTCAGCTAAGATGTGGTAGCATATCTTATCAGTTCGGTTACAATCTTTTAACAGGCAGGTGAAGAGAGGAAGAAAGCCAACTTATTAGTCATGTGAAAAACAGAAATCATCAGCGCTACGCTGTCGTCTACAGAAAAGCTACGTTTCTTGGTTAAATTCGGGAAAGGGTTTAATTAACGCAGTCAAACAATATTTGAGATCTCTTCTCCAGCACTGCGCCGAGGCTTTAAGGCACCATCTTTGCTTCACATTTTTCTTGCGGGGAGCCAGAGCTTCTTCTAATCATTGAACATGGCCTCGTTTGGTATTTGCTCACATATTTTGAAGGTGTCTAAAAGTTTTTCCTTAGAAATGTTCACTCATTTTTCGTGTACCTTGCTATTTTCAGAGGAAAGTGTTTTATTGGTTGTTAAACCACTTAACTCTGCCCTATGAGTCAGTCGGAAAGAAAATTCTCCTAAACTCCAGGGATGTATCTGTGTAAGGTCGATACATTAACTTGATTTTTCAGCACTGCGCTTGCTAGAAGGATTCCTAATATTTCTTGTTAGATTTAAAACCCTGAATTGTAAAGGTCCGTCTGAAAACTGACACCTGGTTGTTCTACATGTTCCCGACAGAACATTTTACTTTCAGACTGCAAGATTAACTTTTATTTTTCAGATTCCACTTCCATTAAAACAGCTCCCAGTTACAACCTGTTGGACAGATAACCTGTCTACATTTATGGATTATTAACATTTAGATTTTTCTTTATTCTGTAGAAGTTATCCTGGATTTAGGTACTGCGTTGTGCTGGACAAAACAATTAAAGAAGCTATTGCTGCCATCAACTACGTAAATTTTTGTTGTTCATCCCAAAACATGCAACAACTACTGCCTCAGTGCTTCTCTTAAAATTGTATTTCTCCTCCTCCTTCCCACTTTTGCCACATGATTGCTCAGGAACATGTATTGCTGTAAAGTCAATGACTCAATTCAGTTATGGGGGTTTCCCCAAATAGACAAGTTTTTATCAAAATAAATTAAATGCTAAGCTGACTTTGACGGCACTGAATTATAACTGGTATTGAATTGCACTGCAGGTAAATGGGTCTAAGTGTTGCTATATGACTGAACGGTATTGGAGCAAAGTTAACCTAACGTGGATTCTGTATGGATTTGATTTGCAGCTGTACGTTCCCCAGTGCTGTCCTGCAGGTCTTAGAAGAATGCCGTCTTTCTGCAGTGTATCATCACGTTCTGCAGAAACCTTTTAATTGACCCATTTATTCAAACAATTTCTACAACAGCAGGGAAACACTTAACACAGGCAGAACAGGTGGGGTCTTCTGAAACAGGGGCTGGGAACCAACATTGTAAAATATTTTGAGATTAAATTTTCTCCTTCAGATTTAGTGCTGCATAGAACAACTGAATTACATTAAGATGATTTTAAGAATGATGCCTCTTTCAGTGGTCTGTGTCATTCTAACATATTTGAGATTAAGATGTTATTCATTTCCTGGATGTATCTTTTTAGGCCCAACAGTTTGTTTCTTATATTTACTTTGGGAAGATTTCTATCTTATTCACGCCTCTCTTCTTGTTATATTTGTCTAAGCTCAAGATTACTTTTAACGCGCGCCGCAGTGATCCCCAAAAGTAAAATAAAATAAATGAAAAGACAGGCTCATGAACAACACTAAATATTTATCATGCATTCTAATTAGACTTTTAAATGTGCAATAATTTCTACGTTGCACAATTTGCTTGAATGGCGTTGCTCTCATAGGGTAAACGTGCTCTACCAAGGACACTGGGTGTATTTCTTCTCTCTGCTGAGATCTGGAAGATTAAGAGCAGCAGTTGTGGCGGTTAGCTGCTGCAGGAAGCAGTAAGAAATTAAGACTAATGTCATTTATCTCTTTGAAGTGAGGCTGTAGAAAAACCACAATTACACTGAACAACAACAAGCCTGTGTGGAGTTAATGAAAAGCTTGCGAGTTTTGCTAGTTGGTGACTATTGAATGAACGTAGTTCAGCACCAGTGGCTGTTTTTTTTTTAAAGTAAATGTTCTATTTCAAATGAAAATTGTGGTTCTTAGTGGCCTTGATCCAAATTGTGTGTGTATATCTTTTGACAAACTAAGGTCGCATGTAGCATACATCCTCTCTAATCCTCCTTCCACAAGGTAACAAAAGCAATTCCATGTTCCTATTAAACAGAAAACGTTGTCTACTAACATTTACAACTCATATGCAACAAGACACAAAAGATGGACTAGATGACTCGATGTTCCATGAAGCTCTAGAAAGCGATAAAAAAAAATAAATTGCATGTGTGACATTAATACAACCCATTTAACTGAATGCTGCAGTGTAGATGGTGTTTATGCGACAGAAAGGCAAGCTGCAGAGGCTGCAGAGCCCAGCCCAGTCTGGACCAACTCAGCCCAGCCCAGCCCAGTCCAGCCTGACCCATCCAGCACTAATCCATCATCGCCACCACTGAATCATCGCGCTGTCAATAAAGGCGGGTGGTAATACATTACAGACATGTGGCAGCCTTTGGCGATAATGACATTGAGAATTCTCCTTGGGCAGTCGGAAAAGCCTGGGCTCACGACACTCTTGCTTACAGAAGCAATAATATATGGAAATGCATCAGTGTGCAAGAAGAGGGAGTGGACTGGGACCGGAGGAGGGCGGGAGAGTTGAGTGACGCTTGGGCACTTTACAAGCAAAGGATTAGGAAGTAGCCTTCAGTGGCTGCATCTTCATCCATTTCCAATGTAGACTCATCCAAATCCGGGACTCAACGATGAGGCGCGTGTTAAATTTAAGCCTCCACAAACCGGCCGTGTTACAACCGATCTGATATGCCAACACTCCATTTCTGCCTTATCTCGCTTTCATGCTGCTCAGCTGATACCGCAATATGGTTTAGACATGTAATAGGCTAGATAGAGCGCAGAGAGGGAGGCCAGACTCATGACAGATACAAGACCAAATACAGCAGTTAGCAGCAGGTCTGCCATGCTGCTGTGAAGGCAGACATTGACGGCCCCGATGTTCTCCTCTACGTCATACAAACGTGTTTACGATTGCAGTAAGTCAAGAAAGTCTCTAGTTTGGCCAGGCTTTGAATATGTATGTATGTGTGGATGTAGCTCCACATGGATTAATGGATAAAGACAGATGGGTAGATGGATGAACAATCATAAACGGAAAAATGGATGGAAAGGAAGTTTTCCTAAGGAGGTACGATGACATGATGTACGGCTGGATAGAAAAAAATAATAGATGATGGATAAGAAGGTGGAAGGATGGATATCTGAAAGGAGAGCTGGACAGGTTTACGGATGGATGATCATTGGATTGATGGATGCTGGACAAACCAATTGATGATGGACAGAAGAATGGATAAATGATAGGTGGACGAAGAAATGGAAGGACATTTTGATTTTTTTTTTTATATTTAGACAACAGGACATTTCCAAAATACATTTTTCCCCATACACTTGTTTTTACATACCAGGGAAATAGTTAAAGATAAAACCTTTGCAGACTGATTAGGAACTCTGTGCATATTACACATCTATTGTAAAACATATGGCCTAAAAAGATACTGAGAGGTTTAATGGATGTGCTCTTCTCCTGGATGACACGTTGGAAAAGTAAAATCCAGGCACCCACCTGACAATCTGAAACCATAATTTCACTTTCGGGAATTAAATTAAAAGTTTACCGGGTTTCCAAAACTGAGACGTCTGCATTAACCGAGGGGTCACCAAGGTTTTATGAAATCCTTTAAGCGCACAGAGCCACAATTTAAAAAATAATAAAACTCCTTCGACTTCAGTTAGGATGTATTCAGAAGTTAAAATAACACATTCGAGGTCTGAAATAGGTTTTTGCTTTAAGTTACTGACCAGGTTAAACTGATTAAAATACAGAGTGAGATGAAAATACCATCTGTGAAAATGAAGTTACTGCTTTCTTTGAAGACTTCAGACTAATGAAAATGTGTAAGGGAGCAACAGGCACAGCCTCTACGAACTGTCTTTGAAGCATCGGAGAATTTGAAATGAAAACTTTGCTGCCATTATTTGACTGCCTCAAAGTTGCGCACAAAAATTAATTATACTTCTGGTAGGCTTAGGTTTAAAGTAATCTTTTTATTTTACCAATAGCCTGACTTGAAGTGATATTAACATCTCAGAATTGTAAAACCCTGAAATTAACTCTCAATTTGACTTTGAGGATCTCTGGAGGGAACTAAAGATGAGGGTGATGGCAAGCAGGCCTTCCAATTTCAAAGAGTTCACCACTGAAGACAAATCATCGATGCACCAGTGAGAAAATGTGACCAGCAATTACAAGAAGGGTTTGTTTGCTTTATTTGCACTAGCAGTCAGGGTGATGAATATAGAACAGCTTCAAGATGCAATATTTTCTTAAAATGTAAAAAGTGTATTATTTTGTTTCTGATATATAGTTATACTATTTTGCGTAGATACCTGTATCTATTCTGTCCCAACATTTCCTGGATCAGGGTTTCTGGTTTGAAACCCAGCAAAGTCTGGAAAAGTATTCAGAGCAATTTTTCTTTTTCACAATATGTCACAACCAGAAACTTCCAACGTATTTTACAAACACTTTAATGTTTAATCTATGAATTTCAGTGCACGCCTATTGTACTGGAGGGTGTTGCTTTGAAAACATTGGGTTAAATGTTCTGTATTTCCCGATATATATCCAGTACTGAATAAACACTCAGCTCATGACCTCAGCAATTGACTTTGAGTTTGGACATTTCATTACCAGTCCGAAACATTTTACTCTTTAAACTCTGTACATTGCGAAATGTCAGACTTTATAATTATCATCACTTAACACTAGAGCTGCAACATCAGAATTCTCAAATGAAAATAACGTTAGAGGTCATCAAACATGAACCACGGCTGAGCCTGGCAAACAAAGCTGGATCTATCACCAGAGCTGCACTTGAAAAGCCGGGATGATATAAGATCGCAGTTTTCAACGTGGATGAATTAATGGAAAACAGACGTTTAGGTGTTTCCACAACCCACTAATTTGTAAAGACATATCACATAAACAAACACTATGAATAGCTGTAGCTAGTGGGAGTTCTAATTACTGCTCATGACACCAGAGAACATCAAAAAATACCCAGTTTAAACCTTGGCTGTAAGATTATTATATGTCTTATTTAACCAGTTACCAATGCACATTTCATGACCAGAAGCAAACACTGCACACTCTGATCAGGGGGCTGCTTCACTGAGCTGCTGAGGTGGGTAGACTGATGGCCACTACTGACTCCAGATCAGCATGTTTCAAAATCAGCGCTTCTGATATCGTACTGGGCTTATTCATCAAGTTAACGACAAAATTATATCAAATTACGTAAGCAAACAAATGAAAATATGCCTGTAGCAAAAAGCTGGCAGCACACACCACCATGATCTGAAGGTTCCCACAGTTTTGCTCATCACCAAAATCTCCTTTCTGAATTGATCCCTTTCAACAGAGATTTAGTGTTTCTCTTTTCAGCATTTTGGCTTCTTGCCTTCAGATGTTCAGAGTAACACTCAGTGCTACCAAGAGACCCTGCCGAGGTGGAGCTCTCCACCTCTTTGTCCAAAATGTCCCTGCATTTAGCATCATTCGTCTTGCTAACAATTCTAACCCTCTCCTCAGAACCAGCTGACGCTTCCCCACAACATAACACTCCCACATTTCACTGTCAGAATTGTGTATTCATTGATTTGCAAAGTCAGCTTTCCACCATGCATATGAGATGTAAGCTGACATTTTAATTTTGGACTCATTGGACCAGAGAACCTTCTTCTATTAGAAATGAATTGGTGTTCTCAGGATGGCTGGTGGCACATTTCAAATGAAACATCTGATGGCTTTCTTTCAAGAATTGATTTCCACTTTTCACTCGTCAATAAATACTGGAATTGTGCAGAAAGCGCCTAGTTATTCTGCCCTTCCTGCGCTCTGCGGTTCCTCTGGACTTATCCTGGTGGTCTCAGCTGCTTCTCCGATTAATGCTCTCCTCATCCGTCAATTTAGCTAAACTGCTTCGTTTTGGCAGGATTGCAGTTGTGCCTTTATCTATGTATTTTTCGATGGATAGAGCATTACTCTGTCAGATGTATGTAGGTTGAGATATAACCTCCACTGACCGGTCTGCTGTAGTACTTAAGTCTTTTCTAAAATAAAACTCCCAGGACAGTTTTATTCATAAAATTATTACTAAAAGGCAGGTTATATTTACCAATTAGAGTAAAACTGGTTAAACACAAATGCATGGCACAATTTTTCATCTATGAAACCACATATTTTTCCTTCCACTTGACATTTATCTACAACTTTGTCTTGTATTGCGTAACATTCCAATAAAATACTTTGAAGTTTATGGTTGTAATGTGACAAAAAGTGGAAAAGATAAAAGAGTATGAATACAATTGCAAGGTATTTAATTTCTGGCTTCTACACAAAGTGAAAAACGATGCATGTGAGGTTACAAAACCTCAGAAGGCAACGTTTTATGTGTTGGCCCTATGATTAATTGTTGCCTTTATTCTGTTTGCAGTAGAACAAAGCAGGAATGAACAGGAATAAAATTAACTTTAGAAACAAACTTTAACATTTTGAGCTAAATAATTGTACCAGTAACAGAACAACAGGCATAACAAGCCTAAACTCTGTGGCAGGAAATGACACACACAAAAAGCAAGACGAGAGGTTTGTGCTGATAGAATAAAAGTCTTGATTTATTTCTGTTTATCTATACATTTAAACAGGTGTTCCTGAATGCAGCAAGAGAAAAAAAACACAGAACAGGATGCTAAGCGTCAAAGAGTTGCTCGCATAGCAGAGGTGTGGCCGGTTTAGCGAAGACATGTACACTCTATCGTTTATATTTATGAGATTTTCTGTAAATGTGGTTTGCCGCTGGGAGGCTACAATAAGGTAGAGGAAGTGTTTACTGTAAGAGTTTTGAGATTTTTTTTTTTCACATTATTATACCAACAATAAATACTCCATAAAGTAGAAACCCTGTCTTTCCCCAACTACAACTGCAATGCATTAAATTCTACAGATAGGTATACCAAGCAGCCCTGTATAGCTCAGTTTAATTCAAATTAAAGAGCTTAAACGTAATAATAGTTCAGTACAGATTTGTCATATCGCCATTGTCCTATTTGACTCAATCTCAAGGCTGTGCAGTCACATTCAGTTCTCTCCTGCTCTTTACCTCGGTGGTTGGCCCTCCATCCCAACAGTGATGTGGTACCAGGTTAGTTATTCTACACCTGCATAGGAACTACAAACACAACTTCTCTCTGGGCTCAACTCTCCCCGCAGGCCGGAGGAAAGCTCACTGCTAACCGTTATAAAACAGTCCAAAGAATGGCTTAAAAGTGCTTCCTTGAAAACCAGCTGCTGTGTCTAAGAACACACGTTACTCACAGTAGAGAGGCGTCAGCATGACAAAGTTAAGTTTAAGAAGACAGAAACGAAACGTGTACTAACATGTCTCAAACACTTTTGGCGCAGAAAACAAACACTGAAGCGCAGCGGGTCGGGGGAGGGGCAGGATATAAGAGGATGTAAAGCACTTTCTGCGAAGAGAAGATCCAGAGATATAAAACTGAAGGAAAGCATTTACAAAGATACACAGAGAAATACAGAGAAGGTGAAGGAAAAATCAACCGTTATGACTGACAAAGTAAACAAAACAAGTGTGATAAAGCCCCATTTACGTTTTTCTTTACACATTCCTAATTTCTGCTTATATGGGTGTGGTAAAAACCTTGAATACAAATGGACCCTGAAACACAACGCAAGGTTGACCCAAGTGGAATATGGTTTTGCCGAGGGTCTTTGCTACTGTAACGCACACTGCTCCCTTAACCATGTACCATCTATGAAGTTAACCTGATCTAACCAGTAGAAATGCATATTTCTGGAAAAAGCACACTGCAACAAAAGGAAACTGACAGAAGCAGATGCACCCACTTAAAATCAACAACGTCTGAGGTACTTCTGAAACTGAGAATATTACTACTATCTACAATATTTGGATGGATAGCATATATTTTTGATACAGTAATAGCAGGGTTACCAGCCTTGCGAAAACATTTTGGCTTTAGGATTTTGATTAGTTGAGGGGATAGCGGCGGTTAACACACCTGAATAACACAGAGCCGTATGACGATTAAAAACATAGAAAAACAGCACCATTTGAGGTCCGGTAGATCAGTTTTTGTTTTTCTCAAACTGTTTGCTGGTAGCACCGTCAACCAGTAAAAATCTCAGATTGCAATACAGAGACAGAACACAACCATCGATCAACTGCACAACATAGCAAAGAGCAAAGATATATTTCCATATTTATATGTTCAGAGACAACCCCCTCACACAGAAACCCCCTTTACAGCAGCATCTTTAAGCAGATAAGAAAACGGATTTTGCTTAAGAATGATATTTGTGTATTGAGGTGTTTTATACGCTGTACATGTTGAGAGCAACCAGCTATACCTTTTCCTATAGATTTCTTTTGTTTTTTTTTATAATATACACACATATAGTTTACATTTACAGACAAACACCAGAGTAACAATGAGGTAGGACGGTGAAGTTGGATGAAGTAGAACCGGTTTGTGGATCGTATACAAAGTTACTGATACTTTTAAGAAAAATATATGCTTAACAATGTATATCTTTGTATTTTTTTTTGTTTTATATTGTATCTGAGGCTCAAACAGTAATATGTCTGGTTAACAGTATGGCTCTGCAAACTGCAAGATATCCATCTTGCTCAACAGAGTGAAGCTTAAAAACCCGGATCACTCTTTCCTCAATCGAACTATGAAAAACTAAAACAAAGCCCCATCGTTTTGAGAAGCTCCTGACAGGTATTCACAGCGTAAGCCATAAAGCAGGTGAGTAAGGAACAAGAAGTGGCACAAAAAGAGGATCATATCCAGCAGGTTTCCTTCCTAGAGCTGCTGCTATGGTGGTGTGTTGTATTACAGAGTCAAACTAGCCTAAAATATCCATGACTCTCTATTCCAGGTTGTGTAATATGCACGGTACGTTTACGAGTTGGCTGCCAAAACTTCTGGTACTCTATTGTCAGATTGGCCGTGTCATCGCAGATTAGGCTAAATCTGCGATGGTACAGCTTTCATCCACTGAAGATGGTTTTAGTTAAGGGATTATAGGTTTTAATCTCTCTCCAGGAAACCAGCCTTTCAAAACGATGATGTAATAGCTCTATAAATGCTCTCTTTAAGCATCGTTACAACCACGCCCTCTTTTGGCATCGAACAACAAAGAAACACAAACACAGTACACAACAACAGCATCTGAATTTCAGTAAGGTGGCTTTGCACAGCAGAAAGCTTTCTTTTTTTTTGTTCCTTTTAAATTGCAAGTATTTTCAATACACGCTCCAACATGTGAACCGCATCTTACTTTGTACATAGAATAAACAAAATAAAAAAGGGGACTCTGGTTTACACAAAAAAAAAAAGAAAAAAAAAAGACAACTGTCACCATTGCGTGACTTTGTTATTCACTAAGCCTCAATACTTTTGCATGGGCCATTTTTTTGTGCAAACCCAGCTGATTCCTCAGTCTGCATTCAACTTTTATCAGCTTCATCATTCAGTCCTCACAGTTACAACTCAGTTGTAAAAAATACTCCATTGGAACTCTATATAAGTAATATTTGTACATGTGAAAAGCATGTAGATGTGTTGAGCTAAAGCACAATTTCCAGTAATCTTAAACATGTCAAAGGTCAAGTATTTAAACTGGACATTGCTGTTTTAAACTAACTTATTTGTTGCTTGCCAGTCTGCCAAGGTCGCGGCTTAATGTCCAGTAGGAAATAATGGAGTAGCTGATTCCAGTCTCAACGTCAATTTTTACAAATCTGCAGACCTAATAAATCTTACAGCTAAACGTTGAACTTACCAAGCTTATTATGGGGCGATGGCTTTGCCAGAGTCATTCTAATAATTCAATTTTGTTTTAATGATAAGAAATAGAAACCAAAATGTCATAAGGTGCTTCATGAGAATAAAAAATGACAGTCAGGCCCAAACATAAAACTATTATGACAAACAATGGTTTAAAATTGAAGAAATTGCAGTAAAATTTAAAGTGCATTCAATGTAAAACATATGAGCTGATAATTACTGCATCTTGATATTTAAGAGCCCGACAGTTTAAGAATAGAGATTTTCACTGATTTAAAGTGAGGTTTACCAAATATCACAATGTTGTTCTAATCTACAGGCTCTGAAATAAACCCGTTCTCTCTCGTTCCTATGGGATAACTTTGGCTATGAATGAGGTGGATTTGTTTTCTGTTGGTAGACTCAACTGATCAACATTTGGATACAACAACTAGCTTAAAGCCAATGATTCATATAAAAAAACAAAGTAAAAAAACAAAAAAACAGGAAACAGATGGATAAGAAATACAACATGGAAAACACTGCATCAAATATGATCAGAACCTTTAAACTGTGATACAACTAACCAAATTATGTCACCAACTTTTCTGGCAGACATATGCATCTGTTTCTATGCCATTTGGAACATAAAGTAGCTTAACGAAAGGCTGATATGAAGTTGTGATATGACACAAACCAAGACAGACAAACGGTAAAAAACGAAAAAAAATGGAGAGAAAAACTGAGAGACATCCAGGAATTACGAGTGTGAAGAGGAGAAAAGTTTGATGGGCAGCTCTGCAGTAGATTCACAGTTAGCCACAGCTAGGTCACAGTTGAGATTTCAATCTGCAGCATTTAGTTCCAGCCTGCAGACAGCCACGCAAACCGTTTCAGATCAAAACAATATAAGAGGAGAGAAAAATCCTATATATATATATATATATATAAACATACACGATAAAAGAACATTTGAAAACTTTTGATGGCATAGCTCAGAGGAAATTGTCACTGGAGCAACCTTACTATTTTCCCCAGTGGTGTGACTAAAAAGAAGAGAGGGTTAGGATGGGACTCAGCAGGGCCAGACAACCTTAAAAGAAGAAGAAAAAAAAGAAAAGAAAAGCAAAATAGTGCCGCAGACAGCTTTACCCACAGCTTTCACAACAAGATGACCTGGACTGCGCAGAGCTGCGCTCTGACTTTCACCTGGCCGCTAGTCCGGTTCACCTCAATCGAACGGTGCAAACCACACATAATAATAGTACCTGGCCAACTCTTACATTCTCACAGCAAAGTGCAGGTGAAGCTTCATCACTTCAGCTTACAAAACATTTACAATCACAGCTTACTTTTAAAATAAAAAAATAAAAACCCAGAGACATACATGTCCCTGGAGATTGCCGAATCCATTTAAGGCCTTTCAAGGCATCAACATGCCTGTACCGCAACAACTCTAGACTCAAGTTTATTCAAATGACTAAGACTGACGCAGAAATATTAGAGATGCACCAATAAACAGGTGAAGAATCAGAATTGACCACTTTTTATTTAACCCCAAAGTTAGATACTAAAAAATCAGATTTTTTCTGCTTGTTCATTAAGTTTACCCAAACTAAGAACTCTTATTTTGGTCTACAAATGCATCACCCCAACATCGGTTACTTTGACTCAGTCTGAATTTATTTAAAATCATACAAAGAGTAGGTGAATATGTCTCTAAGCTTAAATGGGAAAAACCTTACATTTGTAGTTGGATTCAAAACAATTATCTCTGTCAAAGAACCTGAAGCTCGATGTTTTCTCTACTATGTTTTGGAAAACAGGTAAACTAAAATTGGTATTGGCTGAGAAAAAGTCAGACTGGTGCATCACTTGAATATATTTCAATCCTTCAATGTCCTCATACGTTAATTGTACGTGTTAACATGAAAGGTAAAAAAAAACAAAATAAAATGTAGCTTTACTGACTCATAAGTTGGAGTCATTCTTTCCAACAATCCTCTCTAAGCCCTCTTCTCATGAGCAGATGTGTTAAAGGAGTTAAAGAGACAGCACACATTCAAAGGTAATCTCTTGGAGCAAACCGTCATATGGCTGTTACTAATTAAGACTTGTGCATTCGAGACCCTGACGTCCCATTCTTTGCATTTCGTACCGACACTCCGTTCCCCAACAGTATAAGACCCGGCGTTAGCTAGCATCGTCAATTATACAGCATCAGAAGACTCTACCTACAGGAATAATCTCTTACTTTTTAAAAGTTCCAGGACTCAAAATGATGTTCTGACACAGAACAATAAATTAACTATCACATCTAATCTCGCTCTCTCGACACATATGCACACACCTCCATATCAACGCATTGGTAAAGCTTATAAAAAAAACACTCACTCCAGCTCATGTCAAACTATTTCATGTGCTGGTGGGTAAAGCTGCCTGGCAGCCAATAAAAGAAATGATAAACGTGACGCTCGACCTATAGGGAGGTGGGATAGGACCTGTGTGAAAGAAATATGACAGCTTTTGGAACAGTGACAGCAGTTCCCAACCCTCCCATAGCAAGTCCCCTAAACATCCTGCGGGCCACGCGGGGCAGAAGGCGCTGACATGACAGTTGATCACTATATGCCATCGTAGGTGAAGTTCTCCATCTTGACTGTCTGTCTGATTAGCAGCTTGGACTCCCGTCGCTCCTCGTTCTTGATGGACTTGTTGATGTCCATTATCTTTTCACAGATATATTTGTTCACTTTGGACAATCTCTGCGTGATCTCAGCGCTGTCGGCCGTTTCTTGAGACACTCGGTCGTAGAGACACTCTGGGGAAGGAGCGAGTCAAGCGGGTCAGTGCATCCGATGAGAAGATGCTCATCTTATTTTTGATGTCTGCTAAATACGTACTCATCTATTTACTTTAAAAACAAAATTTAAAGTTAAGACTTTAACTGAGCTTACCTCTGACTATTTTCAGCTTGCTGGGTGACAGTGGAGGTTTGGGCAGGGCGTCTTTCTTCTTTTTAGTGGCCACACCCGTGACACTACGGTTTTTAAGGGTTTCAGTGCCCCAAATCATCACAGCGAGGTTCTTTGTGAACTTTGAATCTCCCTGGGTCCTCTGAAGCTGGTGCCATTTCTCTTCCTCCACCCAGATCCCACCCCCCAGATGTACCTGCAGACAACATATGTAAAAAGTGGATTTTAAGTAAACACTGAATGAATGTTGTCATTGGCAGTAGCAATTACAGTCATGCTGGGTTTGTTTTTGGGTGAATGGGAGAATTACAAACAGCAAACACACAATTAGGATGCACTTTTTAAAAGTTTCAAGCAAAGCATTCATACATTTTCACTGGAAAGAAAAGGATACAAATGTTACAGATGAAAATCTAAATAGTGTGAAGTGCATTAGTTTTCAGCCCCCATTACACCAATAACCCTAAATAAATTTGCTACAACCAACGGCCTCCAAAAAGCACTTAATCAGTAATAAAGCTGTTCTATGGAGATTTCAGAGTTTTGCTGGGATAAATAAACACAGACGGGTCAGGGTGAAATTTATACAGAGCTAAGTTGTAAATCATATCAAATCTTTGATTCTCATGAAACAAGGTGGTGGCAGCGTCGTGCTATGGGGGGTATTTTTCTTTAGCAGGGACATGAATGCTAGTCAGAGTTGATGGGAAAATGGATGGTATTAAATACAGAGCAATTCTGGAAGAAAACGTGTTGGAGGCTGGAAAAAAATGGAGACTGGGGGAGACAACTACCAAATATTGTACACCAAATCTACAAGAAGATGGTGTCAAACTCCAAACCTACACCAGTTTACAAATCTATTGAAAAGACTCATGTTTGCAGCTGCATAAAATCTGATCTGTCTGAGCTTGAAATTTTCTGTAAAGATTTGCACCAGCTTTTCTTCAAGATAAAAAGTTGGTTATAGAAAGTATTGACTCAGAGAACCTAAATAAATACAGGTCCTTCTCAAAAAATTAGCATATTGTGATAAAGTTAATTATTTTCCATAATGTAATGATAAAAATTAAACTGTCATATATTTTAGATTCATTGCAATAAATCTAAAATATATGACAGTCTAATTTTTATCATTACATTAAGGAAAATAATTAACTTTATCACAATATGCACATTTTTTGAGAAGAACCTGTATTTGATTTTTGTTTGGAAAATGTGTTGTAAACCTTGTATCAGTTTATCTTCAATTCATAGTAATGTGCTATTTTGTTTTAATCCACTATAAATATCTTAGTGCAGAGTTGTGACATAAATAAATGTCCAACAGTTTAAGTGGTTTGAAAACTTGAAGCTGCTTTATGCTAACGATCATTGTGCCAACACATGTTATTATGCCTATTTGCAGCAGAAAACCATGTGACTCCAGCATTACAGTTCCTATAAAGACGTCACTTCATTTTGTCCCCTCACTTCAGTCTAGTAATGATTTTTACCTTTCTTTGAAATGAAAAGAAAATGCTGCAACAGCTATTGACGGATCCCATATGTTTTAAAATAAACGCCACTTCCAAGCATTTCTTAGGACTGAGAAACTTGAAGGCTGGATGTGTGACCAATTTAAAATCTATAAGGGTTTGGTATCAGCTCAGGTTACAGCATTAAACAAGATGGACCAGTGAAGCAGCGATGATAAGTGTGTTGTCCTGTTGTTGGCCCAACACTCGTTTGTAATTCTTCGAGTGGCACTAATCCCAGTAAGAGAAATCAGCCCTGAAGAATCCTGGAGGGCAGAATCTGAGCTGATGTTGAAACGCCGGCCTCAAATAAATCCACTGTGATACAGTGGAGCTTCCAGAGTATCAGCAACTTGATTTATTTTATGACATGCCTCTCGTATCCAAGGGTAGTTATGGTTTTAAACTAGTAACACATGCATCTCATCTGCCAAATTTAAAACCTAATTTTCTAAACACTGAACCAACTTTTTTTTTTAATATATAATATTATTTTTTGGTTTTATTTATTGCAGTCAGTCTCAAGAACATTTTCTTTGCATAACAAAGGTCATAGTCACTTTAGACCTCAGCCCCAAAAAGGTCAGTCAGGTGGCCTGTAGCAGCTTCTTACAGGCTTTTGTTTTTAAAGTGCTGAAGTTCCTGGAAGCTCTAAGTCTATTTACTAATTTTCCATTTTGTTTTCACATTTCACACAGGCAGCTCTCTCAGATCCACCCATTATTTCAATAATCGATTCATCATGAGCAATCCGTTAATCGTTTCAGCCCTGGAAACAATTAATTGAGCTGAAACAAAGAACTAAATGAAAAACTAAAAACTAAAACTAAACAGTGGCCCATTTGCTGTCATTCTGATGCATAGTTGGGTACAACTGCTACTTCTGTTTAACTTTTTAGCATTATTTCTTTGTCAAAACGACTTTAAATTTATTACCTCATTGTTATGTGCACGCAGTAACGTGCGGATTAAACCAAACAGTGAATCAAAAACTTCACCTTTACAATTACACTATAAATCATTTGAGCCCCACACAGAACTTGAATTAGAAACGGTGAACAACAACATCAAGTCAATGCTAAATGTTTTAAGAGTTCTGCTACTTGATGTGTGCAGCACTAAAGTTGCTGTAGGACTGCTTTAAAAGGAGGCCAATTTCACCTGCTATAAAGTAAACAAACTCAGGTCACAGGTCGCAGCTTTGATTACCTACAATATCACTTAGCCTGTCGCTCTCCACACAATGCGAGTGAACATCGAATGAATCACTGCAAAACAGCGAAAGCCGATTGCCAGGCCAGGGGGACTGACTTGGTCTTAAAGGTGAGCTAATGCAGCAGGGGGTAAATGTGTGTCTGTTTTCCTTCTCCATTCTCTTATCACTGTAAAGTCTTTAGGCCAGAGTCCAAAAAGCTTTTTCCTGTGAGGCTAATGTGCTTTAGGCTGCAAGCCAGCAGACAAGCTTTTTACTGGCCTTAAGTTAGACAAGCCTGTTTTCATCCTCCCAGCCATTTGCTCTCGTTTTGTCTCTTTCTCACCATCTACCCCTCCTCCTTTCCTTCCGTAACCTCCCTTTGCACTCTCACTAGGCCTAACCTGTCAGTCACTTTAAAGTCTTCTCGTGCAAATAATTAATATGGGTTCCCTGATGTAGGAGCGTTCTAATTTGCAAGTGTTCTTCACGCTTGAAGTGGCCACGGACCCAAGAGCTTGTAGTGCCCCCCTCGTGCTTCCCCTCCCATCATCAGAGACATGGCGGCTGGTTGAGTTACAGCAGTGGGGGGAAGTAAAGAACCCTAACAGACTAATAAACACTGATGATGCTGGCTGGGCTTGCAGGAACAATAATAATCTTCTCAACCTTGTTTACCTGCTAGGACAGGGCAGCAAAGGGGAAAGAACTGATCAGCGACGACAGCATGTTGCACAGTTTGTGGTTGTTAACAGGGAATGCAGCGTTTCCTGCAGAAATCAGCCCGCTTTCTACGGTCACGCACAAGCAAATGGGCAAGAATACCAAATCAAGAAGGGAAAGTTGTTGGGGGTAGTTAGAGTCATGTTCAACTTTTGCGGCAAACAAACCACGGCTTCACTGAAGTCAGAATTTTAGAGTGCCAAAGTTATCCAGATGGAAACTAAAACTGAATAAATCAACCTAAAAAAAAAGAATTTATTCACAATTAATAAAATATAAAACTAGTAATTGGATCCAAATCTAATTAAATTCTGAATAATCCTATTAATTCAGTATTTCTTAAGTAATCTTGATGATTTTCTGCAGGGTTCCACACAACTTTGGTGCATAACATCTAAATTCATACCAGCAGAGTAAGTCCACTTCAGACCAAGTAGCTTCACTAGAGTCATATCAACTTCAGCCTCTGGCTTCGATTGGTTAAATTCATGAATGACACGCTCATAAATTTACAATATATCACAAATATGAAATATTTAATACAAATTTGCTAAATGAAAAATTAAATAAATTATTTATGCAAGTATATTCTTATTCAGATGGGCTTAATTATCTCACTGAAGAACACGTCACTGCTTCTGCAACGTCTTCCTCGTTCAAAGTTATGAATGTAGGAGACCAATGAGCAGACAACTAAAAACAAGAAGCTTTACACAGAACATTCTAATTCCTTGCACAATATTAGTTTAATTTATGATTAGATGAAAACATAAATCTTTGCAGGTGGCAGCAAGGTAACGATTAAAGTGCTGAAATAAATTTCTGGCCCAGTCAGACTCACCTTCCCATCGTTGCAGGTGTACACCGTTCTGGGTGAGGGCGAATAGCTTGAACTTGTGTTAGCTTCTTCCCTGCACGTCTCCTGGGCCTCAACTATAGGTTCGACCACTTCAGCCTTGATTGTCTGAGTGCCATTGTCGTGCATAGGCTCTAGGAGACAAAGGTGACATTCAACACCACAGAGACAATCACTGGATCTTCATTTCCAGCCATCAGCCATTTCCTGATGGTTAAGTAAATGTGAATATAAACATATGAAGAAAGAAGTTTTGGTGCAGCTGGAACAGCGCGTTTTGTTTGTTTGTTTCCTGTTTTTGTTCTGGGCTACCCTGTGGCCTGACACAGTAGCTAAGCTGTGCTGGTAGCTGGCCATGCTAAGCTCCACTGCAGCTGATGAGTTTTAATATCAGTCAAAGATGCATTTTATTCCCGGACCGACAGACTCCCAGGGTGCTCTAATCTGTAGCTGAACCATTAGATGGTCCAACCAGCTTCTGTTTGCATCGGCAGGGAGTCTAATCTAAACACTAGCTTAGCTTTGCATGCTACTTTATGACATCACTAATATTCTCTACTCCAAGTACATTTTAAAATCTTTTGGTGCAAGTCTTATCTTACTTAAATATTTCATTTAAAACTTAAAGAAGTGCCCTGTACAGGCTTGTGATAATTGAAGCAAATAAAATCTGTTTGAAACAACTATTTTTTTAAGTTAGTTTTTCACTCAACTAAATGTCACGCACAGGTAAATAACAAATATTAAAACCTAAGGGAATCAACTTATTGAAGTCTCAGCTCGACAACTACGGGACTCTTGATGAATGTTTTGTAACAAATAAAACAAAATACAAATAAATTATGTGTCTTGTAAAGTATTTTAAAGAGATGAATGCTGCTTTTCAATAATTTCTCAACAGCCAGTTCTTTCTTTCCGTGTCTTAACATGACGTTGGTCACGGTGAAAACAGACCCTTCAACAACCTGAAGTAGTTTTGACAAAAAAATACTTGCAGTTGAAAGTAATTTTTCAAGCCTCGGCCAGATTTAGATTTAACATGATCTTAACTTGACCAACATGTTTTCTTTCTGACTGGAAATAATGTAGGTGTTCGTTCAAATGTAATATTACAATATGCAGTAAATTACAGCAAGATTCCATTAATAAGTTTGACTTATATTTTATGTAAAAAAAAAAAAATAATAAAAACAAAAAAAGGAGCATGGCTGAATGTATTCATAGCCACTGCACATTGCGAGTGTGTGTGAAAATGTTCTTCGCAACTCTGAATAGTCTTTGTTGTTCTAAAGCTCAGTAATTACACGGCATTTTATGAACAGCTGTTTTCTTCAAACAGCATTTCTCTGCAGTGGCTCAGTGAGGACCTGTGGCTGCTCACTACTCAAAGGACTGTGTATGTACAGAGGCCATTGTGTAAAAAAATGGCCACGCTGCATCACCATCACTGGCCTCCAGAAGGATGTGGGCCAAAGCATCTCAAAACAGACACCTAGCAGATACTGTATGCTGCTGGACTCCACAGCGACAGACCAAAGAGGATCCTGGTTCTCTGAGAGAGCAACACAAAACTCTGCTGGGCCTTTTTTTTTAATATTCAGATGAAGTAAAAATATTATTGTCTGTGCACGATAATGTAGCCTTGACAAAAGAGAAGCAATCAAACCCAAGAAACAAGCTTGGTGGTGGGAACACAAAACTGTGTTTTTCAGCAAATGGGAATCTAACCCAAGTAAAACATCATAAAAAGGAAGACTACGACGACAACATCATCATCATCATGAGCATCATCAGCTGGTCTGCAAAGAAGCTTTGTCTTGGTGACCCAAAACACAAAACTTAAGTGGTGAAGAAACTGTTAGCTGAGGAAAAATTATTAACGATTCCAATAAGGAAAACATGAAAGGCACTAAAGATTAGAGACTTGGAGCTCATTGAAAAAGATTAATGGTCCAAGATAATAATGGAGACCTGCAGAAAGCTGGTCAGTAATTAGGGCATTTAGTTAATGTAATGGCTAATAAAGGCTTTTTCAGTGATTATTGCAAAGGGTATGAGTATTTTTTTACATGGCATTTTTAGTTAGAAAATAACTCATTCTTTCCACAATGATAACCCACATACATCATCTTATTTTGTCAGAGATGTCCATCTTCTATCCATCAGAAAATAACTTATTGCTAGACTAAGCAAATGTTTATCAAAATAGAATCCAAAATCCATTCATTTTTGGGATATAAAGAACTTCTTTTCTATTATGCAGACAGAATTATTTTCTCTTAAGATACTTTATCTTCTGGTCCTCCATAAATAACTTGTTAATGCTCTTCTCTTTGTGCAATCAAATAAATAGATTTTTAATTCCCCAAGTCAAGCTGAAAACCTGTCATCAATGTAGCAGACTGCCAGTACCTTCCTGCAGAACAAACCAAACTGCACATACATCCATCATCTGCCTTAAAAGTCAGAATTAGCTTCTCAACACAAACTAAGAATGCGTTCGTCTGAGTTTGACAAAAAATGTCCAACAATAGCTGTGTTAGCTTGTCTGATAAAACCATAAATCGTCAGAGTACCACATGTTGTGGACGGACGTCTGTGTGTGTGCTCTTGTTTTCTCACCGCTGCCGAGTCTCATGAGGAGCACGTCCTGCAGCCTCCTGTTGAAGTCCCTCAGTTCTTTGACTTCTGTCAGCAAGCTGCCGTATTCCTTCAGCTTCTTGGCCTGCTGCACCAGCTGCCTGCGGGTTCTCTCCAGCTCCTGCTGCAGTCTCCTCATCTCCTCCTCCTGCTGCCTGTAGCTGTGAACCAGCTCCTCGTACAGAACCCTCGGAACGACTGCCGCCACCACCTCCGACACGCAATGCGTGTCCACCTCCAAATGTTGCTGCTGCTGGTGATGATGATGATGGTGGTGATGATGATGTTGCCGATGCTCTGCCTCCATTTCTTCCTCTTCGTCATCTGCGTCCTCTCCCTCCTCGGCCAGCCGGTCCTCATCCAAGTCCTCTTCACCTTCCATATAGGAGTTGGCAGCGTTTCGTTCCAGGCGAGCCACTACTGCGGCGAGGCTCTTGGAGGAGTTGGAGAGGGGCTTTCCATGGTCTTGAGACAAGGCCTACACGAAATAGGAGGTCAGAAAAGGCAAGGGACAGATACAGGACATTTCAACTGCGACCAAAAGCAAACTGAGCATGATAGATATAAAACTGTAATGACACAAGTGCAATCCTAACCCTCAAACAGAGGTCATGTCCGATATAAGAACTGGGTTATTCTAGAGGTGGATGACTTTAGAAAATCCTGACTCTGCAATATATTTGTTTTGTATTTCGATTTTCCAGATGTTTCTCCCTCCTCTGTGTTTTCCATCACATTTTTGTCCCCACTGATCTCCCTGGGCTTTAGCATCCTAATCACTCAGCTACATATCAGGTGTTTATAGTCAAAATTCAAAATACTTTATTGATCCCAAAGGGAAATTAAATGTTTTTGTAACTCAAAATTCTTCAAAGAGTTATTGCAGACGGTGCGATGGCTGTGGGCAGGAATGACCTGCTGTAGGTCTTTCCTGCCCACGGTTTGTATTGCAGTGAATTTGAAGAAGCCTCTGACTAAAGACACAGTTTTAGGGCTGTAACGATTTCGCAAATGATTCGAGTGCCTCGATTACTAAAATTCCTCTAGGAAAATGTATCTACCTCGAAGCTTCATTAAACTATATCTTATTATTTAGCATGGAGAGAGAGACGATTACTCGATTAATCGTAAAAATGATCTATAGAGTACTCGATTTCTAAAATATTATTTTATAACAGTTCTACTCTGTTTTTCTAAGACGGACTCATAAAGAGGGTGGTCAGGGTTGTCCACACTATTATTCATTTTACGTAAAATCCTTTGCTGCATCATCATCTCCAGAGGTTCCGGAGTCATGCTCACAACAGAACCAGAACAGAACCAGCTTTCTTTATCAGGTTGTTGAGCCTTTTAGGTCCCTGGCTCTGATGCTTCCACCTCAACAGATGACTGCAGAAGAGATGATGCTCTCAACAACAGACTTACAGAAGATATGCAACATCTTGCTGCAAACTTTAAAAGGATCTTTGATTCCTCAAGAAGTCCAGCAGGTAACATGAGAATTTTTTTTTCATAAAGTGTCTCGAGATGACATTTGTTGTGAATTTCCACTTTTCCAAAATACCATAAAAACACCAGAATTAAAACGTTTCTTAAAAAAAAAAAATCTTAGCCAATAAAAATTGTATATTGTATATTTTCTGCTCTCAATATCCAATGTGCTCAGGCCTAGAAACATAAAATACTTTTTGTGAAATTAAAGTTTTAATGTAATTTAAAACATAGGACATATAGGAAAAATGACAAATCCACATCAGCCTATACAGAGACATGGGAGAGCCTGCAGTCTGTGTGTTTTGACTGCAGATCTCAGTAGGACCAGAGGAGAGGAGTCACCGAGTTCTGTGATGAGCCGCTCAGCGGATTTGCCGGTGAAAGGGCAGCTGTCCAGAGTGCTGAATTTGTGTTAATCCAGCATATGGTAAAAATAGCGTAGGGGATTTTGGATGCCAGCCAAGTTTATGGAAATTTAATATTAAATCATCAAAAGACAAATGTAAGAAAGATGGCAATGTCAAATATGTAAACATCAGGCATGACTTAAAAACTGATTAGGTGAAGAGTGATAATTAACTATAATCTGACTAAATAATAGTTCTCATATTTCATTATCTTAATGCTTTAAGACTTATAGGTTTATACTGGAAGTGCATAATAAGGACAAAAATATATTCTCTTGTTTCTAATAAATGACCTGGTATAAATGCACGAATTATTCATCTACAAAAACATTTGATGCAATACAAATCAGCCAGTTTATACATGTTTAGCCTACCTTTTTATGCCTCAGGGGTAATCTCTCTTCTCCGAAATTGTTCTCGATAGACTTTCCTGAATTCCTGATGGACATCTTGGGAATTTTCATCTTCTTTTGGATTATACTGTCTTCAAATTCTTCTACTGTATCTGCAAAGTCGTTTAGAAAAGTTACATGTATTTACAATTAAAGTAGTTTTATCAAAAATAAAAAAATAAAAACAACGTTGCTTTGTCCCCTTATTTTGACCTCACAAAACTAACTTCAGCGGTATAGACGGGAAGCTTTTCGGTGGACTGCGGTATGAGCTTTGACATTGTTCTCATCTCGCAGCCCATGCAGTTCACTTTCAGGATTAAGGACGCAGCTAAACTTCTAATGCAAAAGAAAAACGACTGTGTGTAAATATCATTTTACTAGAGCAGGATAACGTTTCGCTTGTACTGCTCTCACGTTATCATTATGTTTCCAAACAGACAGGACGTTGTCATGCTGACTGATGGATAGACGTGTCACACGGAAATGACTGCAGCACCGCACAAAGCCACAGCAGCTAACAGGCTAACCGCATCACAAAAGCTTTCGGGCTGTCACAAATCCACACGGGAGCTCTAATAAAATGACAGATGAAAGAATGCGTTCATAATACGGTGATAATACCATGTCCGCTTTCATTCGGCGTCTGGTAGTTAGCATGCTAACGTAAGCTAGCAGGGTTAGCTTCCTGGTGTAAACAATTGCTTTGGCTAGACGGCGTTCAATAATACACACATAAACCACTAATTATCATTTACAGAAGAAGAACAGATTAACAACAGAACGAAGGGCTACACGAATAAAAACCTGCAAAGCACCGACAAGCTATCACAGCCTCCTGAAGTTAGCAAACATTACTAGCATGCCTTACTAGCTAGAGCGGAGGACGTTGTTGTTGCTGTCAGATTCCAGCTGATCACGTCCTGACGGATCCACCGAAAACACTCGCTTTGACAGCTCTGCCACCCACACGCACGGGATCGTTACTTGTTCCGTCAGATAAAACGAGCATTAAACCCAATGTCATCCGGGTGTCAGGAGGAGTAACTTACCTGCAAGGGCAAGGATCTGTGCTTCGCACGGCTGGCCTGCGCAGCCATTCTCCTCAGTTCTGTGAACCAGATACACCTTCTGATTATCAAAATCTGTTCTGTGCAGAGGTCTGAAATCTTCGATGGTTGAAACGGGTAACGCGTAGCACATATCGTCTTCAAAGAACCTAACAAAAGCATACATTATTTAGTTCTCTTTGGTCCTGCACTTTGGATATGGTTGACAGTTTTTCCTCACAAAGTATTAAAAAAAAATACACTCATGGGGGGTTGGGGATGGTGTCGGCGCTCGACTACTCTTGCCTGGTCCACATCGCCAGGGTAGATCAAGGCAAAAGTAATAGACATAACTTTAATCTTAGTGATAAACCTTTACATGTTTGTTGTGTTCGCTAATTCTAGGATTCCTACAAATATTTCTTTTAAAACTACATCATTTTCTAGGATAAAGTATGAGATTCTCACCATATTATAACATGAGGTAAAAGTGCCACTATTTTTTATTTCCAAATACCAAATTGTAATTGTAGTACAAGCCGTTTCCCTTTATCTTGTAAACCTTGGACAAAGTTTAAATTAATAAAATTTTCATATTATGTTTCAAATTATTTGAAGATTACCACAGAAAAAAACTCCTCTCCAATTTATTATTTAATCACAAAACAAATAATGATGGACAAAAAAGATCTAGTAAAACATTTCAAATGAGTTTGGATGAGGAGAATTATTTCACTTTTTATGTTTTTATTGCATGTGAGGTGAGACAAAAAAAACACACACACACACACAAGGTGGAGTGAAATAAATAAATAAAGCATATATTTTAGTGACAATCTGTTTTACAAAGAAACAACTTATTTTAATAGCTTTAATTTTTAAAAGCTACTAATTTTTCTTCCAAAATTAATTTCTAAAAGGTAATAAGACGTTGCTTTTTTGTTTTCATTCATTTCTGATGTTTCTGATGAGAACATTTATTGCCAAAAATGTCCACACTTTTACTTTTATTATCTTAAAACAAAAAAAAAAACTAAAAAAAATTACCCAACTGCTACAAAGTAAGCACTAATCACTGAAATGTTTAAGTGCTTATTCACCAGAGTAATATGGATTTGTAAGTAAGCCATTGTGTTTACCCAACAACAAATAGGGGAACGAGAAGCAGTGCAACACTTTATGAAATATCCAGCATTAGAAAACACCTTCTTTGACAGAATATGTTTTTTTAAATTATTATTATTACTATCTTGTTTACACCTAGATAATGGTGAACAGCTGATGATTCCAAGTTGGCCTTTAATTTGGGGCTGTTTTACTGCTTCATTTTGCTTAGAGATTATAAACCTGTTAAAGAAAAATTAGAACCAGTATTTGTTTTTGTTTTGTTTTTTTAATCAAATACAGATAGTAAAAAGTCACAAAAGTTTTTATGTTTTGTTTCCCAACTAAAGTGGACCCAGTTTAAGAACTGCAGGTATGTCCAATAAGTCTGAAGCAATGAAAGCAGAAAAAAGACTCTTTATTTTTATATAACTGCATCTGTCTGCAGGTTTTTAACACAATGATCAATGAAACCACGGGTTAAACTTAGATTTGTATAGAAATGCACATTTGAATTTTTTTAGATAATAGAATGAGCAATAATTTTTGGAAATACAAACATATAATTATGTTAAACATATAATTAACTTTTGCTAGTTTTAGTTATGGACATAAAAATGCTCAAATATAATTCCAAGCTTTTCCAAACAGCAGAAACCCCATGATTTAGAACCAATTGTGGTACTGCATACAAAACCAGCTGAACTTTTGATCAAATGTCCTCTCTAAACACAGAAAAGAAACTCCGGAGTCATTAAAAATAGTCTCTCTGGACACCAATTACCTCTCAGTTTGTCTTCTAAGGGAACCATGTGATGGAACTTCAGTGAGAAAAGTTCCCAGGATGACCACCTGCCCAGTTAGACGTGATCGGTCCCTATGTTCATTCATGAGGCTCCTGCTCCTCATCTGTCCCTTGTATCACACGCAAAACACTTAAAGACAGCTGACAGAAATGAACTCTTTGTTATTGTAAGACAGCCAGGTGGTTTCTACAACAGGATGGATTTCTCTCAGTTGTTACTCTAATAGAGGGCACCACAGTCGATAAATGACACTAACAATTTCGTTCTGCTTCGGCTGCTGTAATTGAAAAGCAACTGATGCAGAACAATATAGAGGTTTTTTTTTTTGCTGCCTTTCTCTGATATGTGTTTTGTGGTTTCAAGCATTTATTTAGTTATGATTATTCCAGTTTCAAATGCCAACTTCCTCGTGATGTTTGTTCACTGTGCTGTGTAACAGGTCCAAGAGTCAGACGTACAAGAGAGTTTCAAAAACAAAACGAAAATGTTGATTTAATTACTGTGTTAAATATTTAAGCAGTTTAGGTTGTTTCATTTAGTTGAAGTTTTAGAGCTGAACACATTCAATTACAATCACAGAAGGTGTATATATTTATTTTTTGTATTTTTCATATAGTCTTAACGGATTGAGAGGTCCTCCTTCATATGACTCCAGGTATATTGAATAATTTTTACTCAACATCTAGAACTGTAAGAAAATAACATTTAATACAATGTTGCAGAAATTAGGGAGCCTTTTGGTGTTTATGAATACAAAATAATAAAAAGCTTTTAATGTCATTCTACAGAAACAAGACTTCCTGCAAGTACAGCAAAATTAAATAGGCTACAATAAATGGTAAATGGCTTGTACTTGTATAGCGCTTTATTTTTTATCAAGTCCAGAGGACCTCAAATCACTTTACACTGCATTCAGTCATTCACACACACACACACACACATTCACATGCTGAATCAAGGGTAGAAAGGGTGAAATTTGAAATTCAACCCAATCTAAACGGACCAAGTCATGTGAGTTATGCAGCATATTCAACAATAAGATAATAACAAACATAATGTATATGTGAATTTATTTGGTGAGAGGTCTGGGCATGGTGGCAGTTTTGAATGTCCTCCTCCATTTGTTGACTATTTTACATACAGTGATTCCACTGTATGTAAAATACATACTGATTCTAAATTATTTAAAATCTTTAGTCCCCTTAACAAGCTCACAAGCTGATTCGGTTTTCTTCACCAAGGAATTAAATAGCCGATTAGATACCCTGAAGTTCACTCTCACTTCGACACCCAGGAGCACACCATCAGTGACGTGCGGTCAGGGGAGGCAGCCTCACCTGTCATCATGGAAAAATAATATATAATATAAAATCATTTATATTGCTATTTTCACCCTGTGGTTTTGTACTATAAATTATCTATTTTTTTTACTTAGCTTAACCAATTCTGATTAGTTTTTCTTCAAAGTCGCTGGATTTTCGCATTTTCCCATTCAAATGCTCAGAAGCGAAGCCGGTGAGGCAGCAGCGATCCGAGTCTCACCTGCGATTGCGCAGCCTCTCGCTAACTGCACTGGCGGCCATTATTTGACAGCATATTCGTCCTGTCTGTACACCGGCAATAAAATGGCTAAGAAACATTTAATATATTGATTGATTTTCCATAATTTCGCTTATGTATGTAATGTACAGTGTTTTTTTTGTCACTAACTGTATGTGTATCGTGTTTTGTGGGCGGAGGAGCGATAAGAAACGGCAGAGAACAAACTCGAGGTGAGGCAGGCAGTTACCGCTGGGGGCGCTCATGTTCCCAGATATTGTGACTGCACAACTGCAGAGTAAGACACAGTGAGCTAGCCATGGAGCTAGCCGCACCATAAATAAGTAAAGCACAGCGATATGTTTGTTTTCTTCTCTCTCCCGACGTCAACATGAAAGACTACATTTCTACACTCTAAAGTGGATTTTCAATTGAAGCGGGAGATGATAACTAAAGAAAAGTTTTGCTTCGAGACAGTTTGATGATTCTCAAACGGAGTAGAAAGGACATGCTGAGGATAGACTTGACTTTGGATGAACGGATATTTTTGTGCAGAATTAGCGGTGCATGGATTTCATTGATACGTAAAGGTAAGACGGCAATAAGATGTTTTTGTTTAGTTTTTTAATGAAATGTGCGTTTTGTGGACTACAGTTAATGTTTAAATAATTCAGTAAAGCAGAAGCGGTAGCTAATCTACCACAGCAATTATTTATTAATAAAACATTAAGCCTACAACAACAAACTAAATGTTCGGTTCTGGGTGCAAAATTCGTGAATGTTTTTTGGTGTTAAATCCTAAAACATGAAGTGGCATTGTTGTCTATGGCAACGAGTCTGCGTAGCTTGGTGAATACAGATCACGTTGCTGTGGATCATAGCACGAAATGAATACCTACATTTTTAAGTTTCACTGAGTTAACGCGGCTATGGATGATAGGTAAAAGATTAGTCTTTTTGCCCCCCAGCGTTGTATGCATGCGCGAAATTTCCGAAGGTCCAATAATATGCATGGTGTCTACGTCATAAGTCAGTGCCTCACCAGCTAGAGGTATATATATATATATATATTTATATATATATATATATATATATATATATATATATATATTAGAGGTGTGCCGATTGATCGGTCACCAATCATAATCGGCCGATTTCCGTGAAAAAGTGCATGATCGGTGATCGGCGATCATTGTCTCTTGTTGCCGATACCGATCACCTGCATCTCATTTCTCAGCCTGCCTGTGCAGCTGGTCTCCTCTTTCCTTCACTCTGCGCAAACGCGCAGCAACAAATCCTAAGCGATGTGGAACTATAACGCACTGAGTGAATGAGGAAGTTTGCGTGTTGCAGCGGAAAATTGAAGCATGTCAAAATGCATCAACACAACGAAGCTAATACGACATAAAAACAATGCCATACTTGACTGAGTTTTTCTACATCGAGGCTCACTGCAGTCAAAAAGACATACAGAGGATCAGATAGCAGGTAAAGCAGCGCACAGCTACAAACACCTGGATTAGCATGACGGTCAGAAAGCTAAACAAATAACCCGCAAAATTATTTAAGTCTTCGAGCTGCGATGTAAGACGCTGGTTCTGCTGGCGCTACAGCAGAACCAGCTGTTCTGCTGTAGCAGAACAGCTGACAGACGGAGCGCTGCTTCTGCTCCACCTGGTAGTGACTCTCACACCGAATCTCTGCTTAAAGCTGCAGCATCTAACTTAAAAAATACATTTTACATATGTATTAAAACTTTCGCTGTCCTAACATGAGACAAATAATCTCTAAAAAAATAATCGATCTCCTCCCTGCTCTGCATAATTACTCCGCTCAGTCAGAAACAGCCAATCAGAACTAGCAGTAATCAGCTAGCCGCCATGCTAACAGGAAGTTTTCATTCAGTAACTCAGGATTGTTTATTGTAATGGATCCTGTATTTGCCTTTGAATGTTAAGTTTTAAACTTGAATTTTTTTTGGCAATGTTGAGAGGTTTTATTTTGGCTCGTTGCATTATTTAGCCTCTTCAGAGCCTTCATATGTTATCAGTCTGTTAAAGATAGTATTACCAATAGCAGTACAATTTGCAGAATGCCTGTTTTGTTTAGTTTTCTTCATGGAAAAAGTTATTAAAAACAAGTTTTTGTCTAAATTAAGGTGAATTCATGGTTCCTTTTTCCACATAATGTAACCGGTAGTGTTTATGATAAAAAAAAAAAAAAAAAATTATGTGATCGGTCCTCATGAGTGATCGGTATCGGCAGGAAAAAACCTGATCGGCACATCTGTAATATATATATATATATATATATATATATATATATATATATATATATATATATATGTACATGTTACAACACAACATATGACAGCTTGTATGTTACAACACACAAGCTGTCATAGGGTGTCCTAATTTTTGAGCGATTAATACTTCCCGCATTTGGTTATTTAGAAGATTTTCATCAAATGGAAGTTCCATTCCCTGCCAAAATGAGAGACACTCAAAATGTCAGATGCTCTGTGCTCTTTTTGTGTTGTGTGTTTGTTTTTCTCCATTACGTGAATTAAATTCACAGCTGCTGTTCATTTACTAAACCCCGAATGCTCCCTTTTCAATAATTAGTCATGCACAAAAAAAAAAAAAAAATCCACTCTTATTTTGTTCTAAAATATTGGCCTGCTAATTAGCCAATGATAAAGCTATTCATTAAAACGCGAGCAGCAACTAAAGATAAAAATTGAGCAGCCTTATCTGCGTGAGGAAGTTGATCGGCTGAAAGCTCGAGTCAGGACAAAAGCCAGACATCATGTCCTGTCTATTAGCTCCACACTGCCAGGCTCATCTATCTTTATTGGTCATCCATTAGCCTGCATTAAAGGGAGACATGGGATAATAGCAGTAATGATGCCGATGATGAAATTAGACACACGTCATCATTGCAGCCCTGCGACTGGAATCATAAAGAGTTCCCGCAGACAGACGGACAGACGGAACCGCAGCTTAAGTTAACAACACCTGCATGCGTCGCATGAGAGACAAAAAAACAGACAAATCAAGTGCAAGATGAAAATCTCAGATCTGCGTACAGTGCTTGAAAGAGAGCGTGAAGTGTACAGCGTGAGAGAGCTGATAGAGAGAAAGCACCTGTTCCAGTCTGCAGACCGGACAGATGCTGGTACAGGTGGGTGCGTGAG
Organism: Poecilia reticulata; assembly: GCF_904066995.2. Classification (NCBI taxonomy): domain Eukaryota; kingdom Metazoa; phylum Chordata; class Actinopteri; order Cyprinodontiformes; family Poeciliidae; genus Poecilia; species Poecilia reticulata. The sequence continues at coordinate 18,384,289 of NC_088833.1, read as the reverse complement.
GATTGTTGGCATGACAGGCACTCAGGCAGGCGGGTTGCAGACAGACCCAGCAGCGAGACAAAACCCATCATTTAATGACGAGGATGAAAAATCACGGCGGGAGAACTTTCCCGACGGATCCTCCGAGTTTGCTGCAACGTGAAGACGTGCTTGTCTGGTTTCGAGATGATGAGTTCACTTTCAGGATCCGTCACCACTGTTTACCGTCCGTTTTTCAGTTTTATTCAAAGGCATCCCAGACTTTTTGCTTATTATGTCTCTTAATTAGGTGTTCAAGATTTCCTAATCAGCCATGAAGAAAGCATTCACCAATTTAAAAAGTGATAGTCCATGAAATGAACACCACTGCCCCACACGAGCACACCCGGCACTGCGGCGGCTGGGCCTGAAAACAAACCTTTGACTGAAACAGAGGCACAGACTCAGTGAATAAATCCTTCAATATGTATTTAGAAGAGCATTAGCACTGGCCCCTCTGCCATGCTGTGCACACTTGGTGATTCACCCCAGAGACATTGATCTTCTTCATAAGGGACATAATGACCACCAGAGAAATACTGATCATATTTCAGCACCAATCAATTCAGTTCATTAGGGCCGCTTTACCTCCTGCTACAGACCTGAATTGATCCCACCACTGTCACCAGACTGTTATTCTCTGCTAACTAGATAGAAAACTTGCAAAACTGTTATTTATGCAGTCAACAATCGACCACAGGGAACAGACGAGCATTAAATCTGTATAAAAAAAACAGCTTTGTGGTAAAAAAAAAACAACAAAAAACATCCATCTTTTTCCCTTCTATGTTTGCAACAAAAATGTCAAACAAATCACGAGAAGTTCAGAAAGTACCAAAGCTAGCACCAGGTTTTAGACAGAATTTTGTAAAATCTTTCCCACCGTCTCTTCTCTAATCTTCACTTATCTGGAAGCCAGGTGAGCTTGCAGCACATGTGTGGTGGGCAGCTTTGGTGTGTTAGGGATGCTGCCTGCTCATCTTAATGGCGTTTTTTTTTTTTTTTCTGCTACCTTTTCCTTTTTTCTCTTACTTCTTCCTCCAAGGAGGCTGTCAGACAGAGACGCCAGCAACCAGAGACCTTCTCTTTTCCGCTGCCATTGCTGACAGCAGGGAGCCGCTGGGATTGGACCGGCGACCACAAAACGCGCGTCATCCAGAGGGGTAGCCAAGCTCAAAGGTGCGCAGCATCTGACAGATAATAGCGGATAAAATCGGGGCCAACCAGCAGCTTGCTTCTCACTGGGGTGATTGGAGATCTGTGTGGGCTAGGCTGGGTTGGGGATAGGATGATAAGGGGTGGGGGTAACACTGAGGGGCAATGCGATTTGACAACTAACCATGTATTTGACCACCATGCAAGCAGGAACACACACACACAAACTGAAGTCAAGGACAGACAAGGTCTCTGATCTCAAATCCCTTCACAGAATCACTGCTTCAGCTCGCAGTAGACTTGGAGGAGGTGAAGATTGATTCACCTGTACAGATTCTCTTACACAGAGTCAATCTGTTGCGACTTCTGTGTCTAAGAAAAGCAAATCCATAGCCAACATTTGTTTTAAAAGTTTATTTTTCCAGCCAAAAGTTTGGTTCCTCTCTTAAGCCTAAGTAAATTGATAACTTTTTTCTCAAATAGAAAGTGTATCCATACCCTTTATTGACAAAATATAATTTCTAAACGTTTACAATCTTCACAGGGAATCCTAACATCTTGTGAAAAGAGCTTTGATGACATGACTGCAACGGCGACATCAACGCCTTTTAATTATTTATTGTAAGTCACATCATTATTGCGACAGTTGCCATCATTACGCTTTTCTAACATGGTACAACTTAATTTTCCACATGGGCCACAAACTTTAGTCCTGAACTCATCAGAGCTCCTGTGGGAAAGTACAAGTTTTCTTTTTTTTTTCTTTTTTTTTTTTTTAGCTTTTTCCACAGCAATTGCTTTCATCTTGCAATTCTCTCATAAAACACAGTTGACTAATATGCTGTGGACATGGAGGTTGTTTTCTGTCTGCTTTTACACTGCACATTGTCTCCTGTAAAGATATTTCTCACCTGAGCTGTGGATATCTCCGGAGTTACTGCAAGCATCTGGGTACTTTTCTGATTTCTATTGGTCTATCGGTTTAGGTGGACACTTATTTCTTGGTAGATTTTACCATAATTTGTTCATTTTCAAATGATAAAATGAGCTGAGTTTAATGAGGTGCTCACTGGTTGGGATATTGTTGATCTAACAGTGATTTAAACTTCTCCACATCTTTGTTTCTGATCTCTCTGCTCTCTGAAGAAAAAAAAAGCTGATCATTTACACACAAGTGGACTATTTACTAATTAGCTGATTTCTGAAGCAACTTAGCTGCACTGAGTATTATTTAGAGGTATCACAGTTAGGGGGTCAAGAAAGAAATACACTGCACATTGTCTAAAGTTTGATTAGGAAAAAATAAAGTAATTAGTCATTTTCCCTCTAACACCAGCTTTTGAAAACAACTGGTCTATCATTCAAAATTTCTCTGAGACACACTTAGTGTTTGACTTGAATGTGACAATATGCTGTAGTGTAAAGGGTATGAATTGAATGCACAGTGTGTCACAAGCCATGCATCTCCTTTGGTGTATTATGCATCATTGTTATGTCAGCTGCAGCAGTTGTAAGGCCCGAGGCACAAAGCTTTTACAACTGTGCCTCCTTTTCTCTGCCGCAGAAACATGTCCAGTAAAAGATGTTTCCAAAAACAGCAAAAAATTCAAACACAAGGAATGACTGGACAGTAAAAAAAACATATACATCTGTATCATTCCTTTGTCTCCAACAGAGGTCAGTACAAAGTCATTCAGACACAAACAAGACAGCAAGAGGACATGGTGTGCTGAAGAATGTCCAGGATTGAAGGGATTAAAACAGATGCTGTGGAGGTTGTTTTCTGTCTGCTATTAATTTGTCGAAGATAAAGTCTGACCTGGCTGCCCACGGAAAGTCAGTTAGATTCGTTAATATCCTGATGATTATTAATTTTCTTTTGAATACTTGAGGATATGTACCCAGATCTAATAGTGATTGAGGAATATAGAATGAAAAACTTCAGGTCAGGTAGATTCTGTGTTTAGCTGCAGATACACAAATCTAATTATGAAGAGAAGAAAAAAACCCTCTCAAATCTGAAGCACTTCTTTTCTTCAGAAAATTGACACATTTCCCCTAAAGTTTGTACTAAGTTTCCCTTCACAGAAAAAAAAGTTTGTTAGCCAAGTGCCCAGATGTGGTGATAATTAGCATCCTAGGGCCTCCAGAGCTAAGATGATGCAAAAGGCTGCAAATATTGATCCAGGAGCTGTTAGGACTGACATTGTACCTCTACACACACACATTCAAGAGTCCAAAAAAACTCAATCCTTCAGCCGTAACACAGAGACCAAGTGGCATCAACCTCTATTATCTAGTCCCTATGCTGCTAACACAAAAGGCTCCCTGGAACAAAAATCCAATCAGTCCTCTCTTGGAGGATTTTCTCCACAGCAGTGCTTAGCAACACTGGTGGCTCTGCTGGTGACAAAGAAATAATCTCAGAGCCCACAGCCGGCACACAGACTGTTTACTGCCTCCATCACACCGTCCTTTTAGAAAGAGGACGGACAGTCTGCGCCTCTAAAGTATATTGTCATTTCAGTGTCCTCTCAGTTAAACGCTCTCTGCCTCTCTCTCCCCCTTTTATGCATGGAAAAGCATGAAACACATGGCCGGCTGTGTGTACAGTCCGTGAAATTACCGCATTTGCAACACAGGGAATATTTACTTTAAGTATTATGAATATAGGCTTGACAGAAAAGAACCATCAGGCATATAGACGGGTGACAGGTGTTAAATAATTGTTTGAAAATAAATATTTTCAGCAGTCTGTTGCCTCCAACACCCCCGCCCCGTCCTCCCCCTCTCCTCTCTGACTCCTATCTCTCGCAGTCCTCCATTCTTTGGTAAATTATCACACTCGTTCTCCATTCATTAGCATGCTGCTGCTTATTTAGCTACGCTGTTGAGAAAGCTTCAACAGAATCAACTGGAAAATACTCAATATGAGGCGGGCAGCGCGCACTTGTCTCTCTGCCCCCACCCTCCCATCTATCCATCTTTTGTATTTTTTTTTTATGTTTTTTTTTTTTTACTACATCAAAATGGAAGCATGGTTCCCTATAATGAGGAGGAGGGAGATAAAATATGCAAATTTACCAAGAAAGGATATAATTAGGGCAAGTAATGGGAAGTGTTGTTTTCACAGCTGTTCGTTTACACAAAAGCCTGATAGCTATTTTTCATATAAATACTTTCATTCTTGCCTTAATAGCTACCAACATCTCTACATGTGTACAAAAGAGAAACAAAACCGCATCTATAACGACCATTCAGAGATTATTCCTCAGCTAAGTTCTGTAAACCAGCAGGTGAACATCAAAAATGTCTGAATCAACTAAAATAGTGTTTGGATATGACCAATTTTAGGTTGATCATCTTCAATTGGGGACCCCCTGATCAGAAGTTAAATATCTGATATTTTTCTAGTTAGATGAAGACCTTATGCAAGTTCATTAAATACTAAATGTTAAATCAAATAAATATCTTTTATTTTAAAAAATATATTTAAATAAAATATATTTTAAAATCCAAACTTCTTAACCATTCAGTCATTGTTTTCCATTATAAGACCTTTTGTTTCACATTGACTGCTCTCTCACACAGTGTGACATCATATCTGCATCTGCCCCAAACATTAATGACTGCTCGGGGCAGAAAGGCAAGAAAAGAAACAATAAGAATGTTGTTATTGAATTACAGGTCAGAAATAAAAATGCATTTGGGAGCAAAGTTATATAAAAATAAAAAAAACAGATTTCAAACTAGCCACAAAATAATGACCAGTATGTACGGAAAACTCCACATTATACAGCAAGGGTGAGTAAAAAGTGTAATAAAACTGCAACTTCTCCATCAAGATCTTTGCTTTTTTTAAATTTAAAACGTGTTTTTACAAAAAGATGTGTGCAAATGAATAGGAAATGGAAGCTTAATGAATAAATGTATGTTTTTTCCCCCCCATTTTATCTAAACTCAAAGGGGAATTGGTCTGGCTGATAAAGATCAGCTGATTAAAGTCTAGACAACAAAAAAAGCCTCTAACACACAAGGGGGTTACTTTCCATTTATCTGCAGGAAGAAGAAACAAAGATTAATGCACTGACACAGACATCTTTTTCTATCAAAGTAAAGTTAATAATGACACCAACTTGAAGAGTCTGTGTTTCAGAGGGTAATACAAGCAGCTCCTGCAGATACAATGACACAAACCTCAATGCTATTAGCACAGACAAAGAAATGAACATCCTATGAAAAGCAATGGTGCTACTATAACTAGGACAAACAGAGACAACTTATAACCTTGTGTGTTTTTGTTTGGCTGAGTGATAGAAAGGTATTGGTGGAGAAATTATATAAAACTATGCATTACCAATGTTTACATGGTCATTTAGTTCAAAGCAACCAACAACTGTGCTGTTTTCAAGCAGACATTGTGCAAAATGTAAAAGTGAAAGTGATGATGAGACATCAAAGAGAAAGATGAAGTCATGAAACAAGGAAATAAAATTATCTCTGCACATAAAACAAATGAAAATAAAAGAGGAGCTTTATTTTTACTACACTGGCAAAAAAAGGGCTAGAATTGTTTTTAGCTTCAGGGTGTTGATTTAGCTGGCAATAATAAGACAACTAAGCTGAGCCCCAACCATTTTTTACAGCTCCTTATATTCCTAATAGTGTGCTTTTTATTAACTGTTGCCCCTCCTGGCAATCTGAGCAATTTTAAGAGCTAACCTGGTATGAAATCCCCCTATTGTATCTCATATTCCAGTGGAAGCACAACCTGGATCAGATTTTTATCCCTGTTTAATTTAATGTTTAGAGTGTATTTTGAGAATTTTAGGGCATCAAATCAAGTCTAGTTCTCAGCGTGACAACACTGAGTGCACCCTTAGCAAAATCACTAAAATTAAATCACTTGCATTGTTGGTTACTAAGAAATGTTCATTAATATTTTGGATGTTAAATGTTTGCACTCAGGGGTAGAAAAAAAAAATGGTGGCTCAGCTAAGTGAGAGCTTTTATTACTCCACTGTACTGCTGTCTTCAACAACTTGCCTACAGTAAACTAACAGCAATTTTAACAAAATTGAATTAATTATAAAAAAATAAATAAAAAAAAGAGCTGGGGCCACACGACAATCTTTTGCGTAATTTTTTTGTGTGTTTTTGGTGGGAAAATTTGTTTGTTGAAGTCTGACAAAACAGCTGTAACAGAAAAAGTTAAGGCAATATTTAGAGCAGTCCATTAATATACTACTGTACAGCACCTCTTCTATGTAGAAAATCAAAAATACTCAACATCAAATGTATACAGCTGAACTGTTTAAAGAGATATTGTTTTTGATATTGTTATTGATATTGTTTTGTTATTGATATTGTTATAATGCATCAGATCCAAGATATTGTTAGTGCCAGCCAAACGTCCCTTTTTTATTTTTTTACTAAGTGGCAAATTAAGTAAAAGAGAAACTTCATATTTAAGCTTTTGTGGTTACTCAGTAAGTGTTTTGAAGGTTTTATCCATGTTTTGCTTCAGAGTTCATGTGCTGCAATATGCTGCTTCTAAATTTAAACAGATTTTAACTATCTCAAATTGGCTCAAAGATGTGTTGTGATGCTGTGGCAATCAAGCATGAACATTTTGGACGTTTACAGCATTCCTCCTTAGCCCTTTTCTGTCTTGAAGACAAGCAGGTGGTGTCTGAACATCCAGTAGGAAGACATGCTTTTCAACTAACATATTTATGTACTGCAGCAGATGTAAGCACTCATTGTGAGGGCTATAATTGTATAATAAAGTTGTTTTAACTCAAGTTAGAATGTGACTGCATTAAAATATGTTTAGTCTAGTCATCTCAAATTCAAATATAGGTCAGAATGTGACTTCTGACCTCAGCGATGGGGTTTTCTCTTGAGGAAAACATGCATTAAACACAAAACCCATTTTCAAAAGAGAAAAGCTTAAATAAAGGACATTTCTATTCTGATCTGATGGAATCAGCAGGGGAAAGGAGATACAAAGACTGAAAGAACGGCAGAAAAAAAAAAACATTGCAGGAGATCCGAGGACTGCCTATAATCTCCATGCTACCTCGTAGCTTTAAACACATGCACTGCATGCTTCTGAGCCTATATCCAAAAGTAAGAAGGCTAGTGTGGAGACACACACACACACACACCCTTTCACACACACACACATTCAAGACACGACCATCCTCTCCAATCGGCGGAGATCTCATGAATATGATTGACCTTTTTTTTTTCTCCACTGTATGCTAAGCGTGCATAAAGGGGGAAAGAGAAACTAAACAGAGGCAAGCAGAGTTAATTTAGAACAACACATTATTGGGTGCTCACAGCAGATATGGAAAAGGACAATCTAATCGATAAACCGAAAGAATGGCAATGACCTCTCAAATCAATGTCTGCACCCCATTTTCTCACTGTGAAAAGACAAAGGCTCCAGTGCAGGTGCTGCTGTTGTTTTGCTTTGTGCAGTTTGCACCTGTGAGCGTGTGTTATTTGTACATGTATGGTGCTGCGGTGGAACAGTTGCCAGGACTAATCATTATTTAGCTGTGGCGAGGCTGGAAAGGTCAGCAGTCTGAAATGTCAGGCTGTGTTCAACAGGAGCCAGATGCAGTCGTGCGCTGCTCAAGTGTCCAATTAAAGAGGGCCGAGTGAGGTTTGAGTGGGTCTGCGTGTGGGAGTGTGTGTGCAACTTTGTGTGAAATGAGAAGGAGGGAGGGTAGATATGCAGTGTGTGTGTGTTTTTTTTTTTTTTTTTGGCTTTTTATCAGCGTTTGCATGCATTAGTCCTATGGCATGTGTGGAGAATATTAACACTTTACAGAGAGTTTTGATGCTCCCGTTAGCTTTTCAACCAATGAAACCGGCTATTAATTAAACAGATCAACAGGGTCTTGTCATTTTCTACCCATACATAAAAGGAAACCTTATGCATTTTTGGCGATATACACTATGTTGCCAAATGTATATGCTAACCTATACAAATCAAGGCTGATTATAAATGTTTAGTAAAAGACTTAGTTCATTCAGGAAATTGGGAAATTTCTGCACAACTAAATATCCCACATTCAACTTTTAGCTGTTCTATGTCAAATTGTGACCAACTGGGAACAACAGAAACTGCAGATGTTGAGGCATAGTGTGCAGGGAGCCAACAACTACTCCACTGCCTCAGACAATTGCTGCAGCAATTACTTGATAGGTTTGTGTCAAGTATTACATTCATTGGAGAGGTGATTACGTTGCCTTGCCGTTTTTCAGTTCTCATCCTTAGTTTGAGTGAAGGAAGGTCAGAATTTTTCAGCAAAGAAAGACATTTTGGAGAAGTTCTTGCTCTCAGTGTATTAGGATTAACTTTCCATCTGGTTCCAACATGAGTGTGCAACAGTACAGAAAGAAAGGTCCAAAAAGACATAGATGAGTGAGTTAGGTCTGGAAGACCTTGACTGGGTGGTCCCGCTCAGGATAAACGAGAGCAGAGACTTCTCATCTAACATCAGTGTCTGCAGTCACAAATGAGCTTCTGAAATAAAGTTAAAAACTGCATAAAACCACATCTGGACCTCCCAGAGGAGTGAAGGTTGAAAAGGACAGGTCAATATCAGGTCATATGCTTGTCAAGGCAGATGCGCTAATTCCTCTGCATTATCAGACGGACACACAAGTCTGGTTCCTTTATCTCTAGAAACCAGTCTAGGATTTATCCCACTGAGCTGAATTTCTCCAGTAAAATTTCAACTGGGCCAATCAGTGAGCAGAAGGAGGAGTTGTGAACAATGATATCGATTTCCTGTGTTGTTAAAGAATTGTAGTCTGCCTATGTGGTTGTAGACAATGGCAGTGGAGGAAGTGAACGAGGCCATTCAGTCCATATTGGTCATGCTTATAATATTGAGTAATTAAAGTCGTAGTAAGAGGAACGTATTTTATTGCTGGCAAAGATGATGTGGTTCTACTCCCCATGTGGTAGTTGATGCTGCATGCTTCATCCAGCCGGTGCATTACATACATCATAGCCAAATGTTTGCCACTGGGTAAAATCAGATCCAATCATTTAAAACTTCTGTAGAGTCCACTCCTCCAGAAACCAATCATTTCTCAAAAGCCAAGGATCCAGACCTTCTGTGCAAATTGGGATTAATAAGGGGATTTTAACATTCCAGAGAAACATGCAAGCCTAAGAAATACTATGAAATACAACGAGTACTAAGAAATGGTATGCCAAAATATAAGGAGGCAGTTACAGATTAGTAATGCAATGTATTTCACCAAATTAGTTACAACGGATAAAGTCAATGTTTTTCAGTGCCCATCAAAAAAACCCTGATCTTAATCCAACAGAACATTTCTGGGTAGAGATGGAAAGGTGAGAGCAAACAAGCTGTCTCTTAAATTGTACTATTTTTAAAGAAAAACTGGCCAAAGTTCAAACTATTGTGAAAAATGTAGGATTAAAGAAAACATCTGAAAATGTCTTTCTCCCTCTTTATTCTGGCATTTTGGTAATCATAACAAATGAACAGGCCAAAGTTAAGCAGATTTAGACAATAAAACCAGGGTACCAATACTATGTACATGAAATGCTGGTTTTATCTGAACATATACATAAAGCTAGGGACTTGATGCTTTTCAGTGATTTCTTTCCTTCTGTAAGTTAGTTTTACTTCAGTTTTCTACATCTATATCCTGTGCGAATAGATGTTTAAGGGTGACTCATTCTTTAGAGTAGCTAATGAACACCATTAGAAACAGAGACCAACAGAACAGCAGGGGCAGAATCCTCATCAAATCAGATTTTCCCTCTCGGACACAGTGCGTTATAAAGCCACTAGAGCCTATTAGTTTGTTCACACCCTGTGATTCCAACTGCTGCCCATGCAGTGAAGAAAATATGGTGAAAAGGTAACGATGGATCGAGTACAGAGGGGAAAAAAAAAAAAAAAATTCCAACATTTTTCTGCTAACACACAACAACAGCAATGTGATTAAATAAGATCATTAATAAATAACGGCAGCTAACGAGAATGCTGCTGAGCCAATCAAGCACAACGAAGCATCATACAGAGAGAAAGACAGGTGTGGGGATGATGAGAAGAAAGGAAGCGAAGGAGCGAGAACTCCTTTTAATCTGTAGGTAGAGAGAGATAGAGAGAGATAGAGAGAGGCTGTCCTGTCTGTGTCTCCCTATCGGAGCCACTCTTCTTAAGGCAATCACCTGGTTTTCATACAGGAACATAATAAGCTTTACTGTGTTCCCAGTGTGTGTGCACGCATGTCCGTTCACCTGCAATGAATAGTAATAAAGCGGGTCAGGATGAAATATGTCTGCCGAGTTAAGGATATAATAGACCTCTCTTCAAGGCCGCACAACAACAGGCTGAAAAATGGCCTGCAATCATTTACGCACCACACACACACACACACACACCGAGCTCCACAGCAGCCAAAGAAAGGCGATTCTAACAAAGAAATATTCAGAAAGCCATTTCATCTTGTGTGGAGGGTGAAGACCGAGGCTTGAACGATGGCAGTGCCGCAATGCCAACATTTCAAAGCCTTTCAAACAAAGTCAAGCATTAAAGACAAATGAAAGCAAATTATGTGATTTTATGCAAGCATGTTGGGCATTTATCATTTAAAACCATCAAGGATGTGAGGGCAAGGTGCAACATTCATGGCTCCGTTATATAGCAGAAATGAAACAAAAGCCAATCTGTTCCTGACATTTGCAACATGGTACACCTGCATCAATGCAACGGCCTCATACTGTGACTCTTAAAAATGTACACAACCCTACTGAAGTACCAGAAAAAAAATTAAACCACATAAATAAATAATGGCCACATGTGAATTTGTCCTGTACAATTTAAATAAAGTATGCACAATATAGCTGTTGGGAATAAATAAACAATAAGGTACAAGAACCCTGTTCCATAAATGTTCCTACCTTAAAGTTAATTTTTTTGATCAAACAGGACATAAAATTCTTCTGTAGACGTCTGTCGGCATCCCACATCTTTACCAGATGTCATTTCCTCATTGTGAGGATTTTTCTTTTCCGTAAGTCTTCTTTAGAGCAGATTTTTCTTTAACACCAGAGCATGGCTCAGTCATTCAAAAACTCTTCTCCGTTTTCAGATTTCTTTCAGAAACTTGCAAAGTTTGTGTGAAAAACGTCAAACTATTTATAATTTCATCCACTTTGACAAAAACCTGCGTTTCAACACCGGAGAAGTAATGACAGAGTGTGGAGCTCCACCACCCTCTTTCACTGTGGATGTGATGTTCCTTCTCTGGTGCTGTATTGATTTGGGTCAAATAAAGTATTTGAAATTCTGGCCCAGGTGGTTTTGTCACAACCCATTCAAGTTTCCTTTGAGCAAAACTTATTCTGAGGACACTGTTACTAATGGAGAACATAGGAAGTTTTTTGCTACACGAAGAACATGTTGAACATTTCAAAATGTTCAACAACCTCACCAAACATTACACCTTTACTTAAATAATATAATCGAGCTGGTACTACATTTGAACTTTATTTCAGCTTAATTGGAGTTGAGTGGCTTTTCTATGATGGCAGGTGTGAACTCATGAAGCGTGCTTTAAAAAAAGTACAGAGCTAAGATGTGCGCAATCATGCCATTGTACTAACCTAAACTGTTGTATCTGAAAAGTAGTTTGTTGTTAGTTAGCTCTGCATTGTGCCTTCATTGTGGAAATGTATTTTCATAAGTTGTAAGTATTTCCCGCACACACTGAACTGAAATAAAAAGTTATAATTTCTAAAATATGGACTGGATTCATTCATTTAAGTCTGACGTGAAAATGCTTTCATGCTGAAGTTTCACTCATTCTCAGAAAGACTTGTGACTAAAATATGATTATAGTAATAGCATGATAATAAGCTATGCTATAGTTGGTAAGAAATATTCGATCTATGTTCTTATTAAACGCAGGTTTTTGTCAAAGTGGATGAAATTATAAATAATTAGACGTTTTTCACCCAAACTTTGCAAGTTTCTTCTAGAAATCTGAAAATGAATTAGAGGTTTTGAATGACTGAGCCATGCAAGAAAAATCTGCTCTAAAGAAGACTTACGGAAAAGAAAAATCCTCACAATGGGAAAATGACATCTGGTCAAGATGTGGGATGCCGACAGACATCTACAGAATAATTTTATGTCCTGTTGGATCAAAAAAAATAACTTTAAGGTAGGAACATTTATGGAACAGGGTTCTTGTACCTTATTGTTTATTTATTTCCAACAGCTATATTGTGCATACTTTATTTAAATTGTACAGGACAAAGTCACATGTGGTCATTATTTATTTATCTGGTTTAATTTTTTTCTGGTACTTCAGTAGGGTTGTGTACATTTTTAAGAGTCACAGTATGAGGCCGTTGCATTGATGCAGGTGTACCATATTGCAAATGTCAGGAACAGATTGGCTTTTGTTTCATTTCTGCTATCCATAATGTAGCAGATGTTAACTCTTGACAAATTTTTGTGAAGAGTCGGTGCAGCAGCGCAGAGGTTAAAAGGTTATGAAAGTCACGAGTAATATGGATTATAAATTAGTCATTTAAAATTCTGCAGCTTATTCTGGCTGTGTCTGCAAAAAAAGCTGGGAGTACGTTCTGGGTTCTGGCCGGATCCGGAGCCCAACACGGGATCAATTTATCACATTATGTGTTACAAATTTTCATCATTACAATGATGACATTTTTCAATTTTCTTTTTTAAACCATTGTTGAGGTTTTTTCCAGTTGGCTAGGTCCAACTTCCACAAGCTGTAGTTGAACAATATTTTTGGTTCAGTTGGAAAATGTTGCAAATTGAACATCAAAGTAATTGCTTGTGGTGACAGATCTGAGAATTTTCATTTAATTCAGTATTTGCAGCTTCTTTTGTGGTATGTAATTCACACAAAATGTAACTATCCACAGATGCACTGCTACTTCACACATCATCAACTCTAATCTACAAACCAGCCAATCCAGGAGCACCATTTGTTTTCTTTGGCAGTGATTGGCTGTACCCACCCAAGCCTGAAGATCCAGAACACCTCGGATGTTAGCCCCTATGCTAGTGTGAAATCGCGCTCCACCATGTGTATTAAGCTGTATTTGGAGTTCAAACTATTAAAATAAGCAGTTATATGTGTGTGTATAAAGGAAGTCAGATTATCAGGAATTTCAGCCCGAGGTTCACTGTACACATCTGAAAAACTGCAATTTGTACCAATTTAAAACATGAATGTGTACATTCAGCATTTGTTTCATTCAAGTAAAAGTCAATTTTTTATTGATTTGAAAAACAGAAGTCATAACGTTGCATTTTTTCTTTCCTATTATATAAAACCAAGAGGCTCTCGATCAAAGTCACATTAAGGCTTGAATAACATTATCAGATAAATACAATATAAAGCACAAATAAGACAAAGATGTTGAGAAATTTTTTAACTTAGACATCGTTATAAATTGCACAATTCAAACTTCCAGTTCCAATAAACGTTTCCAAAAAACTTAAAATAGCAAAAATATTGCAACAGCTGCAATGTTTCACCCATACAGGTAGGAAGTGTTTCATTGCGAGGTAGATCAGTGTGACTCACTTATTTCTGCAGGATCAGTGACTCATATACAGACACACGAGAAACTGTGCCAGGACAAGTAAGTGTCAGGTATTAAAACTTTCTGAACTACTAAAACTCCAAAGATTGGCCATCTGGCTGCACACAGTATGGCGTGCCCTTTCAGAGGAGGTTATCAGCTCCATCGATCCACATAAATAGATTCAGTTTCCTTTAAAGTGTGGAGCGGATTTAGACACGGCTTGGCTGGAAAAGGCTTTGACCAGAACCACTTGAGATACGACTCACAACCTTTCTGAGGTACGACAAGCTCAAAATAGGAAACTTAAGCTGAAAATTATTATTTGTCCAGGCTTTTTTTTTTTTTTTTGGATTTGAAATGGATCTTTCAACAAAACAAGTTTGATTCTTATCAAAAAATAAGACGGGAATTTTGAAGATAATAAAATATGTAAAACCTTCATAAAAGTACCAAGTTAGAATTTTTTTTTGAGTTACAGAAATCCTATAAAAACTTATTATTACTGAACAGATTTTATTTTATTTTTTTTACATATTTCCACTGGAGTTTTTATGATTTATATAAGTGATGAGCTCAAAGTTTTTAAGGTTAAAAGTGCCATCACCCTAATCTTTGGCTTCCTCCACAGATTCTCGATCAGATTCACGTCATAATTACTTTCAGTCACAAATAAAACATTGGGAAAGTTAAAATATTACTTTAAATATAAATCTACCAGTGATATAAATTATTTTGGTCTTAGTTATTCCTTAAAATATCCCTATGTAAGTGTCTTTCTTTAGTTAAGATGAGAATGAAAACAAGATGTAACAAAGGCATAACACTGTAACCACTATCTAACTAAAGCTTGAAAAATAAGTGGCTGGAAAAGCAGAAAAGATCAATTCCTTTTTAAAATAGTTTTTAAAAAATCTGTTGAAAGTCACTTTGCCATTTCACAGAAAGTTGCCTAATCAGACAACATGTTTATTTAGCCATCACATTAAGGGGATAAGCGCGTTTTTCCTTTTCACTTCACAATTGGAGGTGAAGTTGTTGTTTTGGTTCTCTTACAAGCTCATATTTTCCCCAAATTCCTTGTTGCCCTCTGTCAAACAGTCAAGGCCACAGCTGAGTGTTGCCTCTGCCCTGGACCTGAGGAACAGCTGCAACGTAAACATGCTAAATTAACTGGGTCTCCATGAGCCTCACATACGCATTATTCTAATCAAAGCATATTAGATCATCCAGATACTTTAGACATATGGGTCTCGGTATCTTCTTCGCCGCTGCCATCTGTTTCTCCCCACTTCTCCTCGCTCTCCATCTCAGTGGATCCCTCTCTCACACAGCTGCCTCTCTTAGAGGCTGGCAACGATTTCTAACTGAGCAGCTACTTTGTGACATGTTCCCACTTTCAGTCAAACTTAAAGCGCCATATGCATGGCTGACTGCATGATGTGTTTCTGAGCTGCACATTGGACACAGTTCAAAACTACTTTGCACAAAACAAAAACAACAGGCTAACATATGAGGCTTGTGTGCTGAATCATAACGAGATCTGTTGAGGTGCAGGGAAAAATATGATTATTATTGCAACATTTTTCTTATCTTCATGAAAACACTGTTTGAAGTTGTTATAGTAACATGTAACGCTCATCATCACTCAAGATAAATAAAGAGTAGAGCAGGAGTGATTTATGCAAAAACAAACTGAGAACAGGGCATGTTCAACAAATCATCAGAACCTGTGGTATTTCTGAGGAATGGAAAGATGCACAGGGCTGCACAGTGGCAGTTGGTAGAGCTGTTGCCTTGCAGCAAGAAGGTTCTGGGTTCGATTCCCGGCACCGGTCTTTCTGCATGGAGTTTGCATGTTCTCCCTGTGTATGCGTGGGTTTTCTTCAGGTACTCCGGTTTCCTCCCACAGTCCAAAAACATGACTGTCAGGTTAAGTGGCCTTGCCAAATTGCCCCTAGGTGTGAGTGTGTGTGTGTGCATGTTTGTGTGTCCTGTGTGTCTCTGTGTTGCCCTGCGACAGGGTGTACCCCGCCTCTCGCCCGAAACGTTAGCTGGAGATAGGCACCAGCAACCCTCCCGACCCCACAAAGGGACAAAGGTGCAAGAAAATGGATGGATGGATGGAAAGATGCACATTTGGACGTAGAAGCATCTTTTATTCACAACTTAACATAATCCCTTGACGTGAGTGAGTTCAATGAAACACAAAACTATTTTTATTTTACTTTTACAGAACCTGGTTCCTTAAAGGAGTGACAGAAACCGAGCAGGTGTCTAGGGAGAGATTTGAAGAGGCCATGTGTCTGTTGCTTAGATATTGAGATAAAAAAGTCAGTACAAATACGTGGCTTAAATCAGATCGCCATATTTGCATATATTGACTCTTAAGATGATAAAAGCGAATGTTAAGAGAGAAAAACTAATTTAAACACAAGTATCAGTCTAGGCAAATCCTGACAAATATTTATCAAAAGTTTGTGTTCCTATAAGTTTCTAATAAAATTCTGGTATATATATATATATAATAAATAAAAAAATTCCCTTCTCACCCTCCGCGGGTGGTCTGTTTCATCCTCTGAGCTCGGGTCCTCTACCAGAGGCCTGGGAGCTTGAGGGTTCTGCGCAGTATCTTGGCTGTGCCTAGAACTGCACATTTCTGGACTGAGATGTCTGATGTTGTTCCTGGGATCTGTTTGAGCCACTGCTCCAGTTTGGGGGTGACTGCCCCGAGGGCCCCGATGACCACAGGCACCACTGTGGTCTTCACCTTCCAGGTCTTTTCCAGTTCCTCCCTGAGGCCCTGGTATTTCTCCAATTTCTCATGCTCCTTTTTCCTGATGTTGTAATCACTTGGTATTGCTACATCCACCACAACGGCTTTCCTCTGTTCTTTATCCACCACCACAATGTCCGGTTGGTTCGCCATTACCATCTTGTCTGTCTGGATCTGGAAGTCCCACAGGATCTTAGCTCGGTCATTCTCCACCACTTTTGGGGGTGTTCCCCACTTTGATCTTGGGGCTTCCAGTGCATATTCTGCACAGATGTTCCTGTACACTATGCCCGCCACTTGGTTATGTCGTTCCATGTACGCTTTCCCTGCCAGCATCTTGCACCCTGCTATTATGTGCTGGACTGTCTCAGGGGCCTCCTTGCACAACCTACACCTTGGGTCTTGTCTGGTGTGGTAGATCTGAGCCTCTATTGCTCTGGTGTTTAGGGCCTGTTCCTGGGCGGCCAGGATGAGAGCCTCTGTGCTGTCCTTGAGTCCAGCTTTCTCCAGCCATTGGTAGGTTTTCCTGACATCAGCCACTTCAGTTATTTGTCGGTGGTACATCCCATGTAGGGGCTTGTCCTCCCATGATGGTACTTCCAGCACCTTGTCTTCTGTTCCCCATTGCCTGAGACATTCGCTGAGCACATCGTCTGTTGAGGCTTTGTCCTTGATGTATTTATGGATCTTGGATGTTTCATCCTGGACAGTGGCTCTCACACTCACTAGTCCTCTGCCTCCTTCCTTACGGCTCGTGTACAGTCTCAGGGTGCTGGATTTGGGGTGGAACCCTCCATGCATGGTTAGTAGCTTCCTAGTCTTAACATCCGTGGCCTTCATCTCTTCCATTGGCCAGCTAATTATTCCGGCAGGGTATCTGATTACTGGTAAGGCATAGCTGTTTATTGCACGGATCTTGTTCTTGCCATTGAGCTGGCTTCTCAGGACTTGCCTTATTCGTTGGAGGTATTTGGCTGTGGCTCCTTTCCTTGTGACCTCATCGAGGTTGCCATTTGCTTGTGGTATTCCCAGGTACTTGTAGCTGTGCTCTATGTCTGCTATTGTTCCTTCTGGGAGTGAGACCCCTTCTGTGTGGGCGACCTTCCCTCTCTTTGTAACCATCCGACCACACTTCTCTAGTCCGAATGACATCCCAATGTCAGTGCTGTAGATCCTGGTGGTGTGGATCAGTGAGTCGATGTCTCGCTCGCTCTTGGCGTACAGCTTGATGTCATCCATGTAGAGGAGGTGACTGATCGTAGCCCCATTCTTGAGTCGGTATCCGTAGCCAGTCTTGTTGATGATTTGGCTGAGAGGGTTCAGGCCTATGCAGAACAGCAGTGGGGACAGAGCATCTCCTTGGTATATGCCACATTTGATGGACACTTGTGCAAGTGGTTTGCAGTTGGCTTCAAGGGTGGTTTTCCACAGCCCCATCGAGTTTGCAATGAAGGCTCTTAGAGTCCTATTGATGTTGTACATCTCTAAGCATTCAATGATCCAAGTGTGTGGCATTGAGTCATAGGCTTTCTTGTAATCAATCCAAGCGGTACACAGGTTGGTGTGTCGGGTTTTGCAGTCTCGGGCAATTGTGTGGTCTACAAGGAGTTGGTGTTTGGCTCCTCTGCTATTTATGCCTATGCCCTTCTGTGCCTTGCTCATGTATGTATCCATGTGCCCGCTTATCTTAGCCGCTATGATGCCTGACAGGAGCTTCCATGTTGTAGAGAGACAGGTTATTGGCCGATAGTTGGATGGGACTGAACCCTTCGAGGGTTCCTTCTGTATCAGGATTGTGCGCCCTTCAGTTAACCATTCAGGGTGAGTCCCATTTTGTAGCAGCTGGTTCAGTTGAGCTGCCAGTCGCTCATGGAGGGCAGTGAGTTTCTTAAGCCAGTAGGCATGGATCATGTCAGGTCCTGGTGCTGTCCAGTTTTTCATACCCGAGACTCTGTCTTGGACATCTGCCACAGTGATGGTTACCGGGGCTTGTTCAGGGAGGTTGCTGTGGTCCTCTCGTAGAGAGGTTAGCCACTGTGCATTGCTGTTGTGGGACGCCTCCCTTTCCCATATGCCTTTCCAGTATTGTTCAGTCTCCAGCCTGGGTGGGTCTGCTCTGTTGTTATTACCCTGCCATTGAGAGTACACTTTAGCTGGTTGGGTGGCGAAGAGCCGGTTAATCCTCCTGGCTTCATTCTCTCTCGTGTATCTCTTTAGGCGGCTGGCCAAGGCTTGGAGCCTTTGTTTGGCAGTTTCGAGTGCTTCAGGTATGGGCATCTGGCTGTACTTCTTGGGTACTGATCTTTTCATTGCACCCCTTTGGAGCTCTGACAGTTGACTCACTTCCCTCCTTGTTATCTTGATCTTAGCCTCTAACCGTCTTTTCCATGGTGGGTATTGGGTCTCATGGTTGCTCTTATAACCAAGCATCTCAAGGATCACTGATGCTGAGTTGTATATCAGCTCATTGGTTTCTGTTATGGTGTTGGTAGGGATCGTTCTCAATGCCGAATTCACATCTTCAATGAGACTTTCTGATGGTACTTCACTCAGCCGTTGTAATTGGCGTCGGGGTCGTCTGGTGTTCATTCGGGCCATGATTCTCTCTCTCAGGTCAGTTGCTGCCTCATTCAGCTCAGATGGTTCGTTCATTACTGGGGCTACATACCCAGTCTCTGGGTGGGGAGTTGTAGTTGACTCCCTTCTGACCTGGCATCCTGGCTCCTTCCCGTAGCACTTGTGTCGTACCTCGTCAATCTCCAGTTGTGACAGCAGTTGCCGTTTGCGGATGTTGGAACACTGAGCTACTAGTTGTTTGGCAGTTAGTGTTGACTGGG
Organism: Poecilia reticulata; assembly: GCF_904066995.2. NCBI lineage: Eukaryota > Metazoa > Chordata > Actinopteri > Cyprinodontiformes > Poeciliidae > Poecilia > Poecilia reticulata. The sequence goes on along the minus strand of NC_088833.1, from coordinate 18,364,869 downwards.
GATGTCGAGCTAACCATTCCTCCCACAGTCTTTGCATGTAGCCCCTCTGACTAGGATTACTTGAGTAGTAGCATTCCAACAGATCCATGTTTTCATCTCTCGCCCATTTCCGTCTTGTTCCAGTAGCCCACTTTTCATCAGGGTGCTCTGGTCCCCCAGCACCTGACGCAGACCTTGTTTGACCGGGCGACGTCTGAGCCGGCATGTCATGCTTATTTGTGTCTCTCATGGTATGAGGTAGGCTATATAGCTCCAAGGGTCTTGCCTAAGGACCCACACTGACAGCTCAATGTCACCGTTGTAACTTTTTGCCCCAGCCCCCAGCCTGGCCTCGAACCCGGGTCTCCCGGGTGGAAGACTAGTGACTTACCTATTGAGCTATATATATATATATATATATTTTTTTTTTTTTTTTTTTTTTTGTGGCAGAAGTGGCCTGTGTTGACTATGGTGAGACAGGGAATGAGAGAGAAATGAGGAAGACGAGCAGCAAAGAACCCAAGATACTGTAGAGAATCAAACTACGGACAGCTGCGTCAACTTCTGTAGATAATGGCACCCGCTCTACTTCCACATAATAATAATAATAATAATAATAATAATAATAATAATAATAATAATAATAATAATAATAATAATAATAATGCAAGAACACATTCTCCCAGATCAATAAACTTTAAATTCTTCTGAAAATTTAATGCTGGAATTGGAAGACATTTTAAATGTCCATAATAAATAAACAAAACAATTGAAAGAATAAATAAAACAAAGACATTTGTCATCCAGATTTTTTTTAGAGAAAGAAAAGAGAAAAACCATAAATTATGCAAATGGAAACGAGTTCATTTTAATTTATCCTGCGATTAATTGATTTATTGCTTATTGAGACAGGTCTATGCACCGCCCCATTCAAAACTTTTAAAATACAGAGTTTGACAATATTAAAGGGTCATCCATCCTTTCAACCCAGTTTTTAGACATAAAGTTTCATTAAAAACGATTTGTTGTACATTGAACAGTACTCAGGCTTTAAATATGCCACCCACAAAGAGCACAGAAACACAGAAGTGGAAAAATACTGCTATATATATATATATATATATATATATATATATATTTTTTTTTTTTATCAAAAAATGTATGCTGTGCACATTGCGACTTTAAAAATCCGCGGTCTTCTGACATTTACCACATCACAGCCACAGACAGCCCCCTTAAAACGGGCTCAAAAACCAGATCAGGAGGCATCAACTCAGCAGTGGTCCTGCTGCAAGGCTTTTGACAGCACAAGCAAAGCTGTCTCTGCTCTTACTCCTCCGTCCAACTGTGCAGAAATGTGCACACGGCACCCAGAAAACAGCATGTTCTTCCTTTTAACACCTCAAAGTGGGTCTCACAGTTTTGCTGGCACGTTTCATCATTTCAAATCAATATCAAACCAAGTTGTAGAACAGAAAGAAAAAAAAAAACTTATGATTCTGAGCATTGGCTGATATTGAGCTTTTTCTGGGAGGGGGAGGGATCATAGCAAATTATGTTTATTTCTGCATCGAGGTGTTGCTCTGTTGGGTCGATTGCAGGTGACAATGAAGCCAGGGAAACAAAATCCCAGGGACTTACCAGAATTGGTGATGGTTAGCAGGTCCAGACGTCTTTGTTGCTGAAAGAAAAAAGAAAAGGCAAGATAAATGTCACAAAACAGTCATCAATACCTTCATCAATTCTAATATTTTAGTTTTGCAGAAGTATATTGATTTATCTCACATGTATGAAATTGATTTAGACCTCTGAATAAAATTAGCAACAGTTTGGGCATCTGCTTAATGGTAAGACGTGGACTTAATGTGTACAAATTTATTCATAGAGTGCAGGTCATTTTAGCAAAATTGTGGTCACTGAAAATGAATTTTAATATGAAAGAGAAGAAAAAAACCTGTCGGAGAAACTCTCAAACTCTAAATACCCTCTTAAGAAAATGGTAGAACCGTCAAGATAAGCCTTGGTTTGTAAGGACCCTTTTGCCCATTACTGTGTTTGTGTGTTGAGCATCTTGTACGTATGGTGTTGTGTTTCAGTAAAGTGTCCAATTTTACACTTGATCTCTCCTGCAGATAAGGAGTCTGGAGGAAGTGTTAGGTTTTGGCTTCCCTTGTTAATCTGCTGCAAGCCTACATGAACACACACAATAGCAGATCGCAGACAGATACTTGACTGCTGAGCACTGTAAGTAATCAACACCTCAGAGTTCCTCATCTACCAGCCTCTGATAGCCAAGAAGATCTTCACATCCAAGGAGAGCATGAAGGATCTGTGCTTTTGTATACAGAGTGTGGCAGTGAGTGTGTGACACAGTGCGGGTGGGTCAAAGTCAGCTGCAGCGTTTACAACAGTGGACGCCATTAACATTCAAGCCCCATTCTGACCATTTCGAAGGAGAGAGCAAAGAGATGTTCAGCAGCACACTTGGAGGTTTTTCCCCTTGAAGACAGCTCTGCATTGTAGAGAAAAACCCTCTTATGAAGCTGCTAGACACTTGTTTTAGTGTCTAGCAATAGGGTAACTATGTGTTACCCTATTGCTAACACATAATGTGACTTTGTTCAGCTGCCATTTCTCATGTACCCTTAAAGAAAATACATTATAACTACATTCAAAGGTCACCTCATCAGTAAATGGATTCTGCTCATGATTTCAGTGGAGTATACATGCAGCCCTGTGAAGGCGGCAGAGGTTTGTTGGAGTACATTACTGAACGAGCAGCAGCATCATGGAGACCAATCAGCAAAGCAGGCAGACAGGGATGAAGCTATGCAGAAGTTTAAAGGAGAGTGAGATTATAAAATACCCCAAGCTTTAGACAGCTCACAGATGACCGTCAGCCAAAAAAAGAAGAGAGCGTGGAACAACTCTCTACTCAGACAGGCAACCAAGAGGCCCAGGATAACTCTGGAGGAGCTGCACAGATCTGCAGCTCGACAGGGAGAATCTATTAGTCACAGCAGGTCACATACCCCTCACATCTGTCCTTGTCGAGTGGTAGCAAAAAGGTTAAACTAAGATTAAGACTAGACTAAAGAACAAACACTACACAGAAGTCTGAACACAGGGACAGACTAAACCGAGCCTCATTTTCCTTCCTCTTCAAAATGAGCTGTCGACCCGTTACAAAAAAATAGACAGAAAAAAAAAATCTAAATAAATTGTGAAACTAAAAATATGGAGCAAGACTTTGTGTCCATATAAATCTGAATAGAAACAGAGTTCCAATAACATTCATCCTAAATGGGCTATTAGGTATGTGAGAACAGAAAACGGTGTCAGACTGCAGGTTATTAAAGGGGTAAGGATGCTGAGGTTGGTGACAACGTAGCAGCAGAGGTCACTGTGACAACACGAGACTCAAACAGGGATCATGCTCTCTGCTCACACAGATTTATACCCACATATCTTTAACAGACCAACCTTCTACATAAATACGGAGCAGGTGTTGGTACTACACCAAAAAGAGAATCACCTGTAATTAATAATGTGTTTGTTCATAGCAGAAACATGCTATATTCTCCCAGGAAAACTCTTTTTAAATCTCTCTATGGTGCAAGGCAGATGGAAATTCTCCATGCTTCTTCCGTGGGTTTTTTTTTTTTTTATTAAAAATGTATTTCTTCGTTCTGCTGTGTAAGACCACAGAACTAAAATAATTAAAGATTGACATAAATCTACTGATTAGTCAGGCAAGGGTTGACAAAAAACTGAACATTAAAGTCTGCATGTTTTGAAATGTATGGATTATACATAATCTTGAAAAGTGGGTTTGAAAATTGAGAAATAAGACAGATATACAAGTGACTAAGTAGGTAGTCACTTGTATATCTGTGACTACCTAGTCACAGATATACTAGGTAGTATATCTAGATATCTAGTACCAAACACAACCTAGTGAGGTAGGTTGTGTTTGGTGAATGATTACTTCAATGAAATTGTGGCACTTTTGTAAATAAAAAAGTATGATTTAAGCACAATAAACGAGTTCTTGGATTGTATTGAATCCCTCAACCATATCCAACAGTCGCTTGCTTAAAAGGTAAAGCATGAATTTAATGCTGAATACTGAAAAATGCATCAGTTACATGTATTTTACGGTTTTCAACTAATTGGGAAAACAATAATTTTGGAAAAGAAAAAAAAAATTCCTGACTTGGAATACAAAATGTTTAACCAATTTAATAATATAACACAGTAAGGTTGATGTAACACTACTACAATAATAAAATTTTAAAAAAGCCTTACACTGTTGTTACTTTGTGTAATATAGAAGGACAAGACGCAAATAATTTAATAACCTAAGTACTCCTCTTTAAACATTTGCCATGTTAATTTTAAATAATATAGGCATCAGTTATCATTCATTTACATAGAGTCGCTATTAAAGTCAAATATCAAACTCATCTTTATGAGTTTGTAACATCACATAAAGATGAACTTTCCTCCAACACAAACTGAATCAAAAACTGTTTTAAAAATGTAAATTAAGACAAAGTTCAGTTTTTGTTTCAGCTAAGCAAAAAGCTTTGACGTAGACTAACGTAATGAGAAAATGGCAAATTAGAGGAGAAAGCTGATGCGACCTGTTGAAACCTTATTAAATTAGTTTGATTACACAATCACACAGACTTTCCCGTACATTCCTCTGGAGGATTTCAGCAACGAAACGTGGCACACCAACTTCTAATTTTTATCAGCACAGGTATAGCGTAATAGATAGTAAACACAGTTGCACATAATAAAACTTAAACATCCTCCAAGACACTGCCTTACTTTTTAACACTTCTTTTCTCAAAGGCATGAAAACACACCCAGAGACTTGAACAGTTGCACTGCACTTAAACCAGCAAATGAAAAGTGTGAGCGGAGTTCATTCTGGGACCGCCTAAACGCAGATAATGAATCTATGATAGAGAATTACAACACATTACCACCACTTTCTCTTCCTGCTGCTTTTGTTAGTCCCAAAATGGATAAGGTGCTTAGTGTTCCTATGGAGGAAGACACTCGCTCACACAGAGAGAGGAAAGAAGGAAGAATCTGAGTCAGACAGAATAATATTAGGAAAAAAGTATTCCAGGGCAGAAAATAGGATTGAATTAATCTTTATCGAACATAGCTGAGAGCTGAGGAATCCCATACTGGGTGAAGTCAGCCCAGCTTCACTTCCCTGAACATACACAGCAACAGATTACTGAGAATACAAAGAACCTCAGCTGCTATATGAATGACAACCCTGTAACCCTTTAAGCTCGACTGTCTTTCACTGCCAGCAGGCAAGTTTTCAGAAGAGAAAAATTTGAGATGCATCTTTCTTTTACAGAGAGAGCTTCGCCGACTGTTGTAATGAAACGCCCTCTACCCGGGTCAGAACTTTAACATTCAGAGATTCATTTTTTTTTGCATGTCAGTCCAAATGGCCTCATGCTCCTCAAACCAGGAGCATGAGGAGTCTATGAAAAAAAATAAATAAAAAAAATCTAATGTGCAACGTGCTTCCCTGGTTTGGTTGCATAAAAATAAAAACTGCATAAATAAATAAAAAAAATATTAACCATATCATAAAACCAAAACCCAATACAATTTAATGAAAAAATGAAGATAACTGGTCCTTCTAAGTTTTACAGAAAAAGAGTTTTCTATGCCGATCCGTCTGAGAAGGATGTTGAAATGAGAGTTGGACCTCAAGCAGGGGACACTCTGTGTTTTACTGTCCCTGCTTTGTGATGCAGATATGATTCTGAGAATTTGATTTCATCTGCCATTCTTACTTTCTGTCATCTATTCAAGTTAGGCCTTATAATTTAGAATTAGGACATGTAACCTTTTACTTTTTGTATTCTGTTAAACTCCTCCTAACTCCTAATTAGCTAAAATTCTATTCTTTTTTTTTCATTATTTTATCAGTAAAGAACAGATTATTGTTTAAAAGTAAAATTGATTTCAAGACAGTACATTAGTTAAAAAAACCCAAAAAAAAACATTTAATGTGACTTTAACCCACAACCTCATCTGATTGACTCGTTATTGAATTTAAACCAAACTTGAATGGAATTGATTAGTCAACAATTATTACTAAAAATCCATCTGTCCAAAATCCACAAATGCTTCCAAGAAGCGACTCCTGACTGGACCTGCCAGTTATCAGGTCAAAAAGCGACACTACAGATGAGAGTCAAAGGTGAAAAGCGCCCAGCTGTCTCTTTTGCCTGGCCAGATATTATGCAGTCGCTGAGGAGAATGAAATCACAAAATAACCCACAATGCCTGGAAAGTTACAGCAGAGAAATTTTTTATTTTATTAAATTTTTTTCCTAGACATAAAATCTGAGCAGAAAGCTTGGATCAGTGATTCTATTCTTTGATGTTTAATGACTGCAGGTCATAATAAGGTTCGATCTTTACCTCCACAACTGGAAAAAGTTCAGCTCTGCAAAGACTTCCAAACAATGAAAAATTGATATTGTGACCAAACGACAGACCATTGTTTCTCTATTATTGTTTTTATCTGATTCTATAGCAAGTTTCTATTATACTCTCTAGAATGTACGCATAATTCATTTTCGGTTTAACAAATTGTCTTCTAATATGAATCTGGCAACTGCCACCCCTCTAAAGAAATCCATACTATTTTAATCAGTATAAATATGGCAATTAAAAGAACCAATCTGCAGACGAGACAGCAGACCGTCCCAACATCCTAATCTGAGAGAAAGCAAAGGAACAAGGAGAGAGTGAAATGGAGTGTCAGAGGTGGATAAAACCATTAATGCACTAAATCCCTTCTTTATGACTAAATTAAATATTCATACACAATCTAGCCCAAACCCATTTGCAAACATTTCCTACAGAATTTACTTTTCATATTTGGTGATTTTTATCTGACACACATGAAAGAGACGAAGGCAGGAGAAGGACAGAGGAAGGAGAAGGCTGTCTGGGACAGAAATGATGAGCAACAACAAACCCAGCCAACATTGTAGCTCATTTAAAATTAATTCTGAGTCAATATGACTAAATTACTTTGCAGCATGAAGTATTGTGCAACTTTCTCAGTTTAAATGAGTAAATAAATCTCAGTTGTACATATAAGAACAATCTTGTTAAATCTGGATATTCATAAAGTAAAACCCTATTTGGAAAGGATATATTGTGAAAAAAAAAGTAGCTTAGCTTTAACTTTGATTTTCATTAAGCAAAAAAGTGCATCAGAGAGCAGACAGATGCAGAAACAAACCCCAAGCAGTGATATAAATGCTACGCCGTCATCCCTGCTGTGTCAACACACATTTGCATTGTTTATATCTAATCACTTGGCTTTGTTTATAGCTGTAAACTTTTTAAATGAGTGTGGTGTATTTAAGTCTGTAATAAATTAATTTTTATCTATAATTGAACCCCTTGATGTCAAGAGCTTGATGCTTGCACAAAAGTCTAAAAAAAATACAAAGATGAGCGACATTAATTAGTGAAACACATTTGAGGACATGAAAAAGACACTTTATTTTAAGACCAGTAATTTTCATTTCAATTGGGCAGAACATTAACTAAAATTAAACGCTGAGATGCTACACTTTAGGTCCAAATTCATTATAGTAATGTTTGAATATGATAATAGGAGCGCTCATAAAGAATATCAAAAAGTCTTCATGTTGGTTACCAAATAGTAGTCCTTTTAATGAATGTGAGCAAAACATTAGTAAGTGGTTGAAAACCTTGTTGTTTTAGAGAGAGACTGAAGTAATGATATGATAGTCGTTGTATTTGTCCATTATTTTTGGAAGTAGTAGGTATAACTATGGAATGAGTTTTCTCCCTTCATAAACAGGACTAGAAAAATGTTAGGTGAATATAACTTGAAATAATTATTTTTGCAGATTAAAGCATTTACAACAAACCACACCAAGAAAAAGGACAAATATTTCACATTAATTAGTGGTTTTACTACCTGCATGCATAAATGCCTCAGTAAGTGTCCGTAATTCTGTTTAGACAGTTGGACATGTGCAATTCCTCCCTCCTTAAATAGGGTTATAACCGTTTATGTAGTGGTCACATTGGTGAATCAACGTATCAGAGTTCTAGTGACAATGGCTGACTGCCTTTCCATGCACCCCTATATTAGAGTAACTCAGGTTTAAGATACTCAAGGTTGACTTAGCTTGAATCAAGTCAGCTGTTTTGTAACTTAAAACCCAGAGTATCTTGGCTAAGGATAAAATAATGCAAAGTTTAGAGACAAAGCTTGGAGAATCAACTTCCTGGAATACCCCTCAGCTCAGATGAGGCCAAAGGTAAACTTTTTAGCTGACTAGTAAAACGTTTTGTGGGACAGAGAATTAAATCTGCATGTCTTTGCAGAAATAAATGAAGCTAACTACTGGGCTTCAGTATTTAGCTTCAACCTGACAGAGGCTGCAAAAGACCTGAGACTGGGGCAGAAGTTCACCTTCAAGCATGACAGGAAACCTAAACATAAAGGCAGAGGTACAATAGATTGGAGCAAAACTCCATCAAAAGGTCCTAGCTGTCCACAGAGACACACTGCAGCGCCAAAATCACATGCAAGGATCTGCCTATCATGTAGACAGGGTTGCAGGAGGGGTCACCGGTTGATGCCGTTCACAGTGAGAGCATCTTTGTCAACAGTGTGACTAATCCAGCTTCCTCTGGCATTTCCATCATGCATCAGCTCTGCATACTTTATTTGGACTGAGTCACTGTTTTCACTTTGGCATTTCTTAAGCTAAACCCCAACCACACACACACACGCACACAGACACACAGAGACACACACACACCCCCACACACGCACACCCACACACAGACACACACACGCACACACCTGAAATTATATGATGCTGTCTGGGTGCTTAAAAACATCATAGTCATTGTCCCTTGGTAACACAGAGCGGAGGTGAGGTAAGAATGAGCTAATGGGATGAGCTGTTCGGGTTATTTCTGGGTGTAGCTGTCTGGCCTACTGAAATCCTATACATAATGAAGTCAGAGAAATACAGGCAGTAAAGACACAGGGGTTACAATAACTGTAAACTGTAGTGGAAAATGGCTGCTTGCCGGTAGAAGAAGAGATCATCTCTCTACTTACACAGGAGTGTCAGGTAATGTTAGCTGTGGCACAAAGACAAGCTGGGAGACGATGGGAGCAGCGGGGATGGGATGTAAGGCGATGTTGCGTGACCGGGAGCTCTTAGTTAAAAATACAACAAATTATATAAAAAATGTATTCCTTCGGAGAGCAGAGATCAGCCTCTTCCCAGGGGAACGGAGAGGACGGCCACCTGCACAATCAGCACAGTTTTCCTTCTTCCACTTTCACTCCATAACCTTGAATATCATCAACTGCTGTGTTGTGACAATTTCCAAAACAGCTGGCAGGTTTTTGACAGCACATTCAACCATCTTTGCTCACACAATGTGAAAAAAACAACAACTTGATCATTAAATATTTATTTGAAAAAAATAAAAAGTGACTGAGTTGACCTGCCCATTAGAGGAATGAATGACCAAAATATCACTAACACACTGTAGTTGTTTCTATTTTATTTGAACCGCATATGTTTTTTGAAGAAAGAGAAATATGTCAGTTTCATTGTGCATAAAACATCTTTTGCAACTATCTGCTCTAAGACTTATTGCTCGTCAGAACTCACTAAGCTACATCTGACTGAATGTTTACCATTAATCCAGGAGCACAAAGACATTTCAACCACACAAAAACACACTAATGGTTTGCTGCCGGTACTCTGGGGTCTGTATCAAGCTGTTTGAAGCAACCTCATGCTACTCAAAGATGCAGCTACTTGGAGTTTGGTCAAATCAAAAGTTTGGTCCGATATCTTTAAAAAAAAAAAAAAAGGTCAATACTGACCTAATTATCAGTTGGTTGCATCTTCCTCTACTTGCCGTACCAATTCATATTTAAGTCTGTGCATGTCTGACCTCATACCTGCCACTGCATACATGTATTTAGGAGTACATGGAGTGTGTAGATAAGTAACCTAAGAGCCTCTGCTGAGCTACGACTTTTCAGGTTGACCAGGCAAAGAATCAATGGAAGCATCTTGACACTGGGGACCAATCAATGACTTGAGAACACTGATAGCATACTTGATACTTCCACACACAAGCGGACTGAAGCGGACTCGGACACATACAGATGGGCTCTATCTATCATCATATCCCCACTGGGCTGTGACTGACCCCTGCCTGATGGAGTGATGGAGGAGTGACCTGATGTTTACCAGGAAACAGCGAATCAATGCTCGTCAAGTTGCAGACACACAATACCGCAGCACTGTGACTTAGGATCAAGGACTGTCATTACTATTACTGACTCTAAGCAGAGGGGAAGATATTAACAATAGGACTTGGTATGAAAAATGTTACCGTTTTGTGCTGGAGGAATTAAAGTATCACCAGTGTAGAAGCTGTTCAGTTACTGCAGGATGTTTAGAATATGTTGTGGATTAAACTGTAAACTGGTTTAAAGATTATCCATTATCATACAGCTAAACACACCAAGTATCTGAGAATAAGAAATGTTTTAATACACCTAGATACTGTAGTTTATCCGTGAGCGAGGTCGGGTTAAGAGGGTGAGAGGATTTTGTGAAATACCTAGAGAACCTAGGTATGTAACCTAGGTTCTTATTTGTGGAAAAACCTCTCAAATACTTTGCATAAAATACCTCTTAAGCCATCTTGTATTCAGCTCTATCCATACTTACATGTGTCTGTTAAAGATGTTCTAAAAATGTAGAAATATTTTAAGAAGCATAATCCTAAAACTAAAAAATGTGAACAACCAAACTTCAAATACGAGTGCATTTATTCAGCTAAGAACTGTTATTTATAAAACAATAGAAGCCATATTTATTACTCTCTTCAAATGCAACCCAGGTTTTTATAATGTATACTTTGAGTTTGCCTGATTGTCTATGTTTTATTAAATGTCTCAAGTCGGGATTATACAACTCAAATAAATCGTGGTGATGGTTTACAGGTGTGTTTGTGTCTTCATCAAACAACATTATCTGCATTTTAACAAGACGTCACAAGATCCTCACCCATGGAAAAAATAAGAAAAGAGAGAACTGCTTTACATCCTGGTCGACATATTAAGCTTTTAATCGGTTACAAATTCAACAGACATGACTGATTGCACAAATGTGAAAAAGATCACGAACAATATGGCCAATTTTCATTGCATTAGGGCACCAAATGGATGCATTTTACCTTATTTTCCAAGCTCTGAGCACAGTCCTCCATCAGGACGTTTAAGAGAGTGACCTTTCCATTTTTATTACGGTGTGTTGTCTATTCAGGTGTGGGTTGAAAAGTTGTTATCTTTAAGAAACATCACAATACAAGCAGCATAGTGGAAAATCCACCTAGCTTTGGGGGTTTTATATTTCCATTATTTTCTATCAGGTGGGTTCAATCAAATGTGAGACAGAGAAAATGGAACTGAGCTTCCTCCATTGGGACTTGGAGCTCACGCCTTCAGAGATGTCAACAAACTTTTTATGTTTGTGTGACAGAAACCGCTGCTCCTGCTTCTAACAACAATGAACTTGTACGTTGACTTGCCACTTCCTCCATCTCTACAGCAACTGTATTGGCGTATCAATAGACAGGACTCGAGGTTGAAAAGTTCACCCGTATCTCCTCCAGGGCCTAATTGGAGCTGAAGGTCAGGAGACGTGTATTTTTCCATTGGTTTATCGCCTTGATGGATCCAGCAGCAGTAGTAAATGTGCCTGCGTTCGAGCCTCCAAAGCTGTTCTGCTCGCTCGTGTCTTTCTGCCTCCAGTTTTCGACTCAAAACCAGTTATTTTTATTTTATTTTCTGATAATGGCCTAAACTGATTTAAATGCCTGTTATCTTCAAATGAGCAGACAGTGAGAGACATATTAGAAAGTAAATGAAACAAAATGTTGTGTGACTAAAGCCTTTTACTCCAGCACAACTTTTCCCATTTAGCGGAGTTCAATCAGGTACTGGAATGAAGGGCTGAGCAGTTCTTTAAAGCTGAAGCAGGCTGGGCCGCTGAGTTTACTGGTAATTAAGCAGGACAATAATTAGCTGCATGGAGAGAACAGAAAGGATGGAAGTGTGGGGAGGGAGGAACGGTGGGTAACTCAGAAAAACACACAATTAAATGGCAAGATGTGTGCGTATGCGTGTGTGTGTGTGTGTGTCTTCTCTGTGTCAAAACAGTCAACACCCTCTACAGATGTTGATGTGTGGACCAGATGGAGGCACTGTTTGGTGTCTGGAAACTTTTAATCACAGTTTTGAGAGAGAGAGAGAGAGAGAGAGAGAGAGAGAGAGAGAGAGAGAGAGAGAGAGAGAGAGAGAGAGTGGAGCTGAGAGAGATGTAGATGAAGCAGGACGGTGAGCAAACACTGTTTGTTTGAAGAACACAATCTCATCAGCGTTCACAATAATTTCCTTTCTCAAAACACTTGAGGATGAGATTTTAAAAACCTCTGGTCATGTTTGTGGGATCAAGGTGACCCCGGCGCTGGGTTTGAGTCAACCCAGTGCTGCTGTGGTTTCAAATCAATATCTAATCTTTGTTTAAAATTTATCTCTGCAAAGGAAGATTTATTTATTTAAAGGTAAACCAAATTAACCTTGTTTTACTCTTTAACAAAATGTGAAAATGTGTATTTTAATTTGGAAAATTTTAGGACACTGTACCTCCCGACAACTAGGCTTATCCTCAGTGAAATAACGTCAATTAGAGACGTCTACCCATCAGTTTCTTACAAAAGCCTGAGGAAAGTTTACCGAGCTTCTCACTGTGTGATGTTTGAGAGTTTTCCTCCATGTACAGCTACTTAGATTCATTCAGATTCACAACATCTAAACAAAATTAAGATTTGTGCTTTGACGAGCCATTTCAAACACACATATTATATGCAATGCTCAATGTTTTCATTTCTGTGGTTCTGTGAAGGACCCTGTGTGGAATAAGGGCAGCTACAATGGTGATTTACAAATAATCATAGGCTGCTTAGACCGGCTCATCTTTGTGGCGATATGATGCGGCCACGGTCGGTATAAGCCATTAATTTTGTGCTCTTAATGATGTTTCATGGGGAATGTTCACAATAACGCTGAGGACAGAGATAAGGACAGGGAACAAGAAACAGGTTTCTGGAAGGATACCGATAATTTCAAATGGAATCAACTTTCCTATTTGAATTACGCCAGAGGCTTGTTGATAGACTTGATATATGTATATATTATATGTTCCATAGTAAATTAAAACTTGCTTGCACACATAATTCCATGTTTTAAAATCATTAAACTTGTTTGTTTTATAATAATTACTCTATTGAGAACACTTTAAATAAATGCCCAAAATAAATACTACACTTCAGCTCATAATGACTGCAGTCTTTCCCCCCCCTTTAGATGTGTGAAAATAGTGAATGTGAACTTTTCTGAGAGAAAGAAGGGGCTTTTATGAGCATGCATGCACATTTATACCACACCTGTCTGACCACATGACAGAAAAAGCAGCAAGCAAGCTATTAGATAAAAACCACTGCCTTCTCTAATCATGGGAAATCTTAAAGTCATCAAAACAGACCAATAATCTTCATTAAAACACAACAACGAGGAAGAATTGAGGCAACCAGGAAGCAGACATGAGAAAACATAAAAGTGTCCGATGAGTTTTCCACAGATTAGGTAAATGTGAATACTTCATATTTCTTTGCTTGCTGGTTTAAACAACTCATCTGATCCTTCAGCCTTTTGAAAAGTATGAATGTGCTTGATCTTTCGTTTAGGGGCTGTACTACTAAAGAAAATTCATTATTTGAATTCTCTCACTTAAAAACTTAGATCAAATTATCTGTGATAAACACTTTGTAAGAGAAAATGAGACAACCAGAGATGCACTGATCAGGCATTTTCTGATTTCTAGTTTTAATCGAGGTTGGACAGGCTGATTCCAATCTTTTTTTTTTTTGTCTAGAGCCAGATTTTTTTCAAAGGGACAAAGACACAAAAAACTAAATGTTCTGCAGATTTCTTGATAAAAGTAGTACTTTTAAATGCAACACAAAATGAAAGAACTACAAGATCATCCTCATTTATGCACCAGAGTACATATCCACAACCTGTGTTTGATTTTGTTCTTAACAGTTTGATAAATTTAATAAATTAGAGAAATATCTGGTTATTCATTGTGCTCCCTGAATATCACCAAACAAAACCAAAGGGAAAATTACTCAATTCTTATTTCTTATACTAACAACTGAAGGTCCTCATCAATAAGGCATCTTTTTAAAGGGGTGACTGTGGATCTGTGGGTGAGTAGTCGTCTTGTCAATCGGATGTAGGTTCAATTCTAGCTTCCTCCTGCCACATGTCAATGTGCCCCTGGGCAAGGCACTCAACCCCAAATTGCCTACCGATCTGCGTATATGTGAATACATATGGGTGAATGTGACTAGTGTAAAGTGCTTTGAGTGGTCAAGACAATTGGAAAAGCACCATATAAGTTCAGTCCATTTACCATTTTTAATCACTGTCAAGTATCAGCGCCCTGCGATGATGAATTTGCCATTAGCAAATAAGACAAAGCTAATTTAATAAAAACAAAAATTGGCACAAAGAGCTATTTCCCCCATTACATTAAGAAACTTTAAATATACAAGTTATACTTTTCAAACTTTACATAATTACAACAACAACAAAAAAGTGTCTGATGGTGAAGTCTGAAGGTAAAATATTAAAAAAGTGACTGGAATTAGCAGTTAGTGTTGGTGCAAATGTGGGTTGGTGCAAACCTCCAAATGTTTTGTTGACCGTTTACAGTTTGGTCCTGCAACGTGTTGATGGGCTCCAATAGTATAGTTTTTATTAAGAACCTCTTTGCAGCTAATGATACACGGGCATAAATTTTACCTTAGCCTCTTCCCATTCCCATCATAAGGGCTAACAGCTTCTTTGACCTCTCCTGGACTTTCAGATCCTATACTGGTAGTTCACTCAAGGTCCCCCCTTCTCTTAAGAGTCTCTTCACCCCTCCTGAGATAAAAACAAACAAGAAAATTGTCGCCTCACGCATCTGTAATCACCTTAGCTGTATCCGCTGGTACTGAGGGCTTTTAATTTGCTGCGCTTTTAATTTGTTTTCACAGCAGTTTCAAGCAAATTGAATTTGTTAATTAAAGCGGCAAAATGAAATGCTGAGCATTATTGACGAGGTGCTAATTGGGTTAGTGTGAAAATTGGAGGTGGGGTGAAATGGGATGGGTGGGGGCTAACGAGAGGGTAGGGGCAGAAGAACAGGGCATTTTGGGGTATTAACAGACAGGAAAAATCACATTACAGAGCAGTGCAAGAAAGGCTACATGTGCTTAAACCTGTGTTTGCTTCGTGGAAGAAAAATACAGAGCTCTCCGCTGTTACGGGCCCCTCAGGTGGATGTAAGCGGAGATTAAAAAAAATTATAAATTTGCTTGTTTCTTCAAATGTTTCACAAGTTTGGCACAATCATAAAAAGATCTTTGGCCATTGATAGTTGCATTTGTTTTGGATGCAGACTCTGCCATGTTAAAGACACCAAGCCGTTTTAAATGTACCTGCTAGATAAGGAACCAGCGTTTGATTTATAAAAGTGAAACGCTGACTTTTATAAACTTTTCACAGTTTCCAGCCAGAAATCTTTTATCAAAGAATATTTCTTTCGCGTTGGTCAGCGTTCAAAGAGGAAAGCCGAGAATCATACTTTGATTATACATCTTGAAGCAGTCACCTACTCCACCCATTTTGCATTATTTATACTCAGTGGGCTCCCTCATCTGGAGGATAAGCCATGCTGTGAGTATTCATGGCAGACACACTTTTCCCTCAGGGTAGACCTTGTTTATTTATTTCAAACACGTGTGTGCCAGTAATTTTTTCTTCAGCATGTATGCAATGTGCCGAGAAGCTTGTACTGCACAGTAACTTTATACGTTTTTTCTTTTAACTTAGTGAATTACTTATTGGGATTTGGCATCATTACAAATACCAAGCAGCATTCTGCATTCAACCTGGTCTTCAGTTTAAGTATTTTCTTTAAAAAAAAAAAAAGGGAGCACATGAAGTTATAGAGAACATGGCTTTGTGCACAGAATAGAATGACTGAGGATTGTTGGGGATGTGTAGCCCTGCAGGAGCTCTGTGGAGTAAACTTAGAAAAACTAAAGCCGTTTTTCTTTTTTTTAGACCTTCTATGAAGACAGACTTTGTTTACAGAAATGATGCAAAAACAGTCAATGAGGTCGTTAAATGTTTGAACTCTAATAAAAGGTATTATGAGTCTACGGCTGAGTGTGTACATTCATGTATACATATTTTTTATATTATATGCAACTACTCAGCAGTAAGAGAAAAAGTAAACAAAATCCCATTTCCAAGAAATGAGATTTCATTTGGCACGATCGCAGAGTTTCCTTCTGGGCATTTTGCACTTAAAATAAGAATCCATTGATTTGGCCTCATTCATATGGGTAAAGATGGTAAGCTGCTGTATTGAAAAGCAGACCAAGTCAGAGATAAACGATAAACGCATAACAGACTGAGAGAGAATGGTATCCGAATAACAAAAACGTGAGAGGACGGAAAAAGTAAATAGTTGAGTACGATTAAAACAGGAAACTGGATGAGACTCTCATCAGTGGTTGAATTAGATAGGTGATTCTACAGCCAATTACAGTCTGAGCTGCTTCATCGATAAGGTCCCCACCTAAACCTGATATCAATTATTCACTGACTCACTGTAATAATACAAATATTTAACTGTATGTAGTATTCAGGACTTTTCATATTTTGTTTACATTAGAGGAATTTACCTCAATGTATTTATGGGACAATGAGCCGGGGTCAGGGTTTGCCTTTAGTAGTTTATGAGCTTCATCATTTTTTCTTTTCCCAGTAGTTTAGTTTAGTGTTACTAGTTAAAGTAAACGGCTGCACATTGACGCAGTTGGTAGAACTGTTGCCTTGCAGAAAGAAGGTTCTGGGTTCGATTCCCAGCCCGAGGTCTTTCTGCATGTTCTCCCTGTGCATGCGTGGGTTCTCTCCGGATTTTCCCGGGTTAATATTATTAAAACCATGTAAAAATATGAAATAAACTAATTTGGAGGGTAGCAATGTGTTGTACATTGTAATCAATGGTATTTTTGTGTAGAAGCTATAATTTTTGCCTAATTTTTAACCTCAAAAAATAAATCCGTTTTTAATCTCTTATTTTCTTTCCTACACATTTTCAGGTTTATACACCAAAATTAATTAGTACGAGCAACCATTCATAGAATGTAGCCTTTCAGTAAGCTACATTACACCAACCAGTGAATGAGACACTATAGATGTTAAGACAATTAGAAACTATAGTTGTAAAAGCTATGAAACAAATATTAAAAGAAAATATTGTTTTTAAGTCGTCTACATAAAGCAGAACATGACCTCTTAAACACATTAAAGCATTTTTAGATTTCATCCATTTGAAGGGACAGAGTTATAGATCTGATTCTGACCTGCCTCACAAACACAATGAATGTCTTGTACAGAGTTTTTACAAGGTCTTTCTAACCATCCTAACAAATTACACTATATTTGGAAAGCATGAATTTGAATGCTCTTCAATCCCAATAAAGCCCTTTGAATTGCATGGTTGCTGAAAATGTGCTATACCAATACAATTGCCTTTCCTGGACTATTAACACTCTTACAAGTCATCATCAACGAGGGCATCCAGTAATACAAATCCAACCAAAAACGGTCTTGAATTGCTGGATGCCGCTGTATTTTATTCTCCTAGTTAATTCTTCTGTCTTGTTCGTAACAATCTGCAGCTCTGTTTTATAATCATATAAAGAATAAGTTTGGGGGAAGATAGCAGAGCCATTCTTTCAAGAGTGCTGATTACAGACAGCACCATCTGTGTAAAGCACACAGCTGCCTGCCTCATCAGAATACCTAATATTCCAGTGGAGGGGCTCTAAGTACCTGGCAAGCCCAAGTAGATGGATAACAAAGAGCCTATTAAATAATGGACCAAGTGGCCGGTAAAGGTAGGGGAGGGGTATACAGGAGCGCGTGGTGGGAATTAAGTCTTTTAGCTTCACACACTCTCTGAGATGAGATAGCCTCGAGTTCTAATTAAAATTCTCATTCCCATCTAAGGTGGTAATTTTGATCTAAAGAGTGGAAAGGTAGAAGTGTTGCAGACACCCTCCTGCACCAGCTCTTCTCATCCCCTTGGACTTTCCCAGAATCAGTGTTATCTGTCCAATGAGTGCACCTCACCCTCATTTAACATCTGAGGCATCTATGTAATCAACATTAGCCATATTAAAGCAAATACATGGCCTGTTTTTCTGTGCTTATTCATATAGTATCAATGTTGTTTACGTGGCTTAGTGACATCATTTCCTCCTGCTAAAATGTAAAGAATTGCCTCAATGTTGTGTGCATTCAGTGTCTGCATGCTACATATTTGTTCATTAGATCTTGCAGAGTCAAATGCTTGATTTTAATTCTAATGTCACCACAGCCCACATTACGTTTGACAATAAATGATCAAATGCATTGCATTATAATGCATGCATAGCCCTTGATTGGGATAAGTATTTACATCTTGAATTGAAATGAATTGGACTTTTGCAAATTAAATTTTGACTCAATTGCGTCTTATTTGCCTTTGATGATGTTTGTTGTGAATTGACTCTATGTGCATAAACTGAATTAAATTGAATTCAGAATATTACATATACGCTTACCTCGATGGCCTCATTCTTTTCCCTTACAATCTATTAGTCACCAAGCTCCCTCCTCTTGTGATTCTCCTCTTCTCTGTCCTTTTTTTCCACCTCATTACTTCTAAACAATTATATTTTGGTAGAAAGCCTCTCAGTCGCAGCCTGCTGGTGGCCAAAACGAAATAGTCAGTGCGAAGGAAAGACGATGGATCACAATGTCAACACCAAAGTTATCATCACCTTGTTTGATTTATAATTCTTTGGTGCTTTCAGTACACTTTACAAAAACACACACACAAACCTGTGCAGACTCAGACGTACACACATTAACGCTGTCTCAGATGAGCGGGCTGCCCAGGGTGATGTTCGGGGACTAACTGAACCGCCGTCATTTTAAGAGAGAGAGAGAGAAAGCGCCTTCACTGAGGCTGTAAAATTAAACAGCCAATTTCACCTGATAATTGGATAGTGAAATATACGTGGTCAAGCTCTTTGCCTGTAAGACACTGGCATAACGCAGAGAAGAGAGTAAAAACATTGCAAAGATCATCCCGCTTAATGGTGAAAATAATGTGAAACCAGTCAACTTTTTATGACTGATTTCTACTTACTGGTTCCACCTGTAGATTGAATCATCTTCTCTTCATGCAACTGTGCTGCAGCGTAAAAGCACCGTGGATATTACACCGCAAAAAACTACTAATGGTTAGGACAGATGTTGTTGGTATTCAAAGCAGCATTAGTTAAAAAGTACATATCTCAGGGTCAGACATTAAGAATTCCTTTAGTTAATCTCATCCAAGCCGCAAAAGCAGAACATTTAATTGCCATAAATACACACTAATTAGGAAGCATGAGCTCTCATGATGTTTTCCCACTCAATACAAATATACGGCAAAAATAGCATTTACACTACAGAGTAATTACCAGCATCTGAAAGAGGGAATAAGGCTGGCAGATGGTAATTTCTTGGGGGTTAAGCTTCCTTTTCTCACCATACTGTGTTTGCCAGCATAAGCTACGTAGATGCCACCCTTGGGCGGTATGAACTTTTCGTCTAGGATTGAGTGCCTTTGCTGGGATCAAACACTCAAATGAGCCGTGATGATGAGTCTGGTGATACATGCTGCTGCCTCTCAGCCTCGGCCACAGAGGGCTTCTTATGCCAGTCCGTTCCTCCTTCTTCTCACATTCCTGGCCCTTAACCTCAGGCTCGAGTGTTTGAACTCAACTTCAGAGAACCTTTACATTTTTTAATGAAAAATGTTTCATAGGCCACATGCTGCTGGTTAATTGGCTTTTTTTTAAACATTGACCAATAACGAGGGGCCTGTTGAAACATGAAGACGTATTTTCAAGTGCCTAAGATGAGTTGAAAACACATCACATGTTTCTCAGTGTTTACAGTGGGACTAATTGTGACTTATCTCCGATAAAAGCAGTGAAAATGCTGCCATTAGAGCTGCATGAACGTTTAGGGATTCGTGTGCGGTGGGCTGGTTTGACACTGTGTGACTGATAGAAAACTGGGATTCTAGCCAGGTGAGTTTCTATCACATTTCATCAGCATGTACTGCTTTACATCACCAAGAAACATTTTAGTAGGTCATCCTCAGTCACACTAAGGTAAGCAGTTATGTCACAACATTATATTACTCACTTTCTACTTCCACAACTCCTGCATATATAATCTTTCCTGTTTTCTGTGCTGCCTAGAAAACATCTATGGTTCCTTGTGACTAAAGTAAAAAGTATGCAGATTTCAGGAATCAGTATCAGGTTCAGAATAAGTTTCTCTGACATTGATCTAAGCCACTTAAAGAGCAACTAAACCCCAAATCAACTTTTTCTAAAGACAAACTGTGTAAAATGGTCCTTAAGTGTGTCATCTTCATGTTTCTATGAAAATTGTGACATTTTCATGTACATTTCTAAAATATCCAGCCTAAAACCAAACAAAATTTTCCTATTTGTTATAGCGGTACAGCTTGGTTGATGTCTTCATCACAGCCTTGTGTTTGGGTATAAAACCATCTGAGACACTGAATCCAGTACCTTTAAGTGCAGTGAAATAACACGGCCTTTCATCATCTAGAACAGTGTTTCTCAACCTTTTTTGGGCCAGCGCCCCCCTAGCCTTTATCCAGGCCCCTTATTGCCCCCCATCAAAGAATTTTTAGGCTACTTTGCACTGACTTTGAATTTGTCGCTCCGTTTTATGTCCCGCTTCTCCTGTTTCAGAGCTTTGCGCAAAGTGCGCGTC
The DNA here is from genome assembly GCF_904066995.2 of Poecilia reticulata. Classification (NCBI taxonomy): domain Eukaryota; kingdom Metazoa; phylum Chordata; class Actinopteri; order Cyprinodontiformes; family Poeciliidae; genus Poecilia; species Poecilia reticulata. Next base: position 18,343,769 of record NC_088833.1, on the reverse strand, counting down.
GTTTTTTTTGTTTTTTTTAAGCCCCTAAGGTGCAGGGCATCGGGAAGCGTATCGATGGGGAAAAGGCAGACTGACATAAACCTTTTAAAACAACGGAAACAATTCCGGTATTTTGATTATTGAAATTTAAAAGTGCTGTTCTACCGTTGATCTATCACACCCGTTTCATACCGAACCACTTACAGCACCGGTGTTAACGCTATAAAATGAACACCCTCTATCGTGGTATCACCCATGGAGGGATTTCTTTATTTAAATTAGTTCATTTTTCAGAGGGGATACAAAGTGAGGGCATTGTGATTTTAGTATGTTTATAAGAGCGATTTTCTGTTGTTCTTCCATGTAAGCGGGCAGCTTTCAAACGGAAATAAAACACTTTTTAATAAGTTGCTGCTTTGACATGATCACAGAACTGGCAAAACATATAAAAATACCAGACAAAGTGAATCACAGCACCGTCATCAGCTGGTGTAACGCTGAACTGATGGGGAGAAGCTAGTAGCAGGAGCAGAGCTGCCCCAAAAGCTAACAAACACTGAATAGAAGAAGAGCTGCCATTGATACAGTTGCAGCCAAGCATGATTTAATGTTACGAAATACAGTTTTAGCAAGTTGCTCAAAGTCTAGAAGATATGATTATGTACACTTTAACTCACCAACAATGTTTTGGGTGCTTCATTTTCTACGATGGAGTATTAAGGCCAGATTGAGAAAAAAAAATAGAAATATGAGAATAAAGTCATATTATTATTAGAGTAAAAAATATTCTAATATTAGAATAAATTCCTAAAATTATTGATAGAATATTTTTTCTTAGCCTAGCTAACCTGTCATAATTTTTGCCTTTTACAGTAACTGATTTCGTCCCAACCAGAGTTTCCACTTGTTGCCTGATATAATTTATAGTTAAGTCATACTATAATCGTCATGTGTTTCACATCATGTGTTGATTTTTTTTTTTGCATATTGTCCTCCCAGTTTGTTTGACACAGTCTAACTTTAAACCAGATGTCCAAGGACAACCAACACCAAAGATAAGGATGACTTTGTAAAGAAGTTAATCATAACCTATCCATTTATTATTTCTGCCTGTGCCTGATGGTGCATCCATTACAATCAGTAAGACAGAAGCAGAACAATAAGAACCGTAACGTTTTGTCGGCTTAAGAAACAAGCTAAAACAGTTGAGTGAATATTCAAAATATTTCTTTACAAACCGTATGCAAATAAGGATTACTGGGAGAACTTTAATGCAAAGGATGAAATATTTTCATGTGAATATTGTGAAGGGGTTCAGTTATGGTTTTTGAAGGTACATTTTTTTCCTGTGTGTAGGCAATTTGATTATTTTACTCATTTAATGTTGCAACTTCCAAATTGGTACGTTGTATTTCATGAACAGTCATTTTCTCAATATTTTAATGCATCTAGTTAGTGTAACAGTTAAGAGCATAAGTTACTTCTTGGAATTGTAGGGCTTGTTTTTCCTAATTTAAATCTGCATGCAGCAAACAAGGGAAAAAATTGCAGCCCATAACATTTCAGGCTGTTTAGCTTGCAAATCAACAGGCCTGTCAGCCAGCCAGCCAAGCAATCAGTGTCAGGGATGAGACAAGGCCATAATCCAATTCAGGTTTTTACACGGCGTCATGCCTTTACCTTTGACAGCATGATTGATGTGTATGTAAATGTGTTTTGAGGAGGGCTGTGAGCAGCTAGTTAAAGCAGACATTTAAGGCTGCTCTGTCAAAGACAAATAGAGGGATGTAGAGAGACAGAAGAACAAGTCGGAGAAAGAATCAAAAATAAAGACAACTATTGATCCATGAATGAAAGAAGATGGACATTGGCAGAGACCCTGACAAGCCGTTATGTACCTCTCGAGTGTCTTCTCTGAATTCATAGAGGCAGTTTGACAGCTGGCATCCTACAGGGAGACTTTATCCAACCCGCAGAAATCAGGAAACACTGGACTGTTGTTTAAGAGATCTTCCCTTTTGTCCTCTGATACCCTTGTTTTTGATGTTATTGTTGTTGGGGTTTTTTGCTGAAGAAAAGAGAAACTAAAGCTTGAGAAAAAGCCTAGTTTCTTTGCATTGTTGTGTAAGTGGGAAAAATAAATGTTGCAGTCCCCTTAATGTCATAAAAATATGGGACAAAAAGGTACATAATATTTTTATGTAGATCTGTGTGTCGATTTACAGATCAGTAAATCAGTAAATTCAGTAAATCAAATCCAATTGAGTCCAGCTCAGAGTATCTTTGAGCGCATATAGTAACTAATTACTTTTTCTCTGTTGCATTTACTTGGGGGGAAAAAAAAGTACTTTTAGAAGCAGTTTCACTTTGTGCTTTTTATTTTTATATGAGAAATATCAATACGAAGTATCAATACTCCTGCTTGCGTGTCATTTTTGGTTGCTCTACCCACATCTGGTTTCTGCCATATTAGCTCTTTCCCTGACGCCTGTTTTCATAGTTCTGTTCACTTTTTCTCTACCATGATCCACTGTGTTTCTACATCTCTTTAGGTTTTCTCATATGCTGTTCATTTCCTGAATTAATTATTCTCCAAAAGGTTTTGTCATACTGGTTTGCTCTATGTGTTTAATTCCTTAGTTTATTCTTGCATTTTTTTTATTTGTGCATTTGTTTTTTTTTATTAGCCTTTTTTGGGTTAATCATGTCATCTTCATGTTATTAGTCTGCCGCCTGTTTTTATTGTATTCATGGTCACCAGTAATCCCTTGTGTCATTCACCTGTGGTGTCACATTAAAATGTGTTGTGTACAGAAGTGAAATCTTCATAAACATGCATTTGAGAAAAAGCAGTCAGGAGCCACAACAATCTAACCAACAAGGACTGATCTTCAAGGCATTCTCTTAAAAATTTAGCACACAAAAGTCAGTTCAGCTGCTTCCAAGTCTGCTTCAATATCGCCAGTCTTCATTTTCTGCCTCACATGATTGACAGAGAGCTGAAGAAAACTTCAAAATACTAAAAAAAAAAACATTGAAAGTGAGACATTTGACAAAAAATTGATTCCAACTGTTGAAGCAAGGAGGTTCAATCTTAGATGATAGTTTTATTAGATCACATTAGAGGAAAGTGATTTGATTTGGTGAAACTCAAACTGAGCCAGCAGGCGGCAACAGGATCCCACTACACAAAAGTGACATAACTAATCAAAGGTTTTGGAAACACACTTTAAGTGACAAGATAATTACAATCCACCAGGTTTTCACTGTTATGTTGTGTTACAATACAGATAGATTTGTAAGTAAAGCAAACTTATCTCATCAGGTTTTTTTATTTAGATTAAGTGATTAGCCGCACATGAACTTTTATGACAAAATGAAATATCTGTGTTCTTTCGAGTCCATCAAAAACAAAACGTTGAGTTTCTCCACTGCTCAGTGTCCCTTCAAATGACAACATCGGCATGTCAGTCTCAGCTCCTGTGTGCTCTCAACCTGCACATGTTCCCACGTTCCTGCCCATGTTCACGTCCCCAGTAGTGAGGAACAGACAGCATTGGAGACACACCAGCTTGGTTAGAGCTGAACCAGACATTAACTGACTAGAGTGAGACTTGACAAAGGAGAAGAGCCAAAAGGGACCTGGCATCAGCGCTCAAGGAGCCGAGTATAAATTACATGCACAAGAACAGTAACACTGCATTCATCTTTGCGCGTTGGTTCACTCTAGCACTGTCTCGCTTTTCAGATTTCAGACAGATGAACCATTTGTCTTTTAAACCAGTTCAGTTAGTCAAGGTGGTCTTCAATGAAGAGCATATGCCTCCACCATGAAACTGATAAAGCTGGAGCCGAAGTCGAATGGTTGAGTAGATGGTACAAGAATCTCAAAGCAAATTAACAGCAGCTGGATAATATAACTTGGTTCTGGCCTTATACAAAATAATCTAAAACCTTTTGCTGCTGTTTCTTTAAAAAGATGCAAGCTAATTAAATTGTGATGAATATGGTAAGGCAAGGAAAGCACATTTGGGAACACCTTTTAAAATTAAGAGTTCTTTTGGGCCAGTTCAACAACATATTCGCGGTTTCAGTGGGATTTGTTTAATTCCTTTGGAAATAATTAGCCCTTCTTCATAATCAACAGTGTTTCTGTTAATGTACAGGAATCAAAATGAGTTTCTCGGTGTTCTTTTCACATCAAGGCACATTTTTTTTATATATCTAGCTGCCATTTCACACCACATAACAAGCTGAAACTATATGTGAGTGTTGCTTTCTCATTAAAGCAGACCTGCACAGATATTGTTCATTAAAGAGATGGTTCCTTTCAAGCTCAGTCTTCAACAAAAGATTCGAGGAGACAAACTTGAAAAGGAAAGGAATACACATATGACATGTCTCAAAAGTATGAGGCAAAGAAATGGAAAATTAAGACATTTTTCTTTGAGACTAGTGTTGATTTTCTCTCTCCCTTCGCTATCAATAGGAAACTCCAGCATGGAGATGGAGAAAAGGATTGATGGGAAACAGAATACTCATTTCCCGTGAAATGTTTCCACAGCCATCAGATGGCATCAAACAATGAAACAAAGAAATAGAAAAGGGAATGAAAGAAAGGGACTACAAGAGGCAGCAATTGTGAGGGAGAGCGCAAGAGAAAGAGAACCCACACATCTCCTCCATGTCCCTGAGCGCCCTGTGGGCCCTGCACTCTGCTCTGCCGTGACTCTGATAAAAAGGAGGCCCCCATTCCTTTCAATTTGGCCAGTGAGCCCCAGCCCTGTTAAAGGCAATCGACTGGCTGAACACAGGCACTATATCATAATATGCAGGTGCAGACGAGCCCAGACAGGAGAGAGAAGGGAGACATGGTACCCTAGGAGAAGGAGTGCGACTCTGGCATCCATCTTCCTCACACTTACACTAAACCACGGGGGGAAAGATGCACATAGACACACTTACTACAGTGGCAAAGTAAGAACATGAGACTTTAAGAGAAATTGCAAAGTTGATGGAAAAAAAAGAAAATCGGACCACTTCAATCGCTTTCCTCATTTTTTGTTTTCAATAAAAAAAAAGAGAGACAAAGTAAAAACATATTTTGTATAATAAGGAATTAAAAACAAAAAAACATGTTTTGAGAAAAAGCATGGTGGGTAAAAGTCCCTGTAAGCGCGGGGAGGCCAGTGATCTGGCTAGGGCTTGTTGCTATCTGAGGCCCCCAGGCGTGCTGAGCTGCTGGACTAAGTCAGAGGGGCCGTGCCTGGGGAAGGCTGGGGAGTCAAAGCGTTTCCTAAAGGATGGGTGACAGGGCAGCAGACTGGAAAGAGCAGCAAAAGCTTGAGCAAATTACACAGGAAAGATCGTATTAAATCTGCAAATACTGACACTGCTGGTCATTTCCTGCCTTAATAGCAATGAAATCAATTTATTTAGCAGGAATAGTACAGTTCAGCATAGACCGCCTGCTCAGATGCATACATCGTTTTCCGAAAAAAAAGTACACACACTCAACTATGACAGACAATTTAAAAACCCTTTCTATCTTCGGTGTGAAATTTATCCTGTAGAATCTAAGAGGGAATATTTTGGAATAGGATTTGATTTAATAAGAGAACTCAGTCTCCTTCAGTAAACATCATGAATGTGACTTTGTAGAAATAGAGTTCAACTGGACATAAGGAAAATACACAATTGTGATAATGATTACCCTACATTTTTGAACATTTTCTGCTATTTCCATTGGACAAACTGGTCAAGAAAGTATCCAGGGACAAAAAACAAGCTGCAGGGGTGACTAAGAAAAGTTTATGGGAGCCCCGGTCTAGTCCTCAGGAGCCAATATCCTGCAAATATTGGATGCATCCCTTCTCTGAATCAAATGGATGGCTAGTTAGCAGGCCTCTGCAGGCCTGAATGACACACTGAAGAGAGAATCCAGCCACTTGATTCAGATGTTGTAGGAGAAAGGATGCAACCAAAGATTACAGGATAGCTCTCAATGACTAGATCTAAGTATAATCCAGGCAGAATCTGTGGGGTCTGAACAAGGGATCTCCTTGCAATATAATCTTTTTGAATAACTTTTCTAGAGTGAAAAAAAAGACAAGTTAAGACGCTGGATGCCGACAGTCTCCTACCAACAAAGACTAAATGCTGAAATTCAATTAATCATCTCTTTTTATATTCTCCACATAACATTTTTAGTTGTGTCATATCAAAGTTAGGAAAACCTTTCATTTATTCTGGTATTGTTTTTTAATATAAAAACAAGGATCCTTTGGGATCCAATAGTATCACTGAGTATGTTGACAACACAAGCTATAGGTAAACACTCTCTGCTTGTGAGAATGTAAAGCATTCACAGCCTTTAGTCCGAGATGAAGTGGGAACGTTGAGAAAAGTGAAGTCGAGCGGCTCGGGTCAATAATTGGATCATATGTGACTCCTGATCTGCTTCACAGAGAATCTGTAGCGCACGCAGTTGTAGAGTAGTGAGGTCCATAGCTGCAGGCGAGGATAAAACTGCAGCAAGTCTGCAATCCTACAGTTTAACCCTGACCTGTCAGTCATGCTTGGCTTTCAGCTCAAGCTTATCACTAAATTTATTGGACTGAATCAATCCCCTGTATCAGGGATTCAGAAGAAAACTAGCCCTGCAGAAATGCCCTACGTGTTCAGACCATGTTGACAGTACAAAATGCAAGCACAAAATTTCACAAGAGCCCTGAAAGTTGTTTAACTATGCAGAAGCAATAGGATTTAATTTCACAGTAAAGAACTGCAGCAATGAGAATAACGCGTTTGTGTCAGATTTAGTCTCCACAAAACTGCCCACTGTTCTTTGCAGAATAATTTTAATTAAGCAACATTGAGGAGTCTGGTTTTTCACAACAGAATTTCAATTTGATTCGAGTCTAGACTTTGACTGGGTCAACTCCAAATATATTTTATGAGCTCTCCAAGGTCAATATGATTTGCTGCATAACCCAAGAAGGTTTGAGCTAGAGGTGAAACTGACAACTGGATATTTTCCTTTAGTGATTATTTGGATGTGTTGTTCACACTCTTGAAGAAATAAGGAAGGCTTGTTACTTATCACAGTCTTTGCTCTTTATGAATGATGGCCCTTTCTTTGGTTAACTGAATTTCCAAAAACTGTACTGGTTACAGTCTTGTTCTTTTTTGACTGTTTTTAATGTCTGTTCGAAATAAATAAATAAATAACTGAAAAATGAATGAATGTTACAGTCATAAGCTATTCTTAGCTTTATTGTTTATGTGCTTCAGCCTACCTCATGTTGCTAGACAGGCTCTATTTAAGTGATTTCTTTATTGCAGCTTGCAGGAAGTAATCAGGCCAAGTGAAATTTTTCCAAAAGATGCGGCTAATCACAGTTAATTAGCCACATTAACTTTCCCCGAAAAATATTACTGGGGAAAGTTATATTTTTCCATAAGATCAAACTGGTTTTGACAGCTTTTTTTCCTCTTACTAAATTCTGAAAACAGCTGAGTGGATAAATTCATATAATCATTGTCTGATATGAAAATTAGTTTGACAAACTTGTTTGTTGTTGTTGACAAATTTGTTTTTTGTGTGACATCTTTCTGACAAGTATTCCTATGAAAACATTTCTCCTGCCAGCTTCCATGTGCTGGCTGGATGTCCAACAAATAAAGTCAGCATTGTGTCAGAACAGTCTCAGAAAAAAAAGCAAAGAAGAAATGTCAGGCATAAACAAAACTGCATATTTGCACATATACATCCACACAGATAAAAACCAAAACCGATGCACCAGTCAGAAGTGAACAGGCCTAAGTTTATTCCTCTCAAGTAACTTTTGACAAGTTCTCCTCCACATCCCTGAGTTGTATTCAGACGTGCTCGAAGTGAGTTCTGGAGAGCAGTCATGTAGAAAGAGAATGCTGTTACTGGAGTTATTAACAGGCTCCTGTGTCTCCCCCTGCTCAGCTGAGCTATTCAGAGCATGGCGTTCCTCATCTGCCACAAACACATGCCGACAGACAAACGCAGCAGACGGACACACCGTGCACCCCCTGCCACGCGTTTCGCAGTAATATGTTTTTTGCCCATTTACAACAAATTAAGTTTCCCTCAAAGTGAATTTCAAGCTTGGCTGCTTTTGGAGGGCAGGCAACTCTTTTTTCATTAATTTTCATTCTTTTCCCTCCAACAAATGATTTACTGTATAGCCCGCTCTACGTTACTCAGCACTCGCGCTCTTGTTTTCTCCCCTCTTGCCGTGCGTGCGGTTGAATTCGGGCCAGGCAACGGGAAGCAATTACACTGTCAGAAAGGTGTATTCTGATTTATTAAACGACTTAAATGCTATCTGTTTTGCTCCTCATTGTGTCCCCTTTGGGAACCGAGCCCTGACACCCAAATGAGATGGAGTGAGCGCTGGTTGCTCAACGCTCCATCCATGGAGTCATCTCAGAAGCAGGGAGAGTAAATTTCCATTGGCAGTGGAGGACAGGAAGACGGTTGTAACACGGCTGCAAGGATGGGAATAGATTTCCCTCCGACGCTGAAGAAGGAGGGGAGACAACGAGAGACAGAAAGAAAGATGTCTGCTATCAGCCACAAAGGATCAGTTTGGGATAATGTTAATCTTTTTATTTAATTTTATGAAGCGGGTTCTGAACTATCAACCCACCAGAGAGCTCCACTTCAATGAACTGCATGCCCCGAGACAGCAGCCATTTCAGAGATCTTTTCATTAGCTTAATTCCTATTCATGCAAACGTAGAAGAGGACAAAAGAAGCTGGGAGAGGGATAGAGCGGAGACAGACTGCGAAGCCATTAAGGTGTGAATACGTTCCATTTTCCTAAATAAATATTATCTCTGTCTGAGTAGCCCCAAAATGTGTGTGCTTTAACGCCAGCATTATAATAAGGATCAACAAGGGGTCAAGACTGAGTGATCGTCACCTAAAACAATTTCACCCTCACCTGTGGTACTTTGAATCTATTTATTGAGCATATTATTTTTAAGTGCACACACAGCTGAGCTGCGCTGTAAAGTTAAGCATATCACAGAAAGACAAACTGCACTTCCTCCTGTTCAAAGCGAGCTGCACATCAGGAGCCTGGCTAACGCACCCCACGCCCCACCTCCTTCCAGCCCTCATGTCCTCTCCTTCATTACTGCGTTCTTCATCACCAGAGAGATGGGAGAGATGCAAGGCTGGAGATGCGTAACAAAGCAGCAAGTATCCTGGGGGAACCATTAGCTGGAGATAAGATGCCATGCAGCACTATAACATAAGGACATAGATCATAAACCTGCTTATCTTCGGCTCCCCCTGGATCACCTTCCTACTCAGCTGTCTGAGGCCAAAAGACAGTCTACTGCCGCTTCAACCTTTTCTCAGAGATTCTTGTGATAACCTAAACATATTCACATGCATGTATCTGATATATCAGGGGTCATTTGCTAATTAAGTTAAATAGGAAGGGGGAAAAAATCAGTTGCCAAGAAACATGTACCAATACAGAGATGACCTTTCCATGTACAAAGAATTTCTTCACAGTTCTGATGCCCAGCTGCTGTAGGCAGAGATTAACATATAACCAGATGATAAAGGGACTTTTTTCTTCCAGATGCAAACTAACTTCACACATGCAAAATGCTAATATTCCTTAGGCAGACAGAGAAAAATTGGTGGCAGATATATGGTCTAAAAATGAAATCGCAAGGTTCAGTTAACAAAGAAAACAAACTAAAAACATAAGTTAGAAACACTTGCTGTTCATATGAGTAACGCTTCTAATGTAGAGGTCAACTGGAAATTCAGGGTGATATTACAGATATGTTTACAAAATATTGTTTTCCTGCTTTTTATTTTTACATTTCTATCTGTCTTAAGTTTTCAAGCTAAGTCAATGCAGTTGCCAAGAGAAGGATAATTTCAAGAAACTTTTCACCAGAAGGTAAACTTGAGAATTTTGCAAATATCCCAAGTTGAAAACGTTTTTATGACCATCACCCTCATCATCAACGCATCACGGATTAAGTCCAGGTAATTCCACAGATCCAAAACGTACAGAAGCTTTCTAGTCTCAATTTTTGATTCTGTGGCAGTCCACCAGGTTTAGCTGGAACGGCCACTGTCTAAAAATAAACAGAAAATAGTCTGCCGCGTGGCTTCACTTTGCACTAGTACCTCACCCACACAGCGGAGAGTGGATGACCATTCTGCAGCTGGTCTTTGAATAACACTCTGTAAATGAAGGGCTCTCTTTATTACAAACCGATCACAGAGCCATTCACAGAACCGTGTCTGTGTCAAGAACTCAAATGCTGGAGTCGGTTAACAGAAAAGGCTGCCATTAATTAGTCAGGGTAATTAAAACTGGTACTTTGCTACAGCAGATGCTGGTCTGGGAGTCGATGACGATGCATGACGCGTGCAAAAGCCAATGCTACATTTGACTGTGAAAAGTCCAGGTGGAAAAGGTCTCCCGTTAACACAATGGCAGTCCACAGAGCGCAGATTGAAGCATGTTGTTTTCTGTTTGCCTACCCAGGCTCCTCCAGTGTGGCTGCTGACCTTCTTCTCTCTCCACGGCTGGAGTGGCTATTGATTGGATCTTGGCACACAGTGTACAAACACAGAGATAAGGAAAGAGAGAGGCAGGCAGGCTGATATAGGCGCAGCGACCACTCTACTCCTCTCCTGTTGTTCAAGACACACAGCCCCCCCAAAAAACAGAGGGTTCCTGAAGACCGCTCTCTTACTGAGCAGACAGCCCAGACATGGTAAATGAACATTCACGTCACACGGGATTAAGTCTCACATTCAATCACGACAGTGTAAGCAAAGTTAAATCACTGCAGTCAAGAGTTAATGCTGCTTTTCTTCAGCACAGTACAAGTGATCAATCACAATCTTGACCTGATCTGTTGGATTTCACCAGAACAGCAGAGCCGAGAGCATGTCACACATCAGCTTTGCGATGTTCAGATCAACAGCTTTTACTTTTTTGTGACTTTGCAAACCAAATTCCCGCTTGGTGGTGAGCAAGCGGCATGGAGGCTTATAGGTGGCACATTCTTTCTCCCACCATGAGGCAGCTATCTCATTTACACTTTCTTTCCATCTGGTTTACAGGCAGAGGCTGTGCTGTGTCAGAGGTGACTAATAGTGTCATAGCCCTTCCCTCCCCACAGGGCCAGCACAAGAAAAACCTCAAACTGCTGCCTCCGCAACTTCAGGGCAGAACCTGGCTGCTGGGGAGGGGGGGGGAAGAAAAATGCTTTCTCAACAGGCAGGCTGGGCAAATAAGGTGTTTCAATTCTCGATGGCCAGGGGAAACTTGAGGAGCATAAAGAAATGAGGAAATAGCTTGAGAGATAGAGACAGTAGGGGTCATTTCAAAGAGCCTTGTTAGTATTGTAGCAGGTCGAAAGCCTGTTGTCTTTTTCTCTGAACCTCTGTGGACACGGATGCCTCGGGGGAAGGGAGAAAGCGGTTTTCTCAGATACTGTCAGGATGGTCCTCTAAAAGGAAATGTTCAGACAGACGGGGACCTGACAAGCAGACATAAGTCCGTGAATCCAGCAGAAAAAGCACAGGAAGAATAAAAAAACTTCTCCGTTGGGAAATAAGATGGATTTTTCGGGTATTTTTCTTTTAGTGTTTGTGTGTGATGTGTATCCAGGTGTCTGTGAGAGTATGTCTTTTAAAGTTCTCTATGTTGGGACTGGAGTGCACTTAGAAACCACAGCAAAGCTTGAAGCAAATATTCACCTTTTACAATCCAGAAAAAAGAAAAAAAAAACTGTAGGCACATATTACAAATAGGTGAATAAATATGCCACCCTGACTGAAGATCTCAAATGAATAATGCCAAAAACCTCAACCCATATTTTACTTCTCTGAGGTCCAGGGGGGGGGGGAGACTCAAGCATTCCTCACCCCAGAGAAACTCTCCTGCTCATTCTGTTGGATCCTATAGTCCCTCACAGCATGTTCTCAATCTGGTCCTGAGGAAAACTTCAAAAGGAGACGCCAGCAGCCATCCTGATTAATCGCCTGAACCGCCTATATCAACCACTTTCAATGGGGAAGAGCAGCAAGTCTACTCTTAGCTCCCAGATGACTGAGCTCCTTACTCTAACCAACGCTGGAGCCAGCTTTTCAATGGAAAAACTGAAGATCAAAGTTTGTTAACCTTTAAAGATGAGCTTCTGAATGAATATAAATGAAGATATAAAATACTGCAAAATAAAAAAATAAAAAAAGATTCTTGGGAAATGTAAATGTAAAACTTTTAGTGCAGAGCTGACCAAGCGATTCTATGGGTCTAGACTTAGAAAAAAGCATCATTCAGACTCAGACTAATTGGGATTACATTTTTTTTCATGCTAAGAAACTTTAAATGTGTGTGTGGGTTTTCTCGTTCGGTCTTTGCCCAGTAACGTAGTTCGGCAGAGCTTAGTAAACAAATAATCATTTCAGTCTAGCTCAGTTTCATTGACTGGAGCACTACTTTACGTTTCATGATAAGAAGGAAATAAAATGCATTTCAAATGATCAACAGTGAGCAGAAAAAATGGAAAAAGAAAAAGGATCAGGATAGTGGGGTGCTTCCCTCTAATGTTATTGTGAATCCCACTCCTTCCCTAAAAAAGTCAGCAAAGCAAAACAAAGCAAACATGAAGCAAATATAAAAACGGTCCAAAAATGCCTCTGATTAATTAATAAACATTTCATTAAAACTCCACGTTAAACTGACGTATCAGATTACCGTTTAAAGTCCTGATCTCACCACAATCCTCTTTTTTCAGAAACTGACACAGAAGTAGGTGAACATGCAAAGCGAGGTGAACAGAGGGACATATCTAAGTTGCCACACATGAGGGAATCCCAGGATCAACGTGAGTCACTGCTTCAGTAATTTAGAATATTACAGAACTCATAATAATGTTATCGACAGGACAGACGAGTGGGTGAAGTGGTAAAAGAGCCACAATTATATAGGAAGATGGCGTACATACTGACGGAGCAGGTGACGGACAAATAAAAATATGTTCTGGAGAAGATTCAAGGTCAGAACACAACCGCCAATTTTTCCTGTTAATGTTACTACTGGTCACTTTAACCCATCACCAGTCCATATTCTGATTTTAAAGGTACCCGTTACCACTTTATTCCTTCCTCCATGGTCATTCTGAGGATCGTTTATAGCTGTGCAACGTGGATTTATGAGACAACTGAGATAAATGTGGAATTGGTGCTGAAAGCAGAAATGTGGAACATTGTGTGTGCACTATTTTGCAGCATGTTTCCACAAAACCTGGCAGCACAACATTTAAAACCATAAAAACATAAGCAAGCCAACAGAACCTGTGCTCTTTGTAAATGCTAATGAAACATGCATTTTGAAAAACTTCCCCCCTTTTACCTTAAAAATCTGAAAATTAACGTTCTGCTCTTTTGTACTGTTTCAGTTTAATCTCTCTGTCTGTATGTATTTAAAATAAAACGTTTAAGGTAATTTTATTTATATAGCACAGTGTTTCTCAACCTTTTTGGGCCAGCGCCCCCCTAGCCTTTATCCAGGTCCCTCACCGCCCCCCACCAAAGAATTTGTAGGCTACTTTGCATATACCAGTTTATTCCTCCGTATTTACTTTAGTTTCTTAGTTTATTCTTGCATTTTGTTCTTCATTCATTTCCATTTAATTTCATTTGATTAGTATTATCCTCTCTCGGTTTATTGCTATGTCCACTTTAGTTTCTTTCCTGTTGCTAAATTTATTTTATCGTTTATTGACCACCAGTAATCTGCACTCATCACCTGCTGCGCCTCCTAATCGTCATGTGTTTCACATCATGTGTTGATTTTTCACTGTTCAGCGTCGGATTCTGTTTATGCCATAATTCACATATAGTTCTTCGCTCCGTTTTGCCCGCTTCTCATGTTGCAGAATTTTGCGCAATGTGTGCGGCGTTTTTTTTTTTTAACTCCCTAAGGTGCAGGGCGGTCGGGAAACATATCGATGGGGAAAAGGCAGACTGACATAAACCTCAACAGAAACAATTTCGGTATTCTGATTATTGAAATTTAAAAGTGCTGGTACCGTTGTTCCATCAAACCCGTTTCATGTCGGACCACTTGCAGCACCGGTGTTAACTCTATTAAATGAACACTTGCTATCGTGGTATCACCCATGGAGGGATTTCTTTATTTAAATGGGTTAATTTTTCAGAGGGATACAAAATGAGGGCATCGTGATTTTAGTAATTACATGAATATAAGAGCGATTTTCTGTTGTCCTTCCATGGAAGCGGGCAGCTTTCAAATGGAAATAAAACACTTTTTAATATAAATTGCTGCTTTGACATGATCACAGAACTGCCAAAACATATGTAGCCTATATAAATACCAGACAAAGTGAATCACAGCAGCGTCATCAGCCGGTGCAACGCTGAACTGATGCGGAGCCATGAAGCTAACAAACACTGAATAGAAGAAGAGCTGCCATCGATACAGTTGCAGCCAAGCATGATTTAATGTTACACAATACAGTTTTACCAAGTTGCTCAAAGTCTAAACTGGTATTGTTGTGGATTTAAGGTGTAAAGTTTACCTTCGACCAAACGCCCCCCAAAGGCATCCCAGCGCCCCCCTTTTGTAAAAATGTCCTCCAGCGCCCCCTGCCGTCCTCTGAACGCCCCCTGGGGGGCGGTACCACCCACGTTGAGAACCAATAATATAGCACATTTTCAGCAACAGGGCAATACAAATATCCCTTACTGAGTGATGGAGCATCCAGATTCACACAAAGGTAAAAATATAAAAACAAAAAATAAGAAACTGTGCAGCAAAGGCAAAATTTCAACATTAAAAATAATAATATTAAGAAAAAAAATACAGGTATTAAACTAGCATTCTCAGAGTCAAAGAATGGGCCACTGAGTAGGACAATGTTACGTGTAAAAAACAAAAATCCATATTTATTGAATTTATTTGTATTTATGCATACCCAATCTAAAAGCTACTTTTTATTTTAGTTGCTCCTCTTCATTTATAGTTACTTTGTGTTGAATTAAACAGGTTATTCTCGACGTGACTATTAAATATCACAGACCGGAATAAATATTTCAGAAACTAAAATTTTAAAGTATCCCAACTTAAGTATGCAGACTGCTTGGTCTATTATTTGTGGGAATACATTACAGAAAACAAATTAGGCAGCACAACAGAGGCATGCCAGTGCAAATGGCCCCAAATCTTATTTCCATCCTTATGAGATAACTGTACCCATTAGAAGGTTAAAGCTATTCTGGTGTCCCAGGCGTGTTCTGTCGTATCCAAAGACTCTGCCTGGGAAATTACAGCAATCTGTCTTTAAACTTTGATGCAGTCGAAAAGCTCCCTTTATCCATTCTCATCTCTTTCCTTCTGACCTGTGTGTGTGTGTGTGCGGAGATGCATATGCATATACGCAGGAGAAGGAGGAAATGGCAACAACGAGAGAGAGAGAGAAAGAGAAAGAAAGAGCAGTCAGGGAAAGAGATATGAGAGGGTGGGGCTAAGCTGTCTGCGACCAAGGCCCAGAGAACATAAAAAGAAAAATACGGTCATAAAACCTCTCTATGACTATGAATACTAATACTGACTCTCTGAGCCAAACCAACCAAGTCTGTCCTCTCTCCCTGTTCCCCTTTGTCTTGTGAAGAGAAATGATGCAGCTTAAAAATAAAGTGAAAATAGTGTGCTGCACAGCCTCAATTGTATATCTTAGTTCCAACACCGTTACACACATAACAGTAGTGCAGACTGAAGAAAAGAAGATTTGTTATCAGCACCGGCGAGATGCACGAAGCCTTCGTTTTTTCAGCCGTCACAGCTTACGTCAACTTTATTTACAACGTACTGAACGTCAGGGATTTTTTTTTTTACTATAGTCATAACACTGCAAAACTGTGAAAGTAAAATCACAAATTGCTCTTTGTTTTGTCAAAGACTATAGTTAAATATTATAGTTAGTTGTCATGTCGTAGCCGCGGTCCAGAAGACTCATTATCAGATTTATGTCTCGCCATTCATTGCACTTGCCACAACAAAACAAGTAATTCATCTTTTTATTACTTAAAGGCAATAATGCTTCACGTTAACAGAACAAATGCACATTAAATCAGGCAAAAATAAAACGCCTTTTCGGTACAAGGCTTTTTATCTGTGTCATTAATCGTCTAAATCTCAAAGGGGTTTTATTTACATACAATAAATATTTGTGTCATCTCTATGCCTAAGTGAAATTTAAAGCCTTTTCTTCCAAAGTCTAGCTTTGCTACCGTCAGTTAAACTGTGTATTGATGTTAGGTTATAAAGCAATAAATCAACTTTTACATATTTCTCAGGACGTCAACAGAAAATGGAAAGAGTTTGACGCAAACAACACATGTCTGTCATAAACCAACAAGCCGGACAAGGAAAGTATTCAGCCATGCTAACTCCAGAGGAGCTGCAGAGATCTACAGCTCAGGTGGGAGCTCTGTTGACCACACAGCCATTAGCAATACCCTCCACAACCAGGGTCTCCATGGAAGAGTGGCAAGAGGAAAGCCATGAGAAGTACTGTCAAATCAGAGAAGACAAGGCAAAAATGTATAAAAAAAGTTTCTGGTCAGATTCAACCAAAACTGAACCTTTTGGCTCTGAAGCAAAACACTGAAATGAAAAAACTATCGCATCATTTCTACAAGTAAACAGATTAGCATTTCCCCATCATGCTGTGCAGATGCTTTTTAGCAGGAAGGGGAATCTGGATAATCCAGGAAGAAACCTTGTTAGAGGCTGCAAAAGATTTGAGCGTTGATCAAGGGTTCACCTTTCAGCAGGACGACACTGAGCATACAGTCAGAGCCCAGTGTGAGCACAAAGCCGAATCCGAATGAGAATATGCGGCAAAACTTGACAACTGATGTTGGCAGAGGTTCTTTATCAAGTCCGACTGAAAAATATTTTAAGCTTTAAAGAAAAATGAGAAAAATTATTTTAGTCTGTAATTATAAAACGCTGGTGGAAACAGACTTTGCAGTGAAAAGTAGTTTTATTCTCTCTTACACTCAGGGGGACTAAAATGAAACCAAACTTTTATTTACTGAAGAAAAGGATTTAACACTTATTTTATTTAGCGTCAATGTATTTTTTAAACCGTTCTTTTTCCTTTCACTTCCCATGCTATGTTGGTTTATTGCATAAAATCTGGAGTTTCAAGTTATTGGTTTTACAAGTTTACAAGTTACAAGTTTTTTAGTGGTAACATTTGAATGTATTGATGAACGTATTGATGTTTTTCAATATGTATGAATGCCAATAAAATAATCAGAATTTTAGCTGTGGTTAGTTTCTGTGTGTGGATGGAAACGCTGTTCATCTTTAGCTGATAACCTCTTCAGTCATTTCTAAATGAAAAACAAAATGTATTTGTCACGAGCCAAACAAAAACTTGAAATAAAAATCTATACAAAATTGAAATCCTGAATTACTACAGTAAAGAAAATGAGTAATTCTAAATATTTTATACTTTCATTACTAGCACTACTCATTGCATCTTTAATTTATAAAGGTCTTACACATTTAAAAATGTGCTATCAGCTGTTTCAAATTTCAAAGTAATTTCTGCATTTTATGGTCAAGTGCTTCTCACAAGTACCTGTACTCTCATGGTATCTCCCTTGAAGCAAGCTTTTCCTGACAAATGTAGGAGGACAGAAGAAAAAGTCATAATCTCTCAAGCATTTCTAATGAGTTTTTCTCATACAATTATTTGATAAGAGCAGACAAGACTGCAGGCTGCATGTATGATACACTGGCTTCCACTGCTGAGGTGAGAGCTCCGCTGATCACATGAACACACACACACACACACACACACACACACACACACACACACACACACACACACACGCACACACACACACACACACACACACACACACACACGCACGCACACACACGCACACACACACACACACACACACACACACACACACACACACACACACACACACACACACACACATGTAGCATGTCGTCTCCCAGTGTAACAATACTAATAATAACATGAGGCCAAAGTTATGACCAGCAGGCACTCCTAAGGTCCCTTAAAGCTAAAAAAGAAAAAAGACGCACACCATATCCCATAATTCCTCCATGTCTAATCCGCATCATGATTTAAACTTCCTGTCTCAAACCTAGACATTTTCCACCCACCTCACATTTTCATTTATCCACCTGCTTGTGTCATTTTTCATTCTGGGACTCACCACGCTGAGTCCAAGCAGCTCCCTCTTCAGGTAGGGGAGGTTTCTGCGCTCCAAGCTGGCAAGGTAATGCTGCAGTCTGGTGTAGGTGTACGGGTAGCAGTACGCAAACTGGTAGACGTCGTCTTCTCGGTCAAAGCAAAAGGCAAATGACATTACGTAGTTGCGTCTGTGGTCAGGGCAACGGTAGTAGTAGACGTTTTTCGGTGGAAGCCTCTGCCTGCAACACAAAAAGGGCCATTTATGCTGACAGAAAATATAAAGATGTTAAAGGATGTTGAGTTTATGGTATTTTATAGTTAATATTAACTATATTTGTCTTGAAGTATAGTTAACTTGAAATATTTCACAGAAAAATATTTCAAGACCTTATTTGTTGTAATTTAAATTATTCTGGCTTACAGATCATATATTTTTTTAATTATAAATATTTCTCTTCATGAAGTAACTGCATATAATATGAGTTTTTGAATTGAGTGACAAAAAAATATTAAACTGTTTCATCATACTGAATAAAACAAAAAACCTGTAGGAACCAGGAATAAGACCAGGTATTCGATTGATTGAGGGGGGAAAAAGGAGAACGTTTAACCGAAACACATAATTAAGAAAACACAAACACATTTATTGACACCCCTGGGAAAGATGTGTAAAAAGATTTCAAATGAATTAATCTTTTATTGCAGCAGCATAATCTCACACGAAATGGGGGCGTATTGGATATTAAGTATTTGCATATAACAACCATTACACAATCGTTTGTACTATCTAACTTGTTTGACAACATATACAAATTATAACTTTAATTGAACTGGCCTTTCTTTTTAATTACTGGCCACAGGGGTAATGTTAATGACACTTTTTGGCTACCATCACAGTGATGAGGAAGTTGGTTATGTAAGTAGAGAAAGCCAGAAAAGTATTTCCAAACTTCCTTAGAGCAAAGAGTGTACGTTCACATTTCCACAGTAAGCATGTCAGTATTTTTGGTCCATTATACAAATGAACTCAGATAAATGTAAATGCAATAAGGCAAGTGGCTGTTTGAATTTATCTTTTGGTCATTTTTAGATCATTTTAACAACTGGTTGAAACAGTTGCATACTTATAGGAGCTATTTGACAAAAATCTGTAAACAAACCTGTAAGCATTGGTGTATGTAACAAGCTGATAAAGTATTTTTTTTATGTTGAGTCAGGATCAAAAAAGCCCTGGACCTCCAGTCAATATTGTCCAGGATAGAAGTACTTCACTCTGAACTCCACAGATCTATTTCTATCTACTTTCACTGGTTTTAGTCCAAATTCTTTCTTCATTTATTGTTGATTCGTAAAACAGAGAGAAAACAGGAATTTGTTCAATTAACTGTATTTGTTCCCTTTTTTTGAAGTCATACGTTTTAGTTTTGGCCTTTCAATCGTTGACTTGCAAATGTACAAGTCTAAACTCAGGAAACAACAGCACAAAAACTGATATCTTAAAACTTGCAGCATAAAAGCAGTGAGCAGATGAAGACGATGAGGGACTGGTGTGTTTGGGACACCGGGATCTGGGAGAAAGGTGGAATAAGGAGATAAGGCAAAGATGAGAGAGCAGGGTGACGGCAGATCTGGAACTGATACATAGATATACGGGAACGGATGGTGGCTAGCAGTGCGGCCGCTTCTGTGGCGACTCTGGCAACAGATCAGATATGATGTTATCAGGACCAAGATAGAAACAAGACTTGATAACCAAACAGGATGGACCGCTCTTTGCCAGCTCAGATAGAGTCTACTTCTTTACATGACTCACCCACGACGACAAGAAGCAAGCAGGAGAGCCAGACGTCTCCTGCTTGCACAAACAAGACACCTTAATGCATCACGTTTAGCATAGATCTAGAACAGACATCTGTAGTGAACGCACAAACACTGTCAAGAACTTGAAAACATATCTCCGTAGGTACCTAGCAACTCAAAAAAGCTAAATCACTCAGCCTCTTACAGAGAAAAAGGAGCAAACGCCAGGGCTGATTATTCCTTCAGAGGTAGAGAAAAGAAAACGTCTCTGCATGTAGCTATCTCAGCAGAATACTAATGCAGCTAGTGGCTAGCTGTACCACACCCCGGCTGCCAACAACAGCCTGCGTACCAGGGCTATCCAACAGCCTGCAACGCTGGGCAAAAAGAAAAGAACAGAAGCTAAAAGGAAACTATAAATCCTGCAACAACAATGAATTCAATTCTTCTTTTCTCCCTCTAAAACTCCACGACCACTTGGGTTTCAAGTGTACTTGGAAGGACAAACTAAACGTCCATGTGACACCGATGAGCTTCAACCCTCGGCTCGAAAAGCACACTGGTGCTTTTTTGTCGTACGAGCCCTCCGAGGTGTGGGTTAATTAAAATATGATGACACCTCACCTTTTTACATATTTCCCTGTTTGCCTGCGTCCATCCATGCAATCCCACTTCTCCCCGTTTCTCCTTCTCCCTGCTGGGAGATGTGTGACCTTGCCAGAGACTAGAACAGTCCTGGCTATTGATTTTAATTAAAGCTGCTTGTCCCATCACAGCATTATAGTTATAGGCCAGAGAAAATAGCTCTGTGACTTACTATGGAACAAAAAAAAAAAAAAGGACAGGGTGGAAGGAGCTGGCTGAAGAAGGGGGCTTTGCATCATTTAGACACCACAGATTCATGGAGG
Source organism: Poecilia reticulata (assembly GCF_904066995.2). NCBI lineage: Eukaryota > Metazoa > Chordata > Actinopteri > Cyprinodontiformes > Poeciliidae > Poecilia > Poecilia reticulata. The sequence goes on along the minus strand of NC_088833.1, from coordinate 18,322,788 downwards.
AAAAGAAAGCCACAGCATATGCACATCAGTGCTCACAGTCTCTCTGGTTCTTATCTGAGCAGTCAGCGCTCCTGCTCTGAAGCTGCCAATTTGTTTTATCTAAATGGTACCTCCCTGTGCCTCTTCCCCTGCCCATCTCTTGACGTGGCACAGAGGTGTCATTGCCAAACAGAATTATCATTGCGTGAGATGGAGGGGCGGCGGGCGGAGAATGAGAACCTCCACTGGTATGATAACACTCTCCCGCACACCCAGTTTTACAATTCAGTGATTACAGAAACAAACAAACAAACACGGAGAAACAACGGCACAAACTCAAACCGTATGTGAGCTACATCAAGGTCATTGCTTTCGCAGCGAGCTGTGGGACAAGTTAACCTCCAGAGCATCTCCTCACAAGCCGTGCAGAATAAAGAGAGCTGAGGAACAGAGGAAAGTACAGAGGCAAACACTAGGCAAATGCAGAAAGTGGAAGACAAACAGAGAACGGGACAAGTAAGAAGACAAAGTCAAAGATAAAGAGACAAGAGGACAATGCAAAGGGACTGAATCTCCGAGAGCTAGCAGGCCTTTAGTGCCGTGTCAAGCTTGTGTGCCGCAGCTTTTCTACTTCAGAAATATTTGCTACTACAAACTCCTGCCTCTGATTCTTATGGCGCTGAGATGAAGGCTCTAAATTGATAGCTTTTATACAGGCGACACTTTTGTCTATATTTTCAAATCAGTCAAGCATAAAGGACACGCCAATCACGGCTGATCGGAGCGCTCTCGCTGACAGAGGAAGAAAGTTGCAGGACAAAACTCACGGCGCCTTAAAACAATACACACACACCACACACACACACACATTCATAGACCCCTTTTTATTTTCCTGTGTCGCTGTTGTCACTTTAGGCGTGTCATTCCGTCAACTGTTAGGAAGGTTAAATGTCTCCCAGTGTGGCCATATAACTGTCAAGCTCCACACAGTCGCTCCGACTCATTTCAGACAAATACTAAGTCCGTTTGGCAAACATTTTGCGCTGGGTGACAGGTTTCTTCACCCTGTCTGTGTTACCCCACCAATAATTGAAGAGGCATTATTTCCCAGCATTCTAAAATGATACCAGATGTTAGATAGGCGCTTTGTTTTTAAAGCACAGCATCGTGCCTTTGCTTGCATGCCAAGTCGAGCAGAAAACTGCTTCTGAATCACCGCAGGAGTTCATATTCACATATGTAAGAAAGGACATGTGTGTTTCTGTGCATGTGTGTGGAGGCATGTTGGCATGCATATATATTCCTGGAGCCACCACTTTTTTTGGATGCAAATCAAGTTGCAACAAAGCTTTCAAGAGACACAGTTACTAGGCAACCTGTGCTGGCTTTGTAATTTGGTTGAGTCGCTGTATATTGCATGTGGCCGTGCAATGTACTTATTTGACTGCGGCTTCATAAATGTGCCCTTTACATTACCTTGCAAAAGTATTCACACACCTTCAACATTTCCATAACATCACATTTGAATTTTATGTATCAACACAGAACATAATTGAAAAGTGAAATCATACTATATATGGTTTTCAAAGTTGGAAATATATATATATAAAAAAAACTGTGAATTGCATTTGAATTAAGCCTCCTTTACACTTATACTTCTAAACCAGGGATTTGTTGGTGAACTTTAGTAAATAAAGACCACCACAAAGACCAAACAACAGAGTGGACAGGTCAGGGAGTTAAGAGCAGGGTTGGGGCACAAAACAATATCCGAAGCTTTGATCATCTCACAGAGCACTTCTCTATTTATCATCCTAAAACAGAAAGCATATCGCACAACTGAAAACCTGCTTGTCCATAAAAACAGGCCATGAAAACAGAGCAGATAGAGATTCACCTTCCAGCAGGAAAATGAACCCAAACATACAACCGGACTTATAACAAAATGATTTATAACAATGCATGCATACATGTTCGCATGGACAGCATTTAAACTAGGAAAATATAGCAGGGCTTCAAATCAGAATATTTCTTTTTATTTCATTCACAAACATGATGAGTACATGCTAAAAAGAAACCTTATTCATATCAGGGTAACAAAAGGTAGTTTTCCAAATAGTGGCTCAGAGGGCAGAATCCAGGAGCATGCCACACTTTTCAGATTTTATTTGCAAAAATTTTTGAAAACCATTCTTCTTTGTGTCCGGCATGTATTAATATAGTGCAAATTCAAAAAAAATACCTGAAGACATTTACACAATTTATATACATAAATATACAGTCAATGTAATCCAATTATACAGAGACTCAAATTTTACACAGAATGTTTCACTTTGGGTTTTTTTTTAGAGGAACATTTCAGTTTGAGTATGTGAGCACAATGACAAGAGCATAAGACTAAGGTCTGCTAGAGCAAAACAAAAATAACGCCACAAGGGATTAATGCCAGTGGCTGAATCCTCTGGCTAGAAGCCACAAGGATTTACAGGAAACAATAACACTCGTGAGTTATGGACTTCTCTGCAACAAGGGAGATGGATTTTGCCCACCTGTGGAGATGCCACAGCGCTAGCAGCTTCCTCAAATCAGAAACGGCCGTCTGATGAGACTGAAACACGTGCACATAAAAGACACTCACCTGATTTCAGCATCAAAACACCCAGAAGGTGTTCTTCTATCAGGTGGCTGTTTTTACCCGCTGCCTATTGTTAGAGGCACAGCGGAGAGCTGTTATCTCCAACCCTCGGTGTTAGCTCTGATATTCATGTATTGCTTGGGGAATTTCATTAGCTGATCTGTCACAGGATTGGCAGCTTTTAGACCTCAATGAATTTCAAGGTGAGTTAGCCGAATCAGCTCGGTCAATATCAGATCATACCCGCAGCGCTTCACTTGAGTTTATATTATGCAGGTGACATAAAGTGCAACGTTATTTCCATAAAAAACTGAGACCAGTGAGAGGAAATCCTCTTCTACCAAGAAACAATGCAGCAATAACGCTATTAGTTTCTTCTGTTTAATACAGAGATAATCGTTTTATGTAAGTATCTGTTTGGATTATAAATCCTTGCTTTAATTTATTTGTGTGGTAATTATAGTTACTTACAACATAATCTCCAAAAAGATCTCTCTCTCTCTCTCCCTCTGTCCCTGTCCATATAAACATGTCTTTCTGTCGTCACAAAGACTTCCATGCATTTTTCATTCATTCCTATAGACTAAAAGTTACCCGTACTTCTTCTTAAGGGGCCTTGGTATTTGAAAAATGACTTTACAAGGTGAAAAAGGCTAAAACGCAAACTGTAGTACACTTCCTAACTTTCTTTTTGTCTTCCTTTAGCTGTTTCGATGTTGTCTTGCTGATGTGCTTTTGGCTATTGTCCTGCTTGCTACATAACCCAAGTAAGCACTATAGGTCGATTCTGGATTTCCTTGTAGCAAGCAGAATTAATCTAGATCCTGAAGCAGCAAAGAAGGCAACAATGGTACAACCACCCTGCTTAAGACTATTTGTATTCTTAATGGTCGGCAGTGGTGGGAAGCAACAAAGTACAAGTACTTTGTTACTGTACTTAAGTACATTTTTCGTGTATCTGTACTTTACTTAAGCAGATTTAATAATGTATACTTTCTACTTTTACTCCACTACATTTTACAGTAAGTATCTGTACTTTCTACTTCACTACATTTCTACAAAACTGTCGCATTACTCGTTACATCCATGTCGCATTGTGTTTTCTTTCCGTTAAAATGTGAAGTTCAGGGACTTAAGGTGGCGCCGTAAAATCCATGTGACTTACGTGTCTGTTGTCACCCATCGCCTCCCCCTTTACTCGCACGCGGAGCTCCAAGAAATGCGCAGTGGTTTCCTCTGAGCGGGAGAAGATGTCTGTCTAATCATCAGTAATATAATAACACTGCATAAATCATAAGATATGGCGACATGTAAAATCAGCAGCGCTTCACTTCCACAGACGGTGGGGACTTCGTCCAACTTTTAGCATCACTTCGAAGGAAAGCTTAAAGAAAGGTAAGCTCCATAAACGTGTTGCTAGCAAAGCTAGCTGTACAGAGAGACATATGTTGCATCTGCAATGAAAAAAAGTTGTCACTCATGCGCTGAATTACTGTGTGGAGGTGTTGACTGAGGTGTCGCATATATGGGACAAAGCTGTGACCAAAGTGCAATAAAGGGGTATGATATTCAGGAACGATCCGATTCTTCTGGACGGATCTTTACTAAAGTTGATAAGACTGAAGCCTCACTGTGAGCCGTTCTTTGTTCTTGTAATGCTCTGCGTACACTGCTATTAATTTATTTCATAAAAAAAAACAATTATATATATATATATATATATATATATATATATATATATATATATATATATATATATATATATATATATATATAATTTGTGAATAAATAAAACAACAACGTAAGAACACAGAGCATGCTCATTGCTCTTTGTTTTCGTCATCTGGCAGACGTTGCAGCGGGAGGGAGGATGAGAACAGTCACGGTGCTCCTTCTGCTTGGTTACTTCTTGCTTATTGCGCCTTGGACAGTGTTCATTGTTGAGCGTTGCTTATTGTTAATTGCTATGTTTAATGGTGCAGACAGTTGTGGTTTCTGACATTGGCAATATGGGCAACTGCCCAGGGTGTTATTTCTTTTAGGGATGGCAGGAGACCTGTGTATTGTGGCACAGAGATGAAAGCAAAACAGAATGAAGAAGAGTTTGAACTGATACTGGTTAAATTTATTTCAGCTCTAAGTATTTAATATCTAGGTGTTTTTATGGGAATGTGGATCTTTCAGATCAGTTTGAGAAGCAATTTTGATAGGTGCACTTAATTTTATTGTGTCATGTAGCACGGGGTGCTGGTCTTGGTCTTGTCTTGGTCTTGGGTTTGGTGGTCTAGACTACAACTCTGCTACGTGGCTCCTTGGTTCCATGTGATCCCCTGCCTACCTTTTCAGTTTTATTTCTTTCAAAATAAATGCAACTAGTGGCAAAAAAAGTGAAGTTCATGCTATGTTAAAACATGAGACAAGATGTTTCCATCCCTGAAATTATGATGCATAGAATCACATATCTAAGTCAAAACTATGTTACAGAGTAAACACAATAATAACATGCTTTATCTGTGGCATTGTTCATTAAAATGGCACATTTCTAATGTATTAAAATTAAATACAATCGGTACACTTAATGATATTAGTGATTAGGTAATGCATTCAGCAAGTACTTTACTTTTAATACTCAAGTATTTTTAAAAGCCAGTACTTTTTTACTTTTACTTAAGTAAAATGTTAATGTGGTAGTTTTACTTTTACTTGAGTACAGTTTTGTCTGTGTATTTGTACTTTTACTTAAGTATATTTTTTGAGTACTTTCTCCACCACTGATGGTGGGTTTATGTTATTCTTATTTTATGCCAGATTTAAAAGGACACAAAAAAGATGGGCCTTTCTGTTCTCTTTGATCAGCAGCGGTTTGGGCTTCGAGACGCTCCTATAAATGCAGTTTTTCATCCAGGCAGCCATAACCACCAACCTAAGCTGATGCAAATCAGCTCTGCAAATCATCCAAGATCTTTTGTGGACTGTTGGGTGATTTCAGTATTTTCACCATTATTAACGGGAGTCCAAAAACCTCACAAAAACATCACAACTGCAGTCTAAAAGATACCAATACATTAATTTCTCCATTGTAGTTGAATTTTTTTAAGTAGATGTTTTGTTTGTTTTTTCTTTTACTTTGTCATTTTGTCAGACAAGTTCTATTCAAGTGTTTTCTTGATTCCCAAGTCTTCACAGTACTCAGGACTGAGATAGTCAGTGGATTTGTACCTAAAATGTATTTATTATTTTATGTCTTTATATTTATTATTGAGGACAGAAGCAAATCACTACCATATTTTCTTTGACTGCTACAAACTAAACAGTTGCTGGTACTAACAATATGTTAAATGAAGGATTTTAAACTCAAATAGCATCTAATTTTCTACATGTATACCATACAGGATTGGGTAACAATGTTGGAAAAGGAAGAGATGTTAAACTGCTCTCTTAGCAGCTAGAAAGGATGTAAATCTGAGATGGTGATTGAACTCAACGTCTCTAAACTAGAAGAATGCTTCCAAGTTATCTTGGAAATCTTTAAAATGGAAAAACTGATACATTTTTTAAAGAATCCAAAAAGACAAATTCTATGTAATCTGGAGCAAATGGATCACATTCGTATTTCCCACTCAAGCAGACATGATTCCTCCAGGCTTGTGCCTTTTCTTTCCATTTCAGATTTCTCATTTTCATGATCGATTTTCCTCTACTGTAAGTGCTTTGTAAGTGCTTCACGTGTAAAGTTATTTTCTCCATTATTTTATTTTTGTTAATACTGCAACAAAACTAAAAAAAGGAGTAGTGCTACACAAGATGCAATTGTAACATCAATTTGCTTTTTTTCAAACAAAAAGATCATTTAAAAAACATAACTATTAAGGGTTTGTGCTTTGTCCCCTTATAAAATAACAAAATTTATTTTTATTGCAGACTATCTCTGTTTGACTTTTGACCTAAAACATTTAAGGGTGGGGAAAATAAAAATAAAAAAAATTAAAGGAACTCTAAACGAGAGCTAATGTTTTTCTTCCAACTCTCGAATCTGTCTCTAAGAACAAAATGTTCCTAAATACTCCAGTCATAACTATGATAGACATTCAGTCTAACTCACTTTGATTGGTCATAATGTTGTGCCTGATCTGTGGATTAAAAATGAAATAATCTCGTGATGCATGCACTTCTAAGAACAAGAATACAGACTCCCATTAAAAACATGACTGAACACTAGCCTCTAACTCAAAACTCCTAATCTCCTCCACACTGAATCTGATTGAAATTCCTGAGATGTACAGCATGCAAACATTCACATGGGATGCTTTTATCACCTCCGAGGAGGCACACTGAGAGGAAATTGGAAGAGGATTTACAGCAGCAGCTCTAGCTGGTATTCTCAGAGATAGTGACAATGAGGAAAATATCCAGAGAATAAATAAATCTGACTTGCTTTTCTGAAATATCTCTTCACCAACTCTCTATAGTAGTTCCCGTGCACAAATAAGAGTTTTCAAAGCTAGTGTTTATGCATGAATACATGCATACACTTAAAGTCATATCTCAATATGAATATAAATTGTTTTAAATGCTGCGTGTCATTTAGACTGTGAGAAGAGTGGCAGTGCCTGAATGCACCAGCAGAGGGCCACACAATTAAGTGAGAGGTGACCTTTGGGATTGAAGCAGAGAACAATTTTCAGAGAAAAAGCACTATACCCCAAAAGTGTATGGTGCTTTTGGGGTATGCACCATACCCCAAAAGCACCAATAAATATTTAATTATTTCTGCCCAAATAATTAAATATTTGGACAGAATATTTAATTATTCGGCCCAAAATATGGCAGAATAATTAAATAAATTACTTTAACTAAATAACTTTATAAAAACAAACACAATGTTAAATGCTGGAAAAGAGAAGATGCAGCAATAGAAAACACTTGAAAGTACTTAAAGGTAACGTCCTGTGATAAAGCAAAAGCCCAAACACTTCCCCATGGGCGCCTCAGCTAGAGGAAACACGCTGAGCCCAATCCCCCATGTCCTGTGGGGCAGCAGGGCAATTAGCAGAGAGCAGATGATCATTGTGCCCTCACCACTTTGGCACCAAAGCTCCCCAATGGGGCAACCTGGCAGGTGCAGGTTTGTCTGGAACAAAGGGGGAGGTGGGTACGGAGAAAGTACATACAAGAAACCATCAAAATAACACCGATGTGATGATCTCAGCGTTAAACCCCCACGGGAGAGGAAGGGTACGCAGGGAGGAGGTGAGCGGGCAGCGGGCCCTCTGCGTTAGCGTGTTTGAGCCAGTAGAAAGATGAGACCATCCACCTATAATTGTGTGATGCAGCATTTCCCAAAGTGCAACATTATACTCCCATTACATTATCGACAGCATGTGTGTGGACAAGAGTGTGGAATGGAACAGACAGACCGGCGCCAGAGCAAGTCGTTATAATAACAGATAAGTGCACAGAGACACAAGATGTATGCACAGACACATTAATACACTTACAGTTGGTTAGTAATCATGTGGTGCAAAACGGATCAGTGACCAAGTGGACCACTAGTAATCTTTACATTTCTGATTCTCCAAGTCCATGCAGAGGGCGTAAAAATAAGGAAACTGTGGCTTTTTTCCAGTTTTGCAACATTGTTTCGAGTTTGACTTGTTTTAGCGGCTGAGGTAATTGATGCATACAGTATATGACTAAAAAAAATGCAAGATGAGAACATCGTCTGATCTCAGGATGAGTCAACCCTGTTACACAGACCGCTGATCTCAGATCAAGCAGCATCACAGACGCTTACTGTAGTGTCTGTTTGGAGAATAGGCCAACGGAGAGATGAGATCATTCTGTTTGGAGAATTTACTCAGTGAAACGAAACGCAACTCATACGAAACGCTCCGAAATCCTTTATTAAATTCTACACAGCGGTGAGGTCACCTTTTAGACCATCTCGCTGATCAGATTGACTCTCTTGGGGAAAAATAACCACAAAGTAACTAACATAACAACAGGTAACTTCAGCAAATAAATTACTGGGGCCACTGCTTTTGATTCAATTCACCTGATATAGCAAGCCTCATCAACACAAGTAAACACAACCAACTACTTAATGTAAATGTTTAAATATGTCTACTATGATGCAATGTAAACAGGCTGTAAAAAGTCTTCATGTTAAACTGTGGGTGTTCTAAAATTATCCCAAATATTGGAGCAGCGTCCCGATCGGGGCATTTCTAAACTAGTGTCTAAGTTCCTGCTTGTATGTCACTCCTGATGTTTGTTGAAATGCGTCAAATTCAAAAATATTTTATTGATCCCAAAAGGAAATTGAATGTTTTTGTAACTCATGTTAGTTCAAATTTGACAGAGTTATAATATATGGTGATGACTGTTGACAGGAAATACATCCGGTAGCAGTCTGTATTACAGCAAATTTGAAGGAGCCTCTGACTGAAGACAATATGTTTTCCCAACACACTGTCTCATAAAGAAGATGGTCAGAGTTGTCCAAAAATATTCTTGACTTCATGTAAAATACTTCAAATTAAATACGAATTTATATAAGTTACAACAACATTTAATTTCCCTTTGGAATAAATAATTTTTTAATTAGAATTTTAATACATTTTACAGGTGTTGAATGTAAGTTTATGAAGAAGGACAATAATTTTCTGTCATAATTGCCTATACACGACCGTACATGAACATCTGGAACCGCGCAAGTAAGAGCTCAAGTTATCAACAAGTCACATGAAAACAGCATATTAACATGTTGGTACATCATTAACTTTTCAGCTTAAATCATCATGCGCAGTAGCAATATTCATTTTCTTCCGGACTGTAGTGCTAGGGACATTGATGAGTAGAGTTAAATAACATATGTGCGGTGGTATTTTCTTGTAATTAGTTAAGTTTACATGTCTTTAGACTGAATCCGCATTAACAAGCACCTGCTCTTGAATAAATGGAAATTGTATCAGGGGAAAAAAAGTAAAAATCCACTAACACATTTCTATTTAAAAACATATCTAATTTCCTAAATTTTAAAGATTACTATTACATACCACACATAATTTCACTCAAAAGCCAAATTGAAAGCTCTTCCAAATTTTATAGTATGATCAGCATTAAAACAGCATGGTGTGCCTGACACTGATCTGTAAAACAATACTCATTCACAGTCCCGTTCCCTTCCTTCCCTCCTCCTGTGTCCTCCTCTGCCTCTGATCCTCCCTGAGGGCCCTGCACAAAGATGCCAGCCTGTCTGCCCACATTTCCCTTGGCTCAGAGGGAGCAGCTGGGGGCCTGGTTGCTCTGTCTGCTTCCATACTCCCCAGTATATCACGGATACACATGCACACACTTCACGTTCACAGCTTGCAGCAGGACCGGTGTCACCACATGAGTGCCAAGGGTAGCAGCACCCACTGGAGGGAAGGACGGATAGAACGGAGGAGGGCGGGGCGGGAAAAAGGAGAAGCACGAATGGGCACTCGGCCTCTCAGACAGCCAGATGTTGCCAATTAACTTCTCCGGCCGCCACGGGGGCTGTGGGGAAAGAAGTCTGGCACCTGTACCATCCAATCCCCCGCCCAAAGACACCATTTCTTGTGTCTGAAGGTAGTAGAATTTATGTGTGCAGCCTGCGCAGAAGATGAGTTCAGGGCCACAGCTCTCTTAAGAGCTTGATTTTCAAATACAAAGACACCTGGTCTATGGTACACTAACTGCTTAACTGTTTTGACCTTTGCCTAAATTATCCTCAATTCTTTCCCTTCCAGTCTCAGGAGAGACTGAACAATAAGTCAATCTAAAAAGGAGGAAAGACATGAGAATGAGGTTCAGTGGGACCTGTTTTTTTCTCATTAATCTGATTAAACTCCTTTTAAAGTACATTGCAAAAGAATTCATACCCATTGACTTGTTCCACATCTCATTGCATCACAACCACAAAATTTCACATATTTTGAGGGACAGATCAACACAAAGCAGTGTAATAACGTGAAGTGAAAAGAAAGTTTTAATACTTTATGAAATGTTGTGGCATCCGTTTGCATTATGCTTCCAAAGTCAATACTATGTTGATCCAGCTTTTGCTGCAATAACAGCAATTTTTTTGCTTTGCACATCTAGAGACAGAAAAGAGAGAGTAAACGGGGGTAAAAAAAAAACAAAACAAAAAAAACGAATAGTAAATTCGTAATAGTAAAGTTGTAATGTGACAACACGTGTGTCCCGCATACTTTTACAAAGCTCTGGATACTGGCACATACAGTATCCTAATAAAAAGTTCCCTAACGTTTCTAGGAATTGATGTCTCTACAACATAAATTTTACTCTAAAGATTAGAGGCAGTTTTTATGGTAAAAAATGTATGTTGCATTTATGTTCCAACAGAGGCAACGAAACAAGCTGGATTAAAAAAAAAAAGAAAATCCTAAAAATAAAAGTCAGGCAGTAGAGTGTACATTTACAAATTCTTGGATGTGTGTGCATGCTGTCAGGCTGTGTTTGTGATTATAATAGACAGGAGGAATTACAGGCTATTACAGAAGAGAGCCGGTGCCCGCAGCAGCCAGAGCTTTACTACCCTTAAAGGGCTTATGGTTCTCGAAAAGGCAGCCCATTATTCCCGCCACAGCATACAGCTGCCTGCTGAATGTCAAAGATATAAATATATAAAACAAGCATGAATCTACACTGAGATATAGTAGTCCTATTTTACAGTTTCATTTGAAAACAAAGTGCTACCAGTTTGTGAAAGGAAAAAAAAAGACAAAAAAAAAGGCTTGGCTGCAAGGTTGAGAAACTGTTTTCTCAAAGGACAAATGACTATTTTCTATTATGCTGAAGTCCCAGTCGGCATAAAACAAGACAAAAAAGCATGAACAATTTAAAGATAGATATATTAAATTTAGTATGCTGACAATATAGCACTGGCACATACAGAGAAGTGAAGAAGTACTTGCCCTCTTAAAAAAAACCCCAAAAAACAGTTTTTTTCTTCTTTTTTTTGCCATTTGAACATTCAAGGATTCACTCAGTGTGCAAGAAATGCAGTTGTAACAGTACTGTCAGGAAAATATTTACATAACATAAATGCTTATGCCACGCCTAAAATGCAGGGACAACTGCAATAAAGTATTTGTGATAACTGGAAATAAACCTTCAAATTGCTGAAATGTTGTTTTTTCCCCCTCTATTCAATGTAAAGCTGTTTCACATTTCCAGATTGGACGGTTTTGATGTATTAATATTTTGGGTTTTTATATATAGTGGAAGAAAAACTGGATTTCTTGCAAGGCCCCCACCACTTCTGGTTGGTCCAGAATAAGAATGGATTACATTCCTCTGGACTTTCACTTGTGTGTTACACTCCAAATCTGGTTGCTTTTATAAACCGTCGATGTCCTCTGATCTCAATTAACTTCTCTGTCATCTGGACCAGAGACTTTGTTTGACCCTTAGGAAACCGGGACTCTGTCCATGGTGCTTATTGTGACTTTTCCCTTTTAGCATCTGTTTGAAGTTTATCTTTTCTGTTCTTTTTAGTCTTATTTAACACATTTCCATGCTTTATATATTTCCAAAACAGTAAATTAAAAAATAAATACTCTGAAAACATATTAATTTGTTGTAGCTGCGATAGGAAGTTCAATGCAGATTCCAACTTTAGACTTTTTTAGTGGTCAATATTATCTGTTGCTAGTCAAAGCAACAGATAACATTCAGATCTTGTCTGTTACATTTTCTGTTTTCTACCAAATACATTTTTCAAATGTTTATTGTCAAATAGACTGATGGACTCTTAATCAACCTTCAACAAAAAAATTGCTGAACTACTTCATTGCAGCAAGTCAATGCAATGGAGGAGCAGTAGGATGTCAATGACAATATTCAATTGTAAATGTGATTTTAATCTGTGTCCAAGGTTTATCACTGCACATCAGTGTTTGAGGAACAGAACATTTGCTTTTATCTTACAACTCAATACCTTTCAAAGGCATTACTGCAGTTGGATTTCCAGCCTGAATGGAAAAAAGAAAGCAAAATAAAACAAGTTAACAGCACAAACGCGCTCCCAAATATACAAATACAGAGCCCTGTCCGACTGATGGGCTTGTTCTCTCACTGTTCTGAGTAACAGATGACTTGTCACAGAGCTGAATGGGGAGAATATTTTAGTGCAGATTGAAAAAGACGAGAAAGGAGAGATGGGGAATTGAGAAAAAAGAGGCAGGAATTACTCTATTACACCTGAGAGGTAAATCATTCGATGTGCTGGAGATCAGAGAGTGGCATTTATATTCACACGCATTTCCATGTATGAGCAGGATTTACACAGTTTCTGTCTATGGCGTTAAACCTGATCTCTCTGTCTCACCCACACACACGCACACGCACACACACAGAGCATCAGAAGCCAGCTATGAGAAAGGCTGAAAGGCTGGATCAATGCTAGACTCCAGTGATTAGTCTTAATTGAGGAAAAAGAGCCATGGGAACAAAGAAACATTATGACCTTTTCCCTGTCTGAATGCCCTGCTGGCTAATAAGACACATTCGCATAATATCGTACTGACAATAATCGTCTGAGCACATCAAAATAACCTTCTCGTAGGAACGGTATGCAAATGGATAGCACAGAAAGAAAAACAAACCCTGCAGATAATTGACTATCCTTGCCATGTTTTTGAGCGTGAATGGCAATTTTCCCTCTCCTGACGAGTGTGCGCTGATTATTCTATCAGACAAAAAGAGGTCCACGTGTGATGAAAAGATTGGCAGTGAATCACATCCTGGTGCTCTGGAATGACTCGTCTCTCAGAATCTCTCTCTCTCTCTCCCTTTCAACATCCTCTCCGTTTGTCTGTCTGCCTCTCTCTGTGTGTGTCAGAGTCTGACGGAGTCAAATACCACTTGTCAGGAGTGTGCTGTTTGGACTGACATGAGATAAGAACAGACCAACTAGACAGTTAGATGCTGCTGTTGGACTGAGGAATAAGCCTGTGATTTCAAAAATACTGAGCAGACATAATACTGAGCTCCACGTTGCAGAAACACGGAAGGGGAAATTAAACTCTAGAAGAGTATAAAAGCATCCTGTGTTGTCCGACGCTGGGGAAATTCAGCTGTAGCAGCAGCATCAAGACGCAGGTTCGCCCAAAAGATCATAAAGTGTTACAAATATAGAAAAACAACAATGAAAATATAATGTACAAGATTATAACAGTGGAACACAGTCAATGCAGACCATACAGGGTCACAGTCCATCTAAAGAAGTCAGGAGGCAGGGTTCATCCTAGATAGGTCACCAGTCCACCGCAGGGCAACACAAAGACACATAGGACAAACAACCATGCACACTCTCACAGCTAAGGACAATTTAGAGGGACCAATTAACCCAACAGTCGTGTTTTTGTACAGTGGGAAGAAGCTGGAGTACCTGGAGAAAACCCACACATGCACAGGGAGAACATGCAAACTACATGCAGAAAGACCAAAGTTTTCGCTCCAGATGTTCTTGCTGCAAGGCAACAGTGGTACATACTGCACCACTGTACAGCCCATTTAGAAAACAATTGCAAGGTAAGTTCACTGTGGTTCAAAAAAAGAGACCCGTTGTTATATTGAAGCATGTACAAAGGTATGAAAATCTAAAAAGTAGAAATAGAAAGTTGAAATGTTATAAAGTTTCTTTTCCCTGTTTATCCAAACAGCTCCCTTAGAGACTGAACAGTAGAACAGAGACAGCTTATAACCTTCTGAACAAAATCCCAACTCACAATTTAAACCTTTAAATAAGGCCACTAGGTAAAGAAAAACCCAATAAATGTACTTACAGCAAGACAGCAATCTGCAGTGCTTTATAGGATGGGCCTGAATAATTCAACGGAACATCAAAACGTGGTTGCTGACCCGCAGTGAGCTGCTGCATCTAAACTTATTTTCTAAAACCTGAAGAGCCAATCAGGTAGACAGGTCCGAAGAGATAATCTCAATAAACTGAGACCGGTTAAATATGGTTGCTGTATAAAGAGAGGGCAGCATAATTAGGATAATTAAAAACTAAATTGTATTCATTAAGCCATTGTGTTGATTTACTGCAGCAGTTACTGAAAATGTAATTACATTAAGAACAATTCCCTTACAAGTGGGTACAACATCATTTATAAAAAAATAAAATAAAATAAAATAAAAAAAACTGCATGGTGCAAAATGTAACAGTGACAGATTAGTGACATACCAACCTCATTATTCAGAGTGGTTCAAAAGAACGATAAAGGACAAACCTGACAAATTTGGTCTCCGATTTCAAAACTACGATAGAAAAATATTAAAAGAGAAAATTGTGATATGGCTAAGTAAGTTGAACACATCACCCCCCAGTTTCTGACTCTTTGTAGCTCAGAGAATAGACTTTAAAATATCGTCTGCCAGTTTCTAAAACCCTAAATTGCTTAGCACCAAAAACACATTAAAGAGCTGTTGTCTTTCTCGACCTTCCAGACCACTCGGCTCTTTTAATTCAACTTTAATCTGCATTCCCAGAACAAATTACAAACATGGGAAAAACAGCATCGAGTTTGTATGCTCCTCCAATCTGGAATGAACTATGAGAAAACTGTAAAAATTGCTGAAACACTGAGTTCCATTGAAAAAAGGCTAAAGAAAACAAAAAACAAAAAAAAACCCATTTGTTTTGAGTTGCTTTTGATTTTTAATAACTTTAACAATGTTTTATTTTAGTCTTCATTCCAGTATTTACTTATGATTTTCAATGATTCTGATGATGGCATTTGATAAAAATGTAATGTTGTTTGTCGTTTTGTTTTCATCATTCATCTGTTGCTGACATGTGCAATATAAATAAACTCATCTTGACTGCATAAAAGATTGGACCTTAAATCTAAACTAATGCACTTACCAGTGGGGGAAAATGGCAAATACTGGCTCAAATAAATGCTTTGGTAAAAAAAAAAAAAATCAATTGAACCCAAGTGCTTAACAAAATTAAAAACACAAGCTGAACCTTAAGGTTTCCACTTTGTCCTTGATTTATGAGCTACCACGTCTTTGAATTGTCCACCAATCTATTATGCTTGTATAACACAAAACATTTATAGCTGTGGAGCCAAAACCTCTTTTTAAATTTGTACACTATTGTATGGAAAGGTTTAAACATTTTCGTACTGCTCCTGAGCACACAGAGGCACAAAGGAGGAAACGTTGCGATATAGAGACCGACAGAGGTCTACAACTGCTTTTATTGTGTTGCTGATGCACTCCTTTCAATACACAGCTGGTGTGTAGACAAAGAGCTGTGCAGTGTGCTGTACTCCCATGTAAGGGAACAAAAGCCTTAAAAAGAGTAAATGTGGAGAAAGTAGATGTTGACCACCTACCTTTCATTTCCTCTCAAGGGCAACGAAGCAAACATCTTTGAAAACAACAACTTTTAAACATGATATTGTGCTTTCTTTCAAAAACATCCAAAGGTCATAACATATTACACAGTGTGACTAGTCTGTACAGGAACTGATGAAAAACAAGAGAGGGCTGAAGGTAAGTCTAGATCGTCTTGAAATGTTTCAGAAGTTAAAAAAAAAAAAGATCTAAGGGTGTTAAGTCGCTACAGTCTTGCATGATTATGCACAGCCTTTTCATTTTCTCATGTTTTGTGACGTTACAACCGTAAACATGTTATTGAAAATTTGGGTGATAAACCAACGTTGGTGTAAAAATGTGCACTCAATGTGAAATTATACATTGTTTTAATAATTTTTATTACATTTTTATTATATTCAGCCCGCTGAATATAATATCTTGCAGACTCATGTGCTGTATCTACCTACCATGAACATCTACAGACTGAAGTTTTTATCCAATTTTCTGTTTCTATTTTAATTATGTAAAGCACTTTGAAATGCCTTGCTGCTGAAATGTGCTATACAAATAAAATTTGATTGATTGATTGATTGATTCTCTTTTCAAAAATATTCAGAGCTTAATTCATATTCTTCAGTATGAAGAATATAAATCTAAAGCATTTGCCACAGAATCTGAACTTTATTTAGGCTAGGCTAACGTTTCAATTGTAGCTCTGTTTGTATATTTAGAGGTTTACTTTTGGAAGGCGAACCTCCACCCCAGTCTCAAATATATCTATTGCAGACTTTAATCGTTTTTTTGTTTTTTTTTCCAGTGTTGTCCTGCATTCAGTTGCATCATCCCATCCACTCTGACTTGTTTCTCTATTCTTGCTTACACCATTTCACTAAGGGTATGGCACGCCTAGGAAAAATTTGCTTCGTTTTTTGATGTACAAAGGCTTTTACACTTAGGTCAAAAACTTAAATTTCACCTTATCTGAAAGGAATACCTTCTTCTACACTGTTGCTGTGTCTCCCCTCTAGCTTGTGGCAACCATGACTTCCTAAAGCGTTCTTTAAACAGTGGTTTTCTTCATGCCACTCCTTCATGAAGGCCAGATTTGTGGAGCGCAAGAAAAATAGTTATCCTCTCAAGTACTCCTTTTCAAAACTGAAGTGATATCTCCAGCACAATGAATGCTCGGAGATGTTGTCTGATCAGTTCATTTGGGTCGAACATGAACAAGTTCGTGTTTTTGGTAAGACAATTAATGCTGTTAGTTGGCTTAAATTATTTTCGTAGGATGAGGTTAAGAACCAACCTCAGTTGCTGTTCCTTTAAACAAGACAAACATGAGTTATAGCCGATTGCTTCCAGAAACTGTATATCGTTTAATCTTCTGCAAAAAATAATACATTTTCAAAACCTCTTTCAAACGCGCTGCTCTAAAATAAGCTAAGAAATCAGCAATAAATAGGTGTATCTGAAGCTAACTGATGTTTAAACACAACATTCGTCACACAGAAGCTATTGCAGCCCTGATGACGAATTGATGCCTTATGAAGATGACATTCCCAAGAAATCGATTCCTGCTTTAATCAAATGGCAGTCTCTGAGAAATGAAAAGGGTTAATGTGATGTCTACACACACACACACGCACACACCCAGGTACTGCCTGAGTTTGTCACGTATTCCCGTTTTCAATTTGCTCAGCCACTTACACACGGAAAATTCAAAAAAAAGAAGAAAAAAAACAAAAACAAAAACATGCACTCACACACATACACAAAGCGATTATCACCAAAGGTACGTACGGCTGCTTGTAGCTGTTCCCATAGGGAAATAAGCTGTACAGCTTCTCCACTCTCATTTTTCATTGTCTGCTTATGATGCCCCATGTGTGCACACTGACTTTCATTTAACCCCTCACAACACACGCTCACACACATTTTCCTGCACGTATCGTGACGATCCATCCTCTGTCTGTTTTTCTTATGCAAAAACAGCTCTCAGTATTCATTTTAGGCTTTGCGAAGCTACATGGGAATAAAGGCGTTGTCCCTTTCAATACGCAGAAGCACAGTGACGATACTGTGATCGTCTATAACTTGTGCTCTTTCTTATATCGAGCATGGCTCAAAGAGAAGGTAAATAGATCTAATAAGACAACATCCTTATGAGTCACAAATGAAGATTAAGGATGCCCCTAAGTACCAGAACGTCTCACTAGTGGAAAATACCAGCAGGAGAGCATATATTAGGCTGGTGGAGACTTATACTTACTCAAGGACACCACAGCAAAGTGAGCACATCATTACACAAGTAGGATATCTGAAGCTCTTCAACCTTTTTGACAAAACCACTCAAGAGAAGCTCTGCATCTATTTATATCATCCTGGCCAGAAGAACATCGGGAAACACAAGAAAGAAGGAAAACCCATTTATCACTGCAGTACTTTGACTTCTTCCGTTGTATTTGTTAAGAAAATGACTGAAAAAGCTGGTGAAAACCTAGAAAATCTGAAAAGAAAAAAAAAAGACTTATTTTTAAATGATGAAAATGCAAAAAAAAAAACAAAAAAAAACATAAAACAACATTAAATATATATATACATATTTTGTTTTCTCTGTCTTTTATTGCTTTTTGTCTCGGAAACATGGTTGGCATTTCCTCGAGAAAAAGTTAATCGAGTTGTGTGTTGTGGATACTCACACAACTTGAGGTGGCTTCTGTGCATCTTCCTGTTCTTCTTCACAGAGAACAGCTGCTCCAATAGCTAAAGCCAAGACCAAAATTACTCATACCCCCTTGCAGATCTGTATTTAAAGATATTCTCATTTACCCAAGAACTTTATTTCAAGTGGAAAGATGTTCAGGCACTTCAAAACATTAAACGGTGTAAAGGAGTGATAATTTTTGAAATGAGACTCTGGCTTGTTTTTCTTTTTATCAGAAAAAATATATATACATGTGCTGTGTGACAGCATTTAAACAACACTGAGAAACTGCTAGTATTTTATGTAGACTCATATTTTGACCTTTTTTATTTGGAGGCTGAGGCTTCATTTCAGTAACAACTTTGAATTCTATAATTTATTTTATGTAAGGATTCTTGTTTCTTCTGTTTTATATTTCTGTTTGGGTCAAATTGACATTGGGCATGGCTCATTTTATTTCTTAACTGCATTATTGTTTTCAGATGCCAATATTTTTAATGCCGTGGATTTTTAGGGGGTTTTTTTCTTGCTTTTCAAAACTTTAATTACATGTCATTTACAACATTTGTGAATATATAGAGACCAGATGTTTTTTTTTTCTTCCTGTTTTTCAGTTACTTCACTTCAGTGGTTGATCCAAAGAAGTTTCATTTTAATGTGACTCCAGCCCATGTTGCTCATAATGTGCATTTGATTGTGGCATGTTCATAAATCATCTAATGAAGATGGAGTTTCTCTGTTATATAGTGTTAAACACAGGTCACCAATCAGGCATCTTGTATAGCGCCCCTACTATACCAGAAATGGCACTTGTAGCTGTAAAAGCTGGTGATGTATTGTTTTATGTTATAATTGCCATCTTAAGCATTGCGGTTGTACAGTACTATGTGTGCCACTGGATTATCAACCCTCCATATTAAAGAGTTGAGCATTAAGAAATGTCTCCAAAACAATTACAGAGTTATGGACAGACTCCCTCAAAAATGACATCTACACAAAACTTTTAAATCTCATTAGTGTTGAGGAATATACAAGCTTAAGAAGCAGCTTATGTAATTTTAAAAAAAGAAATAAAGAAAAACTAAATATATTAAAGTGAATGCAAACTGATTTTGAGCCTGTTAAATCAAGTGCACTTCATTTACTCTGCTGCCCTTTCTCTGTCATCATGATGGGAGCGTAAGCCAGTGTGTCTGCCGCATGTGTGTGTGTCTTGATTGATGCCTCGCAGGGCAGTTGCGTGATTGAAACACCTCCTCACCATAAAGCTGTCGTGTGTGTGATGGAGTCACAGGGTCATTTTATGCATCACACCTGTCCCCCTTCCTCCCCACACTGTCACCCAATCAAATAGGAAAATGGGCATATTTGTTTTCCTGGCCTTGAGAGGGCTTGAGCAGCAGGGCTGTATTTTTCTGTTTGAGTGCGTGTTGTGCACATTAAATTCTGAGTAAAAAAAAAAAAACGCAGGAAAAGATGGAGCAAAAAAAGTAACCTCAGGCTGATAGACAAATGCAGAGAAGATATGATGGATGGCTTAACTGCTCAAGATCTACAACTGAAATAAATGCTTTTATTTATATCATCTGTTTTACATTTTACAAAGTTCTCGCTTCACGATGGTGGGAAGCTGCACACTTTCCTAAATATTCTTCACTTCTTTGTTAAGCATCTCCATATTATGCTACTTCATGTCTGCACAATCCAATGCATAAAAATTTACCACAAGAACCTGATATGTACTTGTCAGATTCAGATTTATCTAACTTGTGAACTCCTATGAACTCCTACATGCATTTCTGCAAGTGTTTTGAGTTAATATGAGAAAACATATTAACTGAAAGGGGTCTTTAACAAAAGTTGTAAGAAAAGATGCTGGCTTGTACTTCAGGTATTTATGGGCAAATCCACCACACTATTAATTATCAGTACAGAAGTTGCTTTGTCCTGTAAAAGGATGATTGAAGAGGAACTGGTAGGAAACTTAAAAACAAACTGCTGATACAGATGAATCATTGCACTTTTATGTATTATCATAAATCTTTTCAGAATAACTGAACTGATATACAAATCTGACATGGGCATTTGTGTACCAGTCCACAAAATTGCAAGAAATGGTAAACCATTCTCAGATTTGGTGGAGTCTACCACCAAACAGACTGTCAGGAAAAAAAAAAGCCATTTTGGCCAATGTGTCTCTCTCTGCGCACCGTAACGAGGCAGATTGAGAACATCGGGGGAATTTGGCTCTTCAGCTGCAAAAGAAAATTGATGGTTTTGACTTGTGTTCTTTGGCTCGGGACAAGAGTTGTGATGTACAGCCTAGTTATCTTTTTACATGGATTAACAGGACTTTGAGATGACGGAGGAGTTGGCAGCTCTACGATCAATGAAAGGCACTACAACAGGGAGTAATTTGTTTACAGAGGTAAAAGTATACATGGACCAGAGGGACTAAAGTGAGAAAAACTAGAAGGCGTTACAGCTGATGGCTGTCCAAGTCTGATAGGGAAAAAGATTGGACTTTTGAAGCAACCCTAACTCTAACACAAACGCAAACTACTATTTGTGGATTAAATCATTCATCAGGAGATGATGTGCAAGTCAGAAATTAGCCACATTGTTGATGTTGTAACTAAAACAGTTAATTCAATCAGGACAAGAGAACTGAATCACAGGTCAGTCTTTTTCACTGCTGGAGTAGAACGACGGTGGACATGGTGACATTGGCTACAGCTGGGAGATGGCTCAGCTTGAGCAGAGTCCCAAGAGTTTGGGATCTGAATGCAGAGAATTGAGACTTTTGAGAGAAGAAGCACAAGGACCTCCCAGAGCATAATACATCTGGGCTTTGCTGCTGATGTGACTATGCTAACAAATGAACTAAGACATATTCTCACTGAACACTAAAAGAACTGAGGTAAAGCAAAAAAAAACAAAAAACACTTGGTACAGTTATTATTAATTTTTTATTTAGTTAATGTGATTTTGGTTTTTGAAAGATATATAAAGTTATGTTTTACTAAAAATGCTGTAAAAATGCACATTTTCTATTGTCTATTTTTGCTTTACTTTGGTAAACTGATGATACCCTTTTACATTAAGTTGATTAAACGTTGCAACAGATGAGATTTCTTTCACTGCATCTTTCTTTCCCTTTTATATTGTTAAACTTTCTCATATGCCTGTATTTTGTACTATTAAGCTTTCCATATCTTTTGGGTGACCAACTGGGAGGGTGAACTGGTAGTGCTATCTGGTCCCGTTACACCTCCCTCAATCTCTGTTCAGATTGGCAACTACACAGATGACAGTGATATGAATGTGGAAGAATAATTCTGGGGCTTAATTTGCAATAATCTATTTTCTAACTATACAGTTGATGGCATGGACACAAATTACAGAACTATAGTTGGATAAACCAATGTAATTTATTCCTGTTCACTTATTCAACATGAGGAAATGAACAGATATACTAAACCTTCTGAGTCAGAAAAAAACACTAGTGGATTTTCAAATGTATAGATCTGGATTGTTCAGAGCCCAAAAATCACTGCCTCCCCGTTTTGAGTTTTAAACTATAAATAGGAAGAAAATATGCTGCTTCATGGGGACCTTAACAGAATGAAAGATTTTCCTGATCACTAGAGATCTGGCAGGAACTCTCTCTAATAACCTTCCGGCACTAGACCTTTTGTTAAAACCAGCTGACTGAACGTATTTCTGCCAGGAGGCAAGAAGACCGGTGGAATCTTAGATTACATCCTCCCTTACTGGAAAATGACTTTTACCCTACTAGTTCTATAAATATCCTACTGTACAGTTACCTCACTCAACATTTGGGGAAAAAAAAGTCCCACTCCTAGAAATACGCCCAAGAGACCTCCAAAATAATGACCCTGCTGGCTGCCGTAGTGTCTAAGGCTGGAAAGACAAACGACATCCATTCCAGCTTGGTGCTTTTAATCAGGCTGTGATAATTAACGCCACACTCCATTGGCCAAACAAATCTCTTTGTCAAGGTGCTTGTTGCTGTACAAGTTCTTCTCCTGTTCTCAGACAAGATAACAAGCAGTCTTTAATTGCCTTAATTTTGCGTAGTAGCGGTATTATAGACTTCACTGTGTGTGATCGTGACTTCCCTCCCTGCCTCCTCCCTTGTTTCCTCCTTCCCAGCAGCTATAGAAAATATTTCATCATGTTGGGGTGGTGGGCAGTGGTTGTGGCATCAGACTTTAATAAAGTGAGCGACCTTGTGGGACTTCAGAAGGGATAGATTAAGTTTGTCTTCCCTACTGGCTGAAGCAACCACCTTGGTGGGTTTTTCTTATCTGAGACTTTACTTAATTACCTGGTTTTAATTCTAACATTCTCTAAAATGACCCCTCACCACGATGAGACAAACTATTTTAATTAAACCAATGAATATGTCACTTATCGGGTGAGATCGGCGCTTTCATTCGCCACGGTAACGGATGCTGCTGATGATTATCTGGCTCTGGGCCCCAGTTCCTCTACACATGATGATGAAGTAACAGATTCTATCCTGTTACTGTATGTGGTACTGTACAGATTTGGAAGATACAAACAAGCCTATTAGATACAGCCGACATGTTCAATTAGTTACCCAGTAACCTGATGAGCGTCGTGATGCAGCTATGCAGAACTCCTTATTTTGCCACTGAAAGGTTTTCAAGAGGGAAATGGTAAAGAGCAACAAACAAGAAATAGTCTCCCAGCTATTCACAAAGTTACTGACAATCGGCTGCTTTTTTTATGGAAGTTACATAATGGTATTTTAAAATGTGTAGCGGCTTCCTGGGCTGCACTGCCTGGCCAAATTTAATGGGAGACGTGTCAGCAAAGCCATTATACCAGCAGGGGCACGCAAAGCCCTATTACATATGGCTGCTGGCTGCTAATGTGTATTAGCAGGAGACAGAGGAAGCAAGGTGAAGATAAGTGATTTTGCAGTAGTCGGCTATGTAGGACAAAGGAGGGAGGGAGTAAGAGAGATGGAAAGGCAGAGGAGGAAACCACTTTGACCAGGAGTCTGACCAGTTCAGATAAATAGTTTTCATTTGCAATGCAAAGGTGTAGCAACTTTTGATCTTAGAGTTCAAACTTAGGCTCTCAGTGGTATGACAACGTTCATCTTGTGTCCAAGTTTAGTTCTAGTGTTATTACAAGTTTAGTCATTTCTTGGACATGATCCCAAGGCATCATTTTGCACTTCTTGGCTTACAACTTTTTTTTTTTTTTAATTTGCACACTGTGGTCATAAAGGAGTTCATATGGTCGGCAAAAATACCCAGGTAAGCTGTAATATTAAAATTGTGCTCAGTTGGAAGCAGACGACTCAAAGAGTGCCAATAAAATTTTCCTCACATCATCACACTAACCAACCTGAGGCAGGTTGGATTCATAAGAACCAAACTCTGACCTGATCAGGTGACAGAGACTCAGGACCAGAAAATATTTTTACTGACCAATTCTGATGAGTCTATGTGACTAACAGACTCAATTTTCTCGTTTTTAGATGACAGAAATGGAACCCAGTGTGGTCCGCTGCTTCAAGACTCAAAGTTTTGAGCATTCAGAGATTTTATTCCACACACCTTAGTTGTAACAAGGGTTATCGAGCAACTAATACCTTTCCATAAACTATAACCATTCTCCTCTGACCTTTTGCATCAACAGGCATATTTATCAACTCTATTAAAACATAAGAATTTGACCGGATTCTCTGTAAACATTAGAGATGGTTTTGTGAGAAAATCACAATAGATCAGCTTTTTTTCTTAACTGGCACCAACAGTAATACCGTGTCCAAAATTCACTCTATTTACTTCTCTGTTCTGCTGCTTGGTTTGAAGTTTCCATCACCATTAACGTCTAAGTGAGTTGAATTGTGGCCATGTAGTTGTCTGGGTTGCCAATTGTATTTACAAGCAATGTGTCATGTGTGTGTTTTTGAAGTTTTGTATAAATAAAAGTGAACCTAATGAAAAAGACGCATCCCTTGATTGGCCTGTAGAAGGCAAAGTTGTAAATATTGCACAAAAACAAACATCTCAGGGTTCGTAACACACACATCACGACCTCATCTGTAATGTGATTGTGAAAAAAAAATACAAAAAACCCCCCTTGCCACTTCAAATAGTAATTCAGGAGGCAGGTTGGTCCCAAATCAAAACAACATTGAAAAATCTAAAAATACTATCCACGAACACTAGGTAACAGGCAGTATTTTCTGCTGGTTAATAATTCAGTCAGGGCTTAAGGCTGCTCCTGGCAAAAAAAAAAAAAAGGCTTGCTTATCTGTGTTTCTGTCAACAGCAAAACTTCACTGTGTTTTTGGACAAGCAGGGAACATTTTTGCCCTGCCAAGAAAACCCCAAATGGACAGGAAAAAAAAAAAAAAAAGTTTCAGTAACCTGCCTTGCTGCCAGCACATGGGCACTTGTTCTTCTTTTAATTCTTTGACAAACTATTTGTGGTATGTCAAGCACCTAGCTGTCTTTTTAAGAGCTCATTGGCAAAGTTGTTCCACTTGAAACTGGTGGTGGGAGTGTGTGTGCACTTGATAAGTGAGGAGGCTCCTGAGCTTGGTCTTTGACAGCCTCCTTGAACTCTGTGGGCCAAGTGATAAAGTGGCCTGATGAGTGGGCAATCTCTATCTGCCAGCTGCTAGTTTGGCCAGGAGAGCAGGGAAGATGCCAGAGTGAGTGAGTGAAGACCCAGTACACACAAATGGAAACACACACGCACACACACGCACACACCCCCACACACGCACGGACACACACTGCTGTTATGTGGTGGCAGACCTATTGGCATTTAAACATATCAGTCCAGATCCTTTTGGGCCTTTACTGTCAAACCACCATCACTACGCCTATTAAAACACGTTAAAGTATAGACGTGCATAGCACTAATGAATCTGATTTAAAACAACAACAAAAAGTACTCAGCTACCCTGACCATTATAAATAAAACCAAAATGTATAATTTGGTTTTAAATTGTATCAAAATGTTAAAATTTTTGTCTGGCAAAAGATTATTTTTCCTATTTTCTTCTAAGAATCTGTTTTTATTTTATTGAAAACACTAACCTGTATGTTGGAAATGTAATGGAGCTATGTTTTTTTTTTTTTGCTTGTTTTTCATGCACTATTGCTAAAGATCTTGAATATCTTGAGATAGCCTAGAAAACAAACACTGACTCAAGTCTTTGTTAATCATGAAATAACACTGCGTTAATGTACAGAATGGGCAATTTAAACATCCAAGAAAGGTGCTAGCTTTCTGCTACAGTGTGTCCTTACATAAGAATCATATGCAGCTTGTTTGGTCTGACCTTTACAAACAAGCACAAGCAGCAGATTTAAAGATAACTCCAGCACCACTGGCAGTCTTCTCTGCAGACAGACAGACTTCAAGACCACAGAGAGCTGTTTGAGTTTATTAAGAATGGAGTATTTACTTATTTATCTCCCTTTCCAGCAGCATGCAAATACTTAAGTTAGCATGTTAAAAATAAACTCAAATAAAACTAAACCGAATAAGGTCAAACTGCAACAAACGTTGGTATTTGTAAGAGAACTAGGGCAAATGTTCAGGAGATAGAAACAGAGGAGGGAGACTATAACGGGGGAGGAAGTTATAGATCAGGTTTTCCCATTATTTGCTGCATTGTGCAGATTTAGGGGATATAATTTGATAACTAGCTTGATGAGCACAAATGTGAGTTAAATTGTGGTGGAAATTAAAACTATGTCATTGGCTATCCCTGTGAGTCTGTGTCTGAGGAGAGCCAGCAGCAAATAATGTGCAGAATCGCACTACGAGTCTTTGCATGACAGATGATTAGAAGATGATTAGATCAGTGAGGAATCATACCAACATGAATCCTTCTCCCCCCCCCCCACCCCCATAACAACCATTCTGATGTCATTAACTTTTGAATCTTAACTAAATTAGAGGTTTGTGTGTTGACATTTACGGCTTTCAAACAGAGCAGCGAGCTTTCTGGCTGATTGCACTAACACGTCAGCTGATAATTCAGGAAGAAGAATACACATGAGAAGATTGGACAGCATTGTTCTCCAAATGACAAGATCTGTCTTCTTCTCTGCCTTCTTAATTATCTTCCTCGATTATAATTACACGTGTGGAGGTCTGCGGGGCAGGCATTGTGATGTTGTACTGTCTTCTGCTGTATCTGCAATTAGATGAAGTAAAAAAAATAAAAATAAATATATAATTATATATAATGCAGGAGATATTGTACAGACTGCAGAGCCGATTTAAAACGACAGCATGAAAAATGCTGAACAACACAGAGTCCAAATAAAAGAGTATAAATATTTCTTTAAGTGTTGCTCATAACGAGGCCCATAAATAGCTGACACAGTTGAAGCTTTCTTTGAACGGTGAGTGACCTGCGGGTCCCTACACAGCCTTACCGTTCTCCCTTAATGAAGCAGATGAATAAATGATTTGAGGCATTGTCTGATCTCCCATCAGCATGTCTCCATGGGGTTACTAAAGACCCCAGGGGAGTGATCCTCCTGATCTCCCCCTTTATCCCTTAAAACACTTTTTTTTTTTTTTGCAAATATTCCCTCTTCTGCTTTCTTCTTTTTGAAACATCCATCTCTCTCTTGCCACCCTCCACCTCTGCCTCCTTTCTCCACATCCCTGTTCCCTCACCATCTGTGATCCTAATCTCCTCTAAAACATCTTTTCCTCGACTGTGGGAGTTGGCAGATAGCGAAGGCCACCGTCCAACTCTTACTGACTCATCTAGTCATAAACAACTGGTGGGCGTCAACATGCTGGTGGCCCTCTGGTTTCAGTTGCCTTTGTGACAGGTCTTTTTTTTTATGATCTCCATTGTTATTGTCCCAGTTATTGTTTTTCTTCCTCCTGCTTGCAGACAAGGGTAAAAGTGCAACTCTTTGAGTTGAGGAAATTTCACTCTCTAGGTCTGAAAACAAAGATGACAGTAATAAAAAGGAGAACCAATTGCTTTTTCATTTCATTGCCACTGGGAAATCAGGCAGACATAGTAATAAAGGGGCTATAATAATAAAGTTTAGGAAAAAGGACCTATGGCTTTCCATCCCCTAAGCAACCCACTAGCACTAGTCACTGTGGACTATACAGTTGCTCAGGGTCATCCATATAACTGGAGTGAAGGTGAGAATGTGAAAAGAGAAGAATGGATAGTCTCAAGACACAGAACGTAGAAGTAGATCACTGCATTAAACCTCCTACTTTACTGATGCTTACAAATATAGATTATTTTATGATCCACTTTGTACAGATTTATAGGGAAGTCGAGATGAGACACTGATTTAGTGTTAGTCACAAACTGAGCTAAAACTAAAATTTCACTGTATTTCTTTGGTTTTTACATATCCTGCAGAAACTTCTTGCAGTAGTTTCCTGAAATTTTCACCCATTCCTCATGAAACAAATGGGATGTTTGATGCTTTCGGTTACTCTGTTCACACAGCAGGAAAATGTGACCCAAATCCAATTTTTTATTTATTTTTTTTAAATATGCGACCCAAATCTGACTTTTTCGTGACTGCCGTCAGGTCAAGGCATGCAAACTGTTTTTTTGGGGTTTTTTTATTCTGATACTGGAATAATTTTGGCTCATATCAACTAAGACCTTGTTTCACTGCAAATAATGCCACTTCATCAATGTCTTCTGAAGTTGATTTCAGAGCAAATCCTTTCATTGTCGGGGCACAGAACCCGTCTCTGCTATGGTAAGTCGACTGTGTCTGTATAGCACTTTTGTGGTCGTAATAATAACTCAGAATGATTTCCAAGAACTGGCTGTTCTTGGAAATCATTTCAAATTTATACACTTTCAAATTTATATACACAGACATTCAGAAGAGCAGGCAAATTGGGGTTGCGAGCACATCGACATGTGGCAGGAAGCACTTTGCGAGACGACTACTCTTTCCACTGAGCCACACCCGCCCCCAACGATGGCTGGACATTCCCAGGGTGTTTATACCTGGGCATAACTGTTTGAACGGATTAACCCAATTCAGGCATCTGGAAACTGTTACCCAAGGGAGAACCAGACAAAAAAAGGTATAAAAATATGTTATACGTTTTCTTTTTGTGTATACCAGAATTCAGTTGTACATGAATTGCAAGCAACTTGTTTGAATAAGGACACTTATTTTCCTGCTGAAGAAAATAATGCAGGAAATCAATCTCTATAAAATCAAACATTTAACAGAGGGTATGTCAGTTTAGTGCAGCTAGAGGATATTGGATTGCTAGATCAGAAAGAAATATCACGCAGAAAATCTCAGCTTCATTTGCAATGATGTAACTGTGTTGTGATGAAAAGAGAAAGCATTTCAGCATGATTTAGACATCTTTACTTCGGCTTATTATGTTTTGTTATGACAATCCCAAGCTAATTTCATTATGATGCATTGGAGGAGGGAAAAAAACAAAAAACTGATGTGTGAAAATTAAAGCAGAGATCTAGCCACGGCACACATACGTTTTATCTGTTTACTAGACAGAATGAAAAACATCATGCTAAATCTGCCTGGCTGAGGAACTCCCATCAAGAAGCTCTATGAACGTACAGTATTTCCCTTCAACACCTGGTCATTTAAGAACCACAGCTAGCTTCAGTGATCTGTCACTAATGAGGCTGTCAAAGTAGTCCAACAACAGGAGAGACGAAAGAATCAGATATGTGTTAGGACAATTCAGGACCTCTTGACTCACTCTATCAGCTTTTCAAAAACCTGGAGCTGTGGTATGATTTATACTTTTATAACAAATTGTATTTTTAAAGAAATAAGTATGCTTTCCTCCTGTAGATAATCAAACTTAACATTAAAGAAGCTGGACTTTTAGACATAAATCTTTGAATTCCCTTAAAAATTTGGGCCTTTATGCCACAGTTGTGCAAAGAAATCTACATCTGAGAAGTATCCCTAGATCATAAAAAGTCTATTAGAAAGCAGTTCTTTTATTCCTTGGGATTTCTTATGTTTTTAATGTTTTCTTCCTAGATTCCTGGGTTTCTACGGCCTGCAGCCACGGCGTTGATTTTGGTCTTTTCATTGCATTTTTCAGAGTGTCCATGACAGAATATATTTCTTATACTTTGACCAATTTATGACCTTGGAATAGTAAAAGTGCTTAATTCAGTACAGTGAAGCAAACTGCTGGGATATAACTGGACTAAAAAGAGTCTGCCAGGGGTATTTTTCAACTCTTACGTCAAAGAGTGACATTATTATTTTTTTGTCTCAGTTGTTGCAGCAGGAACATTGTGTGCATTGACTACAGTTTTTGGCACCGTTGTCCTGGGTTCGATTCCCAGTGTCAGGTCATTTGCTGCATTCCTTTCCCTTCTCTCTTCATCCTCTTTCCTATCAAATCACTGTTCAGTTAAGGGCACAGGTGAAAAATAATCGTAACAAAAAAAATAAAATAAAAAATCCAGTCTTGCAGCCTGATCTTCTAAATGTTTGCTTGTACAAAACCAACCAATTTTATAGCACGTGCAAACCTGTTCCACAAACAGATAAACAGGATTATTGGCACAATGAAGAGAACAGCAAGCACAATAAGTTTAGTGCCAACAGAGAGCACACGAAGGGAGTGTTGGGATTTGTTTTGCTCATCATTGTCATTGCACTCTCTGACACTCTCCATGATCACAGCCAAAATCCTCATTAAAAGAGGCCGGTCTGCACCACTTTTGCACGTGCATGTAATAGGACGTGCAAACTTTGTAGATTGCAAAAAATAAAATAAACTGCTCTAAATTGCTCTTCTCAGGTCAGTCATAATTATAGAGAATGACAATTTATTCCCCCCTCAGATAAGAAATAAAGGTGAGCCTTTAAGACCGGCAAATATTCATAACCTTGATGGAACAACCATGCAAGCCATGTTGGTCGTAAACTGCACAAAAGCTGACATTTGCTAATTCTGTTTAATTACAAAAAGTTTTTTTCTTTTTTTCCCTCTTCCTTTCTTAACCTAAAGTATCAGTCATTGCAGGGGCATTGTTGTATTGCTCATTACATTACCACACTGAGCAGCTATCTCCACATGAACATCCAAGTTAATGGGCCACAATAAAGACACCACTGTCTTCGTTTTATGGCTCAGTTTTCTAATGGCCTCCTTGGGTTTCCTGAATGTTGTCTCACAGGAGTCATCGAGGTCTCTTTAAGATATCCAATATTCTCAACACACTCCTTTCCTCCTGGCTCATGCCTCCCTCCATCCATTTTTTCCACTCTTATCCCAATCCCCAGTCTTACATTTTTGACAGCTACAGGCAGCTTGCAGTAGCCCAGGGCCTTTTCTTGTGCCTTTGGTTTCATTAGCGGGCCCCAGATGCTTAGCTGCTTACAAAATTATAAAGGGCCGAAGCCAACTGCCTCCAGATGGGACCCATCTATATTCAGATGAACTGTTTCCTCGCAGTCAGAGCAATCCCACCGCGATGTCCTACAGTGTTGTCAACAAACTTGCTGACAAACACAAACACAAGCAAGTACAAACAGATGCACACATTCATAGAGCAAGCCATGTGCACACACCCAAAGCCACCCAGGCAGAAGGGAACCTGTACATGCACACAAATTCGGGTGGCATTGC
Source organism: Poecilia reticulata (assembly GCF_904066995.2). Taxonomy (NCBI): domain Eukaryota; kingdom Metazoa; phylum Chordata; class Actinopteri; order Cyprinodontiformes; family Poeciliidae; genus Poecilia; species Poecilia reticulata. Next base: position 18,291,412 of record NC_088833.1, on the reverse strand, counting down.
TCTATACAAAAACAATAGTTTTTATGGGGTTTCAAAGTTCGTGCTGTCAAGATGAGATTTTATCTGGCATTGTGAATTGGACAGAAATGGAGGGGAGGGAGGAGGGGGGGGGCTTCTTTGGCAATTTTGCAAATGGCCCAATGGACATTTTCAGACATCAACACTATAAACATCTTCAAACACACGAAAGCTTCAGCTTCCAGTGATAGCTACAATTTTATACTACATCTGTTGCAAATAAACTTTAGATACTTGAAATACCTGCAATTTACTCGGCATTATACGGGACACATGACATGGGCAAATAGCTAGTATCACCTGCTAGGACTGAGAAAGCAAACAAATTATCCTTCTATCAATATGTCATACTTCCATCTCAGTTACAACAGGAAAATATGTAGGGCGACAAGCTCTGCACCAGGATTTAAATTACACTCCTGAGTTTTGATACGGTTCAGTTCCTGAAAAATTTACGCTCCAGTTCACTACTTTCTTGTTTAAGGCCTAGGAAAATTCAAGTCAAAGTGACAGGAAAACAGTTTCAGTAAAATATTTACCCACTCCTCCTCTGCTTTCTCCTCCTCATCCCAACCAAATAAAACAAAGTGAAGGGCACAGATTTAAGTATTTTTGGAAACCTGGAGATGAACATGCGCAGAAGAAACCCGATAGAGGCAAAGGATTGACAGAGTTAATGGATGTTGCAGAATGTGTGATGCAACTTTCTCTATGAATGTAATCATCAAGCTGGCAATCGTGACACTAAGCCTGTTATGTTAGGATAATCGTGTGACTACAACCCAAACTTCACCAAGACAACAGTCTGTACTGAAGGGAACAGTGAAGAAAGGTCAGAGTAGAAGAGTCATTTCTTCTGCCATCATTTGTGAGGTAATGTCATCAGTCCAAGTTAAAAAGCTTGGACTTTTTGTTTCTGTTTCTGTTCTGGAGAAACAGAAACAGCCTGGAAATGATTCTTTATAAAATGAAGAATATCACATCCTCGATCAGATTGGTATACAGTATCTTCAGTCAGAGGGTTCCTCAAATTTGCTGTAATACTGTCCACTTCAGGAGATTCTTCTTGACCACAGCCATCACTATTCTGAACAGTTATGAATAAACTTGGATTATATACAACAATAATTATTTTCCCTTTATGAATCAATTAAATATGTTGGACTTTAAATTGAAATTGTGTTTTATTGCATTACTAAAAGAGATATTTAGCTTTCTCTGCAAAAAAATCTTAATCATTGAGTACTTCTTTATAACACTCCTGTAATCTGTTGTAGGTTTATAACAAACACTTCTATAAGTATTTATTTAGGGCTCAGTAGGTTTTCAGTCCGTAAAAGGTGACACAAATTGGCTTTCCAGGGCTTGAATTGAAAAAAACAAAAACAAAAAAATAAACCCGCTTTCTAAAAATGTTATTTTGGTACACCATATTCAATGTGCTCCGTGGTCGACACTCTAGGGTGTGGCGGACCAGAAATAGTTTTCTAACCTGCTCTATTCAGACGTGCGTATGTTTTTAACAAAACCATCCAATGTTGAAATCTAGTGACCTGCTCTGTCTCAGTGCAATTCAGAATGATGTGTCCATTGTGTGTTAAAAGCACCAGTTAACAGTACCCACCATAATACCCCTGACATGTTGGGTTCAACCTGACCCTGAGCTCTTGATCCTAGCTTTTTGAACCATGCATGAAAAAAAAAAATATATAAAATGACTCATCACACAATAGTGGCAGGTGGACATGTCTTGTAAAGGAAGCTCGGACCTTCACGTCCTGCAGTTTATGTGTAACATAACTCAAGAATAAGCAGCTGTAAAATGTGTTTGGATTTACTGGGCTTAACCTGATCAAATATTTTGCCAAGTTCATAAGAACAGACTTCCCGAACAAGATGGGGTGAAGGTGAGGTCCTCCGCCTGCAATACTAAAGACAAGCTTGGACTTACAGTATAGTAATCATCAGGCTGTTGGCTGCAGAAAAACTGCAACGCCTCACCTAGTCCATTATAAGATGACACAACCAATTTGTACCTCTGCCTACTGCAATCTACCAAATCTCCCTTGACAAAAGCATTTAGATTAGAGCGCTTTCAGAGGGAGGGCTGTGCTGACATGCCTACCCAGCCTGTAAAAGAGGAAATGAAGTGGCTTTTTAATTCTCCTCCAGGCAAACATAAAACTGTCCAGGTAAGTCATTTTGTGGGTTGAATGGAGAGTCAGGGGCAACGTGCCTCTCTGTCGTAATACACTTACTGTTTCATTGCGAAACACGGCGTATGTGGTGCTGTGCACACCCACAGACACACATCGCATCCTTATCAGCCAGAAGATTATTAATCTATTTGCTACATTTTGTCCCATTATTTCCTCCACATAATCCTCTTTCACAACCTCTGGCAGCATACTAATGAGTTTCTGTGAGCAAGAAAAATGTGGGAGCTGTTGACTGATGCAGTTGGAGCTTCTCCCTCTCTTGTTCTTTATCCTAATTTGTTCTACCTAAAAGAATAAAGACTTGCAGAATGCACTGAGAAGTAGAAACAGAAAAGTGGCCTTTCATATTAAAGAACGGCTCTTTTCTCTCGACTCTTTAAACGACAACACGAATGAGAACATTTTTGTAATCAAATTGTATGAAATACACACACCCCACCAAGTTTGGATTTGAGTCAAAACAACTTTATATAACAGGTAATGTCTTCTGTTTCTTAATTGCAGTCAGTTCCTTTAAAGTGAAAAGGGAGTAATATATACAGTATGTTTATAAAGTACATCTCAAACATATTTTAACCACAAAGTCAATTGCAATTTATTTTATGCCATATAGACCAACACAACGTGGAGCCTAATTTGGCTTTCAAATTAGCAAATGCAAATCTGAAAAGTGCAGCATGCGTTTTTTCCCAGTCTCTCTGAGTTAATACTTTTATAGAACCACAAGACGTTTTAGGCATGTCTCTACCAGCCATGCATATTTTGATGTTTCAAAGCAACTGGTTTAATGTAATGCATTGTAGCTAAAGAAATGTAGCTCTGGCTGTATGTTTCTGACTGTTGCAGTTCTGGACGGTGAACGTTTGCCCCCCCATCCCAGGTCTTTTTGAAGCCCCCAGCAGATTTTTTTCAAGGATTTCCCTGTACTTAGTTTGATCCAACTGACAAGATTCCCTGTCATTTACTGTTTTTGAAGCAGAAGTCTATGGTTGTAATGTGACTAAATGTTAAAAGATTCAAAGGTTATAGATGCTTGAAAGCCACATTCATCGCCTTCATTTACTTCTGTCCTTACTTTAGTTTGGGAAAAAAAAAGTCCAGCTCTCCATTAGACAATGGTGATTGGGAGGGAACATCGTATATAACATTTCTTTAATATTAGCATCTAAAAATGAAATCTCAAGAAGATTCACATGATTGTTAAAGTTTTCACTGCTAAATGAAATCAAGAAAGCATAGAGCCCCTTTGAAATTAGCTCATGTCTCAGTGAGATAGAGGCCTGAGGCACAGTAGACTGAAAGTGTAATAAATGTGTTTCAGAACAACATGGCAGTAAAGCTTTTGAACAGAGAAAGATGAGTGTGAAAATGCAGTAAGCTGGTTTTAAGGTTCAGTTCTAAGGCCAGCTAAAAAAAGCTGAGGAAACAAAGACATAGCTGAAGCAGAACGACGTCCTAAATATGAACAGAAATTGGTTTCTGTTTAAATTATCAGCTAGACATGAAAACAAATCAAGCGTTTTATTATACCACCAAAACACTTGTGGCTAATAGCCTTTATTACATTCTGAGGACACTATATAGGTAGGATTTGTTTCATTTCCTCTTATCTTTGGGGAGTCATATGCAGGAGGCCAGGCCATTCTCGTTTATATTACTTCTGTGTATGCTTAGATTATGCATGCGTCTCAAAATCCGACCAAAGGACAGAGAGGTAAAGGCAAGAATTGAGCCTATGAGTGTTTTCAGACAATGTAGTGGAGGGTCGCTTGGTGTTTTTCTGCAGAGGATCTGTTAAGAAATCAGTCGTTCGTCTCGGTTTTATTGCTCAAATTAACCGAGACGGTCCTTGTCCTGTTTGCCCTTAATTAACAAGCGTTCAATTCCCCTATTAATTAGCACAAGCTATTAGCTATTTTACATCACTCTTCATTTGTCGACAATTAAAATGTCTATTATTAAAAGGCATGGCACACAGTTAATTGCGCAAGCGGCTCAGCGGCAGGCGAGGAGCCGTGCGAGATGCGCGCCGAACCTTAGGAGGAGTCTGCGAGATCTGCTGTAGTTATCATACAACCTTTACATTTTGTTCGTCTTCAATTTGCTGCCTGGCACTCCGTCCCATGGAGAGAAACCATCTCCCTCACCATCATAACACACTGCCCATGCTCAGAGTCAGATGGCCCTGCTTAGTACCGCTGCAGTTGGAGGAAGGGAGGCGTGCAGTATAAGAGGTTTCTTTGAGGCTGACAAGTGCAATTTTCCTCCGCCACTTCAAGCCATATGAGTAAAACATACAACAAATACAAGTAGATCTGGTTCATCTGCTGTGCTGAATGAGTATTTTTTTTTTATTTAGTTTGGCCACTTTTGTAAACTTTACAGTTTCATGGATTACAGTTTTTATTATTCAGACAATTGCCTTTATTTAAAAGGGCTGATATGTTAGCTACACTTTGGAGATGGTAAAAATCAAGATGACACACAGAGAGGTTATTAAGATTCATAATCATCCTGTCAATGTAATTGTATTGTTTGCTTCATTTGGAATAAATATGATTTTTTTTTTTTTAATGGAGCAAATTAGATGTGACATAACTGGCTATGAATTGGGCCTATAAGTGCCAAAAGGTGTCGGGAAATGACCCATTCTCCATTGGTGCGGTATAAATAAACCCAACTTTTTTGGTTTTAAGAAAATATTTTTTGACTCTATAAGACACAACAGAGACAGACAGGATAACATTAACATCATAACAATTGTAAACTCTTCCACATGCTATATTATCACCATAACTCAAGTTCAATAAACACATCCATTTGGATTGCTTTAATCAAAGGTGAGTTTTGCTCCTTCCCTTGAAGATGCGAGTGGCCTACTGCTGGGCATGAGAACATTTTTGAGGGAGATGTTTTACAATTGACACACAAAGCACTGAAGCAACATCAAAAATCTATTTTCCATTCACCGCCCTTGCTGGTAAACAATGCAATTTCGTATTTTACCAGATTGGAGACTCCTCTCTGAATGACAAAGTAAACCAATTCACTACATTTTAAGCATTAAAAAAACTTTTAGAGATGGTCAACTTTTCAAAAGATAACATACCGTAAAATTCCACAGACATATTTTAAATTGTTTGATATTTCCAGAGAGTTTGCTATTTTTCAATCAAGCACCTTGATTGATATACTATCCACTTACAACAATTTACTTCTGATCTACTTTCTGCTAAACTCTGGTTAGTCAGAAGCTCCTCTTTTGTCTTTTCTTTTGTTTAGGCAGAGAAACAAAATAAAACACAGGATCTGCAGTCAAGTTTAGTTAAGGATTTCATTAAGGAAAGTAAAATAATGGCAGATGCTATATTTTTGTTATATTTCCCTGGTTAGGTCTACAGTCAACTACTGGCTAAAACATCTGGACTGTTTATTCGTAGCACCTTTACAATCCATGATTGAATAAAACAAACTAGCAACATCGAGTTTAATAAACTGCATAAAGGATAAATAAAAATTCATGACAAAGTTGCATATTTGAACATATAAACAACCACTGAATTCACTGAGTCACACACACGCTAGCAAACTAAAACATGAGCAGGAAGAATCACACAGACCAGCGGACATATCCAGCATCTTCCTCTCACCTCTGTCTCACCTCTCCCCCTCCCCCCTTCACCTTCTGCCAGGACTTAACAGGTGGCAAGTCAGAAAATAAAAAATAAAAACACAGGACGGAGCATTTCTGATTGACAGAACAATTACTGCAAACATGCACCTCAATGGGGAGGCAGACACTTCCAAATAGAATTTCACTTTGCTGTTGCATCACCTGCTTACAGGAGGGATTTCAGTTGAGATGCAAAAGCCTCCAGACTGACTCACTGATTGACTGACTGTATGTGTGTGTCAGACAAGCAGCTGTGCACAGCTGCTTGTAAAATAAACAAAAAAAGAAAAAGAAATCTGTACTCGGTTTTATTTGTTGTGCCCCATAATAAAGTGCGAGGGAAAAAACAGATTTACCCTTCATCAAGGTTGGTTGGTTCAAACTTTAGAAGCAATGTTTGGCAACTAATCCCCCCCCCTTCCCCCACCCAACTCTGACTGTTCATCCGTTAGCTCAGTTAGAGGTGAAGCTATTTTTACACCCACAGACTAAACCAAAAAGCGAAAAGTTAATTAAAGGAGACACTCCAAATCAGTGTGTTTGATATATAAATCATTGTGAATGTCCTCTTTGTAATTAAATGAGCAAGTAGGGTTTACATTTTTCTAAATGGTTTAAATAGAGTGTTTTTCTAAAAGGTTTAAAAACACACAAAGTGTAAATAAGTCGACTCATGCATTTAGTAGAAGTCAGTTAGATTAACCGTAAAATATCCCGATACAATAAAACAGCCTCAGACTGTACTCAGTGAGTTGAGTCAACAAGAGAAGAAGGACGTTTCAGATAAACTGTCAAGATTCACACTGAGTAAGAGTTTGGTAATCAGGCAACGATTTGAGTAGAAGTACCTAAATCTACAGTCTGAGGATCATTAATGCTAGATTTATATTTTTACGCTCACTGACATGGTGTCGACTGGTATTTTAACAAAATGAGGCGTCTGAAGATGAGAAGCTGACCTTATTTACTCAAAAATCACTCCATTAAGCACACCGGGCTTCTAAAGGCTTGGAATCTGTTTTACCTCCAGAAGTGCTTTATTGTTTTGTGACGGATTCAACAAAACGTTGGAAACCCTGATTAGAGATTTTGGTCTATATTGAAGTGCTATGATCATATGTTGCTGCAGTTTTCTCTGCCGTACATCCACGATGAGGATCACCTATTTTACTAAGTCCCAAAGGAGTTCTCTTTGATGTGAAGTCCACTGGAGTACAATGAACTGATGTTAAAGAAACTAGTTGGAGATAATTTGAGCTTTGTGACATGGTGCATTATCTTGCAAAAGTAGCCATCAGAAGATGGGAAAACATTGTCTTACAGGGATGAATATGGTCAAAAAGAATACTACAGTAAGCTGCAGTGTTTAAATGCTGCCCAAAATATGCAAGAACATATTTCACACACTTTTACACCAATACCAGATTAAACTATTCTTATAGAAAAGGATCAATTCACACTTTCAAAGTTACATCAAATTCTGACCCCACTATCTGAATGTTGCAGTTGAAATCACCGGACTCATTAGACCACACAACATCTAAAAAAAATAAATAAAAGCCAACATGATCAGCCTGCACAAACTGCAGCTTTAATTTCTCGTTCTTAGCAGACAGGAGCGGTATCCGGTGTAGTGTTCTGCTGCACAAGCCCATCTGCTTGAGTTTCCACATGTTGTGCACTCAGAGATGAAATAATTGACATCTTGTTTGTAATGGCTGGTGAGTTGAGTTACTGTGAACCATTTCATCATCCTGACCCAGTCTGCCTTTTGTCCACCAACATCGACAAGGTACTTTCTTGCACACAAATATCACTCATTGGATGTTTTCTTTTTGCCAAACAAAACTGAAAAGGTTGCTTACTAAGTTCCCAGTATATCAGCAGTTTCTGAAACACTCTGACCGGTCTGGTATCAACAACCACATCTAGATGCTTACATGTATTGAGTTACTGCCATGCCATTAGCTGATTCACCATGTACGGTGCCTGCGTAACTTATCAATTTTTAAATGGTTTGTTCAATCTTTTGCACACAAACTAATAAAACAATCCATTATTGCAGCCCATTTGTTCAAATTCTACCACTCTTTTTCCCTTTTCTTTAATGGCTGATGCAGTCTCGTGCAACCTTGCTGGCCATTATCCCAGTCACCGCATTCCGGCCTCCGACAGCTGCATTACACCACGCTCCCTGACTTTCTAATTAGCTTATCTCGGAAAATAAGGATTCTGAGCAATTCTTTGCTCTAGCAGTCTAACAACAAGCAGACCGCAGGGAGCTCGGTTGGCACTTACTGTCACCGAGGGGGCTGTTGTGTTCGACAGACTAGTACAAGAAAATATGGTTTTCTCTCTTTTCTCTGACTCAAACACTCACACTTTTTCACTCTGAATGTTAAGTCAATTCCCAGTTTCTAGTGCCGATTGGTATTTTTAGAAGTCACAATGAATAATGAATACGGTACTAATGTTGGTGCAAAGTAACAGCTCTGCTCGCATCCAGCTGTTTCTCTATTGCGGTTGTCAGTTTTTCTTTTCCACAAAGCAGAATAAAAAAAAAGTAAAAAATAAAAAATAAAAAAAAACCTCGAGATGAGTTTAGTTATCTGCTCATCACAACTTCATCATTAATTTGTTGCAAAGTTCAGAAAGTAATTCATTCTCTGCCTGTAAATCTTTTTTCTTATCAAACATTCAGCCTGCAGCTGTGCTGTAATGTGGGATGATACGGGCTTCCGGTGTCTCCTGGCTAGAAAAGTCATGAAGGGATGGACTGAAGGAAAAAGGGGATTGAGTGAGGGATAAACGATAGATCCCTCCACCTGTAGCAGTGAATGTCCTGCTGGACTGTAATCTGGCAGTTGTCTCTCTCCGAGATGCCCAGCTTTGCCGAGGCCAGTCGAGCTCTGCAGCCTCCAGCACCAAACGAATCCGGAGCCCCAGGACATAAGGCACCTGCACGGGGAGATAAAGGCTTCATCTCCTTAGCTAAAACTGACGATCCTTTTGATAAAAACAGACATAAGGCTGGTGGGCGGTGGGGAGCAATCGTTTGCTGCTCACTCTCTCCACTTCTCTCCTCGGTGTCTGCCTGTCTCTAATCTCTGTCTTGTTTTTTTTGTGTTTTTCTCCTCCAACCTCCATGTCTGTCTCGACGTCTCAGCTTCCCTCCCTCTCTTCTTCGTTTCCCCCACGAACCTAAGCTGTGTGAGTTTGGACCAGACAGGTGAAGCTCTCCACTCTGCCGTTTTTATTTATTCCATATCTGTAACTGTCAAAAAGAAGATTGCTAGTTTAGGAGCTGTCTGTGCTTTGTTGTGCTCATGGAAAGTCAAATAGAGGAGGTTGTGTTAAAAGCATCTTGACCACTTTCTGGGGACACAGACAATGACAGCTGCGGTCTTGGAAGCCTAGAAACAGTTGAAAATAGCTTTACAAGTACGAGAGGCATGTTGCCCCTTCGATGGCATGGTGGTGAGAAGAGTGGTTAAAACTAGTTTAGCCTTTGGAGGGAAACAGAGTCAGGTGTCAGCGATGTTAGCTTCAACTACATGAACCCAGAAAGCATGGATCTTTAAACATCTTAGGGTTTAAAAGGATTAAGAACATAAATTGCAATTTAATATGCTAAGGTGCTTTCTGTACAGATTAACAGGTAGCTAGAGTATGTACTCTAGTTACCTGTTGGATCACATTAGAGGTCTGCATCATTCCCAACAAAGCTTTCTTTTTTTTTTCCTCACAATACTAAGGTACATTTCCACTGCAGAATCCTTTTCAAACAACCAGGATCCTTTTCAAGCATCCATTCTTCAACAGTTTTTATTTCCATTGCAAGAATCAGGACTAACTCAGATAAAGAAAGTGGAACTCTACCTCAGCAAATGGCTCTGGCAGGTGACAAGTATTTTGCAGATTTACCCTTAACTGATGCTGTTTTGTTAATTTCAGGTTTCAATGCAATTATTACTGCTTGTTGGATATTCCCAACATTAACATAAAATACTAATTATAACTATTTTTAACATTGTTATGACCTCTAGGAAAATGCAGAACTCAATATACTAAAAGTGGCTATCATTTTCTCACTCTGAAACATTAACATGAAGCCATTAGCACTGACAAGCAGAACTATCAACAACTGAAATGTTAAAGTAACTAAGGGTGTTTTCACACCTGAAAGGCCGGTAGGCTCGGTACGATCGGGCTCAAAATTGCAACATTTGTTCCATTTTCGGGACTGTAGTTCGCATTCACACTACACTGTGTCAAACGACTCAAACTAACTAAAAAATCTGTTCCCCCCGTCGCCTTTGGTGGCGCTACAGCAAGAACCATTGAAGGAATTGACACAAAAACCTCTGAAGAAGACATAGAGCGGAGGCTATTTTTGGTCAAACTCCACAGCATATTGCAGGCTAGTCCTGGATCGAGTGCCAAGTATAGCAACTAGTTCATCATACAAAGGAAATTTGTCATTCGCGTCTCCTGAACTTCCACTTGTCCTTAGCATGTCACGCATTTTGATGTATTGACGGCAAAGTCTTTTCACCTTAGTGCGGCACTGTGCAACTGTACGAGGGAATCCCAATACCTCCATTTTCACACTAATTAGCTTGAAAACCTCGTTTTTGTGAGTGGTTACAAGTAGCTGCAATATATTTTCTTCTGACCACATTTCTATATGGTCCTCTTCACTCCACGTTTACGCTTTTACATATAAAGATGGAAATTTTGGTTTCCATCTTTATATGTAAAAAGTAAATGGGCTTGTAAAAGTAAACTCATAATGTTGTAGAATTTATACTCAGAGTTATATTTACAGTTTATAGACTAATAAGTCATCAATCAATACATTTTGAAAACTTGATCTGACTTAGAACTGATTTAAATTCAGCTATGTTTTGTATCCAACGTAATATAATCAGACGTTATCGCTGCAGAACTCCAGGTTGTGACCCTGACGGAACCTCTGCTCTGCTTCAAAAGCATAAAGAATAACTGTGTCTCGGCAAAATTTATAGTTTGCTACAGTTAAACATTTCACTGAAATTTAAGCCATTCGTTAGAAGAAAAACAGTGCAATTCTTAAAAAAAGACTCACGTTATAGTTTGACTGGTAAAAATCAGGACTATTTTAAGGCTGCAGTCTCTCTTTGTTCCACACAAACTCAACAGCTGAACCAAACCTCTATAAAGAAGCACTTGAGCAGTAGTAGGACTGGTCCTTTCACCATCAGCAAATATGATTTACATCAACAGCGCGATAAATTGCCTGGATAAAATAGGAGATTCCAGGAAACTAGGTTGGGATGGAATATTCCAGATGCCCTTAGATATTCATAGAGCTTTATTATATTATAGAGGCAATATGACGTAGAAATACTCCTGGTTATGTAGAAAACTACATAACCAGGAGTAACTACTTTCATCAGAAAGATAAAGCAAAATTCAAAGCATGCTATTCTCTGAATAAATTGATGGAGCGAGCAGACACAAGGAGACGCGTTGAATCTAAGAAAACAGTCCTACCTCCGCACGAGCAAACAACAGACAGCTGCAACTAAACAAGGAATGAAAACAAAGAGAGCAAGGAGGTTAAGTTAAGATGCACCACGCTGCACTGTGCTGTACTGCAGACAGCAGTTCATTTTTCCTGACTACGGTGTCGTGCCCATTGTCTCTTCCTATTAGCCTGCGCCCGGCATGCCATCGTCGGTGCGAGCACGAAGCCAGCAGACTTGCACAGCTCAGGGTGGCAGATGCCTGCCGCTTTTGCCGATGCCCTCCATCAACCGATGACAGATGTCAGGGCTCCTCTTGGATGGCAACACTTCATCATGCTCCCCTGTTCTCCGCCCCACTGGATACACCAGCCTGCTTGGCAGACACCGTGCCCAACCTCACTGCACCATGCCCATTCCCTCCTGCCCCACCTATTCATTCACTCTCACGCGTGCATACACATCTCTGCATCCATCAGTCAAGCGTTATTACATCAGACAGCCATCAGGCTCCAAACCATAGGATCACATGCTAATGCACCCAGATGCATCCAATCTGGAAAACTAAAGTTTCGGGTATGTGATGTGAGCATTTGTGTGTGTGTGTGTGTGCTTGTGGGGGTGGGTGTGTGAGTGTGTGCCTGCGTGTACGCGTGTGCGCGCGTGCGTGCGTGCGTAGGTGTGTGTATGTGCGCGCGTGCGTGTGTGTGTGGGGGGGTGCGAGTGTGTGTGTGTGTGTGTGTGTGTGGGGGTGTGTGCGTTTGTTAGGGAACATGTGAGTAAACTAGATCAGAGACACATTTCAAAGTTGGAAAAAGTCATATATATATAAAAAAACACAACTTCTGTTTGTGAATTATTAAAACAGATAAAAATTACAAAATGCAAAGTGAGATGTGCAAGATGAACATTTCTACTTACCATTTTGGCCGACTGGTAGACTTGACTACAGGGGACATGCCTTCTCTGTAGAGACTCTTGGTCTTTGAGAAGTTAACAATGTTGAAAATTACCCGCTGAAATGAAACACAAATTAACAAATGATTTAAAAATGCATTATTTTCAAGTTAAGGTGTAAAGTAATTCATTTAATGTAGTAAAAACATGTTTGGAAAATGAACAGAAATTTACTCAAATACAGCCTCAATACTTTAATTTGATGAGAACTAATCACTAATGTATCAATTCTTCTGCGTCGTGGGAAGTGATTACCGTATTTTCCGCACTATAAGGCGCACCTAAAAACCTTCAATTTCCTCAAAAGCCGACAGTGCGCCTTATAATCCGGTTCGCCTTATATATGGACCTATACTGAGCCACAACAGGTCTAGCAACTACGGTAAGCAGCCGCCGATTTCATTTTCCCCCGTAGAAGAAGTAGTGCGCGGTGCATGCTGGGATAGTTGTCAGAATGCTGGTTTGTTAATAAAGTTTGATAATACATTTAAAGCCAAGGAGGGCGGGGGAAGAGAGACAGAGGCTGCGGTGGCAGCGTGTCGGTTGGTCTGTGTTACCCAGAAAGCAGTTGGGCACAATATTGCAACACCAACACCGTGAGTGAAACAACGACTGGGGCAGACTACTATATAAAGTACTTGGGGACCACTTATTTACAAATGTGGATGTGTAATAATAGAGTACGGAACAAATCGGCAACCCAAACTGAAGCGTATGCGTCTTATAATGTGGTGTGCCTTATATATGAAAAAAGTTTTAAAATAGGTCATTTATTAAAGGTGCGCCTTCTAGTGAGGAAAATACAGTACTGTTATTAGAAGATTTTTTACAGAGATCTGAAAACCTTGGTGTGCACAGTAAGACTGAAGGATCTACTGAGATCTTCAACAGTAAAACAGGCAGGAGAGTTTGTAGAAGTACAACTCTATCAATTTTTCTAAACCATTAACACATTAAGCATAACACAGATTATAGTTTGGTAAAATTATGAAAACTGTGTACAAGTACCTTTACAAGATACACTATATTTCAGAAGTATATATATATATTTTTTATTTTCAGTTTGCTACAACTCATGTCAACTTGTGGTACCTGAAAAAAAAGAGCCAAAAATGGTGCAGAGTTGTAGAGAAGTTGTCACTGCCACCACAAAAATAACCACTGGCACAAAAATCATGGCACGTTAGGATTACATTCTAGAAATAAGTCAGCTTTAATGTCCCACAGATGATCCCATGTTGTGGAAGCAAAGTTTCTGATAAAAGGCAGCAGCTCAGGAGTGCCAGGCTTTAATCTGGGAGGACATTATGGTTCTCCCATAGAGATGTCGCCTGGCCAAAAAAAAAAAGCCTTGCCTGGAGCACAGCGGATGTCCGTCTGGCTGCAACCCTCCTCTGGGTGTAAAGACTTTGTATATAGCTAGAAAACTCTGGAACAGATCTCCCTCACTTCCTTCCTCCCACCTCCAGTTTGATTAGGATCAGGACAAGCGTAGAAATGTGTGGAGAGAAATGAATTGATATATATATATATATATATTTATTTATTTATTTTATTTTTTTAAACAGTCAAAGAAATGGCAATGGTAATGCTGCGGTGGTGTAAATTAATCCTATTGATGGGGCATATCAAATTACCAACTAAGTCCAGGTGGTGGAAGTTAACTGGGTGCTACTGAAATCCTATTACAAAATCCCCCACCCTGCCTCTCCCTCCCTTTCTTTCTCCTCCCCCTCATCCATTTCTGCCTTTTTCTCCTGCCTAGCATCAGAGGAATGGGGATTGCGGATTGTGGCAGGCTGATTCAGACTTAGGTAAAATGACATCTAACTGATGTTGAGACTGGCAGCAGGCTCCTGTAGCAGGGAGATAAGACCATTGCTGCTGGCATTTCAATTACACTTTACTGCCCCGCACATCTGTTGAGAGAGCTACTTTTCAGCCTTTTTCCCTCAGGCAAATACAGCCTTACTCTGACTCCACTGCCTTTCTTTGACTGCACAGCCCTTTCCTCATTCTTTATCCACAACAAATTCAAATTGTCTTCCTCTTTAGATTCACTCTACCCACTGTTTGTAATCTTTTTGTTTAGCCTGTTTAACTCTGAGGGAGCCAAGTCTTGACAGATGACAAAGATGGAGGCAAAAAAAAAAAGGAAGACTGAATCACAGACGCGATGATACACGGAACGAGGGTGGCAAACAGTCAAGCGGGGGAAAAAGTGGTAAGGTAAAAAAAAAGTAATACACAAATAGACAAATAGATAAGAAAACAGATGCACAGAGATAAATAAGGGAGAAAAGTTATTATCGGAAGAAACTCGAAGTAAATGGAGTTCCTCGGTCTGTGGAAGGACATTAAGGACAAAAAACAAGTGAAGTGTTTAGAAAGGAAGCACCAGATATGCAGTCATTCTGTGGTTCTTTGAATAAATTTAAGTAAACAAAGCAGAGTAAAAACAATCTCAAACTTTGTGGATTTAAAAAAAAATGGTAGAAAGGGAGCAGGCCATTTTTCCTATATGGATGCATCTGGTGGTCATTTTGCCACTTTTTCTTTGCCATTTCTTGATTATATCATTTTGGTTGTTTTGTGCCCAAGCCGTTTGCGAGGTATTTAAAACTGCCCATGTCATTTTATACCTGCTTTATTTACATTATTTACAGTAATTTACATAATGTATTTATTGCTCATTGTGGTTTAATCACCCAAGGTGTACTAGGAGGAGGTAACTCAGATTTATTTTGGATTGATCAGATCATTTTTCTTTAAGAGTCAACTGACACTAAACAACTTAAGTTTAGAAAATATCAACTTAGATTACATTTCATGTTAGATTTGAGAATATCTATGATTACTTTCCCTCTTGAATTCCCCTGAAATTCTAAAAAAAAAAAAAAAGATAAAAATAGAAATATTAGTCCACAGGTCCATAAAAAGGTTTTTTTTATGTGTGAACTACTCATGCTAAAGTCTGTCAGCTGATACATGTGGCAGGACAGCAGAAAGAAAACTGAAGCACCTTGATGTCAAATAGGAAATGTTAAGTTGAAGTATAGGAGATCTGTGCAAGCACCATCATATCTGGAAACAGTTATTAAAGCAATAGCAGAATAATAGCAGAGAAATAGCTCACAAAAAGGGCGAAGAGAGCAAGGACGATTTGAAGGACAACAATATACAATCTGCAAAATAAAAGAAAACTTCTCTCAAGGACTAATATTGGTCAGATACAACTAAAAAGCAAATAATTATAACATGTTTTAATTTAGGTCAAACTGAAAATGTTACAAAAATAGGCATCCTTCAAGTAGAGCCAGAGACACAGTAAAACGAAAGACCCGATTGAAGCTGAAAAGCGGTTAATGACCAATATAAAACGGAAGAATGGTGCGTGTACAAACATTGTATATTTAACTTAGCAACAACTTTAATGGTTTCATCTTTTTGTCAAACACAAGCTCTAATAATCAAACAAACCACTGAATGCCTAATTCTAGAGAACAGAAAAAATGTTAAATTACACACATCCAGGACCAAATTAGAAGTTCTCACATGTGCTTTATGTGTGTGCATGGATTTGCACATGTGTCCTGCTCTGGAAGATTTAATTAGGCTGTGAGCAGTTAGGAGAGATTAACATCCATGTTGTCTGAGCTGTCATATCGACAGGGAGTGTCAAAACCCCGTGTCGTCCTCATGGCTGATGAGTGTCATGCTGGAACAGGTGTCACAACATCGATGCACACATGCTATTAACACACAAACACATGCACCAAATACTAGTAAATACACTCCGAGGTGCCGTTATGAATATCAGTTTGAATGCAACTTTGCTTTTGTGAACATAAATTTATAACTTTGGAAGATGTTGGTGTAATGAATAAGATTTCACATTTCTCAGGACAGAAAATAACTATAATGGATCTGCAGGGAATTAATGAGGTAGTTGATCAAAACCAATGAGTCACAAAATACTTTCTCACAAAGCCAACAGGGAGGGGAAAAAAGAAAAGTCATTTTACAAGTTGCGGTTTTCTTTTCCAAACATTTTACACAGAGTAAAAAAAAAAAACAAAACAAAAAAAAAAACAGCCTGATCTAAGCTATACATCAAGGTTAAGGGAAGGCCAGACATCTAATTTAAAACATTAAGCCACTAATTTCTAACTCTGGCCTCTTTGTTAACCTTTAACATGACCTGTCAGTTACAGCACCTGGCAGTAAAACAATGTGATTGTAACTGCTTTGGGACAAGACTGCAATAAAAATGGAAAAATCTGTTTGGATTAATATCCATCCTGTGTTTGGCTTCCTGAATGTAGTTCAACCAAATACTGAAACGTAATGCATAAACATGTTGATAAACCTTGAGTGATTATGTTAGAAAAATATCAAGATCGGAAACATATTGACAAAACAACTTTCTCTAAAATCCCTAATTGAAAACTTGCAAGTTTACTTCCTTCGATAGATAAAAGTTAGATTATACATTCCTTCAATGGAGACAAACGTAACAACCCTATTTTAGGATGTTATTACAGTATATCATCACGTTGCTGTTATCAAAAAAGGACAATATACCATAATTGTTTGTGGTAATGTGAGTCGGAGTCGAGAGTATAATATCGGAGTGATTTAAGTGAATTTACTAAATTTAGTGAGAAGTCTGGCTGCTGTGTTCTGGACACGTGGGAGACATGAAACTGGTGGCCTGTCCAGACTGACAAAAACAACACGATAATAGTCAAAACACTACAGCATCAAAGTATGAATAATCTTAGGCTCTGGAGAACATGTCTCGTGTTCTGGGAACAGGACTGAGAAATCACTGTGATGTGTTTGCCAAAGCCTAATGAGGAGTCAAATGTAAGTCCTAGATACTTAAGAGATGTGGATACTGGGAACAGAAGGTAATTGCTAAACTCCAAACAGGTCAGATTTGATGATCGTTAAGGAGATGGTATAGGCAATCATATACGGTCATAAACAGCTTCATAAAGGTGCAACACCTACAGCTGACATTTCAGACAAAATGAGGTGCATAAAGAAAAGGTGCACAGCCGTGTGTGTGTGCGTGTGTGTGTGTTTTTATGCGTTGAACTGATACAAATGTGGAGCTAGCTACACCAACTTTTAGCTATGAAACCTTTAATACATGATGCCCCTGCTGTTTACACTCAGAAATGCAGCTCGGTCCCAGCAATCTCCCTCCTACACACTATAAAAATTACCACTGCGCTGCGGGAATGACAGCAGGAGAAAATTTGTGGAAGATGTTCACTCTCTACGGAAATAAAACTGAACTCTCATTTTGCAAACACTGCTCTCAGCCTCTTCCGCTTTTGGAGTCTTCTCCAACTTGACATCTGTCAAAATATTTTGTCAGGCCCAAACGCATAAACCTAACCCCTACGCTAACAGTAAATACAAACTGAATTTATATTGATATAACAGTCATATTGACGTACATGCAGAGTTTCAGTTTATTCCGGCACAAATCGCATTAAGCTGAGTTTTTAATAAAGTGGTTCAAAGCAAAACACTCGCTTTGATACCCGAGTATATAACAGTATTACTATATCACAGACCGGCTCCAACTTTATGGCTGTGCCATTTTTACAAGCTGCACCAGTTTTCTCTCAGAATGGAGAAACAAGGATGACTGGTGTTTTTAAATTAAACTTAGAACAGAGTGCGTGCGAGCGCATGCGTGAGTGCGCGAGTGTGTGCATGCGTGTATGTGTGTGTGTTCGTCTCTGTGTGGCTCTGAGTTGAATTCGCCAAAGGAAAGATGTGAAAGGTTCAAGCTCTGTACAACACAAACAAGATCTGGGGGGGAAAGGGGATGTTTTCTAACAATCTTTATTTTCCAAACCTCTTTCATTCTAAAAAATAGCAAATACAAATTACATACTTAAAAGCTCTAATCATTTTCATGACAAGGGAAAGGAGGCATTTCCCAGTACGAGATTCTTATCATACAATAACCAGACAAAGCAACCAACGTGTCACAGTATTAAAATAAAAACTAAATATAAAAGAAAAACAGATTCTGTTTTGTTTGATATTGAAATTAAACAATTATTCCTGCTATGTCTAAAATAATTTACTACCAGTGTTCAAGTGTTTGTTTTGAAATGTTGCTCTTTATGAACCAACACAAGTAGAACAACTGTAACAGGCCATTAACTAGTGAGGCTATCATCTCTGATATCCAGCTTGCATTTTGCTGCTGAATACATTTCTCCTCCTTTGCTTCCAAACATTGCAGTCTGAATAAAATGGAGCTGCTTCTTTCTATCAAACACTGACTGTATTATTCATAATCAGAAAGATTTACAAACAGGGACATATTTTTTTCTTGTAAGCAAATAAAGCTGTAACATTCAGTCAGCCGACCAGCAGTGGGCAGTGAAAGGACAGTTGCAAGAGGCTGCCATGCATTACTTCAACAAAGCTGGATACAAACTATGGTCACTTCAACAAGTTGTCTTCAATGAAAGGAGTTTAAACCACAAAAATATATATGACAGAGCATTTCTACCAGTAACTGCTCAGTTTATTTTAGTTTACCGATTCCTTTCGGCTGCTCTCTGATTTCATAACAGCAGCTAGTAGATCTGTCAGCTCTGTCCATAACAATCAGATACAGACTTGCTGATGGCTGCTGACAGCTGTGCCTGTTCTTGTCTTGTTGTCTTTGATCAGTTTGATCACTGACACACATCGTGCCCATCCTCCAAAGTACGAGGGGTTACCTGACAAGCTAAACAAGCCAAAGCCCTAAGTAGCCTCACAAACACATAGATTCAAAGCAAAAGAAACAGAATGACTGATACTGTGAGACATAGTAAAATAACTTAATAAGCTCTTCAATGGCAGGTTTTTTATATTCCTGCTTGGTGCTCATGATCCCACGCATAATAGTGTATCACGTAAGAGGATCACTTAAACTGATTATGAGCCCTTAAAGTGCTGCCTATTTATTCTAGTGGTAGTGTAGGAACCAGAGCCCTTTTACTTGTTGCAGGGAACTCCCAGTACTGGTATTGGTATTGGCTCAGCCGTGGCTAAGCTCTTTTAAAGCAGGGCTACACAGATAAAGGTTACAAGGCAGCTATAGGTGAGGGTAACTTTGTGACAGGGCTGCAGAGAGAGAAAGTTTGAGGAGCTGTGGGAGAGGACGGAGGTCATAGTCTCATATGTGTAGGGCGGGACACATGTTTGCATGTCAGGGAAAAACGGGCCATAACTCCCAGAGGAGTTATGGCTGACATGACCTTGAGTAAGGCTGCTATACATGAGTTGACAACCTGTTCACAAAGTTGCAAGCTGACAATGTCACCCAGTACAAAAATGTCAGGAATGTTGCTTAAAGTAACCCCTTCACTCCCCCTACAGACAACCCCACAGCTTACTATATTCTTGTTTACTCTTACTCTGATTCCTCCTCTCTTCCTCTCTCCAGTATGATGCTGTTGACGGTACTCGTAATCCCCAATGAACAATGTCAACTCAAGGTGCTGACGCAGGAGAGAGGAGAGCCTCTAAACACACAGGCACAGAAACACAAGACACACCCTGGCACTTTCACCCAACTCAGTCAGCTTTCACTTGCCTCCACTCAATGTTTAGAAAACAGTAATATTCCAAAAAGTGATTTTGGTTTCATTTTAGTTGGTCTGTGATGCCCTGTGGAAACATGAGCTAATATGTGGGGAAACTTGTGAGATACCTTGGTATTGATCCTGGGGGCCTCGAGCCCTAGCAGCAGCCTTTTAAATGTCAGCTTTTAATTTCCTTCTCCCTGCTTCAGTGAAAAAAGATTTATTCAAAGGAGTGCTGGTGCAGGAGATATCAGATAGCATGGTGACAGTCTTTTAAAGAGCCTTTGTTTGGTTTAGGCATTCATCGCTTTCTGTATCGGACTCTTTTATTCGACAGGAGGAGGAGGAAGTTTCTGCATTGGTCACCGAGCTGAAAGGCAATCTCTCCCTTCCATTGTCACACAATGGTCAACTGGAACTCCTTTAATTAGGGCTCCTCTTTACAAAGTGACGACAGAGGGCCAATAACCTCCAGACACTAATAAAGGTCACACACACAGAGACCCACAGACAACTATATATTCAAAATATAGAAACAGCACACCAGAAGCGTGAAACACCAGCCTGTTCAATGAACTGATATTGCATCACACAAATTGCGTGTAGTGTGAAATGAAAGAGTAAACATTGTTTCCACTTTGAAAAACTCTTTACTATCCAAGATCATGGAATTCATGTTGTGAATTTAAAACTTTTTATGTATTTTTTGGGAGATTGACATAAATACAACGCATCATGTGCATGCTACACTTTATTTTCCATCTACAGATCAGGCATTTCTGAATACAAAGTTATTCTATTCACACCAGGCAAATATTGTAGTTTATGCATGCACATATATAAGTGATGTTATTTTCTACCTGATGCTATGTTTATTTAGTTCAATCTATCCACCCCTGATGTAACCTAAAATTAAAGAAAAAAAAAATTGCATAATTGAGATGGAGCATCTCAGATACCATAACTGCTAAAAGTGATATTTCATTGCATGTTAGAAACATGGCTAAGTCGAGTGAATTGTCCAAATTAGTTCACAGATACTGTTCCCATACACAAATGAGACAAAGGACATTAAAATAGTGAAAACCCTGCATTTTTCTAGAGATGCAACTGGATTCATGGTTAACAAATTTTAAATTAAAGAACATGGCTAAGAAATCTGGATGTGTCAAAAAGATGACATTTACAACAAATGCCACGAGGTTTCAAGGAGGGAGTTGGTCAAAACTCTCAAATGACTAAAAAAAATACCAGCAGAAATATTTGATGGCAGCTTTCAGCTCCCACAGTAAGGTGCATACAAAACAATCTCTCCATGCTTGAAGTCTAAGAAATGCACTACGACTGACCCAGAAATAAAAGAAAAATCAACTCCAATTTGCTCATACCTAAACAAATAGACCAAAAACAAGGTTTGGATTTTTTCCTATGGGGTGATAAATTAAAGTTCAAACTTTCAGGTGAATGGATAACAGTTATGTTTGGAAAGGAGGAATAAGGCAGAGTACAGATACATGCCTACAGTGAAGTCAGTGACAGTCATTCGGTTTTGCTTCCTGTGGGACAGGAAATGTCCAATGTGAGGAGGGGAAAATCAATATTTGAAAGTCTAGGGGGAGGATGTTGTGTCTGTGAGCTGAAGCTTAAGCATCATTGGAACTTCAAGCAGGACAATGATGATTTCAATATGCTAAAGTTCGAAGACTTCACAAGTAAGTCCTGGAAGAGAATGGAATGGCCGTCATAGTTGCCTGACTTTTTGAGAATTTGGTGCCATCACAGGCTAAGATTGAGCTGGAGGCTTCAGTCCCTGAGCCATGAGCTAAAGTTCTTCAGAAACTCGGCCAGGAGATTATGTCTGGCTATGAATCACATCTGCAGCAGGTCGTAACAGCAAAAGGGTGCTCCACCCTGTACTAAAGATGCTCGTCAAGAAGGGGTGGAATCATTTTGAGAGGTCATTAAAAATGATACTGTGTTTGACTTGGAGAAATGAGCCATTTAAAACACTTTTAAGCTTTATTCACAGCCAACTGGTCAGCTGATCCAAAAGCTATTTATGCACGCTTCTGGCAAATCTTGCATAAACAGCTTTACAGTAAAATATAGTTTTCAAAAACAAAGTTCTTGCTTGAATAAAAAAAACAAAAAAAAAAAAAACATTAAGCTTTATGAATTCATGAGCTTGTTCCAGCCTCTCCAGCTTAACGTCATCACCAGCATAACTGCCATCAAACTCACTCAATGCAGGTTGAGCAGAGCAGCCATAAAAACCAACTGCTGCACCTCTTCCTTTCCCCACTTCTATACTCTCCTCCCATTTATCTTCTTACCTTCTTTTCCCAATTGGCTGCCTGGTTTAAACATGGAAGAGTTAATTTGCTCATTCTATAGTCAGCATCTCATTCTATTTATCTTTCTTTTGCTGTTCTCCCCCCGCCCCCTCCTCCATCTCTGTACGGCCCCCAACTCTCTCTCTCTCAGGCAGGGCTGTGCTGTCAAGCCCTTCCAGAGCACCGGGGTTGTCAGGAGTGATGGATGAAAATCAACCTTCTGCTGTCTTCCACTACGCTCCTGGGAGATTTACAGGCTCGCTGACTACCAGGCATGAAAACCAATCTCTCTTTCTCATTCTTTTACCCCCCTTCTTCCATCCATGCCTGCCTCGCTTCTTCCATCTCACTCCCTCAATTTCAACATCCGCTCTGTTATAAAAAAAAAAGAAAAAAAAAGAAGAAGAAAAAAAAACACTCATAATGGAGAGATGTGTGCAAAACAACATTGAAATTTGTGTGCGGACAGAGGAAAGCAATTGCTCCTCTCTAAGGTTATTGTGGAGGTGTCAGAAGGGAATAGCATGTTTCGGGATGATACGCCTGGTCTTTGACAGCCTATCTTCCCCATCTTCATCTTCTCTATTGCTTCCAGCTCCTTCAAAGACTTCCAACAAATGCATACATCCACACCCCTCTTGCTGTTGGTAATTATAGCATTGGAGGAAGGTGCCAGGCTAATTGCTGTCTCAAAATAGTAATTGCTTCATTATCACTACCATTTTTTGGTAATGATCATTCAAAGGCTTTATGTTAATGCAATTAAATGGTTTCATTATTATTCTTTCTGGAAAAAGACAGTATTTTGTCAGGCTGGAGCCAAGAATGAAGTCAAATTCAAGAATTTTGAATTCGACTTTATTTTTAATGTTGGTCAAATAAAAATAAAATTTGACCAAGAATTGTGCCTGTAAGTCCCATCGTGAACAAAAAGGGAAAGGAAAGACTCTCTTAAAATACATGCTGCACACCTTGTGATTTCACTTGGAAAATGGTCTTGTATTTTACAATAAAAAACACACTAAGTCATGAAGAAAGAAACAGCTATAGTGCCTTACAAAAGTATTTCTAACCTTTGAACTTTCACATTTCTTTCATGTTAAAATCACAAACTCTGGTCATGGCATAAGGATAACGGGCGCAATCCATCTAGACCTCCACACGGCCATCACCGGTTCCCATGACCTTTGTGGCATGTCTTATCCTTCTCTCATAACCCGCTTTTCTGTCTGAAAATCGTCAAATAAAGTTGTTAGAACCGATAAAACCTTTAAAAAAAAATCAACAACTTCAGTGTAGGTTATTAGGATTTTGGATGATGGACACAGCACATAACCGTGATACTTGGTTTTCAAAATTTGACAGATCTTATGAATGGGAGAGTGCAAATCTATTACTTAAATAATAAATGATATCTGGTGCAACCCTTTGGTTTCAGAGGATTGTTACCTAAACTGAATACACCTGTGAACAGTTTAATGATATAATGCATCTGTTCTCTAAAGACGTCAGAAGTTTCATAGAGAACAAATAGCAACTTGAAGACCAAGGAACCTACACAATCTAAGCACAAAGGAGTGACGCTGTTGGGAGGTTTAAATTAAGGGTTAGATTAAAAAAAAACACAAAAAAAACTGATCAGTCCATGTAGTCTTTCTGTCCATCTAAAAAAGTAGCAGTATGTAGGAGTGTGGCACTGTGGCAAACTGTCCACTGACAGCATGGATATGAAAGCAACCAAAAATTCTGGTAGACACATACACCCATAGATAATTGCTGTGGAAGCCGGTTTAAACAAAGTAGTGTCTCTGAAGTATTTACTATTACTGCATACCACAGCTTTAAATTTGTTTCAAAAATAATTGAAAATTATGTAAATTATTTTATGTGCAGGTCTATGCCAAACGCCGAATGACATTGATTAGAGACTGGAATTGTAACGTGACAATAATAAATATATTTTAGACAGCTTCGGGGATAAAGAGAGGAACAGCCTGGACACGTCTGCTGGTTAATAACAGAGCAAATAGTGATGACGACTATGTACACTCATACTCATAACATGATTAAGAACGTAGGCAACCATCAGGGGAAATTAGGGCATTTACTGAAAGAAAACATGAAAGTTCAGATAGGAAAACACAAACCCCAAACAGAAAGACATCACGTCACCTCATATTATATTTAATGACTAAGCCAAATAAGACATTTCTGGAAAATAATCTAATCTTCAAACTTCATAACCATTTCTTGTAACCACCACCTTTCAAAAGTCGTCTAGGAAGGTACCTCATATTTGCATTCATTTGCAAATCCTGCAGAGGAATCATGCTGGCTAGCAGAATAAATATGAGCTTTAATATGCACACAATGCTGACACCACTCTTCAGAAAAATGTAATAAACGTAAATTACATGTAAATGTTATTTAGATTGCTGTTTAATGGCATGCAAAGCAGAACTATGTCTCAACCTATTAAATATTTGAATTAGATGACATAGTTTCACCTAGAAATGCATCTGCTTAGAAAAGTAGAAGCTGTGAATTTGACTGTGTCTTTTTGCCTGTCTAATTGTATGTCGAGCGCATCTATCAAAGTAATTTATGGTAACTCCTTGCTTTAATGTACAAATATGTGTGCATTGACAGTCAGAGTGCTTACTACATTTGGGTCACATACCAAATAAAGCTTTGGTGAGAAGCTTGAATTACATGAAGGTATGAAAAAAGGCCTTAATTTTTCCTTTTCAGATTAGAATTATTATACAACAAAAAAAATGTAAAATGTGAATTTTAAAAACAGTCAACAGTCAAGTTTTAACAAACTAATTTATTTATTTACAAATATTAGATTTGTTTCAATTTTCTATAATTAATTTAGTTAAAATTATAAATACAAGTTTCAATAAAAATGGAAAATAAAATTTGACTAAATGTCCCTTTTCACGCTATGTCCAGTGAAATCCTTGCTGGATTATGAGGAATATCTCAACACTGTCAATCATACTCATGTACACTCTGCACAAACCCTTTCTCCATATCACAGTGTCTACAAGCCAGTTTGCTGTTGATATGCCAACACTGGGAAAAACAACCTAACGTTACAGGAAAACTGTTTATGGTATGCATTCATGGTAGTCTCTGCTGTGGGGAAGGAGCTGCAGCATAGCGGAGACTCAGGTGGAGGATGTGAGCAGCATGTACATGAGTGATTGGCAGCACTAAGACCTTCCTCTTGGTTCTGATTGATGGAGCTGTGTATTTCTGCAGATGGCATCAGTCTCATGTACCCTGTATCCAATAGTGACAATTCTAACCAATATGTCAAAACTTTTTTTTTTTAATAAAAGTTACTTACTGCAGCTTTAATGGCAAAAGCAAAGTGTGTGTGTCCATTACTTGGGAACATGAAGGAGTTTAATTCAGATCAGTGAATGTGAGAAAAGAAAGGTGGACCAAAGTATTTTTCTTTACTCTCACCAAAGATAGATAGATAGATAGATAGATAGATAGATAGATAGATAGATAGATAGATAGATAGATAGATAGATAGATAGATAGATAGATAGATAGATAGATAGATAGATAGATAGATAGATAGATAGATAGATAGATAGATAGATAGATAGATAGATAGATAGATAGATAGATAGATAGATAGATAGATAGATAGATAGATAGATAGATAGATAGATAGATAGATAGATAGATAGATAGATAGATAGATAGATAGATAATTTATTAGTCTCCCATAGGAGAAATTTATCCTGGAAGCAGGGGCAAAAACTGCAGTACAACAATAAAAAAGAACATAATAAAAATAACAATAAAAGTACATAAAACCACAAGCTGAAGCTGAATGTAAACAGTATTAGTGAACTTCCTGTTGTATTCAACCATCACCTCATGTCTGTAGCAGCAGACATGTTTTCCCTAAACCTTCATCTAAAGCCATTTTCCCAATCAGGTCTCTTCTGGTGCAGAGTTGGAAAAAAATTGTCTGTGGATACAAAAACTAGAAGAGGGAAGATCTTGATGTCAAGAAGAATTATCTAAACTTAGAAATCTGATTTTATGTGTAATGTAAAACTTGGCAAAAAATATCCTGCTGTTATCCAATTTATTACCAGTTAAGCAATGCAAGGAAGGTATAGCACATCGATCCCTTCAGAAATATGTTATTGCACTGAGTGAAAAGGATAAAATTAGGTTGGACTATCCGGCCACAACTACAGTTTTACATCCACATGTTAGAGCCAAGATCCTATTGTTTCTTTGCAGAATCTGCATTAATTAGAAAAACACTCCCCCTTGGTCAGGCGCCACACTACTGCCAGGTGCCACGGGGCAAAAAATGAGTCATTTTGAAATGAATAATGGATTTGTGTCTGCAGGGAGACTGAAGAACTCACACATGAGCATCTGAATTTGTGTGACTGTGAGTCAGCCAGTGTCAACTGGTGTGACTGTGTGAACTCCACACCGGGTCTATAAATAACCCTTTTCTAGTCACTTGGTTCATCTACTTCCTACTCCTCCAAGTGTGCTCGTACCTTCGTTATTTATCACCACATATTAATACGCGGCTACAGAAGTGTAAAAATTGAATCATAAACAAACACAGCTGCGGGGGTTTTCCGCCACAGTATCTGTTGCCGTCTAACCTTAGGTGGTCTGTGGAGGGTAAGGATGATAGATCTGCCCTTCTCAATTCTGCAGCTGTTCACACGTCGACAGCAAAGGTTCCAATTAAAACAGTGAAGTGGTGGCATCTTTATCGCCACTGACACTTCATAGGCACATGCATCACTTCAGGCCTTGACGAGCTTATGAAGGAGACTCGGCAAAGAGAGATGGGGGTGGGCAGGGTTAATGAGAGTCCAGCACAACTGGCAGCCCATATTCAAAGTCTCCTCTTTCGGTGCAGCTTCCACATGTCTTTACTTGAACACATTCAGACTAATTTGAAAGCTTGTTGAAAACACAGAGCAAAATGAGGATCAAAGGCGGCGCGGGAGTGTGTGTGTGCATGTGTCTCTTTTCGCAGCAGCATCACCACTAGGATAGGATTTTTAGGCTGAAGGACGGAGTCTTATTTATGACAGCTGTGCTGCATCAGCAGGAAGTGATGTCACAGGTCAGTGTTGAGACCCAGTGAGGGCCATCACCCATCGACCCTGTGAGAAAACCAGAACGCTGAAATACTACATTCAGGCAGAATGCTGAGAATACCAGATGCCACAGCAGAGCATCATCTGCTTTCTGCAAATATTCCCCAACATGCCAGCCTTACAAGCAATCTGTTTAGGATGCAAGACAGCAGATAAAAACATACGCACTTGTCAGCTTGCAGTTTGTCCAAAAGACAGAACTGCATTATCTGTATCAATCATTGACTAGTTATACACAAGATAATGTATGTTGTTCAGCATAGAAGAGGCATTACAGATGCATCTATAGAGATTTGACAAGATCATCATGTTTTTCTTTTAAGGTGAAATGTACACTGTGCTGAGACTATAATTTGAGGCGCTTATTCTGTAGTAAGAATGGAAGTAGTTTGTGAGTTGGCCAGTTGACTGAACGGATTTGGCTGATAAAGATTGGTCATCGCTTTGGTTGACAACTTACAAAACGATTGGAGGGGTTTCCACATTTAAAATGTTTTTTTGGCTTTTTTTTCTGGCAGCATTTTCTATACCAGGTAGAGCAAGAAACTGTCAATCAAAATACATGGTATGTGAGAACTGTGTGATTACCAAGAGATAAAGAAAACATTAGGTTCTAGATTCTATTGGAGCTGGAATTGTCTTCTGGTTTGTAGTTTTGAATTGTTGCTAAACTAATGAGTTATTTCACAGTGCATTGGAAAAATTGGATAATTTCTCATTCAAATCTAAAACTAGGTAGAATGATTAATTAAATTAGATAATCTACACTAATAAAAGATTCTCTAAAAGCAGATATTTGTCCTTTTTACAACTAGACAGATTTAGAAGAGCAAAATATGCAAATAAATATGCATATTTATATGTAAACATAGACTGCATAACTTTACATCAGTTACAAATTTGACCTTCTACTTTGAGATTTATTATGGTCAAAATTTCATTTCACAATCACAATATTGAGCTTACTCTTTATTGTGTAAATTTATTAATAACGTTAAAAAAAACATCTGCTTGATAACAAAAATAGTCAAAAGAGAATCACACTGGAAATAATGGCTGCAGGGACTGGTTTTGGCAGGTAAGAGAGAAAAGTGAAAAGCTTTGCTCACCTGTGAATTGGACCTCCTGGAAACAGTTTTTCATCCATTTGCACCAAATAGTCCCATCCACGGCTCAACTGGGCAGCGAGCCCAGCCTGAAGTTTTCACTTCAGGTCTAAAGAGGTGGGTATTCCTCATAATTACTTCTTTTTTTACTGCTTTTAAATAAGTGGTTTTCTTCTAAAAGCTCAGTCTCTCGCCTCCATGTTATTCATGTCAAGTCTATCTATGTTTTGCATCCTACACACCAAGTTACAGGTGCAGCTTATCAGTCTAATCGAGGCATTACCTGTAGCCATTGATGGCTGAACACATTTGAGCACCACTAGACTTCATCTGCACAACAAACTGGTTCCCATCCAAACCAGTTTGGATGAGAACTTACAATTGTATGAAACGCTGACTTGTGAGCTGAATGTATTGTCACAAAGAAAGAATTTATTATATTCTCAGTCACCTCTTTTATGTGACTAATGACCAGTTCATGTGATTTAAGGATGATCAAGCTAATAAACATGTAAAACTTGCAGATTAACAGCATCTTGGAAAAGGATTGCTCACCCCCATCTATGACCAGATCTCAACCAGTGAGCATCTAAACCCCACACCAGTTCATACAAAAAAAAACAAAATCGCTATAGTAGAACTGTGTTTCTCTCTTAGATGAAGCCACTAAAGGAGCTACTACTGCCATTAACTTGTTACTCTTTTTTTACGACAGAAAGTACTCCTAAATCAGCGCCTCCGTTTATTTTTCTCCAACACCTACTCAGTTGCAGCAGAAGGCCACACACACAGGTTCTGCTTTTTCTTTCTTTAAAGGGGATTTTCCCTTTCCACTGTTGCTACATGCATGCACGTTATTAGGGATTGTTTCAAAGTCAACGGCTTTGTCCACTGTCGCTGCATGCTTGTCCAGGAGGAGTAATGGCTGACTGGATTTAATGGATCTTTTTTTGTGAAAGTGCCTTGAAACTGCTAAGTATTGAGTGTGTTGTGAATTGGTGAAATATAAGTAAACTGAACTGAATTAAGACTCAATATACTAAGTGTTATTCCACACTATATAAAACTTCATCAGAATGATTTCAGAGTTTAGGGGGTGCCACCGTCACAAGCCAAGGCATCACCTAATGTCACCAAAATCAGTTTTTGGGGGGACCAGCAAATACAAATAAAGCCTGCTCAACAAGAGACATGGTCAGGTACTAAAATAGTCATTGCATAACATTAATGCCAGGTTCAATGTTACATTTTCCAAGGTTACATGAAGCACAGGATTGAAAATGTGTTGTATTAAAAAAATTATTGTGGCAATCAAATATATTCAGTGCAATCAAAATATATTTTGTTCTAATGAAACCAGTAATTTCAAACGCATGTAAGTTTGGAGTTGAGATTAAAGCTTTAGCATCCAGCAGTAAGGCATACGTTATTGCCTGACCTGTCTTTGACAGAGAGGGGCTACAAATGAAATTATTTTAGTGCAAATAAATAAATAAACACTTGAGGACAAAGAGAATTTGCTGCAATGAGTCTGCTAAAATTAGTCATATTTAATATTTATGTAATAGTTTCAAAACCTTTGAGTCTACGGTTCCTGACGCCACCCAGACAGAAACAACCATAAAAAAAATACATTTTGTGGACGGTTTGGAATAAAAAAAATATATTGCTAAAAATATTGGTATAAAGCAATATTAGGAATACATTATCTTCTATAAATCAAATAACTTATGGAAAACAAGGTAAAAAAACAACATAGTTTCCAACCTATTTACAATAAATAATGGGGGAAAAAATGCATGCAATGTGTTATGTTGTGGTAGTTCTATCCAGATATAGCAGGAAAATAATCTACTAAAAATCTGCTTTTTATTAATTATGCTTGAAAATGCAACACATTTCTTTATCAGTTTTGCTCCAAATTATTAAAAATAATTGTGGAGGCTCAAAGAAGCCACAGACTACAGAACCCAGGGATAGGTGGACGCAGGCAGGAGGAAACAGTAGGTAGACCATGAAAAGACATCATAGACAAACAAGGAGTTGTTGACATATAAAAGTCCAAACAAGTATGAAAAAAACTGCCAAGAGATGTGGGTGGCTGCAAGGTTAGAGGCAGTAAATACAGTAGGGCATGAATGACCGACAGAAAGTGCAAAGGCATTCCTCAAGAATCTCGGCAGTGCAAAGGCAACCCACAAAATTTGGTGGGAAACAACAAGGCTGAAAACAGGTGGGACTTCATGTCAAACAACCAATGAACAAAATATATTGGAGGCTGACAAAGAATGAAGAATGGATCTCAGATGAGGCAGTCCCCACTGACAGCAAGACAAAAAAGGAGTAATATAAAACTGAGCTGTACCATGAGATGAAGAAAGAATTGAAACAGATGTAGAAGGGTAATTACAAAGTGGTTCCAGTCGTTAAAGGAGCACTGAGGTTTGGTGGCGTCTTTGTGACTGAGATGCTTTGAAAAAGCAATCTTCTCTCTTGAGCTCATCAACATATGTGGACAGATGCACTACACAACCTTATTTCTCTCCAAGAGGGTCAATTAAAATATGGCACTGTGTAAAATTTCAGTTGTGGCATTTTCTATCAGCCTGAAATGATTAGTCTGTTTATTGTCTGTGGATGAAAAATAATCAAAATGGACAACTTAGCTGCATTGACTAGAAGAGAGGACAGTAAAGATAAGAAAACAGGCGACTGACGGGACAATTGGAGGGACGGGGGGAAAACAATGACTTGCTCGAATCCTCTAATGGTCCAGGAGAAAAATCTCGTCAGTATTTCTTTTGGGAAAAAAAAAAAAAAAAAAAAAAAGTGAAGAAAAAAAAAAGACAAAAATGTTTCCAATATCTACTGAGGTGGTGATAGAATTAATGTGAGAAGTAACTTTTGGAATATCATGCGTAACAAAATGTGATAGTTTTTCTTCAGCTGACTGATTATGTTCTGATAAGCATGGAAAACACCACACCCATCATCGATTGGCAGCAAAACAGATCAATAAAGCAACACCAGCACACATGGTGGAGACTAACAGATCAGAATAAGACAGCACACAGCACATTTCAAAACCTAAAACACTTTACAAATGAAAGAGTGAATCTTTATTGAGCTAATTATTAAATCTCTCTCAGCCATTGACTCCACACTGACTTAAGAATTTCCATCATATTTAATGAAATATGACTGAGAGCGAGTGGGTGCTGCCCTTTACAGTTTGAACAGCTCTTATTTCATAAACATCTGCAACTATGACCTACATTATCAAATCATGACTTGAGAGACAAAATGAGGACAATATTAGGACTTTGTTTAAAATAGACACTGCATAAAAACAAACAATAGAAATAAAATGCTTGAAATGCTAAGACTTAGATATTATTTGATTTCAAGACAATTTCTCACAGCTATCACATATTGGATTAAGCGGTGCTTTTATTTACAGCAGTACGTCTACTATTAAGTTTGTAAAATAAATGTAGAAAAAAACAATCCATGTAAATAATTAGCTAGTTTGTAACTGAAACTTTTGCAGAAGACTAATTCTGCTCTGAGTACTTCAATCTTGAGGTTATTGAGTACCTGTTTTGGAAAGGGACTGTATGTTTGGGTCAAGGTCCAATACTTCACGTTGGCCCGTGGGCCTATACAGAACACCCAGTGAAGCTCTAAATCCCTGGGAATAGATGTAAGTTACCCAGTCCCCTCAAAAGCCTCAGTAGGAATAGGAATCTGAGGACCAGGGCCACAAAGTTCACCTCTGAGCCCCAGGAAGAAAGGGTGGTCTGAAAAGAGCAGCTGAGAAATGGACCTCGGCTTGATTAAATGGTCACTGAGTCGGAAAGCAGCTCTGATGTGATCTGTGACCTCGTACGGCCCTGGAAAAAAAAATCTTTTTAAAGAAATGATTAAATGAAAGCACCTTTAAAAGGAGTCTAGAGGGACTGCAGTGAGGCGGATGAACTGGTCGTAGTGTTCAAGGTCTCCACTTAGCACAAACATTGAAGAAGGGGGAAATAGGTTTGAGAGGGGAAGCTCAGACCTAATAACCATCTGCTCTGAACTAAGTAAAAGCCAGAAGAGAAAAGGAGGAAGAAGCAGACGCAAAGACCAAATTACTCTGTGCCATAGAGACACTTGGGTTGTATACTGGTTATAGTAGCTGATAGGCAAATGCAGAACAGCAGATGAGACAATCAGATACTCAGTGGCATTTCAGGAAGCCATGGCATACTTAAAAAATGCAACATATCTGAAATTAATTTAACACTTAAAGACAATTGAAAACTACTGAGAATCGTCTGAGAGGCAGAGAACAGTTTTCTAGGAGGCAAAAAAATGTCAACTTTTACTGTTAAGCAGCTAATTTTAGAAGCAATGATGAAGTCTGTGTTGATTTCAGTGCAGACTGGAAAAAAAGCTCTTTGAGCAATCAGGTAGACAGAAGTAGAGGTTGTGGAATATACTTGGAATAGACTGGGTCTACCAGTCGCGGCGGATGTGGGTGATTCTCCACCAGCTGCTCTTTCTAAAAGTATTTTATGTCTGTGTTTTATTTCAGGTAGGTGGACTTTGATAGACTGTTAAATGAATTCAAATAATTCTGTTTATTATTCCTTCGCAGTTTTCTTTTGCTTGTTTGCCTTTTTTTTTTTTTAAAAAGAATAAGCTAGGCTTGGTGATCTTTGGACAGATAAATAATTTAATTAGTAAAGAATTGTGCTGAAAACTTTCATGAACCGATTGTGAACCACAGACTTTATGGTTTGTGGTGTAAGAAAGTGTTTTCCAAACCTTAACAGTGTTTTCAAGACATCATAATATGTTTTGATGTCCTTTTTAATAGCTGATGTAAAAACAGAGGCAGGTGGAATTCGGTTAAAATGATTGGGGAAACAAAGAAAAAGACAGAGAGAGAGAGAGGGAGAGAGAGAGAAACAGAGAGAGACTGTCAAAGACAGTCACAGATGAATTTCTGTGCGACTTCATCACAAAGGTACATGAGCAACAAGGGGGCAAAGAGAAGTGCTCACCCTGGTTTATTTGACAAAGTGAAGATCTTGAGTAGATATGTCAAGACACTTAATGCCAAAAAGAGATGGAAATTGTCAAATATTCCAAGGGGATCAGAGCCTTTTGCCAGGGGTAGAAGAAGGCGGGCAGGAATCCCACGCTCTAAAAGGCAGATACGTCTCCCCTGCACTCAATTTGTGTTTCAAAATACACATTTGATCAGGTGATATTTATAAGACTTTATCCATGTACCTATAAAAAATACATAAAGTAAGTTTTACCCTCTAACGCTTGTCTTCTCAACCACATTTGAACTTCTGACCATGTCAGAATACAGACTGAATGTATTGATTCAGTCATTATGCTTCAATAAGCAGTACAGTGTGTTTAAACTGGAGTCAGGAGAAATAAAGAAGTAGGAAGCTTTTAAAAATGAAACCACATTTGCAACGGCATGTCAGCAATTTTATTCTGGCTCCAGGAGAGTGAAAGAGTGCAAGATCTAAAGCAGATACCAGGAAGGCTGTGTGTATTACTGCAAAGATGTTCTGGACTGTTTTTTGTCATTCTACTACTTTTAACGTCTTTCTGACAGGTTTTTGTCACAAAACATTGATTGGTGCTTCTGTAGAGAGCAAGCAATTTATGTTGACAATAGTAAAAACCCTAAAAAGAAAAGAAAACAGTGGCCCTAAATTCAATTAGGCACCACAAAAGTACTTGATGTCTTGCACAGCCTATGCTCATTAAAACTGCAGCACTGACACAAACTGAGTTCAAATTCAAGATTAAATAACACTACTACAAATACACTAATAATTTGCGCAAGCCTGCATTATAACACAACAACTCACTGTGTGGAATAACACAAACATAACAGATTCAAATCTTTTTTTAGCAACTCAAGATTCTAATTTCTAGTTTTCTGTGTGCTATTTATTTAGCACAGAAAGTAAAAAACCTAATATACTTTTATTCACTTTACGACTCACACAAACAATATATCGGCCTAAATGTTTAGTGTAGAGATATACCAAGCAAAGCAAACGGTCAAAACAACTTGTTTAATTCCAGCTGAATGGCTCAGTTGCATTATTCTGCAAAGACAGTTTTACTGAGCTGCTGCATCCCAATCAGAGCTTGAGTAATCACAGAGACATTTTTATAGCAATCACTGGAGAGCAGGGAAAGAGAGACGAGACTTTATACAGAGAGCGCAAAAACGCACCGACTCAAATCATGTCTCTCTGGAGCCTTGAATAAAGCAAATTTATAAAGTCAAACAGCTGTGCCCAACAAACCAGCACTGTTAGTCCCTCTTAAAAAAAAGAAGCCAGCATGTCCCAGTCTTTTGTCTGTGAAGGATTATCCTGTGGAATTCTTGGCTCTCACGATAATCCATCCTTATCTCTTGTCACTTTCAAAGAGGTAGAAATTGGAATGGACTGTGGGATGGAGTTGGGTAAATGGAGAGCTTTATGACCAAGGAGAGGCGTTCTGAAGATAAAGTGAAACAAAGTGAGATTCAAGTGTCTCTCTCTCCCAAACTGAGTGAGTTGTCTTTGCAGAGCTCTGAGGGTATTTGTGTTGCTTTGTTGCATATGTGACTTCCTCTTTTGAGCTTTTAAGCACTAAAACATATTGAGGAAATCACCAAAGCAGTTCTGAAAGTTCTGAAAAATATGAGCAAAAACAGTTAAAGTCCTATCTAGAATGGTCAGTTGTACAACCTGTAAGACGGTGCATTATGTTAATTTATGTAATGATTTGATGACCACCCAAAACCCCTGTCATTACTGTAAACAGTACAAAGAGGTAGACATTAGTATTCTATGTACATATTTCAGGACTCACAAACTGTCAATTTTAAAATGCATAATGATACATTGGGAGAGGGCGACCACACATAACATGGCCATCGTGGTATGTCTAAAAAAAAGAGCTAAATCTGTGTCCGGCGAAAATAAAATATGCCTTCTGCACAGTGTAGATTTGGAAAATAACCATCGCACAAGCTAACTTAATGATCCTAAAAAATAGAAGGAAGATATACAGGTGGTGGAAGGTAATAAGAAAGATGACATTCATAGCTCAGCCGAGGTTTTCACACAAGCAGCCTCTGGCTTTGGAAGGCCACAAACATCTCATGGCAACAGCATCTCTGTACAGCTCCTTTAGCAGGGCTTTCTGTCAGTCTCCCTGCCGGTTGGTCTGTCTGGAGCCTGTTCTGGGCCAGCTAGCAGCCAGATATCATTATCTCCTTGACTCAGGGCAGAGTAATCTGCCTGCCTGCTCCTGCTTTATTGAGTTGGATAAATATAATATGTGACTCAGCCATTATCTACTACAGAGCAGCCCTATTTATCCGGCAGGCAGAGGCCTCAGTGCATTCGTACTGCCCTCTCACTCTGTGATGGAACGAAACCCGAGTGATTGAAGCCTTTGAACAGCCGATCACAGGGTCTGAATTGAAATTAGCTCCGTGAATTTAATCCATTGTGGACTATGGAAAAAACAGAAACAAATTGTGAAACAAGAATTAAGATTTAAAATGGTTAAAGATGTTTACAATTAACAACTGAGGGAGAACACTTCAGGTAGCCAACATCAAGCGTTTTCACAATGTTCAACTAGTATTGACTATGATCCATGCAAATCCCAAATGCCCAGAAATGGCAGCCATTTTACTGGTTCTGGAAAAAGAAATCAAAAACAGTTACTCCAATTAAAGTCATTGCTTAAAATATTGAATGCATCAAACACTTAATAAAGTCTCCCACTAAGGATAAAGCTGTATATAAGTCTATAGACAAGCTGCATGTTTGACTATAGACTATAAAATATATTTACTTTCTTAATATCCAAGCATGTGCACTACGCTGGTTTGTGAATCCAGCATATAGTCAATAATATTAGTGAAAAGAAGACAATCTACAAATAAACGTCACATGTCATCAGTGTCACATTTTTAAAAAATTTGTGAGAATATTAACAAGTCGATGTTACCCTTGAGCCCAAGTAAATGTTTGAAATACATATTCATGAAGGTGAAGACAATACATTTATTGTGCCTGCTATTTTCATCAATTTGCAGATGTGATGCAGATTTTTATGTTGCCTGTGGATCAGGTTTGCTCATGTTGGACCCAGATATGTTCCAGAAACCAGGCCCTTTTAGTTTTGTACGTGCAAAACTAAAAGTGCCTAACGGGTATACAGAAAATTTAAAGGATCAATGAGAATTAATTTCTTACTTAAGTCAGAGTAAGCTATTCCATAAGATGAACTTAGCCAAAGACAAAAACTCAGCTTTATGTCATACTGTTGAGGATCCAGCAAAAAAAAAGAGAGGGTGAGACCAAGTGAAGGGGAGGTGATAGTAAGGCTACTCGTTCTTGTCCCGTCCTCTTTGAGGCGGCTGACAGGTAGAGAAATAGATCGCTGGTCCATGACAGCTCAGCGCGACCCGACGGCATCATGCAGCCTGCTGTCTGTGGAATGAGTTCCCTGATGCAAGTCATAACCAGTCCATTCACAGCCCGACTACTTAACGGCAAATCCTCTGCTCTCTCCTTGGTAGATTCACAGACATCTCATCCGTGATGTCTGCGCACTGTCCTTGACTACTGTTGGTGTTAATGAGATATGTTATATTAGGCATTATCTCAGCAGTTTAATCACAGGACAGGAACTGTGCTGGTGGAAAAATCTGCTTGATGGCCATGTGACAGACTGGTGTGCTTTGTGCCCAGCATACGGTGGGAGAGAATCCAAACCAGCCACCCCATCATCTCTGATTTAGAGTAAGCAGGTCAGAACAACAAATAAGTGGCATGA
Organism: Poecilia reticulata; assembly: GCF_904066995.2. NCBI lineage: Eukaryota > Metazoa > Chordata > Actinopteri > Cyprinodontiformes > Poeciliidae > Poecilia > Poecilia reticulata. The sequence goes on along the minus strand of NC_088833.1, from coordinate 18,253,953 downwards.
ATAATTGTTTCAGATGAAAAGTGAGGGCAAGGGGAGGCGGCTGGAGACTCAGTCCTGGCAGTGTGCTGGTCTCAGCTGCCATGTAACTGCCAGATCAGTAAAACAGGGATTAACCGCAGGCCACAAACTCTGTCTCTATTCTCCTTTACTCTCCTGCAGCTCCTCCAGTCCAATCACGTATATTCTCTCCTGTTTTAACGCCCTCATCTGTGTTTTCCTTTGTCAATTTTTTTCTTTCTGTCTTCCATTGTTCTGCATCCCTTTTTAGTCCTTTCACAGTTCCATGAAGACAAAACCTCTTTGACTTGTCCCATTCAGTAACCTGAATATGCTATGCCAAAGTTTCAAGCAGCTGCTGGAAGTAAAAGTCAAATGAAAGAGAGAAAAAGAAGAGGAACATGGAAAAAAAAAGCTTATTTTTAAAATGTCCCTGCAGTCAATGCAATGCATTTCAAGACAGAAAGCAAGCCATTACTGCTTAGCATTTGTTGAATCTTCGAGTGGCCAAATAGTGACAGGTCTATTTCTCTACCGTGGGCAAGAGAGGCAGGCAGAGCAGAGGACACCTAATTACCAAGGACTGTGAGGCATAATGAAAGTCTTGATAAGCCTGGTGACAGAACAAGCTGTGCTAGTGTTTGAATGCATGTGTGCCCTTGTATGAATGGTCATGTATGTAAGGGCTGATGTTTTTCTGTGCATAATAAGGATGTGGTCACACATATTAACTTTCACTGTCCACTGCAGCTCCTACATTTCTGTCTGAGTCGTCCAGCCTGTATCTCTGACGCTGCAGCAGCAGCAGCAGCAGCAGCAGCAGCAGACCGAGCTGATGACTAATGTACTCACTGAAGAAAAATTAATGATTTTTTTCTAGCAGAGGTTAATGGACATGTTAACATGCAGAAATGATTTGCTTAAGAGGGAATGACCGCAATATATTTGGTCATCTGTGTTGCACCTTCCCAGAATGTAACTGCAAATGACTACACAGATGCAAGCTTCCATGTGGCTCATCTTTGCAATTTCACAGAAAGAAAAAACTGTTTTATATTGTCACGTCATAGCCAAAGAAAAGGGGTATAAAAGTTTTTGCTCCTGCAGAAATATTTATGCCCCTTGAATTGTTTCACATCTTGTCACATAACAATCACAGACTTTAATCTCTTAGACTTGAATTGTATGTGTTAGACCAACAAAATGTAGCTTCAATGGAAAGGAATAGAGATGCTGAAACTATCTATCTTACTCTCTGAAAAAATGGCTTTTACAACATGAGGCAGAGAAAATAACACAATTTTTGTCATACAACTTAGACAATGACAACGGATTTCAGAAGTTCGGCTCAGCTATGCAGAAACCTTTAATTAACAAAGCAGCCAGGGGGCTGATGAATACTCTGGAGGAGCTGCAGAGATCTACAGCTCATACTGGGAAATTTCTGAGACAATTGTAACCTTTATTGATGAGTTCGGTCAATGATCATAACAGCCAAATGAAGTTCTGTTAGTAGCATGAAAGCAAACGCCCTACAAATGACATCTCTATGGTGGGACACAGTGGTGGAGCTTGTCAGGGTTTAAAAGAAGTTTAATGAAAATAAAGAGGATTCTGGAATAAAACCAGTTAAAACCTGCCAGAATAATGACTGTAAACATACAATCAGATCTGACTTAAATTCATTTGAATATCTGTAGCAAGTTTTAATGTTTTTTTCTTTATCGAATACGACTAAGTTTGGGGTAAATAAAGATGGGCAAAAATTCAGCCTCTAGTTGTACAAAACTGTTAGAGACATACACCAAACCCAGGGTGACTGTAATCAATACCAAATGACCTCACATTTCCATTTGCTGTACAGTTTCTACATTGTATCCCAGTAAAAGCCAGTAAAAATATGAATAAAATAAAATAAGAAAATATTTTAAGGTATATGAATAGCTTTGCAAGGCACTATACACTGAAAATTTGTTTTATTTTATTATTTTTTTTCATTTCCTTTCGGGTGAAAACAAATAGAGTAAAACCCAAGGCCCATCTCTGGTGTGCACAAAGAGAAATCATTTAGAGAGAGTTTCACAAAATAAAACAGTTTAGCATTAATCAGAGGCTGCACTGAGGGAGGAGGAGGTGACAGGGGACGAGAAGCGGAAAGCACCAAGAGTAAGAAATTAGATAGACCAATAAATTCTGCCTGGGGTGAAGTTAGCTGTAAAAAACATGGTACTTTTTATCAATTTGAGGCAATAGCTGTCTGTATGAAAATAATGTGGAATTAATTAAAGAAATTGGTGAGGAAGGAGCCCCACAACATGCAAGCAACCAGGTCCATAAATCAAACAGTCAGGGGGTTAAAACACAAAGGTAATGCCTGGCATTGTGGTTACTGTAGACTCTAAGACAAAGGCGAGCCATAATCATCAGCCCATAACCCTGAATGAATCAGCTCAGGCAAAGTCTTGTTAGAATCAAGGCAGAGCAGGGGTGTAGTTTATGAGAAATTAAAGGGAGAGTTGAATAGTTGTAAATTCATTTGTTGGAAATTGGCCACTTTGCTCCAAACATGAAACAACAGAGTCAAACAGCAGCAGCTTTCAAGTTGCCACAGGGGAAGCTACTGATGTTCAATCGTTCACTCTACAACACTGAGATGATGTGTGTGTGTGTGTGTGTGTGTGTGTGTGTGTGTGTGTGTGTGTGTGTGTGTGTGTGTGTGTGTGTGTGTGTGTGTGTGTGTGTGCGTGTGCGTGCGTGCGTGTGTGTGTGTGTGTGTGTGTGTGTGTGTGTGTGTGTGTGTGTGCGTGTGCGCGCGTGTGTTTGTGTATGTTAGTCAGGGTGTAGGTTTTGGACTTCGGCCAGTGGGTTGACCAGTAAAAAAAGTAAAAGATCAACATGCTTGTTTTTTTGTTTGTTTTTTTTTTGTTGATGTTTTTTTATTATTATTATTATTATTATTATTATTATTATTATTAGTAGTAGTAGTAGTAGTAGTAGTAGTAGTAGTAGTAGTAGTAGTAGTAGTAGTAGTAGTAGTATTACTGTTTGATGAAATTTTAGAATCATGTTTAGTTAATTTAAATTTCCAAAATGTTCAAGGGCTCACAAAGTGAATCATAAAAGTCCACCATATTAGCATAAAGAAAACATCTTAAAAAAGAACAACATTTAGCACAGTGGTAGTTACATAAATATAAGTGGCTTGGTTGCAGAAAATTAACCAAAATCTCCCTTTGGAAGTTTCGTTTAAATACTTCTTCAACGATTTACTTGTAGTTCTTTAAATTTAAACCCTTTGATGGCGTCGTAAATCACAGTCTACAGACACAATTACAATGAAGGTAAAAGCAGTAAAACCTGGGACAGAAACCTGTTCTGCTGCTGTCTGAGACATTTACAATGGTTTAATTTAGGTTTAATTTTCTAGACATAGCCTTACAAGAATGAAATATTGAAACAGACCACTAGGGGAAACAAATGGATTTGTGGGTAATTAGGCGGTGGTACTGATTCGGAAATCAATGGGTATATGTTAACCTTGAAACAGTCTTGGCAGTGAGTTAAAGTAAGCCTGCTGTTGTTAAAATTGGTGCAGATTATGTGGTATCTGTGTCTAACTTTTGCTTTCAAGGAATGATTTTCTGCAGCATGGCAAATAATTAAAATTTCACCCTGAACAAGGACATTACACTACATTATAAATTTAGCTGATAAAAATTGACATTATTTAGCTGGAAGAAGCTGTATTAATATTTAAACTACAGAGGATTAGATGGAAAATTTATCAGTGACAGACAAGTAAGTTACAATGAAACATAACACTGAAGTAAGTTTTAGGTTGAAAAACTTCATAAGAAATATGACAATGTAAGTATAATTTAAGGGAACTAAGTAACTAGTTTTAGTATACCATAGTCCTTTCAGGAAACATAGACTTTATGCAACTAAATGGTGTCTAAGACTTAAAATAACTAAATACAATATGTTTTTATTGAGACCCATAAAAAGAAATAGGCAAATACCACAGAGAGTACCAGAAACCTCTGCTGTGAACATCCAAATATCAACTTTTTTCTTTATTATAATTACAGAGAGTCGGAATTTTTATGTTTTTGATTTTGCTTGGAGCTAGTCCTCTCAGAGGTTTAACTCCAACAGAGGCAAAAGCCAAATAACATGACCGTCAGTGGTAAATTATATATGTCCATATGACAAGCAAAGGTTGGTGAAACCCTCTCCAAATAAACAATTTACAATACTTATTATGGGGATTATGTTACTGTTATATATATTTTTTGTTTTTTACTGACAGCAGGTGACATATTGTAACTAAATTAAATATCTATTACTCTGAGACGGGTGGCATCACAAAGCAGAAGCTGATAGAACTGCATGCAATGCGGTGTGCTTGGAGTTCATGAGACGAGCAACAGATTGACATGACAGGCACAGCTCAGAGCTGACTTGGAGAAAACAACTAGTTCACTGCCTTCGTCAGAGCATGTACATCTCCTGCATACATGTAGGTCTGAGCACATGTACTCAAACCTGTATATGTGATTGAATCACCTACAAGTAAGAAAAACATGTTTTTCATCAGCTCCAAAGCAATGTCCCTGAATTTAGTTGGATGTTCTTGTAGGCTGGGAGCCAACCTCCTTCTGTCCAGGCAGCAAAATATTATATACCCTTATAGAATAGTAAATATCAAAGCTAAAGCCCCAAAGTAGTAAAAACCACCAACATGTCAACAGATGCTATCTTTCATCAGTATTATCCAGACCAGAGATAGTTTTATTTTCTTATACATTTAAATATATGCAAAATGCTACTGTGACTACTAAGTAACAAATCACAATATGGTGATGCATACTCTGGCCCAGCAAATAAGCTTCTTGCTTACTGGCACAGCTAGTGTGCAGGAGCCTTGAAATAATGACAACTTAACAGCCTCATGACAACAGACAGCTGAAAATCACTGTGTTTTCATTTACATTTGTCCCCGACTGTTTAATAAAATCAAACATGTGAATTAACCAATGTAATCGGATGTGCTGCAAGACCTTAACAAACTAGCTTGAAAAAAAACAAAGCTTAACGCCATCTCTTCACCCTCTTTTGAGACTGTGTTTGTCCTCTGTCGCTTAGTCCATCAAAGTCTTCCTCTCTTCACCGACTTATTGCCTGCTGTAATAAAGGTTCTAGCTACTGATGCTGACTGACAGACGGCTAACACAACCAGCTCTGTGAATGTGTGTCTGCGTGATACCTAAGGGCACAAACAACAACCGAAGGGGCAGGTTCTGCAAGCCAGACATCTGTTGTTAGTGGTGGAAGGTAAGTAAGTTTGACAGAACAGAGATTGAACAGGAGGCATTCTGCCAGCCAGGTGAAGACAAGGACTTCATCCCCCCACACATCCAAACACACAAAGGTGCAACCCTAACCAATATTCACAACTATACAGTAGCATAGCCTGGGTGCACATTAGACGAGGCATGCCCCCATGTGGCAGGAGGAGCTGAACGACTAAGCTCTGTCACCCGATCTATTTTCATTTCCAGCAGCAGCACAATGCTTAATGCTGAGCGGCTGTCCAGCAGGAAAACACACACATACATAAGGGTATTGATATCTCACCTCAAACATTGCCCCATTTCTTTTTATTTAGCTCTAATGTTTTAAACAGTGCTTTGAAAAAGTATTCACACCTCATGCGCTTTTTTTTTTTTTTTTATTTCGTCACATGGCACCCAAAAACTTCAATGTAATCCACTGAAATTCTGTGACAGACCAACACAAAATAAAGAACAATTATGAAAGGAAAACTATACACAGTAATGTATATTCATTTGCACAAAAAAAAGGACACTTGTGGTGTTTATTTTTTTCACACCACTATATAAAAACTAGTGCTAAAAATTTGCTCAAAACACAAAATTCAGTGTCATGAATACAGCTCAAGAAAACTTGTTAGAGGCTGCAAGATAGTTGAGACGTGGAGGTGATGACGACCATAAAGAGCCAGAACAACAACTGAGAGGCTCAGATTAAAACTGACCCAGTAAAAGTTTAGAAATCTATCTAATTAGGAAACTGTGGGAAGGCTTGAAAATGCTTGTACAGAGATGCCCTTGATCCATACTGGCTGAGCCCGAGTCATTTTGTTAAAATAAAAATCGGCAAGAAATTAAGTTTTATGATGTGGAAAGAGTTGCAAAATGATTTGAACCAACTTAGTGTTGGTTCCAACATTTTAAATGCTAATTACAAGACACCAAATACTAGAAATAAAATTTTTGTTTTGTTAAGATAGACAACTATGATATATTTAGTCACTTTTTTTGTTTACTAAATTTTGTAATTTTTAAATAACACATAAAGAGAAATGTAAGAAACATTTAAACACAATTAAAAATGTAATCAATTGAATTATGTTAAAACCCTTTGAAAAAAAATATACGGTCACATCTGCCATGCTTCTATAAAAATAATGGAACATTTCACATTGATCGCACTCATGAACTAATAAAGAGGTTTAAAGTAATTAAAAGACCATTTTTCACAGCTTACTGGCAGGTAGCATTAGTCACAGCATAAATACACTGGTGCAAGAAAAAACTTCTTTTGGCATAGTAATTCAATTCAAGTAGTCATTTAAAAGTAAGATTTCTAATATAACCTGTGAAACATTTTTTATGAGTTCCACGAATAACAATCTGTTCCTAATGCCTTTGGTTTGATTGGTCTATAACAGAAATCAGGTTCTCTGCTGGAGGCGCAGAAGTGGATGGAAAGATTTTCTATTTGGCAATCTACAACTGATACTCCAAAGTAACAAAAAGCCCAGGTATTAAATCAGTATTTCCCAGAATTTCATACAGTCAGGAACAAAGACATTCTGCCGGTTGCTTGGGGAGTTTGCTAGCTTGCGCCACGCTGCTGATGTGTTCCCTGTGTAGTGGCCACCGTTGCTATCTGATGTGAGCCTGCAGCTATAGTGTGTTCCCTGTTTTATCACTCTCATCTAAATGAACCACACTCACAGCTGGAGAAAGGTGACCCGACTGCTAATCAACCGCCGGAGCCTCGACGCACCATGTGCCCATGTGTGTCCCCGTGTGTGTATTTGTGCCGCTCGGGCAGATGCTCATATGTTTTTCCTCTGTGGATGTCCTCACAATCTGTCTCATAAATGATCTGAAAATTCACTGTGAAAGAAATGAAAAATTCCACTATCCACGCTTCTGCCGGTTCGTTGCTGCCTCTTTTTTTTTTTTTTCTTTCTTTTTTTTCTCCGGCCTCTCTCCAGCTGAGTATTAAATTCAGCAACTGAGAAGGTGACCTACGTGCATTGCCATAAAGAGGGAGCAGGGGAGTGGAGGAGAGAAGAAGAGGTGGAGAGGGTAGAAGAGAGAGTGAGGGGAGCTGAGCAGAGGCTGCTGGATCAGCAGAATCTGAGCATTTAGAGACACACATGCGCGTACGTGTGTGCACCCACGTTCCCGGTCTCTTTTTACACACACCCACACATACATACATATTTCACCCTCCTCCTCAGCAGTTAGGCGTCTGGGGAGCCCAAGGGCGAGCGTTTGGCTGTCACCCTCCCCCACCTCCTCCTCTTATTCCTCCTGTTACCCCCGCCCGTGTGAGCTGCACCCCAGAGCTACCACACAGCAAGACGCAGACCTGCTGCCAGCTATCACTACCACACAGCAACACACCCGTACGCATGTACGCAGGCACGCGCAAGCACACAAGCTCCCCATTTCACACAAAGCACTTTGATTTTAACACATAAATGTGCAAAAGCCCTCAGTCTCCCTCTCTCTGTCTCAACTCTGTCAAATTTCTGCCTTAACCAAACAGCTCCGTGGGGATTGGCAGACAGGCTGGCAAAAAGGAAATAAATATGTTTCCTGATGAAAGAACAGTTTTCTGACAGCACTTTGGCACTGGGCTGGACCAGGCTGCTGTGTTCAGACACAGGCAGAGGGAAGCGTGAGCTGGAAGTGGATGTTTGTTCTAACAATCTTCTGCGGCTGCTTACCAACTACCCGAGCTGGGAGTTTAATAACTGAGCCTCAATAAGGCCTTTTTCCTCACCTTCAGAAGAGATTCCCCGGGCTGTGGAACCACTGATGAACCTATTCATTATCATGACAAACATCTTCGGGCTTTACGATGGATTATGGAACCAGCACATATATTAAGAGTTATATTTTTATCTTCTTCAATGAAATCTGAATGAAAAACACACAAAGGGACGCTGAAGATGGGAAGGCCAAATCTACTGCATTTAATCTTCATACAGATTGAAAAAAGGAAAGGAGTGGGGGGTTTTTTCCATGCTGCAGCTTTAATGGAAACGTGCCAATTTAAAAAAAAATAAAAAATTCAATAAAACGTTTTTGCACTAGAATGGAGAGGTTTTTCAACCTCATCAAAATAGACGCATTTTGCAAAAATGGAAACACTTTTCTCACATGATACGAGTCACGTGATCGACAACCAGATGTTACTACTATTGAAAGCATCAAAGAATCAAACCAGATCGATATACGAAGAACTGCAGACTTTGTATATGTTGGACCTGCATTACCACTATTATGGGCAAATATTGTCACATCCAGACGTGCGTTGCTAAGAAACTCCTCCGAAAGACTGAATGCTGAAATTAAATCATTGTGTTTAAACAAAATATTGGTTTAAGAGTGTCCACAAATTTTCAACCAGCTTATTGCAGCTTTTCTTTCGACACTTAACATATTTGTTTTTCAGCTGAATTGTACAGGATGTGTTACCAGTACTTGTACATTTCTATGCAGTTTTGTGAATTCCTTCTACCGCCACCGTCAAATCTCTGATGTCTCTACTGTAAGACAACCCAAAAGTCCAGCAGCGACTGCTAATAATTGCAGATTGGTTGTAGAAAATTCAGACAGGTTACCGCATCAAAGCTGGTCAGTGTTTGTGAGGGTGCGTGGGTGACTGGGTGTCATACAGGAAGGAAGTCCAAACAAGCGGCGTAGTTTGCCTATCTAATCACATCAGTCAGAGAGGGGGAGAGCGAAAGACAAGGAGAAAGTGAGGCAGACAAAGAGTGAGAGAGAGCCCTCAGAGGAACAGATGTAATTTCAGAGCTCCAAAAAAAAAACAGCTTAAAATGGTCCTGATCACATTAGCTGGCCATCACAAAATAGGATTTCTGCACTGCCACAGTGAATGCCCATTACAAATTACTTAGGCACTGCAGACCTGTAACTCAATAGGCAGCAAAGGGCGGGGAGGGCGAGCAGGACAAACAGAGGGGGCAGAGATGCAGGATCGATACTTATCAGTAATAATTATATCCTTCCTCCCACTTCACCATCCCTCCCTTCACTCCTCCAGCCTCCAGCCTTAGTAAAGCACCTGCCTTACATTCATCTTTTGGATATTCTGTGCTTAGTAAGATAATTAACATTACAGGGGTGCAGGAAGTCCATGATGATGTGAGGCAGTGGTCCAGATCTTTGCCTGACAGGAATAACCCAAGCTGGAAGGAGCTGGAGGCAGCAGGCACAGGTAGTAGAGGTCGTAAGGCCATTTGTACTTTACAGATGTCTGCTGATCTCCACTGCTACAGGCAGAATATTTAGAAAAAGCGCAGAAAAAGAAGTCAAAAAATCTGAAAGATTAAGCTTTCAGTAGCTAAACAAAAAGAATGTAAGATATTTACATCAAGAAAGTCAAAAGCATGAGGATGAAATCAACATATACTTGTATCCTTTTACTCACCCCGGATGTGAACCGTAGCCAAATATTACTGTCTTTCTTTTTCACACTGATAGAGACTGGCGACTCAAAATACGAGGAAGCAGTGACCTTGCTTGAGTGTTTATCAATTAGCAGTTTGTCTAAATGCAGAACATATGTCAGAGTTTCTCTAAAATGGGACTAAGGAGTATTGATAAGAGATAGAATTGTATTCTGGTCATTAAAAAGTGTACAAAGCTTTGAAAGAGTTCATAATTAACCATAAATGTATATACTTATATTGTTGACCGGATCAAAAATTCAATGTGAATGCTCTATTTTATCTATGGAGTAAGTGTATGCTTCAGAGTAATGAAAGAAATGCAACTTTAAACAAAATCAAGTATGATAGTGGGGCTAAAGTCATTCATTGTTGATATTGGCGAAACTGAAATGTTTCTCCGAACTGTTAAGGGAACATATTTGAAAATGCAGTAAACTGATGGGAGAAACTATTTCTCCAAGCCTTTCCAAAGCCTTTGACTGATTGGTTGACCAACTTGCCGTCTGAAGGTAAATGCTTTCACCGAGTTTGTGGACTTGATGCATCACAGACCAGATTCAGGAACAAACTTTATTTACAAAAATCTGTGCCCTCGGGAAATGTTAGGCTTCCTCCCCTACTCAGCCATGGCTGATTAGACATTAGTTTATCCTGACACTACATGTAAGAAGAAACCAATGCCATTTCCTAGAGAGGTGAAATAGACTGATTCAGAAACTGCTCCCAAATTTGATTCAGCATCTACTCTCCCCACATTTCTCTAGATTAAATTTGAAGTGTTCAAATTCATATTCAAAGGGACCAAAATCTTTTTCGTTCAGCTTCTGAGAAAGTAATAAGCTCCTGGTGGAACCAATACATTTAATCAGTCTAAATAAGTATTTTAATCAGAGTTGGGGGGGTTTTCTTGGTCATTAATCTTTCTTTAATAAATACAGTGTAGATTGAATTTAGTGTAAAGAATATTTGACAATACATTTAAATATTCATATTAGTGATTCCCTGCTCACATCAATTTCTACATTTTTAATTTAAAGGCGTAATTGTTGAGTTGTTTTGAGCAAATTTAGAGTAGATTTCCTTGTGCTGTAAAAAATAGTTCCCTGGAAAGGCAAAGTGTTCACTTTTCAGTTTTACATTGAGAGGTTATGAACCTTAACATATTTTTTTAATGTAACATAACTTCACCAAAGTGAAATGAAGATGTGTTAAAAGTCAGTCATCTCTTACATGTATGATTCAGAGCCAAAAGACAGGAGGATGAAATGAGCTGCAATGTTGCAGCTCAAACTAAATTATAATGAACTTCCATTAAGATTAGAACATGTCATTACAACATCATCTACAAAAAAAAACAAGTTAAGTAGGTGCAAAGTGTTTGCAATTCCATACAAAGAAAAGAGTAGAACTGCGCATCAGTTTAGTCACATGGGTAGTGGGTTTCTGAAATAAACCATACGTATAAAAAATCACCTGTTTTTTTTTTTCTAAAGTTGTTTATGTGGCTTGAATTAGAACTGCAGTATATTAAAATAATAAAACTATTCTAAAAAAGTAAATAAATAATTTTTTCTTCAAAGATGTTTCATCACACTGGTAAACTCACGCCTGCGAGTACTGATTTAAATGGTCACATGAAAATAGCAACTTTAGGGATGCAGGAAAATGAGCCTTACATGGAGATGGAGAAAGAGCATGTCAAGAAGAGATAATGTATTAAGCTTAAAACTGCATTTTTTGCCTGACAAGATGGTCTTTTTCTTCACTGGCCTGTGCTCCATTCCCACACACACACATACACTACTCCCCCTCCCCCCTGCGCACCCACTAACTCTTTTGCCCACTCAACCACAAAAAAGTGAGCATCTCTGCAACATTAACACTGGACTTATTTGAGGTTAATTAGAAGAAGTGGTTTGGAACTAACTTCCTGGTGTTAAGCACTCTGGAGCAATGAGTGTCTGCTGAGTGGCCCCGGGGTTGGAATTTAAATCTTACTGAAGCCAAAACTGCCACTTGCAGGGGTTTTAAGACTTTCCTTTAATGACAAGTGCATACATAGCTGAGGTCATGATGTGAACCGGTCACTGATTCAAAGGCTGCAAGTGGCTTGGGGGGGGGAAAGGCTGAGAGAGGAAATGAGTAACACTGCAGGCGACTCTCATGTAATAAGTGCTGTGTCAAGGTGCCCTTGAGCAAGGTTTTGCCTGAGCAGCATGGAGGACGTAATCTCAAAACAAGATCAGGAAGGGAAGGACAGAAAAGAAAAGGACAGGAAAGGAAAGAAAAGGAAAGGAAAGGAAAGGCAAAGAAATAGGAAAGGAAAGGAGAAGAAAGGAAATGAAAGCAAAGAACCAGGAAAGAAAAAATCAAAAGGGCACCTGTATACACAGTATCAGGACTATTATTATGTGGGGGTGCCCACCAAGCATTTAAAAAAAAAATCTGGATTTAATACGTTTCTGGGATCACAATGAGAAAGACTGTGACATCAGTTCTGCACCAGTAGATGACAACGTTTCAGACATTAACAAAAACTAAAATGAAGAAGATATTCTCAGGATGGCTAAACTATTGCTCAAGTAATTAAAAAATGTCCTTTAAAAGTTATATCTACTGTTGTGTTTGACATTACAAATTGTTCGTCTAAGACACATAGCGACTTGATTTTATATTTTAAGCTAACTGGATGCACTGTCAGGATAGTACAGGGTGGATAAGCGGACCAGTGTCTATCGGTAGCACCACCACCAAAAGAAAGGAAACAGAAAGAAGAGACTACTCTAAAAAATAAAGTAGATTTACCCCAGGAAACTGTACAAAATAAGTAATTTCCAAAAGGATTTCAGAAAGCATTTGAAAGTAAAACTTCAGAAAAAACTATTTGAAAAAAAAAAAAAAAAACGGAGAAAATGGCTTTTAGAAACCACGTGTTGGGATTACTACACTTTTAACAGCACCCTAAAGACCAGCTAGTCAGATAAGTAATGTGTCACTCCATAGGGCGACCACTTTGACTGACAACACACCGACAAAAGTGACCATTGATCTTCAACTCTGATGAGGCTTCTGAGTACTCAAGACTAAACGGTAGTGACAGGGCAGCCATCAATTATATATGATCTCTCCCTGTGGCGAATTAGTGCTTATATATTTATTTTTAAAGAGGAACAATGGCTGAAAGCTCTTTTAATTGTCCTGTTTGAAACACAGACAACTAATAGAATGCAATTCCTGTAAAGAAACTCGTTGACATTTGGTTTCTTTGACCCGTGTCTGTATGAACAATTAATAATGATAAATGAGCCCATCAGAAAAAAGCACCTATGCAACACGCTACACACACACGGCACACATGCGCGCGCACGCACCTACGCACGCACACACACACACACACACACAGAGGGAAGCACGAGAAAAAGTGTATCTGCTGGGTTCATTACTCAGTGCATCGTGTGGTAATAGCGTGGGACAGGTGATGGAGAAGGGTGTGATGATGCATCAACAACATCAGCCCTTGGTGGCGCCTCCTGCAGAGGCAGCAGATGGCACACATGACTGGAGAGGAGCCAAACGCTCACACGGATGTATGCATGCACAAGCAAGCCTATTGAAAGACAGACCTGCAACAATCACACATGCTAATTTCTATTTGGAGTAATTACAGTAAACAGGATACACCCGACTTAAAAATATATTTTGACATCATGTACCGCTAACAATCAGCTATAAACCAAAATAACTTGAAATAAATTCTTGAAATAAAACACTGTGTATGTGAGTTTTCTGTAAAATATACGGGTTTCACTTTTTGAATTGAATTACTGGAACAAAAAATTATTTTCAATTATATTCCAATTCATTGAGATAAACCTGTATGTGTAACATGTCATAGTGAATGTGAGACTTTGTACTGGGCTCCCTTTTTGTTTCCTTAAATCTTAAACGTCGAGAAAAATTTTCATCTTTATTCCATCCTGCTTTCATATCAGATTCTTAAATTAGCTCCCAAAACATTTTTACGTAAACAAAAAACTCTAATGCCACCAAAAAGTTCCTGAATTATAAACAGTTTTGCTCAAATGCTCCACTCTACATAAAGCAGAACGCAGTGGGTAAAACCCAGTATGTTTTGCACAAAGAATGAGGGGTAATTGCTGAAAATCTCAATCAATTTCCCCCCAAGCCTTCCTCTCTCTCGCTCATGTGGGCTAAATGCTATCTACAGCCATTCTTCCTCAGAACTAGTAATTTCATGTAATCACTGAAGTGATCAAAAGAAGGTAAGCCAGTGTTCAGTCAAATATCAGCTATTTCAATCATGCCAGCCGAATAGCCCTTGGAAGAGCAGGAGAGGTGTACCTGGAGGCTGGACGTGACATTTGGTTGGCTGGAATTAGCATAATCACTCTGATGGGAAGCCAATCATGGCAATAGCTTTAACAATACGACTGATTAATGCAGTGGGAAAACCTCATCGTTATAATCAAGTTTTTGAGAGCGACTTTACTTTCTGTTTTTAGAGCTCTTGCTCTCTATTTCTTTCTCAAACACACACAAACCGTTCTTCCTGTGAACTCCAACGGTGGGGTCTGAGTTAATTAGCTATTGCAAGGTCATGTTATGGTAGGCCATGCAAAACTGTTTGCTGTATAAAAGCAGATCATTGGACAAACTCTCTCATACATTAGTTTATTTCAACAATGGCATGGAAAGACGGTGTCGTTTTTCCTCAGAAACAAAATAAATGAAATATATATATATATATATACACACACAATAATCCTAAATCTGTATCATACCTGGGGAGAAATATATAAATATATATATAAAATATATATATTTTTTTGTATCTATTTGTTTACATAGGCTGTATAAAAAGATGCACAAACTGTTTTCCTCAGTCTTGCATTAAACCAGATCAGGGTTTTCTTTTTTTAGATCAGCCAGGAGTACCAAAAATATTCTTACTATTAAATACAAGAATAAAATAATGTTTTTATTTTTAGAGAATAATTTTAAAATCATACAATTCACATGCATTTTCTTAATATTTGGGATTAGATTTGTCATTTGAACTGTATGACTTGAGTCAAACATTTTGGCTTTCACTATAGTCACGTTGAGTTTTGGCCCATTCCTTTTGATATAAATGCTAAGGCTGCTTCGCTCCCAATTATTCTACAGGCCTAAAAGAAGGACCACTTGATGGCCACTGCAAAATATGGGTTTTGTTGTCTTTAATTAACTAATGACTAATTTAGTGGTGCGTTGGACCGGATTCAGATTTATATGTAGCTTTTGGAGTAATGGCTTCTTCCTCGCTGAATGACTTTACCGAACATATTTCATTGTGAATAATGGAAATCTTTTATATTTCAGAAACAAAGCAATTAGATCATTATGTGTGCTTTCCCAAATTACCTAAGTGCACAGTAATTGTTGTAGATGCAAACATCAACAAGGATGTAAGAAAATAATCCTAAATGTGTATCATACCTGGGGAGAAGTTTTGTCTACTTTAAAATCAAAAGTTGAATGGAAAAAAAAAGTCCTTCTATAATGTTTGGAAATTCCTAGTTTGCTCTGGATGGAGTCACAAAAATATATTTTTAATTAAATAACATTCTAAGAGGATAGAAAATGTTTTAGCAATACATTCTACCTGTACCGTTGTAATCAGATGAAATTCTTTTTTATTCGTTTCATTAGGGGTGTTTTTTTTATTTTATTTTTTTTATTAAATCAATAGATTATCATCTAGGAAATTACAACAAAGCAATGCACAGAACACAATAAAAACACATTTATGCAAAGAGAATTAATCAAAAAGTAATAAAAAAATGGAAGCAGTCTCCGATAAATTTTACCTAATCTATAACAGGTAATGAGAATGCAAGACCTCTGAATTGAATCGTAATGATATGATGACCTTTACGTTCCTGAGTCCCACATCAAAGGCTCATCAGAAATGTATACTGCAGCAAGTGGAGCTTAACCAACCACAGCGAAAGAGAGCACAAGAGAGGCAGGCAGAAATCGAGCAGCCCAGACTATTTCATTTCTGCACCACCTTCCCTTTGTTGTAAATAAAACATTATTTCAGATGTTCAATTAAGATAAGTACTCTTAATTTAAGACCTCAGTCAATGTACTGCCATCATTATTCTACCCACAGAGTGCCTGGGCTCCGACTCCAGCTAAAGAGAACGACACAATCACGCAGAGCCCTTGCAGAGCAAAGGGAAATCGCAGTCAATTTCTGAAAATCTCATTTGCTTATCAAGAAATGAAATAATGAAGGTGAAAAAAGAACTTTGACCTTTGATGTGATCTTTGTTTTTAAGCCAATCTATAATTATGATGCAAAATATCATATATATATATATATATATAAATCACAGCACACAACATTTTATAAAAACTCCACACTTTGAAAAATTGAAAAACTTTTTTATATTACAAGTACATTTTTAACTGCGGCAAAGGATTGAAGGTGCTATTATGTTAGTTCAGTGTGTTACATTGTCATGTAGCCACAGTTACATGCAGCATCCTCCAATGGATCACTTTGTACAGATTTGTAGACGAGCCTCTAGCTGCTGTATAGAGTTGACCCAACCCACCAAACCACCATGACTCACTGAGACCAGACAGGCAAGATCTGTTTTTTAAGTCTCCTTTAAAGGTAGACATACTACCTAGATGGTAGGATGTTTCATCACTAATTTCTATCCGAGTTGTCCTTGAAGATAAAGACCATCCATCATCTCCAAGGAAAACTTTACTTGGCCATTAAACCTAAAATGTAGCTTATCTGTGTACCTTAAAGCATCATTATCCAAATCCTTAAGATTTTTTGCACACTTTCAGATCTAAGCATATGGCATGGTATGAGTGAACTATAAAAACAACATTCTCTCTAAGGTTTTTATTGAACAGTTCATCTGTTCTTTTTTTATTATCCATTTTTTTTCCAATTATTGAGGCCAGACCGGTAAAACAATAGATCTGCAACATATCCATGTCAATTATATCAAAGACTTTCTTTATCAGTTAGGCTGTTTGTTCACTGAAAGAGCACAGATGGATTTAATAGAGAGCTGGACCCTGTGGTACCAGAAATGGCACGCAGTTTGAAGGAAATGTTATAAAATAACGTTTATCTGACCTCGTTACCACCCAAAGAAGGGAAAAAGTTATTCCGGTTAAGTTTATCACAGATATGTTCAATTTCTGCAACATAAAAAAAAAATGAATGGAATAATACAATTTAACAAATAAAACAGAATGTACACATACCATATAACTGGTAACATTTTGTCCCTTTTGAATTATGTTTTAATAGAGGGTCAGTGGGTGTGCTCACAGGGTACTTTTCTCTCTGTTTTTTGTGCACTTAAACCATTTTTAAAAAGAGTTATATCCAGCTGTCTGATATTAATTACCACTCATCCACTCAAGACCTCTTATATCCTACACTGCTGCAGAGGGTTGCAAAGATTAATCAGTGTACTCAACAAAATCAGCAGTAACAAATTATAAAATAATAAATAATGTATCTTTTGACTTTTCTTATAGCTACATAAATGCAACTTCAATGCAATACAGGCAGCTACCAGCAAGCTAAATACAGCAAGTCCAATAGTCCAATAGTCCAATAGTCCATAGTTCCTTTTTCACAGAAGCATAAATGTAATCTAAGATGCAGGTGTGTTCTTAGTGTTGATAACTAATCTAACACCAAATGGATAAAATAGACTTAGACAATTTGACCCTAAAGCTATGTGAAAGATTCAAAAATGCAAAACAAATGCTCCACATGTCTTGAAACATGAACACCTCCAAACACTGAGTCATTCACTGTCCTCTGCAAAACTCCCAGCATGCACTGCAGAGGAGAGAGAAGATAAGACAAATATTTTCAGGGAAACTATAGGAGTGATGTGTTTTATGTGCCACATATGACTCTGGACTTTTTAAAGTAAGACATTAACAGTTGCCAAAAGTCTCTCGTGTACACACACACACCCACACACCCACACACCCACACACACACACACACACACGCACACACACACACACACACACACACACGCACACACACACGCACACACGCACCCACCCACGCACGCACGCACACACACACACACACACACCCACACACACAGCAGGGCAGATACATCAAGTCCTTGACAGAGCAAAGGGCCTCCGAGTCCTCATCTGATTGTGTGACCACTTTGTTTGTACTTCGTTACAGCACTGATACAAGATTAGATAAACAATGCACTATCTGTACTTCATATCCGTTTGATTCTGCAAAGAGCACTTTCCAGTTCTACTTAATGACCTTCACAGAGGACTGTTTGGAAGACACTCGAGCACAGGGGAGAGCAAAACAAGGACAAACCTATAAGAAAGTGCATGCACAAAGGCATCTGAGGCTGCATAAGTACATTTATTTATAATGCAGACATTATCACTTCATGTCTAGAAGGTCTCAGACCAAACACACTCAAATTTGACGTAATACAGCCCGGAGAGAAGAAATTCACTCTGCATGTGAAAGAAGAATGCAAGAATAAAAACAGGTAAAACAACTTGAATTATTCAACAGGGCGACAGGAAATATAGAATTAATGTCAGACAGCAAAACAAGATGCCCTTGCAGCAAACCTAAATTTATACGGCAGTGTAAAGTATCTTTTCTGATACTGCGCTTCATCATATAAACCTAAGAATAAGAGTTTCTGTTTGTCACTGAAATGCAGCATCCATCAGTTCAATAACTCACTAAAGTGTAACAGCGAGCGTTTGTACCTCGGGAGGCTCAACAAAAGTGAATATGAGGTGCATTACAGGTCAGAAGAGGCACCGCCACAGGAAGCAAAGTGTCCTAAATATAGCTTACTTTCTATGGGGCTGCTCTATCATATTAGTTTACCATCACAAATATAAGACCTGATGCTTGTGTTCTCCTGACACACAGACAGATGACTCTGAGCAGTGAAATGCAGCAGAATAGGAGGCGGACAGCACTGAGACTTTGTTGCTATAAGCATCCATTATGTCACTCAGACACATTAGCTCCCACAATCTAGTTTAATTAAATGTGACTACATGTACAGCAAGCTTGCATATGGAGGTGCACCATACCACTGCAGAGAAAAATGGGAAGAACTCGTGAAACCTTGCACATCTATTCGGAGCCAGGGTTTCTCACCTTCTCTAGTTTAGCTGGTGTTAATTAGCAACCTCATTATCGTGGAGCCATGAGAACATATATTGTGCATTTATTTTCTACTACTCCTCATTTTCTTTAAGCATGGAGGGTTTATAGTGTTTTTTAAGATAAGCAGAAGAACATCATCTCCTTAGTGGCTTGACATAAGGAAAACTAGTAATTAATTAATTTAAAGAGTATATGTAAGATTCTGAAATCTAAAGACAGAAAATGTACAGTAAATGTAAGAAGTTTCCGCAAATCACAGTAACCCTAGGAGTTCTGGTTTGAGTTCTTTATGCTCAGAATTTACATGTTCTCTCCATGAACATGTGTGTTTTCTCAGTGTACTCTGGCTTGCTTGTAAAGTAAATGAGCCTCACCGTTTCTGATGAATGGTCAAATATCCAGCCAGAATTATGGCAGAACTTTGTTGATGGCAGTGAACGTCTGCAACTCACATAGACGTTTATTGAAATATTAGTCAAGTTACATCTATGCCTGTTTATGTACAAAGGCTTAGAAAACAATTGCAATTAATTCCAATTGCATCTTTTTGGGTTTCCACAGATTTTCTTCCACTCTGACTGATTGATTGATCGATTGACTGAGTCCTCTCCTTCAATTCTTAATTGTTGTGTATTAACTATATTTTTGTGTTTTCCTTGTTTGATCATTTTCATGTAAGGTAATTTTATTTATATAGCACATTTTCAGCAACAAGGCAATTCAAAGTGCTTTGCATGTGAGTTTCTAGTGGTTTATTTCTGCCCTTCTGTTTTTAACCACTGTAAAGCACTTTATAAATCAATCAAATTTTATTTGTATAACACATTTCAGCAGCAAGGCATTTCAAGGTGCTTTACATAATTAAGGAAAAAATAAAAACAGCATGTGACATTGAATAAACAGTAAGAAAGAGAAAGAGATTTTGAAATAAAATAAAATAAAAAAAATAAAAAAAGATAAAAACATACTTTTGTTACGGAATTTAAGCGCCTGTGGCCACCGGACTCCACCGTCCGTTTAACGCGGGTATTATCCAGGCCCCATCGCCCGACAGGACAAGGTCTCCAACCTTGCAGAACCAGGCTCCGTCCACCTGTCATGCGGAATTTTACGATAGGATTTCGCCATCCTACACGGATTTTTGTGAATAAAGTAAATTAATAAATAGATAAAAAGTAAAGATAAAAACATCGAAGACATCAAAACCCACACTCTAATCCTAATTTAGCCATAAGCAACTCTAAACAGGTGGGTTTTAAGTTGAGATTTAAAGGCACCCATAATACATCTGGTTGTAAGAAAAATGATCTATAAATAAAGTTTGATAGATTATAATATTCTTGTTCTGAAAATATGAGTTCTATTTTATAAAACCCTTTGACCCTAGGGGGAAAAAAATAAATAAATAAATCATCATCCACAGCCCCCACAAATATGACATTTATGCAGATGCCTTCTTACCAGCACTTTTCCTTACATGGAAATGATCTCTATGCATTGGAAAAACATGCATATATATTGCTTAGAAAACAAAATATGCGATGCTAATTTTTGAGAGCGATCTGAGACACAAACATGCAGAGACAGTGAGAAGAAAAGAGGCAGCGAGGGCACTGACAGTGATAGAAACTGCCCTGGCCTCTCATCCAGTCTCATGAGTGGCAGGGTCTGTGCCGGCCTGTCAGCCTGTCTGTCATCACCATTGCTTAGTATTCTCCTTAAGACCAGCTCCTTGCTCATTATACACGGGCTCTTGTTCTGGACTGACATGTTTTCTTTACATCGACATTTTCATCACAGCTAAAACGTCCTCTTTCTCTTCCAAAGAGCTGCCCATTAGACGTACTTTGAGACAGAATAATGGCTCATGAGAAACTTTCTTTCTCTAGGGTGAAACTGTGATATGATATAGCTAAAAAGAAAAACAAACGACCACAATGTATTTTGTGTCAGGTAACAAGAGGGAAAAAAATAAAGGTTAAAAAGAGAGACACAATAATGGTTCTAAAAACGTAGAGGGGGGCCATGTTTCTCATATCTCTGTTGGTTTCACAAGCTACTTTAATTTCCTCTAAAAGACGACATTATCAGAAGCCAAGGTTAAAAGAACGAGCCAATTTAATAACAATCTCAATCGGGCTATCTTCCCGACTGGAGGATGAATCAGTCACCCAAAACAAGATCAAGAAAAAAAATTGCAAAAAGGCTCGCAGTTTCTTTGGAAAGAAATCGGGACTAAAACTAAATGCAAAGCCCATAAATACCACATGTAATAGGCAACTCAAAATATGCTGTTGAAAATACTGGTACCTATGTAATTGGATGATGAAGTATAAATGCAAGCTTCTGGAGCAAGAATATCTTTGAAATTATTAGCATTTATACAAGCAATAAAGCATGTTCAAAATAGCTGAAAAACATAAGACATTTACAGTATCAGTAAGGAGTTTACATTCATCATAGATTTAAATGTCAAACAAGCTGAGCTTTTGGAGATGCATGACACCATACGTTTAATAAAGCAATGAGACAATATGCATCTTTAAACAAGAGTTTGAGCAGAAACAAAGAAAAAAAAGATAAAAACCATAAATTTCTGAGACAATAGTGTTTTTTTCGTTGAGGGTTGACAGACATCTCTATGACAAAGGCTCCTGGCTTTCCAGCAAAAAGTAAGTTGTATAGTGGTTTTGTGTCTTTGTAGCCATTTCTTTACAGTTTAATTTGAATTTCTGTTTTTGATAAAGTGTCCTTGGGTGTTTTGAAGGGCGGTGGAAAATAAAATGCATTGTTATTATTATTTTTATTATTAAAATTAAACAAAAGTTGAAAACCTTCTAAGTAAATAAGCCAGACAAAAGCTCATTTGCTCTGCAATCATGCCAAGATAAGTGGTAAAGTATTCAGCCAGAATTACGCCTACAAAAAATGTACAGCTGAATTGCAACTTGCTGAGAACCATTAGAGAGAGTGCATGTAGATATATATAAATGGAATTTTTCTCTGCGGTTTGAAGGAAAGCTAAAATAAATTCAAACTTGTGCGCATAATTTTTGTTTTTGCATATGTCGCAAGTTTGTTGCTGTATAATCCCCCAAGAAAAAGAAGGATGCTTTGAATAAATAATTTCCCAACCACAAATTCATATGAAGTTCATGGCGATGATGACTGTATGTAAACTCCTGAGCGGCACCGTTAGTCTGTCTTGATTATTCAGATGAACTTTACAACATACAACGGAAATGTTCTCCGCTGTACCAGGGTGGGGACATTGTTTCCTATACTATTACTGTGGTGGGTCAGAGTTTTCCCACTGATGTCCTTTAATGCATTCCCCCCTATGTTATCTGTCAACTTTTCAAATAGAGTGGGGCTGCCAGTGGCGTGAAAGACCCCCATGCTCCATGCGTCACTCTCATTACAAGTCCAAAAAACAAGACAGATATTCAATTTAGATAAGTCCCCAGACCATGCTTGCATCGCCTCCATGAGACAATGCTCCATTTCTTTCGAGCATGCTCGACAGAACATGGATGCCACATTGTCCCTCACTCCGACAGGGCTAAGCAGGGGGAAATTTCCAATTACGGATCGAAAGGACATTGAGGAGAAAAAGCATGGCGAGAGTGAAAGCGATAAAAAAAGAAGACCTCAGAGGTATCATTTTAAAAAAAATCTGCTCCTTTTGTTGGCTCTCCATGTAGTTTTACATTCATCTAAGCTCAGGAAGGAACATTTCCTAAGAGTGTCAGAAGTAGAAAATAGGTGAAGGAGAGAGATGGGGTGACTACGAAGAGTGACAGTGTGCAAAACAATAGGTATTGACATCCAGAAATACAAAAATCCTTGTCTGACTTGAGATTTTTTTTTTTCCCCCAGATCTCCTGCAGTGAAGACAAAAAAATGTAGTCGGAGGGAAAACAAAGATTAAAAACAAAAGCTGCAGGCCAGCAATTGACATTTCAGATAACAAGGACCAGATCAAGAAACCATCAAAATGTGTCTGGTTTTATATTTTAATGTTTAAACATCGTCATGTTGTCTAGAGAAATTTTGAGAATTCAAAAGAAGACGACATGCATATCTCCCCTTCTCTTCTGTTAAATGAAAAATCAGCATAACCCCTAAATTTTGCTTGAAAATAAGCTATTACAGCAAATGTGTTTCTTAGCAAAATATTTTTGCATAACTACAGGTCATCTATTTAAATTTATCTCTGAACGGTCTGTGATCCAATCATGCAAACACAAGCCCACACAAAACATATCCTTCCCAAAACAAGCTGTTCGCCTTGCAGTAATGAAAAGGGAGTCAACTGCCTTCAGGTGCTGCAAGGCTGATGTGTGTTGGCAGATGCTGCCTTCGCCAGTGCAGGAAAACACAGAGAAATCTGCTCTGCTGTCCTGTCTCTCTCAACCATGGAGGACAGCAGAGGCTGAGTGACAGAGTCTGGAGCAGTGTGTGGGATCTATGGCCAAAAGCTGGACCATGCCAGCCCACAATCTATAGAGAGAGAGAGAGAGAGGTGCCTTTACACACTCCACCAGGCCCAGATGAGCCACCAAATTTGTCAGCACCAAATGCACAGTTTTTGAAAGAGTACATGTTGGTGCACTGGGTGTAAAATATCAGTTTTTTTCCTGGACTTTTGTAATGTAAAGCTGCTGATCTATTCCTCATGCATGACTGATACAACACAGAACGTGATTATTCCCTAATCTCTGCACATAAATAGAGGAACCACGCGGACAGGTGTTAGGAGGAGATCATATTATTCACTGACTCTTTGGGGTGCCTCAGATCACCGCTACAGCCGTGAATATTTCCTCAAGCTAATTGAGCTGCCAGCATTAATATTCACTGAGTGTGCTGTGATTTACAATGGGAAAGACCAGTGCAGTAATCATGAGGAGGTGCTCGCCATTCCCCGGGCAGACCAGCTGCAATTTCAGCACCATGGAGAGCTAAAAGTGCAGACTCCGACCACGATCAAGTCCGGACATTAAAGCCACCCTGGCTCCGGTGCAAAATCAGCATGCATTATGTGGATTTTCCCCCATGTGTTTAAAGCCCCGTTATGCAAGGTTCATGTAGTCCCCTGACACGTGAGCGACTTTTGAATATAGAGTACCAATCAAATATGGACTCTCAATAAAAATACAGCTCATCAATATTCAACATGAAATACAGGGCTTCCCCACTGTATGACAAAGGCTAAGTTAATATTCATAAGGTTATCACTGCGATCTGCTGTGGAAGTGGAGAGGGAGATAGGGAAGACCTGTGCTTTGACAAAGGGGAGACAAGGCATTACAGCACCATGGACAGCACTGTCTGCTGTTGTTTCAAGGCTGTAACTGTCAAGTTGATAGTTGTTGCGTGAAACAAAATGTATACTGTATATTTTTTTATTTATAGAAATTTTAAAAACAATTATATATATTTTTTGGTTTTTACTTGCTCGACGATAAATTAAATACACAATATTTAAGCTAAACAAATAAATTAGCCTCATTCATGTTGCAATGGGATCACTGAAGATCTAAAACATAAGAATGGCCTCATGTTTGCCCCGTTAAAAAAAACAAAAAGAAAGAAAATAAACATTGTCTGTATTTATTTGTGTGTATTTTCATCAATTTGAACAGGATATGGGCTCCTCTTTCTTCAAAACCCTTGTTTTATTAAGCCATGTTACACACTGGGGTTTTCCATGTCATTCCATTTGTTGTCAGCACAGACATTGTTCATGAGATGTAAAAGTAAGCTTATGTAAGGGTAAATGTCACAATCTTAGGGAGACTGCATGTAAATATAGAAAATCAAAAAGATAAATGATGAAAAAAGTACAATACCAAAATCAATATGAATCCTGAAATATAGGGGGGGGGGAATAAAACCTTGGCAAAGTTACCCTGTAAGAAGTTACACACTGAAATAATTAATGTACTGCAAGTCAAAAACTGACGCATATATAATCATCCACAGCCAGACTGTTTTCTCTTGCTTAAGTCAGATGTGTTTATAAACACTAGAACTCTGAAAAATGTTAAAGTGCAGTTGCAGCAACAATGGCTCTGCAGAGGGCAGATGTTCGAGCACATTGCAAAACAAAGATAACTTTATCAGGACATTCACAGAGCGCCGCTCAGCATTCAAGCCAACAATATCAAGTCAGCTAACAAGTGGGCCAACTGGACAGCAATCCAGCCAGAAAGGTACAGACAGACTGCAGCCAATCAGGCCTAAACTCTGGAGGTTTTCCTTTTATGTGACCTCACAGCTAGATGGGGGCAAACCATCAGTGAACTATTACAAAGATAAAAAAAAAAAAAGAAAGAAAAAAAAGCAAAGCAAAAGCAAAAAATAGTGATCATTCTAAAAGAAAACTGCCTTTGACTCAAGGGTACCACAAGGACAACAGACAAACCCCTACTTTAACATAAAGTCATTACAATATATATTAATTTTTTTTAGGTACGATTCCTACTTTTCTGCTAAGATGCAGGCAAAGGACACATTGCCCCACACTCCTGTTCCTCCAACATATACACACATTTGTATGTAAACACCCAAACACACTCTGATCCCGGCTGACCGAATGCAGCTGAGCTCAAGCTGCTTAATAACTGGCAATGATGGGCTGCTCGGTCCCAGTCAGAGACCAACCTGAAGCACTCTGCCCAGGATGTCAGCTCTACTCACATCAATTACCACTCATTGCTAGCCTGCCTGCACTATAGCGCTGACTGACAGCAAGATAGCACTCTCGCCATTGTGTGCTACAGTGACTTTGGATCTAGGTTTGGAGACAGAACAATGTCTCTCCTTATTACTCACCTCTAAGAAGGCAGAGAGATGGCTAGCCCAAAAAGTGAATGTAAATTTAAAAAATAAAAAATGGGGGAGAAACATAAAATTAGATAAATTAATATAATCTACAATGGATTAAATTTAACTTTTCGTACACATGAAGCTACTGCATAAGAAGAGAAGCAGGACTCCCAGACAATACCAGGTTGTCCATGATGTGCTAACGTAGGTCTGCTTGTTGTAATGTGCTGCTTTCTGACGTCCATAATCACTAACCTGACGTTGGTCTTATGTCTCTACCGAAGTGTCTTCTCCCTCATGAGGCTTCTTCCTGCTCTGCACCACATTGCAATACTCACTTGGCAACAACTCCTATCTACACAAGAGTCCTCCAGCTCTCTCCAGTACATCTCCAACTTACCTCTTGTCATCTGCCTGCCTGCCTTCCAGTGTTAGAGAGAATATGAGTATCTCAGGAATCGCAATAAGGACTAATTTTCTAGGACTTCCTCAACCTTTGCATAACTTAGCATCCCTGAGAGCCGCTGCACATCCTCTGAGCCACAATCGCTTCGCCTGCAAACAATTTTCCTGGCCCTTGGACTGAGCATCCAAGCCATCTTCCATTATTCAGACCATTAAAAAAAACACAAATATTGTAAGTTTTGTGCATTTTTAAAGGCAAACTGTTTTTCTGATTGACAATCTGATAGGTGGCATTTAGCTAACACTTTATAAAACAAACTACATATATTGGCAGGTAATTAGATAGAGCAAAGTGACATTGAAATGAACTGGCAGCATTTCCTGAGGCTGAAGCAGGAGGAAACTGGAAGGTTGGATAAAGATCTGGTAGGGAACAAAATAACTAGTTTATCCTGTGAGGGTCATCTTAGATAATTCAAGGGATCTCATGTGTAAAATAAAAAAAATAAAAAAATCATATTGAATTCAGTGACAATTTCATATGTTTAATAAGCGTAAGTGGACACTGGTCAGGACATTATTTTTAGAAACTTTTACTCATCATCAGTAAATTCAAATTGTCCATAAATTAGGACTTGGGCACAATGTCAAGAAGAATTACTTCTTTTGTTTTTGCTCAGCCTGGTTGTGTTCCTAATAAATCTTTCTAACATTGGCTGCCTTATGAGAGCAAAAGGAAAGTGTCAAACGATTTGACCAAGCCAGATATTAACTTTGTAGCCAAGGACTAATATAGCTCACTGTGCTTCAGCTATAAAACTCATAAAACTACTGGAAGACATAAAAACAGCTATACGAATGCACCAAGAGAGCATTACTTTATTTCATTAAACACTAAGAGTGGATTTTAATTTAATATACAAATACATTGATCCCAGTGGGGTAGCAGCTCTGCAGACTTCACCACGAGGCTGTTGGTTCAACTTTCTGTTTATAGTGCAAAGCACAATTCAATTAAAAAAATACTTGTCCAAAATAATAATCAATTGACTTTTTCATTTTGCTAACTAACACACTACTACACACAGACACATAAAGTAAGCCAGCGAAAACAAAGCATGCTTCTCAAAACAGGTCTAGGTCATCCATCACACATAAAGCTAATCAGCATGGCTTAGACGAGTGTCAACACATGAACAGTTCACTGTGTTGCCATTATGAACACATTCTGAAGAAAGAAAGCAAAAAACTATTGCCTACTTAATATTACTGTTTAAAAAAATGAGAATGTCAGTAAGGTTGTAATGAGTGGGCTCTGCCTTGATGAAAACACATTTTCTAGTGGAGCAGAGGCTGCAGCTACATGTATTTATCCCTTACTAGTACTTTAATTTATGATCTGTCCAGAATATAGACGTGCAATAATGCACAGATGCACCAGAAATTGTGTTGCTTATTTGTGGACAAAGTTGTATCTTTATAATCACTTCTAAGCAAAATTGACACAACAGACATCTACAAGATCAGCTTAAATTGGATATGAACATATGATATAGTTAACAGATTTCATACAGAGTGACTGGCAATGTCACTGTTCATTTTGCCCAAGTATAAAAATCAAAATAACTGAAAAAAATCTTACAGATAATATTACTATAACTATAGAACATATTTTAAAATAGTAGCATTCAAATACTTGATGGTGTTCTGTTTAAGATAAAACCAACCTTTGGAAAACACACACAAAAGAAAAATATTTATATTTGTAGATCAGCTGGAATTATGTTGTTGACAATGCAGAGAACTTTCCTGTTTAAAGATTTGAATGAAGCCGTTTCCCACAACCAGCTTG
The DNA here is from genome assembly GCF_904066995.2 of Poecilia reticulata. Taxonomy (NCBI): domain Eukaryota; kingdom Metazoa; phylum Chordata; class Actinopteri; order Cyprinodontiformes; family Poeciliidae; genus Poecilia; species Poecilia reticulata. The sequence continues at coordinate 18,225,828 of NC_088833.1, read as the reverse complement.
GGGAAGTGATTCCTCTGGGCTTGTAAATTGTGATTAATGCCAGGCCTTGGTGTGCATCTTCTGCTGCTATCTTCCTTATAGACCTTCAATAAGACCATTCAGTTCAGTGGGGATTTCCACAAGGTCCATGTTGATCACAAGTGGCCCTGCTCCGGCACAGGCCTTTTATGATAGAGAGCAGGAGGGGTCTCCCATCTCTCCAAACTCTAATATACAAGACCTGCTCCTTTTGAAATTGACTGTGACCTCTGCCACACTTGCAATGGACTAGTGCTCTCAACTGTATGGGATTTCTGATCTCTCTCCTCCGCTTTAGCCGCTTTCTTATCAGCTTCATTCTATTTTTTTTTTCTTTTTGTCTACGATATTAAAGTGCGGCGACGAACGCAAACTCTCGGACACAGGTTGCTTCACAGATGCAGCCATGTTCTTTAAAAAAAAAAAAAATCAAATTTAAAAAATGAAAAGTCTTAATAACATTTAGACTGTGATGAATTATAATGTGCATACAAATGCACATTTCTGACAGCTCAAATTTTACATTACATTGTATAGATTAATGTGTTGCAAACTTATTGGTGTCATGTTCTATTGTTGCCACTGATATTATGGTCTCTGCTCCTAAATGCCAGACTCTGAATGTGTGTGTGTGCGTGTGTTTGCTTCTCTTAATATTGTTGTTTCTATGCTTGCGTGTGTGTATTTGAGAGTCTGTGTGGTAGGGAGGGAGGGTAATAAATCATGATCCGAATGTGGACATGGCTGTATGAAACCTCACACCCTCGCTGCCACCTCAGGCAACCAGTGCCCTATACCAGCCAAAGTACCGTCACATTTCACATGCACTCTAATCAACAGGGGAAAGTGCAAATGGATTAATACAGTTAGACACCTAATGCCGCAGATTATAAACCACAGCGGCTTGATATAAAATGCATGTGTTGCTTCAGGAAAAGCGATTGACGGATAGCAGGTTGTGTAGAAATCACTCAATTTTATCAGGATTTACAACTCGACTCCATCCTAAAAGTGACAACTGCAAACCTGAGCAACGAAGCAGATCTTTTTTTTTTTTTCAAATTGGCTTTTAAACATTATGTACAAATGTCAAAAAGTAGCTACATTTTATTTCAAAGTACCAGTGCCAAGGTTCTCCTTGGAAAGCGATTACAGCTACGTTTATGTCTACCCCTGCACATTTGAGTGTCTTTACTTTTTGGAGAGCTACAACGAAACAAAGAATGGAGTGCTCCTTTGTGTACCTGTTCCTGCCTCTAGGAGACATGCAGATGCTTTGTGTAAAGAGCTGAGCAGATTAACACTTCATTACCATGGTATATTGTTTAACGAAGACACTTGGGGAACAGAGAGGCAGCTGGATTATGACCAAGCCATGTTTTCCATTTAGGCAGGATTATTACTTTAGAGTGCACACCTCACATTGGGAATATGACTTAAGAACCGAGGAGAACATCAATTGGATAATCATCTTACATTACCCTCTCTTTCTTCTCAGGTCTAAACTTATAGAAAACTTTCACTTCTTGTAAGAGTGTGGCAGTTAAAGGAAAACTTATCAGTGCTTTGAATTTTCTAAAGTTGGTTGTACAGCACAAGCATTTACCAACACATGAAATACCAGTCAACTAAAGTAGAAACTGTATGCGTTGCATAACTCAGAAGGGGTAGATAAACAGTAATTCCACTATGATGTTTACCCAGTTTACAAACGTGTATGTGATTGTGTGATTAGTAAAGGACTCAAGTACAGAGACAGACTGAAGCCAAAACACGATTCTTTAAAAATAGGAGAATCGCAGAAAAAAACTGATCATGAACCACAGCCAGCATAACAAAAGAATCCAACTAGAGGCGATGGAAAAGCCATCTCTGCGTGTGTTCTGGTGGTTTGTTACTACTTTTTGTGTGGCACGCCACATATAGATTTACCGACTGCAATTCAATACATAGAGTGTTACATGCACATTCCAGATCGAGCTCTAAAAGGGAACATTTGTGGCCAGCTGAAGAGGAGGATGATATTCAAAGAACTTACCTTAGCATAAAAAATTACTTAAAGCAGCATGCTATGCTAAAAAAAAAAAAAAAAAAAAACATTCCAGAAATTAAACAATGAATCTGTGCTATGCATGAACCTCTTTGCATCTGGTCTCCAGCTGTAAAGTTGCAACCTGCTGCATCCCCTATTCAGACCCAATGAAGCATTTACAACGGTAAAACAACTCTTAGATCCGAGATGCTGATTCTATGACCTTACTCTGCCATGCCACCAAATTTGTCATTTTGTTATTTAATCCCTTTTTTTCCATAACCCAATCTAAGTAAACAAAACTGGATCAGCTTGTTACATTGTCAATTAAGGAAAGTAAAAATATACAAGAAAGTCTTAAACTGGTGCATACATAACGCACTGTCATCTACTTAAGACAGTAATACCATCTATGAATTTCACCACAGTATTTTTCACAATGGTATATCAGCTTTGAAAATGGACACCACAAAACCATGATATCCAGTTCCTATTTGGGCTGCAGACACGGTACCCTGATACACTGCACACATTAGACAAATCAGTGACGCCATTGAACAGCTGAAATTCTGTCACAGATTCATGTGGCTTGTTGCAGGTTTGATGTCCGTCGCCTTCTGAAAGCAAAATGCATTAAGCGACATCATACCTCTGTGGATGCACCATAAAGTGCCTTTATTGTATTCGGAGCAAAGAGAGGAAATGAGAATAGAGATGAAGTCCAAAGGCACTGACAGGAAATGAGTTCTGTTTGTCCTCTGTGGCACCAGGTACTTCATCAAACCTTTGTATCTGAGAAATATATTGTATATGTTACACCACCTGTGAGCGCTTGGAAAAGCTGCACATAACTATGAAAAGACCTACGGAAAAGAGAGCAGAAAACAATGTAACTATTTATTACCTCTCTGAGATCCCAACAGAGATCACACATGACACAGGAAGTGATGTATAGGATGTTGATCAAAAGTATGGAAGCAATGCCATTTTAGTCACTTACATACGTTTGTCCATTCAAACATGAAAGCAGTGATTACAAAACACTGTTCTTTATGTTTTAACCTTGAAAGATGATTCTTAAATTACAATTAGTTTAACAAACCTTAATAGCTCTTCATAACTCTTGGTATTTTAATCTGTTTGTGTGTACATGAGTCATACATATGTAATACAATCTGTCTTTTTTCTCCTTCCCCTTCTCAATTCCTCCTGTGTCTCAGAGGACAACAAAGGGGGAGTGGGACTGTAATGTTTAAAGTGGGCCGTCAGTCAGCCTCCCTGGAGTTTTCTCGTCCTGTAGGAATCTCATTAACAACAACCACTGGCACATCGGAGACGAAGAATGAAAGTGCTTTCTGTGTATGTGCACACATGATAGATTGTAGGTTTTCTGCTGATGTGTACAAGACTGAGAACAACAAAAAAACCAAGTGAAGAGAAAGTGAAAGATGTCTGCCTATAAAAGGCCAAAATGATTTCTATGATTTCATTTTTTTTCCCCTTTCTCCCTCAATAAACTGTAAAAAGTGTAATCCTGTTTAAAAGCATCTGATAAAAAGTAATATATTCAAGCTTTTAACATTCACAGTTACCTGGAAAAAAACATTTTAAAATTATTTAAACTACTATTGCCTCCCAGGTCAGATGGATTGTCCAACTTTTATCCGTTTTTGATGAGTAAAACGACATGAAACAACAAAGAAATCTCTCCAAACATTTCTCTCTAGAAAAGAGATGGAAATGATATAAACTTAACATAATGGGAACTCAGCTGTGGATGCATTTATTTTGAAAGTCTTTTGGATAACTGTTTAGAAGTTATGTTACATCAACTCTGTCCAAACACTGAGATAGGTCAATATTACAAATACGAATCTCTAAATTTTAGAGATGGGTATCAACATTCATATATTACACTTTATAGTGAGGTGCTTTCAACTAGTGTTGCCATCCAGCAAATGTTGAAACGATCATGGCTTTCTTTTATCAAATAAGCTAAAAGAAGCTTCACTTAAGAGTGAAAGGCTGCTGCAAACTATCAGAGCACAAATTACCTTCTTCATGCAGCAATGATTCACAACTTTTCCCAAGGACAAGACCTGGTCTTATGATTTGACGATGCTGATCTCCCACACTATTGATCCATTATTGACAAATCAATGTTAAAAAACACTGCAAACCAGGACAAAACCTTCTTTTGCATCTGACGTCTTTATCTGATCCTACTGCAAATAAGTGCTGCCAAAAATATTAGCGCCAGTGCACCAACAGGTGTGAGGTGGCTGCTCTGATTGAGTGGAAACGAGGCTATGGATCCAACTCACTCATCAAACTTCCTGGGATCTATTTATATTTTCTGATTTTTTTTTTTAATCATACAATACCTGCAAACATTTTTACAGTGTTTAACAAATAAGTGATGAGTCAAATTTACAAGGGAAACATTTCTTAATATTTTTACATCCCACATTACACCTATAATTTGTGATTTAATTTGACTTGTGTTTTGCTGTTAAACTGTAAGAGCTCAGTACTTTACGACTGGCTTTTCTTGAACAAAATTGGTCAATTTACGACTGGGAATATTGTGTCTGCTGTATAAATTGTGCTCCGGTGCTTACTCTATAAGATATTAATTTCTCTGCAAATTATCCAAAATGCCTTCCATATTGGGTGAAGAGTAAAACTTTAATCCCTTTTTTTCCAAAACTGCCACAACAGGGGATATTCAGGCTATGGGCTATATTGGATTAAATTCTTGATAATTGGTAAATTTATTAAAATGACCCATGCACCAGCACCATTAAGTCAGCAGACCTGCTGCTGCTTGTCATATAAATGCATAAGCACATGGACAGACTAATAGCCAAGCTGACCACCACATGTGTGCTTCTAAGCAATATTAATTGAAAGGTTAAAACAACTTGCGAATGTCTTGTCTACGTAAATGGTTGAAGAAGTCAGATAAACTCTTTTCTTATGATGGAAATTGTATTTTTGAGTCTACTAAAGAGGAAAAAATGAGAATTGGTGTTATCTTAATAACTCTCTATCCAGTCACCACAAACAATACGCAATTTGTGTTCCTTGTTCTAATTTTCAGAGGAAGTTTGAAAGGTAAAGACGGCACAAATTTTCTTCCAGTGTATCGTAAACTCATTATGTCCCTATCATACCAGAAGCAGGCATGTGAGCGCATGACTTACAAAATACATTTTCTCCTCCGAGGTACAGGTCTGCATAGATGGGAAAGCATTTTGACAGAAGTCAAAGGCTTATCAGGACTGCCTTATCTTCTTCAGACAGTATGCAAAGTGCAAAGAAGCAGGAGAGACAGAGCGAAAAAAAGTGGCACAGGAAGGAAAAAAAAACAGACAGAGAAGGAGAGAGAGAGACAGAAAGAAATGGAAACAGCCACAGGTCGAAAAAGCCACAGGGCTGCTGGTCGTGTCAGATTCACAGCTCTGCAAGGGTCATGCTGTCACAAAGCACACAGCTGGGGGACTCACCTTGATCGGAGGAACAAAGTTAGCTCAAATTTTTAGCTTCTACTTTCACCTGACCTAAAACTCAGTTTAGTTCAGTTCTGCAATTTAGTGTTACAGTCAGAAAATTCCTATATAGGTACTTTATATGTTTGTCAAATTCCTAATTAGTAACAAATGTCTTTCTTTTTCTTTCTTTTTTCAACCACATTACTGCTTTTTATAGTTTTTGGATAACTGCGCCATAATGTATCTGAGCTAATATGAAATAATAAATGATGCGGTCTGCCTTTGTAATGAAAAGTCACAATTATAAAAACAAATGACCCTGGCAGCAAGAATGACTTCTAAAATTGCTGACTCTCGGTATCACATTGCAGCAATGCTTGCTTCATTAAGCAGAGAAGGTGAGATCTTCAGTTCAGAAACTGGCACGCAGATCCGAATGAGGAAGTTGGCAAAGGTCAGTCTCAAACTTGCTCGTATGCAGGTGAGAGCAAAATGTCTTACCAACAATCATAAGAATAAGCACAAATCAGTTCATACAGCTGCACAAAGGTATTACAAAAAACTTTTTTTGTTGATAAGCAAAAAACAAACTTACTCATTTTTTATAGACAAATGATAAAAATATGTGAACTAAAAGGCAAAAAAGCTAGATATAAAATGAACAAGGCTGCTCAGATCAAGTCAGAAATTTCCATTGCATCAATGATTAGTGCTGCAACTCACATCAACCATATAATTATTTGCTGTATATCATCCCGTCACCGCTTTTCAAAATTTCATTCGTTTCTTAGTGTTTTTACTGCGTTAGCCTCAGTAACATTTTGAAGATGGGGATGATGGAGAAAAGCTTCAGCATTTGTGAGGTGCCACATTTGAAGCTCATGTCATATGGAGCTAATACATTGACAACTTAAATGTAACTGAAGATAAATGTTGACACTACAGGGAAATATTGGCATTTAAAATATATATTTCTGACTGAAAAAATTATTACTGACTTGAAAAAGGCACTGAAACAATTGATAGTAACAAAAACGATTAATTAAATGTTATAGCATTTCATGTTTTTGGTTTAATAAACTATATAAACTGCTAGTTTTGATAGTCTTTGTCAAAGTGTCACACACTGATTGGTGTTTCAAAACGTGACTCACATCATCTATCTAGGTTACTTTTCATTGCAAAGGCTGGATGTGGCGTTATATGAAAGAATTTGGTGATGCACTTTGTTATCCCTTGTCTTGTCTCTCTTTCTACTTGTGGTACTTAAAAGTAGGAATGGCGCAGACCTTGCTGGTTTTTCGGCTTCCTGGTGCCTGCTCTGTAAGTACTTTGTTACTTGCCCACCTGTGGAGAAGAGAATGAGTAGTCTGGAAGGTTTATAACATTTAGCAGTATTAGAAATCCTAGTGATAATTATCCTCCTTTTATTTGACTTGATTTTGATTTTACCTTCAAATTAATTGCAAATTTTAGAGTTCTGCATGTTCATTAAATCATCCTTTGAATGAAATACTAGAGAGAGTGACAGCTATGTTCTTCCAGCCGTGTAGAGAAAAGATCAAAGCAAAACCTTGTCCTCATCTGCTGCACACTGCTAGTCAGCTGACTGACAGAAGGATGCTAGTTTTTTTGTTGTTTGTTTTTTTGTTTTTTTACCAAAAATGAAAGAAATGTAACAGCGCGTGCAATGGTAACTTCAAAAACTATGTACAGGTATTGTCCTGTGGCACTAGGAGTGCAGTGAACAACAGAGAAAACGGAAATGGCCTGCAACTGTAGGTTGCTCAGGTTACTGTTTAGTTAAAAGTACAATTAAGTACATTATTTACATTTACAGATTTAAGGAAGGTGTAAAATGTTTGAAAAATCTAAACATTTAGACATGTAAACACCTAAGCTAATCATAACCGTCACCAGTGGCTAAAGGTTACAAACCTGGTTTGGCAGGTAACCAGTTACCAACAAGCTGATTTATTTTCCAGCCGGCTGATTTATATTGTACTTATATCTAAAGAACCCTCCATCTGGCAGAGCCCAAAATCATCAACACTGTAATTAAAATGCAATTACCACCTCTCTCCTCTTCCAGTTACTCAGTAATCCCTGAGAAGTCTCTCCATCTGTGCAGAGTATATACACCCTGACATATGCAAGCACATCAAACACACAACATACTAATACACACATGTAAACAGTCACACACTTGTGCGATTCCCCCGCCCCTTATTCCTTTGCACACGCTCAGCTTGCCATCCCTGTCAGCACTCTAGGACAGCACAACAGTCGTACAGCTTCCAAATCTGCTCCTCAACTGAGCTTACAGTGCAAAGCCTATCTGTTTCTGCGCAAATCACTTTTTCATCCTTCTGCACGCTCCCCTTTTCATCATGGTTCCTTCAATCTCACACATCCTATTCCAACTCACAACTCGCAAGAGAAAAAAACTTTTTTCCTGTCAAACTACACTTGAATTACTGGAACTTAAAAAAAAGTGTCTGACAAAGAATGTACACTGACTCATTTTTTTATGACATATCTTCATTATTAAATGATGGAAGTATTGCCAGTGGAAACTAAAAATGCACGGTAAAATAGAAAGTGCACACAGAGAGAAATTACTTTAAAAGTCGTATTGGGGAGCGCGCAGTGCAGCTGTCCATCAGCACAAATATTCGACTAGAATTTGTGCCTTTTTACAACTTCAGTCCCAACAAATAAATACCACAGTTTTGTTGTATTTCTGGCTATCTTCTGGCCAGTTCTTCATGAACATACAGTTCACAGTAAATAAGAAAACATTCAAACATGTTGTGAGTGTTGCTTAAGTTCACATTTAACAACAATTTGCCTCTAAATTGCTCTCACACAAGTTCAAACTAAATAAAATTGTGCTCACAGTCCACAACCTAAAATTTCTCAATTCACATCATGAACTTCCTCCTTCATCATTTTTCAATACGTATAGATTTTAAAACCTTTTTAATATCTGACCATTGCCAGCTAATTTACATAGATTTAATTCTCTGCTGTTATTTTCGTGCAAATACGTTGCATCTAAATTTAGCCAAATTCACAATGAAGCTGTCCTTCCAGGACAATTTTTCTCCTTTAGTCAGAAGAAAGCAAAATAAGTATGATTTTCTTTATAGTAAAATTTGCCATTTGATATTTTGCCTCCAATCAAATACACTGTTGAATCATTATAAGGTCGGAGTGTTTCACACCAGCAGAGAATTGTAAATGAAGGAAACATCTATACTGTTTTGTTTTGTTTTTTGCTATCTTCACCTGTACAATGATTGTAGAGTAAAGTTAGATGTACAGAATGCATTAAGTTGCAGCTTCATATTGTGCTTCTATCTGTTGTCCCTCCAACACCTTGGCTCATAAACTGCCTGCAGACTCGCTCTATAATGACAAATGATTGCTTAATAAGTGAGTGCTAGAATCTTGTTGCTTAAAGCTTTCCATACAAACAGTGTACTGGGATTATCATAATGCAAAATGTCAAACCTAATTCAGATACTATGAAAAACACTCAATAGGTCTGCACAATATATGACAAATCAATTGTTGAAATATCACGGTTTCCCCCAGTCTTTTATAAACCCAGTGGGCTTCCACGCTTTACTTACCTCCAACCTATGAGTTGTTGGTTTATTTGCTTTAAAAAGATTTTTTATACACCAGTAACAGTGATAGCAAAGATGGGTTACAGCTTAACCCACTCACAGATTTGTAAAGCAACATTGCTTTGTAGACACTACACTGAAGCACAGGTAAGAGAAGGGCACTGGATTTTCCCAATCACCTCCCCAATAGATAAAATAGAAAAAACAGCTATGACTGTCGGCCATTATTGTTCAGGTAAGTAGCTGCAGGGAAAGAGAAGGACTAATTGTGAGAGTGTATAAATTTTGACGCAAATGAGAATCTTCAAAGAATAGATTGTTTTGGATCGATGATTGAAATAATATTTATAGAATCCTACGTCCACATAAACACTTAGTTATTTAAGTTGAGAATACTTTTTTCAGACTACATGGCCGTCATATGTTGCTGTAAGTACAATTTTAAAGTTGGAAAAAAAACAGCAGAAAAATACACAGAAGACAAAACATCAAAAACATCAAAAAAGGTGTGTCTTATGTTCTTGTATAGCCTTTCACGTCTGTGTCCGTGCACATTCAAACGCCTGCGGGGGGATGTGTATTGAGCTGTCCCTCTAGATATAAAACCATAATTACTTCTGACTAAAACTGTAATTAAAATGTATCACAGCTGCAGTCTTACCTGTGTGTATTTGAGTGCGTCTCTGTATGCCTTTGTGAATGTGTTTATGGGATTGTGAGTGAGTGTGTGTCACAGCAAAGGGACTTCAGTGAGTGCCAGACATAAATCACCTCCACACGCAGATCACCAGCCAAGGGACAGAGGGATGGGGGTGGAAGAGAGATTATGGAGGGGTGGACGAGAAAAAAATGAGAAAAAGTAGAAACGACAAAAGAAATACAGCAAAGATAAGCAGGTAGTCAAACTTTTATTTTTCCCCATATCATAGCAGCCAGAAAAATGTTAATGTATTTACTGTTTGATATTACATCTAAAATGAGGGCCAACTACACAATGCAGACAAAGCCAGTGGTATGCAGTCATGAACCGTGCTTTCACTGCTATTGTCTCCGAGTGTGAAGGCATGGAGAGAGGTGAGGGAGGAAGCAGTGGGATGACAAATAGTGACCAGCTGGAGCCACTGGGGTTAAACACAATTGTTGTAGCAGAAAGAGGACATTATTGGAAATGGGTTTGCCACCGTGGGCGCCCCTGTTGAATAGCTTTTTCCCTTCTCCCAGGCAAGCAATGATCTCTTTCTGTGCACAAACACACACACGCAGACGCACACAGACACACACTTCGACAAGAAAGATCTGCAATAACCCGCTGGAATTAAGTGGGTATCATGACAGACAGAGCACCGCGAATCGTGGCGCAGGAGGTGATGTTGCTAAAGGCTAAGGTGCCTGTTTACAAAGCCGGCGCAGAACAATGGCAATGCATAACTACAATGGCTGATCATCTTCACAAGGAAGTCTGTTAGGAGACACACCTACAATCATCCCTCAGCATTCCCTCATCCACCTTATCAGAGCATCCCCAATAACAAGACAGCAGGAGCCGTTTGTTTCCTGAGTCCATTCTCTGCACGACTCCAGAGACATGATCCTCTGCTACCGGTGGACGAGATAGCCTTTTACTGGACTATATAATCTTTATGAGCTCCCCTCACAAAACGACACAATGCGCACAATCAAATCGGACTCCATCAAACAAAAGACACTGGTCAATGAAAAAAAAAAAAAAAAAACTAGTATTAAATGATCTAGATGTTTGATTTTTTTGTTGTTGTTTAAGGGAATTATCACAGCACTAAGGAGTTTTATCTAAAGCAACCCAATGAAGCATTTTGCAATTATTTGACATCTGCTTTGCTTACTTTGATTGGATAAGACAGACAAAGCTTTTATCTGTGTAAACTCGGATGGAGGAGAGAAATGCTTTGATTTTGGGAAGAGGTAGATATATTGATTTTCTTGACATTGGATTCTCCTTGCCATCAGAGGTGCTCTTTCCTCTCAGCTCTGATTACCTATTTGTAGAGCAAGCTGGGCTTTTTTATCTTATCAGTAAAGATAAAATGAAGGTAAAAAAAAGAGCTTCTACCACAAGGAATCATGTCTACCTAGCTATCAAGTTTTTATCAGGGTCTAAGAAGAGTTATAGGATATAGTGGAAGGTCAGACATCCAGTCAAAAAATAAATATATTCCAAACAATAATAGATTTACTTGTTTTTGACTTTATGTTCAAAAAACAGAAGAGAGAATAAAGAGAAATGCAAAAGCTCTGCACACTATAATTTAAATGCCTTGAAACACGTTTTTCACATTTTTCAGAGCTATTGAGATTTTTTTTACATAAGCCAACACAACATAAGGAAAAATGTTAAATAAAGGGAAATTTTTGTGGTGCGCACTTATGTTCTGGCCCCCTGAAAGTATTTATTGGTGTGTCTCTACCAGTTTCACACATAGAGAAAGGAATTTCTTTGTGGAATTTCTTTGTGGAATTTCCTTTTCTAAATAGATTACACTCAGACTGGACGTACAGAGTTCCTGGATAGTAAATTTTAGGTCTTGGCACAAATTCAAATTTGGTATTTAGGCCTTGACTTTAATCAGAAAGTTAACATTTAGTTTAGTCTTGATGTTGTATCATAAATGGTAGATAGAACATTTCTGCTTAAAATCTCCATCACTTGAGATTTCGTTGCATAACCTAATCCTGCTCCGAACTTCTTAAAATGTTTATCTCTGATTTGTGTTATATTCCCTGCTCCTCCTGATGCTCGCTCTTCACTAGTGTTCTTTAACAAACTTTGAGGTATAAATACAAAACACACACACGGGCAGTATTTAATAATTAGGTGGCTTCTGAAGGCACTTGGTTTCAGAGCAACATGTTTAGGGGTATAAGTCTAAAGGTTCCTATAAATCTGTAAATTGTTTACCAGATTTCAGTTGTGACAAAATGAAATAAAATATTTCATTTCCTTCCACTTTACAATTATTTGCTGCTTTCTATTCATCAGTGAAATAAAACATGTTAATGTTTGTGGCTTAAAAGTGACACAAAGCAAAAATAATTTAAAGGTTGTTTATCTTTTGCAAGGCGCTGTAGCATTAGAGCAGGACACACAATATGTGCTTCAGCTTTCTGCCTTCATTCATCTGAGTGAACTGCTGTGCTTGCTGCATTCACCATCTTCCACACCTACCACCTCCATCTGGGTGGTGCCATTATGTGTGAGCTGCACCCACGAGGCTGTGAATCTCTGTACAGTAGAATCATTTGTCAACATGGCTGAGGATTCATGGAAGGGTCGTTTGTCAAAGGCCGTGATGAAGTGTGCAATACTCATCCGAGAGCTGCCTCAGGTGGCTTTCTTATCAAAAACTATACAAAGAATATAACAGTATGTGGTGTTTTTTTTTGTTGTCTAGCAGAGATGGCCAATTGTAAATTGAGGTTCTTCTGTTGTATTTCATGCCGTCACGTGGATTAAGTGAAGCCGTAGCTGCTTTTTGCAGAGCTCTGTTTCGCCCCAGCAGGACTTCGGCCCGGTGGCCTAAATCAAGACAGAACTGTTGTCAACTGTGTTGAGGGACCAGAGAACCTGTTAGTTCCACCAGATTGAATCAATCCCCCAAAGATTCACATTCAGGTCAGTGTTAAGATGATGATGAGCTTCACTGTATGGATTTCTCCTCGTTCCCAATCATATTACTGCGCTTTTGGCTTATTCAGTTTCTCCACAGATTTCTTTAGTTCATAATTAGTGTTATGCTGAGTTACAATGTATTTTGCAGAAGAAACTTGATTAGAGACTTGAAACTGCATTCTTTGATTACATCAAATACCTTGTGTCGGGGGCTCAGGATGAGTTTGTGCATGTCTGCTACATAAACAAGACGTCTTGAACGCACCCCGTTGGAATAGCGCTCTAACTGCAAAATTAAATTGACGTCACATTTAAGCAAAACCTTTTCACGGAGGAACAATTTCGTGAATGTAATATCCCTGTTTAAGTTTGCCAGACTTGATAACTTAATGAACTCCTCGCTGAAACAAACTTTAATTTCCCTCTTGAACATAGAGGCACCGTGCATTTTTTGGCCCTCTCTTGAAAGTCATGGTAAAGGGCAGATGGCTCTGTAATGACAAGGAGCTCAGCCTTGTGCATTGATTTGTTTACTAATAGCTGATGGAAACCCTAGAGCGCCTCTTCTCTTTACCACCAGCCATGGGGAGATGAATAATTAATAGCATTTTAGCTCTTTTTTTAGCTGTAAAACAATTACTGAAAGTCCATTCTGTAATGTAATACAAAACCTAAAAAAAGACTAAGGCTGGGCAATGTTCTGAGATGTAGCTCTAATAAGGTAATACATGAAGTACCTTTTAAATTGTTTGATGTCACTAATAAACTCAGAACAATGAACATCACTAATATCTGCATCAGGGTTCTTACGCATTTCCGTGACAGAGAGTAAAACGTTTTTTTATAAACATCTCCCCAGAGCTTTCACTCCTTTCATTAGCAAATTTATGAAGTAAAACACAAAACTTCACTTTGAATTTATGTCAGGTATTTCTATACGGGTCTGGCTTTAAATATTTATCTGGCACAGACTGTGAGGAGGGATAAATAGATTGTTGTTACAATCGAGACACAAAGTGTCATGAAAAAGTATTTTCCCTTCTAAAAACATTCCGTCTTTTGCATTTCCTTTACTCTATTCCAGATTATCAAATACCTTTAATAATCAGACAAATATCATCCAGTTTTCTAATGCTGGTTTCATTTTTTGGGGGTGGAGGGATAATCTACTTAGCCCAACCTAAACCCGTGTGGAAGAAAAACTACACCATTGGTTAAATCACAATTTAACTTGGTTTAAATACCTTATTTTTCTTTTTTGAAAACATGGTTCAATTACACTAGAATTTCTTTAGTTTATTCTCTGACCTGAATAGTCAAAAAATAGTTTAAATGGAAATCTGTTGATGAACATGAAGAAGGCTGAAAGGGGAGAAGAAATGGAACAGTGACTCTTCCTAAGCGTCCTAAACTTAAACCACTCAAATAGTACACCATTGTCTCATCTAGGAGGCCATCAAAGAACCCAGACCGGCTCTAAAATACTGCAGACCTTACTTGTATCAGCTAAGGTCAGTGTACACAATTCTACAATAAGAAAGAAACTGGACAAAAATGGCATCAATAACAGTTCTCAGGTAAAAAAAAAAAAACAATTATAAAAATAAGATAAAACTTCAGAAAAGAAGATCTTATCTGCAATCAAATGCTCTGCAAAGGTTCAGGCTGCTATCAAATATATGTTTTATCTAACAGATAAAATATCTGGCTATCAGCTGAAGCCAGATGTTTGAAGCTACTATAGCTTGAGGTCAGGAACATTTGGTTATGCATCAGGACAATTACCAAAGGACAGAAGCAAGTCGATGTCTAAATGGATCAAAGAATAATAATAGCAAGTTTTGCAAAGGCCTGGTTAAAGCCTGGTTTTAAAGTTGATTAAGATGTTGTAGAATGGGCTTAAATGATGTGTTCATGCTTACAAAGCCTCGAGTAAGACTGAATTAAAACAATTCTACTACATTTCACCACAATGATTTAAGTTACTCATCGCTAGTTATGTCTGGATGGCAGGGTGGTCCAACCAGCCAATTACATTTTCACATAGGGCCAGACTGCTTAGCTTAGTTATTTTTTTCAATAAAAACAGAAGATTATCATACAAAATTGTGTCTTGTGTTTACTGAGGCTCTCGTGGTTTGCAATTAAAGCTTTTTTGTGAATCTGAAACATTTTAAGGTGACAATAAAAGCAAAAGAAGAAAGAAAAATCTACAAGGAGGTAAATGTCTTTTCATGGCGTATTTAAATGGAAAGTAGATGGATAGACGGGCAAATCGTTTAGACAACAGGGTAGGGAATAAGGTTTGGATATGCAATTGTGTTTACATGCTATATTTTCTCTCCCACATGGTGCATAACTAGAAAAAGATCAAATCAAATTCAGCAGACTGCTTAGGCACTCTGTAGCGTTCATTGATTGTTTAAAGGTTGGGTGAAATCTGTGCGGAGTTTTAGCTACGGCATATACCACGATAATTCAGTTTGGTATTGCATCTCCTTGCATTATTTGCAATTTAATAACAGTAACAGCACTTGATGCAGTCTGTCAAACATCACTTTGTTCACAAAAACTAAAAAGACAGACAACGGATGAGGGATAATTTAATCTTCAGATAAAACCAAAAAGCAAAGACAAAGATCTTGCACAGAAAACAGAACCCTTTAATCTTTCTTCTCCCAAGGCTAGAAAAGAAAGACAGACAAAATGATAGGGAGATGGAGAGCCTGCAAACAAACAGACTGATAGAGATGTTGATATAATTGAATGTGACTTGCTCCTAGCACCCACCCAGCCCTGTGTCCATCTGTGGGCAGCCTTGGACCCACCACCACCACCCGAAACAGCAGCCAAACTGTCTCGCTTTTTCCTCACTTAATGCACAAATGCACGCACAAAGACCCATACACACACAAAGACAACATCTGGAGTGTGCACCAGTGGACTTAGCCTAGTGCCAACCTGCCTAATAGCCTATGGAGTCAATTATAAGAGGGGAGAAATGTTCTGGCTTAATCGCTAATGGTGCCATCTGGATAATAGCAGATTTCAGAGAGGAACTTTTGCTTCTTCCTCTTACCTGGTCATATGGGAATGTCTCATCAGATCATTGGTTTGTTTTTGGAGAAATGGAGTAGAACAAAAAAGATGGAGCAGTTTTTCACTTTTTAATGAAGCTCCTTATTGCAGAGGGCCACTAGCCAGCAAGTTGTTTTTTTTTTTCTTTTTTTTTGCTACCAAAATAACAACCATCTTATGAAGGGATGTTCACTCTGTAGGTTCATTCAAATTGAAATGCCAAGATTGTGTTGAAAAAACTCAAAGAAATTGAATTGAAGACATTATAGATAAATGCTTACACCATCCATCTGTCAATCCAATCATTATCTATACCTCCTTATACTTGTAAGGTCCTGGGGGTTCAGGTTGCAGGGGTGGTGGGGGGTACCAGAGCAAAGGATGCCTTTGACAGCTGAAGTCAGAAGTGGACCCTAAAACCTCTCAATTATCTCAAAGTGGGCAAACTATCCTCAAACCAATGTCAGGGTCTGGTAAAAGGGCTTCTAGAAGTTTCTCACAAAAGTGATTTCAGCTCAGTGGGGTGGCATTAGTTATTAGGTGGTGTAGTCTCTTCAATAATTATGGCGTTAGAACATGCATGTTAAGTTGTATTTTAAACAAGATAAATTTGCAGTTTCTTTTCAATAGGTAAAAAAGAATAAACATTACATCAACATTTTTTGATAAACTGAATATTTAATGGGATTTCAATTCAAAGTTTGGTGTGATTAAATGTATCAGAAAAAACTGGCGGCTAAAGATAAAAAAGAAACCCATCATACTCGACAAAAGTGGTAAGACTGTTAAAAGATCTGTTTCCCAATGCTTTTTTTCCCCCTTCACTCACAGTTCATAGCTTTTTTTTACTTCATATATATTTACTTGTCTTTAAAGACTTCACCCAAAAATTCTCAATAGGGGAGCTCCAAAAGACTGAACATTTTATAACAAGCTTGATATTGTTTCTCAGATAATTAACTAACTCAAAAGTTTGATGCTGTATATTTTTCACTGGTTTGACAGTTTATGTAATTTCCTAACATAATTACAATTTCCAGACTATAAAACATACAGCTCCAACTTAGTGCAACTCCGTTTATTGAGGCTCAGTAAATGTTTGTATCCCTGCAAATGTAACCTCTCTCTCTCTCTGCTGTTTTCCTATTAAGATAATGTCAAAGGACAAAAATTTTTGAGACAACAGCTACACAAAATCTAAGGATCTGTTTAAGACATCCCAAAAAAACTGATGCTCAAAGATATTTTTCTCCATTAATCTTTTTTTTTTCTCTCCTAAACTGTGAACTTGCTCACAACTGCCTGTGTTGTGGCATTTTAACTCCAGCACCAAATTCTATTGCCTGGAGCACAATGCAGTAGTATCAATTTCCCCTCTACAGCAGGTGATATTTTAACAAATGTGTTCCTGCAACAGCCAGTAAAGCTGAGGGCCAGATAGGTGCAAGGTTATTTATTGAGACCTAAGAGAAATGCTGGCAGGGGCAGTGGGCAGCCAGGTAGGAAAGCAGGAAGCTAGAAGAGATAAGACAACACAGAGATTGCCCCAAAAACACATGGGGCCGAGGGAGTCCAGATACAGAGGAAGAAGGACAAGAAGGGGGAGGGCGAGGGAGCAGATAGATTGAAAAACACATTCATTTAGCGACTGACATAGCACTGCTACCAAATCCAGCTCGACATACAGGACAGTTTGATAGCAAAATAAACTGGTTTAAAATTCAAGGTCATCCATAGAGATGAAACGGAAAATAATGTTACTACATTAGTTAGGTGGGGAGCTTACACCAGATGAAGTGAATTCAGATATTCGTAAGTATATAAGAATGATATGATAGCTGCTTTTTAAAATCCGTTCCAAGTGCAAATAGAACAGCTTTAATAAAGAAACATGCTGGAAAAATATATCGATGCATCTGAGCAAATTAGAATATTGTCAGTAAGTTAACTCATCTCAGTAATTCAATTACAAAAGTGAATTTCATATTATTATATGGTTCACTGTAAACAGCATGATAAACTTCAAGTGTTTATTTCTGTTAATTTTAATGATTATGGATCATAGGCAATAAGCACAACCTAAACTTACATGAGACCCATGAAAACGATGCAGAACACCGTGCTGCTGGTTTGGCCAGCAACCTTTTAGATGCATCATCAAAGTTAACAAAAAGTAGGTTGTGTGCGGTGTATGCTGTGTATAAGGAATGTCTATACTATTTATTTTTAGAGTACTTTTTTATTAAACAAATTAACTTTAAATTCTAATTAGAATTTAAATTTTATTCATTTTTTTAAAAATCTAGTATGAATGCAAATTAAATATCAAAAATATAACTGCTGGGAAAAATCCTGGTTTAATATAAACAGAGTATGAACACGGTCTACAAAGTCACCATTATAAGGAGAATCTCAGTTGATATTGATGGTTCTGTGCTGCCACAAGACAATTTAAAAAACATGATGTTAGGGGTAGACATGAAAGATCAAATGTTTAATGCCATAAATTAAATACTTAATATAGTGAGGGCTTTTATTTTGATAAAACATCAACAGTTAGGTGTTGATGTTTGGAGGCAGCACACAAACCTTTAAAAAAAATTAAAACAAAGCTTCATAAAATGACACAACAGAACCATAGAAACTTCCCTTTAGCATGTCTGTCCGCCTTAACTAAAAGTCAGAAAGTCGAAGGAGTGCTGTGGCTATGGGGGAGAACAAATGCGCATTTGATTTGTTGTTATTTGTATGAGAAGGGGTTAAAAAAATAAGCGTTGGGGCTAATGGCACCCTGACAAATGGAGAACTGGGTATATGAACCATGAAATGAACACTGGCAATTGGAAGGCAGGAGAGTTTCAGCATCATGGTCAACAACAAAGTGCCTGCAACATCTCACTGCTTGAGTGATGGTATTCACAAGGCAAAAAAGGAGCTGGGGAGAACAGCAGCAGATGACAAAAAAAGCTACAATGACTGTGGGAAGAGGGGAAGATGTAGAAGAGTCAAACCTGGCAAAAAGAAACAAACTACGATAATATTAAACTGAAAGATTCATAAAATTTGGTTGGAATGGACTGTAATAAGCCAATCTAAAGAATGCATTTACTTTTCACAGAGTCTATAAAAGTAGACGTCCTTGCAGCTGCCAGCCTGTCTGTCTCCAGGTAAGGTCTGCAAGAGTTTATCAGGGTAGAGCAGAAGGCAGAGCTCAGATAAAGTTAGAGGGAGAAAATAACCTCTACCACCTGGTACCCCCCTTACCTCCCCCACTGTTTGTGAATGTGATTTTTTCCATTAATTGTTGTGGTGGTGTGGTATACGACCATTACACGGTAAATAAGTCATTAACTATGCTTGCTGCCAGACTGCCCTCGGCCAGGACCTGTATTTGTTACAGAGGAATAGAAGTGGTGGGCCCTGCAGGCATGGAGGCCGAGGTTAATGCAGTTGGGTTGATGACAGACAGAGAGGTTTCCGCAGGAGTTTTGGCTTTTTCTGTCTCTCTCTCCCTCTTGCTCTCATTACGTATTAGAAATAACAGAATTTTAAATCCTACAGGTTTAAAAGGGGCCTTATGGTAATCATAAAAAGAAGAAAATAGACTATAGAAATATTTAGAAGAAGGGGGAGCTCTGTCATCTAGGGCGGAATAAAGCTCTGACTTCTCTGTATCCAAAGTTACTCTCCCACTGGGAAATGATTTAAGTTGGAGGGACGATATATGTCTTATACTTCAGAATGTTTTGAGATCCCCAGAAAAAGCTGGACAGTGTCATTGGAGAGAGGCCTGGCAAGGTTCTCCTCCTAGACATGCTGCCACCTCAGTAACGAGATGGCAACAGATGGATAAATGGATATTCTTAGAAACCAAAATTGTTGGTAATGTGAAAAATATTACCCGTAGGTTACATTTTAGTTAGTTTTACTGAATTACTTTGGCCTAGACTGACAGGATCACTCCACTTTGTCTGTTCTTACCAGGATTCCTGCAGCAGGGCTGCATCCTTTGATCATCAACATAGCTGTAGGACTCATTTTTTTGTGTTAGAGCTCAGTCTCATCAATCCAGTCAGAAAGTTTGATCCACACCCTTTTACAGCTTTAATTATCCAAAGGGAAGAAATCTGAATCCTGCCAAACTACAGTGGATTAAACTAAATTTGTAGGCAGGCTTTCTGGAGTCACTGATCAAACATCTCTGCTGTCAATGATTAAATGGGAAGTCATAACAAACATCTTGTGTGTGGGCGATAAATGATAATCTTAAAAATCCACATGTTCTGGCTGTAGAATATGGAGTCAATTCCGAAAACAGCCAAAAAAGATGCCAAAAGGAAAACATCCGATTCCATCACTCTATGGGTGATGGGAGCTGGTGCTTTTTTGATCGGACTGTAATTAAAGCCATCTATCCCATTTCACTCTCTTACATGTTCACTCCCTGGACCAAAAAAACTGATCCACACATACTGAGAAGCAGTGCTTTGTTCCCACCCACCTACAGTCCATCAAAAGTGCGTGCGTGCGTGCGTGCGTGCGTGCGTGCGTGCGCGTTGAGTAAAAGAGGTGGGGGTTGCATAAAAACCATTCTTAATTACATATTTGTCACATGGAAAGCATTGTACCTATTTTCTCTGAGCTATGGCGGTCTGATTCATTCAGAAACCCTCACATTCTAACTGCTCATTATAAACCAAACTTCTACGCCTCTCTGTCTGTTTTATCAGTATCCTCCTAAATTCAATTTCTTCTCTCATTCCCTTGGTCCTTGGCATTTCCAGCTTTTCGTTCGTGAATACTGGTGTCTGTGTGCTTGCTGGATCTACTAGCCACAGAGGCAGGATCTTCCTTTGGGATTTGGGATTTGACAGCACACAGAGGCTGTCAAAGTCCTAAGTTGGCTAACGATGACAGGACAATTAGAGTGGAGAGGAACACTGAGTTTCTTTGCTATCTACCTCTCCAGTACTAGCATCCCTGTTGTTTTAGGAGGGGGATCTTTCCCCATGAAAATTTAACTTCGGACAATATATTCATTATTCATGAAGGGGTGAATCACTAATACGTTAAGAAATAGCTCAAGTTAAGTAGGGATATATCTGCAATCATTTCTGCAGATTCTTCATTTGAAGCTTCAGCAGCAGTGACAGAAAACTAAAGCATAACTATGTGAACAGAGTACAGTCTCAGTGTGAACATGATCAGATTACATCCCACACAGAGAAAAGACCAGCCTTTGAACCTCGTGTGTTTTTGCGATAAAACCACAAGACCATATTGTTTCTGAGCACCGCTGTGTAAAAGAAGCCCTCGTCTCACTTTTGTTGTGAAATACCGCTTGGCGGTTTGATCTGTTTCCATCTTGGATTCCTTTGTGAGCTTACAGGAAGGCGCAGGTCCACTGCTTCCCTGGAGATGCTAAATCATGGCATCAGAAAGACAAACAACATCTGTTTACTCTCAAACACAACGCTCTCTAGCAGAGCCGCCGCCATGGTGCAGATATCACACATGCAGAGAGCACAGAGCAGTGAGGTGTCTTTATCGCTGTGTGATCCCCCCCAATCAAAGTTATGTTTAAAATCCCAGCAAAGTTTATTTTGTTCAAAATCTATGAAAGGAAAACTTGTCTGTGAAGCAGAGCCAAGCTGTGCATTTGTTGTCTAGATTCTTGCAAAAGTATTGATGATCCTAAAACTTTTAAACTTCAACTGTTTTTATTGCACTTTGTATTACCTTGTTGCTGAAAATGTGCTATATAAATAAAATTACCTTTACCTTTACCTTAGCTTTATTGGTCTACTTTTGTGAATTTGGATGGTTACAGATTAAAATCCTGAAGTTTGTCCAGTAGCTTTCAAGATACTTCTACAGTTCAAAACTATACATTCCTTTTGCATGGGAGGTGAAACGAGAGTAAGTCCAACTGCCTTTAATGTAAACACTCAGGATGTCCATGTCCTGGACGACAGACAGTCCCACCGGAAAACGTTAAACATCCGTAATGTTGGGAATGCATCAAACATGAGAAAAAGTGCTTTATTCATCTCAGAGAAGACCAAATCTGAACTTTTTGACCTACATCCAAAACGTTGGGTGTGAGGGTAAACTAACTCTGTGCTTCACCCTCAGCACACTGTCCAAACACGATGATGTCAGTATCACGATGCAGGAATACTTTCTCGAGCAGGAACAGAGAAGCTAGTGAGAGTTGATGGGAATATAGATGAATGTTAATTTAGGGCAATACAAGAAACCTATTATAGACTACAAAAACAAAAGACTTGGGTGGAGTTTAACCTTCCAGTAGCATGATGACCTTCAACAACCTGTGCTAGATCAAAGCATACTCATGTGCTAAAATGACCTAAATTTAACTGAGAATCTGTAGCAAAACGCATTCCCCAAAAATCTGTTTTCTGAAGTAACAGGTTTTACTGTTACTTCAGAAAAATCTGATGTGTTGTGTTAACATGGGACAACTGGATGCAAATAAATGCACAGTTGATATTTTTTTATTTTTTTCAAATTTCTGTGTCATTTTATTTTCAATTAGGAATTATTTGCCACCTTGTGTTGGTGTATCAGATAAAGTCCCAATACCTTGAAGATTGTGGTTTTAATGTGACAAAAGTGAAACATTTTACTAGCCATGATTACTTCTGCAAGAAACTTCAAGCCCCTCATTCCAGAAACACAGTGTGGATTGTTCTTTTCAACAAAGTCATTACATTACTTTTTTCACAATCAATGGTTGTTTTTTGGAATTCCTTGTAGTATTCTGACCATTTATTTGTTATTTTTATATTCTACTTTAATCTTTCTTCTTTAATTAATTTCTTGTATTTAGTTCCAAATTCACTTTTATGTGTTATTTGCATATTTCCTTTAGATCATGTTTAGCATTCACCACTGTGGTTTTTGTTGATTTCCTCCTCAGATTCCCTTGTTTCCGTTTCCTCAGCCTGTTTGCCGACTGTTCCAGCTGGTTTGTAATCACCCACCTGCAACTTGTCAGAAATCTACTACCCAGTATTTAAGTCTCCTATTTTCAGTCACTTCTCTCATTGCTGTGTTTCAGCCCATGTCTTGCTTTTCTGTGAGGTCCTTCATTTTGGTTTTCATTTAGTTAGTAAAATTGTTCACTTTTCAAAGATGGCTTCGTGCCTGTTTTTTTTTTTTTTTTTAAACTCTCAACATGACATCTTTGTCCTAAATATCTAGTTGTCAAACTGTACTGTGCTTCAATTTATGAAAGTCTGGAAAATGCCCCTACCCCTTGGTATTTAATCTGATTGCTTGTATTAAATTATAAACTTCCCATTGTTGGTGCAGTTTTGTTTAATTGCTGTTAAAGATTATTAATCAAAGCAGTACTGAGGGCTTATGTGCTACTGAACTAATTCAATGTCTGCATATGTATCATTGTGCTGGTGTATCCATCCTTAGATGTTTCTGGTCACTGAGACATAAAACACTCACACCAGATGTGACCATGTCATCTCAGAACAGGAAGTTGTATCCCCCAAGGGCTCCTACACACACACGCACACACGCACACGCACGCGCACACGCACACGCACACACACACACACACACACACACACACTTACTCCGCTACGTACACACTTTGCCCAGCCAGCTTGAATAGACAGAGGTTTGTTTAGTGGCATCTGACTTTGGGATATACACCTGCAGGCACCAATGACAAACAGGACACAAACACACACAGAGATACAATGATCCTGCTGACACCATCTCCACAATACGAAGCTGAGGTAGAACTCTGCATGAACCGCTGCATTTCACATATAGTCACAAACAAAACAGAGAAACACTCTTACTGTAGCAGCAAGGCAAGCACATAATCTCATACTGTACTGTATGTGTGTATTAGGGCAAGTGTGTGTGCCCTCGCCACTGGAGTGACTATAAATGTCGCTCTTCACAGCATGCTCTTTGTGCCAGCACGCCACCTGCAGCTAAATCCCCACCCAGTGTTACTGACAGCACATGGAGTAAATTAGCCCTACTGCCCTGACCTTGCCATGTGGGGTCAAAGCGCAGTCTGAAAGTGTCTCTTTCAAAATGCTGCAGCATCACTCGGATATCTTTTTGAGTTCTGCACTCACACAGTAAAAAAGAAAACAAAACCGTGTTTATATCAGTACAGGGATCAACTATTATCATATTAGATTTTTTTTATATAGCCCGGAAATTAAGACATACATTTCATTGTTAAATAATAAACAATTAGAATGGTGCAATGTGGGATTAGTTGACCGCAGAGGCATATAAGCTAACCATCTATACATTACACTGCCATACCTGACGTAAACCCAGCAGACAGCTGGCCACCAGTGTTTGTTGACAAAGTGATTTGGAACAGATGTTAAACAAGCACTGATGATGTGAAGACAAATGAGCATGTCAACTGACAGTTATGTAACATCATAAGGTTTTGCACATCTAAATAGTTGTCTACTAAAATATCTGAAATGAACAAAAAAGCTGACATAATTACCTTTGTTGTCCGTTTCCTTGAGGCACAGTTCCAGGTTTAATAACATATAAAGTATGTATTATGGGTAGAAAAAAGTGGGGTTTGTATCTTGATTCAGGCAAAAGGTTCAAACAAAGCAAAGTCTATTGTTTGCTTTGTACAAACAAATTGACTTGTGACATCAAATCCCAGATGTGAGTTCTGACTTCCACGATAATCTGAATGAAGCAAAAGATTTACTGAGCCAAGCATTCCTGACATTTTCATGAGACACTCTTTGAAAAACTGTCAAAACATGTAGGAAAGGTCCAGAAAGTCCAAAATTGTGTTACGATTGAAATAGGCATAACAGATAGTTGGGTGTGATAAACCCTGGAACAAACCGTAAAATAAAGTTTCAGGTTTCTGAATCTCGCAGTAGCCCTCCACAAAGTATAATAAAAATGTGGTTGTGATGGAACTGCATATGATCGCTGCTGTACATTATATAGACGGGCTGTACATCTCAATCTCATCTCTCACTTGATTCCATCCCAAGATCACTGATTTAAACCAGCAGCACTCATATCAAATGGGTTACAAGACTTTGACTTTACTTTAGATAAGGAATAAAATCTCATAAGACAGTCATTGATGCTGACTGACAATGGCTGTACAGGAAATTTAAGCGATCAATTATTTACAACTGAATTTCAAAAAGAAGCACATATATTAGAGAAAAGTATTAAATGTTATTCCAGATTAGATGGAGATTATACATATCAGAATGTGACTTCTGGATTGAAATCCACAGTTCACTCTAATATAATTTGTTTTATTAATATTTTAGAACAAACAGGACATATTGTTGTCCAGGAAACTTTATGGAAACCAAAGGCATCCTCTTTATTCCCAAAGATGCCACTAGAACACCAGTTGCTGGAAACTTTAATCTCTCATCATCTCTTTATACTTATTTAAGCGTACAATCAAATTAAATCAAAACAAGGCATGTTTTATACATTCAACAAGTAATTTCAACCATTTTTCAATATTAATTAATCAGAATTAAAAGCAAAATTTTTCATTCTGATTTTGATTTTTATCCCACCTGTTGACAAAACCTATTGTCCCTTTGTTTCCCTGAATAACCTTGGATAAGCAGAAATAGCCCAACATGGCCCATCGTACAGGCAAAGAGCAAATTGAAATTTGTTTGACTATTTTGCAGTCCTTCCCCTCATAGGGTGTATACTAAAATAGCAACTTGTCAGCAGCATCCCTGTACAATAAAGAAGCATCCAACAGACAGCTTGGTCCATCAGCACACTGTTAAATTAAAGCCATCAGCGCCCCCCCGTCCCCGCTCTAGATCTAAACTCTCATCTCTAGCACCAGGAGAACAATCTGCCGAGTAATTAGCCTCCACCAACAGACAGTTACAAAGAGAAGGAGGACGTTTGGGTTGATTAAATTATTAAACCACACAAACAAAAGACAAAAGCAGCATCAAAGAGGCGCTGCGTCTCTCCTTCAAAGCTCCTCGCTGTTCCCTAAATACGGAATACACAAAATGTGTTCTCCCAAGCCACCGGTTGGCATAATTGACTAAATGTGTGCATTTCTACAGGAGTCTGTGTCAGTGTGTGTGCGTGTTTACTTTGATTGGACTCAGTTCTCTAGCTGCTATCTAAAATAAGCAAGTGGTTAACGACAACATTATGCCCCGAACACCCCGAGCTCCCTCCGCCCTCGGAACCCTTAGCAGAAACACGCGCACATGGCCCACATGTCTGCTCACATACACATTAAACAATACTCTAATTACAACATTTATAACTCCCTGTTGCCTCGTGCGCCTCCCCTGCCACCTACCCAGAAATCTGTGAATCTGGAATTGAATTTAGCCCAAGTTGAGGGCTGCGCTGGCATGAAAAGACTATTTGATTAGAACGGCAGTTGTTTCATTTGTGGTGCAGCAGATTGCAGAGCCTCTCTATCCGGTGTGCAATCTGTATTCATTACTCGGTGTAAAAGGATGATCCATGTCCTGACACCAGGCTGATCATTTCATGCAGATGCACAGCAGCTCCACAAGGCCCTTACTGAGTCCCCATAAAAAGCCTCCTGCTGGAACCTCAGCAATCCCCCCCTCCCCCTCCTCTTTTCTTTTCTTACAACTTTCTCCTTCATTCCTGATAACTTTTCTTCCTCAAAACTTGCACCCCATGCTTCGATGAGAAACACTGATACACATATTCCTATATCTCCTAACGGAGCTTAGAGCACTACAGTCTTAACAATTTCCTCCCTACTACAGGCGATAAACTCCCAGGTTTTCAATGGAGACTTACAGTATTCTTTGAGGTACCTCATAAAACCCTAACCTCCTATGAACATTTTCTAAAAGTTAAGTCTCTTTGCTTTTAATGATATTCACATCTAATAAGTGACTTACACAGGCAAAATTAGTTTGTCCCTCTGTGGCCATTGTAGTAACATGGAAGGGATCTGAAGCCTCATGGATATAAATAGTTTATTCCCCTTTGCCCTAGGGGATGGGTATTCAAGAAAACTGTGAGGAGGTCCAGTTCAAAGAAATTTCCTGAAGCAGAGGTCCGCAATATCGTCTATTTGCAGTATGACAATATCGGAATACATGGTGTTAAAAAAATAATAATACAGGTTAAAATAATTTCAAAGAAGTTTATTAGCACTGAAACACAGGATAATATTATGTGGCTGCAGTTTAAATTAAAAATAACTAAATTATGTATTCAAAAATAAAGAAAGTGCTTAATAAAAAATAGCAGCTTCAGTTTCCTTTTGATTCAACAATCTCAATATTTCTGCTCAACAAAACAACTCTCAAAACACCTGAACTATTTCTCTTACAGATTTCTCTTACATCTGTCTTCCCCAATTTCCTTGCTCAGTGTGAGAATTGAGCTTTGACTTGCCCTGCCAACATTTTAAATCTGGGCTTGAAGGAGGTCAGGGCCATTCTCATGCACATGTGCAGATGCTCATTGGTGAGCTTGGAACGATATTTTGTTTTTATTATGTTCATTGTAGAGAACGCTGCCTCACAGCTGTATGTGGAGCCGAACATGGTCAAGATAAACAGGGCCACTTTTTTCAGATCTGGGAAAGCTGTCTCAGAAACCATCTGGAGCCAGAATGTGGTAGATTCGGTTCTTGCAAACTGCTCTTTCAGGGCCACATCTGCCTGGAGGTCAATCATTTGCATCTGGAGAGGCCCAGTGTTTGCCCACTTGAAGTGATGTGTGACATCATTTGTGAATGCTCTGACATCAGTGATGAGAAATGGATTCTGTATGAAGAGGGTGAGCTCCTCTCCAATGCTGAAGCTATCAAAGCGTTCGCTGAAGTTTTCAATCAACTTGTCAACAAAGTCAACAAAAGAGGAGACATCTCTATGACCCTGCACCTGTTCTTTCACTTTTGGGAAGTGTGTGTAGTCTCCTTGCAGATCTTCTTTATACACCTGAAGTTTTCGTTGAAATGAGCGGACAGCTGTCATCAGATCACAAATGGAATTGTTCTTTCCCTGCAGCTGCAAATTAAGCCCATTCAGGTGTGACATGATATCAGCCAAAAAAGCTACGATACCCATGTTTTTCTTGTCATTTAGAAAGACAGAAAAGTTGGCTGCTTTCTGACTTTCCAGTTGTTCCAAGAAAGCTGTTACTTCATGTCTAATTGACCAAAATCGCTCTAGCACCCTGCCTTTGCTGAGCCATCTAACATTGTTGTGTAGCAAAAGATCATCAGAGTTTGCATCAACCTCTTTGAGAAATTCCCTGAGCATGCGATGCTGACAAGAAGAAGATGCCCTGAGAAAGTTTATGATTTTCATCATTGTCTTCATCACCTCAGCATAATAATCCGACAGGGTGGAGCAAAGGACAGCCTGATGAATAATGCAGTGGTAAGAGATCAGGTCAGCGTTGTCTTCTTTCAACCTTGCCACAGCTCCCTTTTCTCTCCCTATCATGGCAGGGGCTCCATCAGTGGTTATTGATATCACTTGTTTTGGCTCTATTCCTCGCTTTGCTAGCAGTTCCTTAATGGCCAGGTAGATGTCTTCTCCTTTGGTAGTGGTCTGCAGGGGAGTCACACCTAAGAGGTCTTCACAGAACTGATTTTTCTCCCTGTTTAAGAATCTTATGTAAACCAATAGCTGAGCATTGTCAGACACATCAGTAGATTCATCCACAGCCAGGCCAACACACGGTGCCTTACAAATAGCTTCTTCCAGCTGGGACAGTGAATCTTGAGCTAGTATCTCACTTCTCCTTGTGGCTGTGCAGGCTGACAGGGGTATTTTCTCTATTTTGTCACAGAGCTCATCTTTTTCTTTACCATCAAGTAACGCCTCTGCTATTTCAGTCATGCACTCTTTGACAATACTTGCATCTGTAAAGGGCTTTTTGTGTTTCCCTAAAACCCAAGCAACACGGAGGGAACATTCATTAGCACGCTGTTGTGCGCTGAAAGCACGGCTTAATACCCTGGTGGACTGATCATATTGGGCAGTGAGACTTCGAATTTTCTGCGTCCGGAGTTCGGACTTAGGGGGGTATGATTGGTCAAATGCTTTGTGCTTAGTCTCATAGTGACGCTTGACATTGGCACTTTTAATAAGTGCCACGGTTTCGGAGCATATGAGGCACACTGGTTTCGTGCTCGCGGGTGGAAGAATGAACATGTATGCATCAGTCCATTCCGTGTTGAACGCTCGATTTTCGGCATCTACTTTTCTCTTTTTAGAAAGCGCCATAGTGTTTGCACCTCTTCTGACCGTAATTCACGCTCTGTCTTCCTGTATCACCTCCCTGCGTTTCTCGCTTCAATCGCTTTTCGCTCGCCTTTCACCTCCTCTTCCTTATATCACACTGCGTGGATGTCTGTGCCTGGCCACAAACCTCTGCTTCGGTTTGCTCATACAACTCGCTCTGAGTTCAGGCTGGCGATTTGATTCGCTAGTTGAACCACGTGGTTAGTATGACTCGCACGCGATTGGTTTGTAGCTTCCAATCCTTGCTCAGTGCAGTGCTGGTAAAAGCACTTGTGTCAGATAGGGGAAAAAAATAAATGCTACGGTTTAAAATTAATTCTCCCGTCAAAATTAACAAATATTTTAACAATTTATTCCGGGTCCGGATGGGATGGCATATGGGTCCGTATCCGGACCGAGGTCCGTTGGTTGCGGACCACGGCCCTAGGGGATGGGAGGTGGGATGTTTAAATACTAAGAGGCATAACTTTGTTTCAGAGCATGCATGGTGTACAGCATGCAAGTTCATTACAGAGATAAATACACCACAGACAACAGGTTTGTGTTCAACTGTGTTGGAATCTTGTTACTGCTAAGAGTAATTCAGAGAGGTCTGTTAACCAAAAAAATGGTTTTGGTTTAGGATTCTTGAAGGAAGCTGTAGTACCCAGAGAGAACTCACCCATTGATGGGGAAAGCATGCAAATCCCACACTGAAAAGGCCTCAATTAAAATGGAACCTGGACCAAAACAAAACAACATAGCTGAACAACAAACTACATTTCTGCAAATAGTGTCTTAAAAATGGCATAGTGAATATAGCGCAGATTGACTGAGGGGTACAACTCAGTTTAGCTCAAAGTCGGTCAAACCTCCTGCATAAATTACAACAACTAATACGAAATATACAGTAGATCTTGATATTTTGCATATGTATATTTTATTTTGGGAGATAATTAAAAACAGTGGGCAAACTTTATTAATATGTTCAAGTTTAGTGAGCAGGAATAGGAACAAACAATAATCTAAATTTCAAATGCAGACACTTAATGCAAGTTCTGTACTCAGTCATCCAAAATACCTAAAACATCAAAAGTTTGGCAAGTGGTTTTATGTAATCACTTGGTTGCTCTTTCAGCTTGTAAGAAATTAGCTCAGTTTAGCTGCAACTGAAATAATTATCAGAAATAATTATTTATGTTCATATAGGTAAATAGGGCCCAAATTTGCCCAATTTCAACAAAATAAACAAGCCTGGAGTTTTAAATAATTTCTGCTGTCCTGTATTTTCTTCTATTTTGTTTTGGAGGGTTGTCTGTTTATTTATTTTTTCCAAATAGAGCTTTTGGAGACTCCATGGTTACAAAACTAAAGCATTCGGCATAAATATTCAGTAGGGTTTTTACTTTATATTTTTGACTCTTTTGAAAGTGAGCACTTTAAGCTTAGTATAGGTGTCTGCTGTTTGAATTAAGGATATCTGAATGCATTATAAAAAAGTCTGTTTTATTTCAAAGTATGCCCCTAATCTCTGCTCCCTCCTTTTAAAGCGAATCAGACTAAAAATAAGGCAATGAATTTTGATAAGGAACCTTGCATCAGCAGCGATAACCCAGGGAAAATTCATTCCGGTATCAGGAGGACAATTTGACAATTCATTCTGTCCTTTTGTTCAGGCCTTCGTGAACTGATCTTGGGAGCATCAGCTTTAAAAATTAAGAAACATGCCTTAACAGAACAAGGTTACTCGTGAGACCATACCTCCCCGACAAAATATCTCAGGTTTTGGACTTTTAAACCACAAATTATTCCACAGAATTTCTCTCTTCAATGCTGTGGAACTACGATTGTCAAGTTTCTGGGCCTGTGTGATGTGTGTTTGAAGTTGAATAATCCCTTTGGCAAAGTAAATTCACTCCATTTTTAGTCTGTCAACAGGGGAAGCTTAGAAATTAACTTCCAACGAAGAATGCATCAACATGCAATGGATACATGCCTATCTTCCTTGAGCCATATGCTGCCAGGGCATAAAGAACAGAAAAGAAAATGCAAATAAGAAAATTAAGGGGGGGAAAAAAGAAAAAAAGCAAGAAGGACAAGAAATCCAGTTGACAAGCACATATGTGAGTTTGTCCCCTGGAGTCTAATCCCAAAGCTGTTTCCAAAAAAATTCTTCAAGAGGGCATTTCAGTGCCATCCTGCCACAAGCAACTGCCATCTACCAGCTGTATGCTGTCCATATCTGTAGCCACGCAACGCCAGCAATGATTAGCCCATGTTCAGGCAATGGTCCTCTCTGGGGACCTGTCTATCTTCTTGTTCCACTCTCTGGTGAAGGACATCCCAACCCAGACATGACGGCAGAGGGATGAAAAGGGCACAGGAGGGAGATGGGACGAACAGAGGTGGAACAGACAGGCGTGAGGTGGGCGAGGTGATGTGACTCTAAACCCTGCGTCACCCTGAGAGCAGGAGAGGAGTTTGATATGATGAACTATACAGCAATGGCAGAAACAGGCTTTCCAAACCAGGACATTGACCACAGCCAATGGGCAAATACGGTCAAGTAAGGACCACTTTTATAAAGGCTATTGGTGTTGCAAACCACAACTAGAGGGTACAAAATCAATACTGCTGTACTGCAGAACTATAAATAAGGTGGTGTTGCCTTCTGTCATCGTGTATATGTTTAAAAATATATTATTAAAACTTTCAAACCACTGTACACATGAAATGACATGACATGACATAAGGTCACTGGTTAAATTATTATCACTCAATAAACGATTATCACTTCAATTTTTAGAGTTACTTTTTAAAAGCCCATCTAGGGACAAGTGCTGCAAATTAGCTGTTGCTATTGCACCATGATGCAAACTTGGGATTGCTGTTTTATTCAGTTTGTCTATGTTGATGTGTGTCTGTCCCTATCAAATAAACTTTATAATAATGAGTGAGAAACAAATGAGGGACATTAAACATGTTCCATAAAAGAGATACATCGCTACATTGCAATATAGGTGGTCTTTTCCACACTGCTTGTTAGGCGATCAATCTACTGTTGATTTCACTGACTAGTAAAAGCAGCAAATATACATCAGTGAATATATTTAAAGTATTTTTATGAATCTGAGAAAAAAAAATAAAGACCTTAATATTTCATTTCTGTTGGTCAGAAATGTCAGAGGTTTTAATTTTTCCCTTTGTTTTTCTGCTATTATTGTAGAAGTTACCACAGAACTTAACAAGTAGTTCAGAAAAGAAACTTTGGTGAAAGGAGGGTTTAAATGTAAGCAGACATGAAGCAGGGCATATGCAGCATCCAAAGTTAATAAAGAAAACTAGAACTTAAAAAACTAAAACAAAAACTACAACAAAATCCATAAACAAACATCAAATTGACACCTTAGCAATCTTAGGACCTTAGCATGTTGTCTATAAAAAGGAAAAGACTAAACTATAAAATAAAACAATAAAGCTTAAGTCAAAATATAGCCTAAACACCTTACAAAAATTGTCAAATTAATTGATATACATTTGTTCATTTTTAATATGAAATCCGTGGTAATTGTTATGTCTGCTTCTGACTGCAACTGCATATCAAACTATACTAATAACTCTGAAAGAGTCATTTTTACTTGTGTAATTGGTTTTTTTATTTGATCTTTCGTTCTAAGTGTTTATTCCTAAGTGAGCTGCAGTCGGTAAGAACATGTCGAACAATTAGAAGAAAACTGGAAGAATAAAAACTTGAAGTTATTAACGTGCAGTAACAATGGAACGGAGAAGAAGGTTAAGTCAAATAGCATGATTGGAAGAAATGCCAAAACAGAATGCACACAACGGAAACAATATCTCATCAGAACATACAGAACCCTTCAACTGGGTCGAGGAATCCACCAGAAACAAACAAAACATGACACTAAAACTCAAATCTAAAGTAAAACAAAGCAAATATAAAGCCCTTTACAGAGTGACAAAAATTATGTGACACATCAGTTATTGGTACAGGTGGGTGGTGCCGTCCCAGAGGTGACATAATATTGCAGAAATCTTCAACTTGTGGTAAGTCACTGCACATTTACAGTTTTTTAGTGGATTTCTATGACACTGCTTCAGATTTACTTCACTATTGAACGAAATCAGACCACTGTTTAGTTCATAGCAATTTCCTAAACCATACTACTGAAAGCAGCAGCTGTAGAAAAGTAACACTAACTGATTGATATCACCAACGGGGGGAGCTATAATGCTTTCATGACAATTGTAACATTCTTTGGAATGATCAACTCACACATTTAGGTGAGCATTGTCAAAAAAAGGTGAGGTGAAGCCGAGATGACTCTTTGGGAGTTCTATATAACACATGGCATATTCTTTGGTTCATTCTTTTCTCTTACTATGGAGGATAGCTGCCTTACACTGTGCCTTCTCTTAGCAAGTGAGGCTTACAAATCACCCCTGCAGCAGTTTGAGGAGTTGAAGGCACACGGTGCAAGGTTTTACTGCTCGTCTTCTATGAATGGCTCCCCGAAGGCTCCTATGGTAATAGCTCACAGCCGTGCCCTTCACAGACTCTGACATCAAGCACACCCCTAAAGCAAAATGGAAAGGAATATCAACTTACTTAGAGGGGTATTACGTCTATTCACAAACTGGTTCCTGATCATAGCACGGGCCAGGCAAAGCAGGACTGAAATAGTGGTTCAAGGAAGTCAGATCAACATTCTTTTAGTATTAGTACTGGATGCAATATTTTATTTTATTTTTTTACACAGATTCCATTTTAAGAGCATTGTTCAATTTGTTCAAAACTAAAATAGATATATTTTTAAATGACTATATCAATACAACACTGAAAGATGAGAACAAAGTCAGCAGTGATATCTTATATCCAGATCAATGTTTGAACATGTCTTACTTACATTAAGAATGTCTCTAAAAAGAAATCACACACATACACTACTTGCATTTGAACAGGAAAAAATTAAGAAAATATACTCAATGTATTTGTGAAACTTATTTGTGAAATACTGGTTTAAGTGATATTCAAATATTCTAGGCTTTCTTTACAGAAAGAAAGTATTTAGATAAGGCTTGACTATGTCTGAAAATAATTTAATGTCAGTATTAAGTATTGTGCATTAATTGTAATAACTATTAGATAACCAGACCATACCAAGATGACATACTCTAGACTCCAATAAATACATCTGACCTTCTCACCCAACACCATCAGAAGATGTTATGCCAGGCTTAGTTTTAACCCCTTTACTGTCGCTTCCAAAACACTTCCATGTTATTCATGGGGTCTGTGACACACCGGTGTCCTCATGACGGTTATGTTCAAACAAAATGGACCATGGAGTTATTTTAAACTTTATTTAGCATCTTATATCAATAATTAGCATTACTAAACAGCAGTCTCCATAGCTATTCACTTACTGATGCAGACAAAGAATGTCAACTTAAGCCCTGTTCCTTTTAAAGGTGTCTTATTCTCAAGCTTCATCTCGACAATATGTCTGAATGCTTAGGAGACAATTTAGTAGTTTGATTGAAGTATTTTGGACCAGGCAGATATCTAAATGTTGCAGGTGACAGTCCGACGAGGACAAAGGATGTCAGACAAACCTTTCTAAACCCAGAATGTTTCATAACAGCTATTTGTCATGCTGGGGTAAAAATATCTCTCTGAATGAAACATGTATGTCTGTAAGGTCTATTTTTGCATAACAGTGACTTACGTGTAGGCATGCCCAAGACTCAAGTGGTCAGTCTGTCTCAGTCAAAGGAACAAACTTAACCAGAATTAGTCTTAGCTTTTTGAGGTAAGTGAGTGGTTCGATAAACACAAAAAAGAAGGACGTAGAGAAAAAAGACATCTATCCATCCAGCCACCCATCATAACCGGTGCTACAGTGAAGCCAATTTTCACAAAGCTGCTAAGCTGATTGAGGCAGACCAAATCTGTTTCACCAGCTTACATTCCTTCAAAATGGCCATCTCACTTCCAATATCACGGGCTTTTACTGTTCCCCATTCCCTTGGCTCAGGCTGAGAGTTAGCAAGGCTTAGCTGGATGAAACACTCCAACAGCCCAGTTCTTCCCTGGAACTCACTGATATCTTTATAGCAAAGCCTTTTGCTTATACAGTAGCTACACTTGGTTGGATTATTTATTCATGCTATTACTTTTGGACTGTTTAATTTTCTGCTTTTTTGTTTCATATGTTCATTTCTGGCTTACACTAAAGGAGATTCATGTGAATTCTAGTTATTTTAGGGATACTGCAAAATCTAATCACAGTGCCTATAGACGTTTTGTAAACACACCTTGGAACAATTGCAAAGCCAACACTTACCAACAACACCTTCTACAGGTGTAGAGTAAAATCACAGAAGACCTTTTAAAGAAAGGAAATTGGGCAGATAAAAACCAGCTTCAAATAAAAAAGCTTGTTAAAAGTCCTGTAGGGACAACATTAGACCACAAAAGCAGTAGTTGCTGCTGCCACATCTGTTTGTCATTTGTTTGCTTCCATTTGTTTTCATATGTGTACATAATGTATAAAAATATATCTGCAATAATTTTTCTTATTCCTCGGCCTTGTTAGCCTCTGTTTCTCACCTACACTTTTTCTGTCATTTTGCCTTTACAGCAAATATCCTGTCGGTCAGCCTGATGGTACTGGTCTATCTGGCCTGGGATCGATTCGGCTCTGAGCTGAGGCCTCCCATTCATCTCAGTGCCATAAAATGTGATTAGTGCTGACTACAGCACTGCGGGGAGATGGGCTGATAGGCCTGATAGCCTGAGATAGGCAGGGCTGGACACTCAACAGAACAGCAGCAGCAACAAAACACTGAATTTTCCTCAACCTTTCACTTTCATTTTTCCTTTTTCCTTTTCATCCGTCACTTCTATTTTTTTCTCCTTTTAGTAAATCTAGCTTTTGCTGAATTTTAATTATTTCACATCTCTTAGTGTATATGACCAATTTGAGACTGTTTATCGTTTTCTTTTCTTTTCTGCTGTTTTAAAACTTACAAGATGTTACCCTTGGTTAATTACCAACACAGTCAGCCTGCTTGTACTGCAACAAAAATATTCAAGTATTGGAAGCCACACAGTGTATCTCTGAGGCATGTGACTGCCTCTGTCAGCCAATCGCAGGCTCTGAGTTTGCCAGTGGCTGACTCAGGTTCAGAAACTGTGACAAGAAGTGAGGCAGAAAACAGACGACTACTTCACTTCTGAGGAGAAACAAGTGGTGTTATGAAAACAGATTTTAAATCCAGTGAGATGTGACAAAGGACGCTCAGACAATATTTTGACAGCGAGTGCTGCACATAAGGTCAGTGAAAGTATAACACTGCACGAAACAATTTTCCATTCTTCTAAAAAGATACAGTGTTATGTTACTGAACAACATTACACTAGTGGAAGCACAAAATCTGGTATGACAAAAGAAATGTGCTACATCTGACCAAAGTAATACCAGTAGACAGAAATAGTATCAACTAATATTTCTATCAATAACAGTTTGTTCATAAGATGAATGTACTTTAAAGCAAGGTTTTTCTTACAATATTCTACAATACCAATTTTCTACAAACTACAACTTAAAAACGTAATATTGTACTTTCTGAGTAGTGTATGAGAAAAAATGATTTAATGAGATACAGGGGGCGTTTAAACGACAACGATCCAACAAAAACGGCACTTTTGTTCCGTTTTTGTTGGATCGTTTACACGATAACGTTCTGATTACGATCTGTGTTTACACAGTAACGGTGCACATCGAAAACGTGTAATGCTCTTGCTGCGCCTAGTTGGAGCTAGGTTCTTTGAAACTTTGAAAGTGTGCATGTGTTTAAAAAAAAGTTGTACTTGAAGGCATGTGGATTTCCGTGAGAGAACACGCATTGTGTGCGTCTGATTAGGGCGCATGCAGTTGGAAAAAGTGGGATAACTTTGCCGAAAAACCTTGTTTGAGCTTTCACGGTGTCTAGCGGCCCGGACTGGAAGCTGTTTATTGTTTTTACCTTGGAATGGCCAACAGTCTGTTATTCCTATATCAATTTGATAAAATAGGAGTTCCCGCACGTCCCATATCCGTGTCCTCTGTTACCTTTTTCAGCAGTTAAAACAGTTTTATCCGTCGCTAACAAGTCGTAACCTGTTTTTCCGAGCCGCCTTCAAACGCAACATGAACGCTGAGACGCTTGCGCTGGGTTTACACCTGTGAGGCAGCGAAGGAGACCTGCTGCTGCTGCGCAGGTGTGTGTGTGTGTGTTAGAATCATGGCAGCAAACCAGCAAAACGTAAATAACTTGGCACAGTTTTTCCCCCGAACTAACCGACTGAGTTGAGTAAAGTTGTTGGATGCAGGTGATGTTAGCTAAAAGATGACTGGCTAATATCAATACAGCACGTTAAGCTTGTTAACAAGTAGCCTGTAGGCTGCTGGTGTTGTTGTCTATGTTCAGCTACGTAGACTCATTTTGCCCCCCAAAATAAGTCGGTGCCCCTCCTGTTAAACTCGTCTGGAGCCGGGCTGGTCCTGGTCCGTAGTTCTCTAGATAAGAGCGCTGAACAAGCAGCCGTGTATTTTGCCACCTGGGCGGTGCGGAGCGGTGAAGAGACGCTGAGGGAACCGAATCTGATGGGGAAACAGTAACACCAGCATTGTGAGTAGTTTCTTCTTCTTCTGTGGATTGTAGGAAGCAGCTATGTTTTGCGTCATACTATGCATGAGCTGGTCTGGAACCCGTTTTCAATCTGTGCCGTTGTTAGAGAAAACATTCGGTGGTTTCGTGTAAACGCACACTACAAACGCAACAAAACTCTTCCGTTTTCCCCCGAAATCGTTGTCGTGTAAACGGGGCCACAGAGTGCTTAGGAAACAAAGTTTAAATAAACACAAAAATATGCATTTGTTTAAAGTTGCCTTTGAATATCAATATCATTAATTCTAATCTGGATTGTAAATTATTACTTTTATATAATGGATAATTGTAAATCTGTCAAGTCATTGAAAATAAGATCCACCATGTTCTAAAACAAAAACAAAAACGTTTTCAAAAGTACCGATACCAGCTTTTTAACTGTTTGATTTTAGTACTCTGTGTTGACAAGCACCTAAACTGAAGTAATCTGCCTGGCAAAATTTTTTTTTAAAGTTTCTCATTTAGAAATATAGTACTTCATCTGAAATTCTACTATATGTGTTAACTTTCCATTTGTGCAAATCCTTTTTTTTTTAAGTGTGCAGATATAATTAAAATGCACATATTTTCTTAAATCCTAATACTTGCCACATCATGTGTTTCACCTCAAAGAGGTGAAAGGGTGAACAAGGCAATTGAAAAATCACAGTGAAGACTGGCAACAACAAAAAAGATCAGATGATCCTGACCTGTGTCTCCCGGATGTTTTCCACAGTGAAGTTGAACCAGACTCTGAAGCGAGGGTTGCAGGTGTCAGGTCGAATGAAGAGGTCAAACTCAAAATCACTGATGTAGTCTACACGGCCCAGATTCCCTACAACAACAAGTAGTTTATATTAATTACACTGTGGATGGACACAAGTGTTTTTTTTTCTTCTTAATTTCATTTATTTACTGATTACATGCATGCATCTGCTTGATGTGTGGATTCTGTCTTCACATTGTTGAATATTAATCAAACTGAATTAAAAATAAATGCAATTCAATCTGTCATTATCATTTTAAAATTTGATGGGTAAATATAGATAATGACAGAATTTGTTGACCCTGTCAGTCAAAATGACGGACAAGGGCAAAGTGAGGCACCATCTCAGTTTATTGAGATCACACTGATGGGCTGACCCGCTGCAAAAAAAAAATCAAACATAGAAAAAAGGAACAAAAACCAAGTCCAACTTACCAGCAGCTATAATATAAAATCATAAACAGTGAATAAAGTTAGGCAGTTGGTCATACATTGGGAAAGAAGCAGCGGATGAAGGTCAGCGTAACACTTGATGAATTCTACACAATGAATCCAGAGGTGGTCCTTTGCATCATGTATGTTATCTGCAAATGCTGCATTGAGCTGACTGGGCAGCTGTTTTATTAAAGTGAAGCCCACTCTGCCCATGGCTGTGCACAGACTTGCTATTGATTCTGATTCAGCAGCTTCTTCAATCAGCAGACTGGGAATCAAAATTTTAAATATTCCGGGAGATTCCAAATGTTAGTCCTGGTTTCAACTGGTTTTTGATTCACGTACTCACACTTTGATACTTCTGTGCATGCAAATGTTATTAAAGTGAGAGCAGAGACATGTATGAATGAATAAACATGTTCCTGTGTGAGTAGGCACACAAGGCTGTACCTAGAAATTACTATCACACCTTTTTAAAATCCAACAAAAGAGCAGTCCAATTTTTCATCTTAATGTGTAACTAAAGTTCTTGGTTTAAATGAAGCAGATGCTCAAGAGTAAGCATTGCCGGCACACTAAGCGGGCCACAAGGCCCAATGCTCCCTAACAACTGTACATCAGGGTGCTGTTGACCACCTGGTGACGGGTTGCAGCACAACAGCAGAACCTGTGCAAGGATATACAAGTGATTACAAACAGATGGTCTAGCTACCACACTGCCAAAGGGGATTCCTCTTCTTCTGCCTTTGAATAGAAAACCCACAAGTGAGTTTGCAGGACTAGAAACCTTAAAACACTGCTCTGCTACAGTAAAAGAATCCAATGAAAAGGCATCATGAAATTTAAACTAAAAATCTATTTTATGATGATGGACAACACTATATACAACATTCACTATCTCAGAATCAAGCTACTACCGTAGCTGCATTGTGTTAAGAACGTAAACATAAAATAAGTTCCTGAAACTGACAAATACAAACTAGAAAGTGTTTTCGTCCTTGTTTAATTTCAACTAATTAATATAAATTACTAATTGCAGAAAAATTGATCGATATCTCTGATTTAACAAGCACATCCCAACAATGCGTGATATGAGTGAGATCTTGGGTTTTAGGAGGTGAAGTCTACAATTAAACATTACAATTAAACACTAACAAATAAATCATTTTACTTTGTGGCAGTGTGCAACATCCTGCTGAAAGCCAGAGCCTTCAGGGAATTACTTTTCTGTGAAAGGGTGTACATGGTCTGTAGCCAATCTTTACACAGGTCAAACTAGCATCCAGATGGCAGAACCAAAGGCTTCCAAGCAGAGCAATGCCCAAACTATCAGACTATCTCCAGTGACTGTTCTGCAGCAATGTAGCTCTATGCACAACAAACTGGAACAGTTTAAATTCTGATATTTTTTTTTGGAACCAGCTTTTACTTCAACAATTTCATTTATAGTAGCTCATCTGGATTAGACCACATGGGCCCGCCTTCATTGCTCACAGCACGACCTAGACGTGTCCATGCATTAGCCTGTCACTAATTCACCACTGCTCCTACCTCAAACAACCTTTCATAAATACTAGCCACTGTAGGACCAGGAAAACCCCACATGAGCTGAAGCTTTGGACATCCTCTGGCCCAGTGACAAAGCATCACAAATTCCCCCTCGTCAAATTCTGAAGCCTGTCCCTCTTTCCTTTGTCACATTTTTACAAAATGTTCATTTCCTGCCTAATATATCTGACCACTCACAGGTAGCATGAAGAAAAAAATAGTGTTATTCAAAATATCTGTACCAGCCATAATCCTATAGCCGATATGCATATACTGTATATACCATTGCTGCACTGAGTGTTTTTCAGTTTAACACTAAACCTTTCATCCACCCTTCCTAGAAGTTTCTGATTGATAAGCCAAAGTAACCTAGTCTGTTCTTGATGGTGTCAGCTATTTACATAGGACATGGAAGAAGGAGACTACTGGTTGCTTCTGCTTATTAATACAGAACCTTGGATAGCATCAGACAGTAGCCATGGGCGACTGGGTTATTGAGCCTGATGCTGGAAGGCCTGACGTGAAAGATGGCCACAGCCTCAAGGTTAGAATTACATGTTCAGCCCGCAGAGCAGCAGAGATATGACACGCCATTGATCCCCGTTTTAATTTTATGGTGGCTACCTCCAGATCCAAGCAGTTTGGTGGGCTGGTAGCCTGACCCTTTTAATCAATCCCATATCATTTAGTATTTAACTAACATTAACGGCTGGCTAATCTTTTTGAAACGGTCATGGAAGACACTAAAGACAAACTATATAAAGCTGGGATTTTTCATTTTGAATCCGTGGAGGCCCTAGGAGACAGTCACAGTAAATCAGATTTGTCAAGAAATATCTTAGTCGTTTGTTTACAACACAGACAAATTGTGTTAAGTGAGGCTAATGAACAACACACTAGGAAAGCTAAGAGCCAAGACATTTTTTTTTTAATGTTTGAGATTTTTTACATAATTCCTCTGGAGTATCATTCCTGTAAATATTCTTCTTCATTGCTGTCTTAGCAGGTTATGCTGAATATCAATCTTTGCCCTTGAGGGAAAACTACTACAACATTTAGACATTAACAAATTGGTTTTCAATGAACAGCTTAAACCTGCTGCCGCAGCCCAACGCGGCACAATTGCTGGTTCTAAACAAGATTTTACACTTGACAAGGTCTCCTTGAGGAAAACCCTGAAAAGAAACCCTCTTGTGTTCTTCTGATTATCCCTTCCTCCATTCCCTCCCACACCCATGAAAATCATTAAAGAAACAGAAAGGAGGGAAGGAAAAATACTATTGTACTTGCTGCAGTTTGAGATGTTTGTATCAGCAACACAGAATGCAACAATTAGTTTACAAAGTAAATGGCTTTAATTCACTCTTTAAGCTCCTAAAGAATGAATGTGCAGATTGGTGTGTGTATTTTTTCACATCATTGTGGACTACAAAAACAAAAAGGATGTCAGCTTATGGAACCTCCTTTCATTTCATGAGAAAAATTGCACCTCCCTTGTGGTTCTCATCACTAAAGGATAGATGTGTCCAAATTCCCCTTGTGTTGCAAAGGTAAACCTCAGAAAGATGACAATCATGCTCTGAAATTTAAATGTAAGCATCTTCTTTAATATTCTTTTACTAGCTTCAACAACCTTGATAATGTGTAGTTTGCTAGTCTGAGATATATTGTATGTGGATATCAAGACGTTTTTATGAAATATCAAGTCCTTTCATGTCTTTGAAGTATGTGACTCCCTTCTGTTACAGTAGATCTTGAGATACTGGGACTAAGAGTATGGAATTGACAAAAAATTTACATACTGGATATCATTAAAAAATTTCCTATTTTATAACGCATAAAATCAATCTCTTTTGACAATGATTTAAGGACCGAATGACACTGAAAATATAGGATAGAGGTCCATTTACAAATTAGGATTCATATCAGGTTGCAAGATGAGAAGCAGAATTAGGGTATGATTAGGTTTTATGTACCTGTTAGGGGTTAGACATTCAATTGTGACGGTTAACGTTAGGGTAAGGCCAAGACATACACATAGGGTTCCCATGGGTAATTAGAGAGAGACGTGCTTGTTTGTGT
Source organism: Poecilia reticulata (assembly GCF_904066995.2). Classification (NCBI taxonomy): domain Eukaryota; kingdom Metazoa; phylum Chordata; class Actinopteri; order Cyprinodontiformes; family Poeciliidae; genus Poecilia; species Poecilia reticulata. The sequence goes on along the minus strand of NC_088833.1, from coordinate 18,183,096 downwards.
GTGCGTGTGTAAGAGCGCAGGACAGAGATGAGAGCGATGAAGAGGGCGCAAAAGAACTTGGCTAATATAATCCCATTATAGAGGTACAAGAGGGAGCAGTCATAGTGTTCAGTCAACACAATGGGCCAACCTGCAGCCTGTAGCTATCCACTGGATGGATAGTTTCTGCCATGCAGATGGATCATTGCACTGCAAGTGCAAGTCTGCCTGCCACGGGCCAGAGGAGGAACTCACTCATGTGGCCAGCCATTAAAACAGTAATAGCCAGTTGTTTCACACTGAGACAGACTTTGTGGTTACAGTGCTTTCTACTCTGCGGACATGTGGCCTGTCATATCCTAAACATTGCAAGGTTTTGAATCACACAGATGTATAATCACGTTCTCAATAATCCCCAAAACAATGAATGCATTTTCCATGAATTAATACACAATTCTTTTAGATAACACAAATTTAAGATAAAGGCCATCCAGGAATGCACATGCAATCATGCAATTAAAGATGGGTAAGTACAACAGTCCATACAATTAGGAGATAAAAAGTAATGTATGATGGGGCAGTTAACTTTATTGTCAGCTGTATTATCTGCAAAGAAATTAAATGTCTTTTAAATTTCACAATCCAAATGAGCATTTGAATAGTGTATTGTCCACTATCGAAGCGCTCATTTAGAAAGTGGACAAGACAACAAAGGTATTTATAGTGGTTTGTCCCTAAATTTCTCATTGTTTCAGAAAATGAAAAATAAGTTGTTAATCTGAGATGCAAAATAAAAGCAAGATAATGTCAATATGTTGCTAGACATTCGTTCATTTCTGAAAAATTTGCCCAAAGTAAAACGGCACAATTTTAACAATCCAAGTAACATTAAGCAATAAAAATACAAGTGATGAAAATTAGCTAGGCTCCATAAACAAAAGACCCTAAATAAGGGTAAATTGTTATTAAAATAAACAGTAAATAGCTTTGTGAATAAAAAAAAAAAACGTTAAAAACTTTGCAAACTACTTAAAATCAATGACAATGTTATTAATTTGGATAGTAAATTTAAAAGCAACAAAATTTGATGTGCTTTAGAATTTCGCCAAACAAGACATTAAATATACAGCGAGAAAGATTAAAACATGGAGTTGGATAAACAGGTGTAAAATACCAACAGCTGGAACAAAAACACAAGATTATTGTTTCTTAAGTCAACTTAAGCAGCTGTCCAAAAAAGATCCAGCTGAAGTGATGAGTAGATTAGATCCCCTAAACAACCCATTTTTATTTTATTTTTTGGAGGTTGAGAAATTGTAGTTTATATGAAACAATTTTAATCGTCTATTATGAAATACAAATGAATCTTGTGCTTCGTAATGTAGACAAGAAAGGCAATACACAAAAGTATAAATAACTGAGAGTAACTACAGAAGAGCCCCAAAACAGCCCTCAAAGACTCCGTTTTGTGGGGTATGATTTAAACAACATCCAAATTTTTCAAACAAAAAATTAATTTCTGTGTTAGCTAAGGTTGTCACTCAACTAAACATGCCTTGAACCTTTTGAAGATACCTTTTTAAAAAAAAAAAAAATTCTCAACACAAGCAAAACAATCTGTACCACACCAATGACTTTTAAATCAACACCAACAATAAGAAATGCCAGATAAAAGTACAGTGTTAAAGAAACTGGATTTCCCATATTTTGAGGCATGAAACCTTTATATATATATATATATATATATGAGAGAATATGTTTACTTGGTTTAGGGAAGATAATTGCTGAGTGTTGGAACCTTACATATTTTTTATACAATACTAAGTGGCCCTTTAAAGGTACAGTATTTAACTTTTATAAACAATATTTTTTTTTACACATTCACACCCTCCCCCTTGCTTTGTGGAGAACTCTCCACATCAGAGCCTTTCATGAATACGCAGACTGTCTCGTCCCTTGTTTTGCTTTCCTTATCCTTGGTATAAAACGTATGTGTTGACTCTGCCTGGCCGAGCTTTTCACCCAGGCCTGCTTCATTATTGATTGTCCTACAAGCTCTCTGTATTGTACACAATATCTGAATAAACCTGATTGAGTGACTTCACCTGACAGTGCTTGGTAATTATTTTTTTTTCCCCCCCAACATCCGCATGGCCATTGCTAACGGCAGATAAACAGTTTTCCTGTAACGGTAAGTCATTTCTCTGGCATTAACACAACGAGCAGCACGTACATGAGCATGATTGAGAGTGCTGAGACTCTCCTCCTGGCTCTGATTGGTTGTTTCTGACTGGGAGCAGAGTATCTCTGAAGACGGCTGTCAGACCACAAGGAGGAAGCAGAGGATCTCAGTAATTTTTCAAAGATCATCTGTTTCATGTTATACTGTCAAAACATATTGACAGTTTTAACAAATATGTAAAAAAAAAAAGATATATATTGTTCATAAAAGAAAAGTTATACTGCAGCTTCAATGTATTGTACCTAAAAGATATACCTAGTTGGTTTCATGATGCAAAACCTGAAATCGCAATGCATTATATACATTAGTATTCACATTTTCTGTTCATAATGAAAAAAAAAAGAAAATTCAAATTCTTGTCATGAAATTGCATATCATTTTGATATGCAGTTTTGACCAATTTGACTAAATACTGGAAAATAATAATAAATTCATTATTTTCCTGGTCTTAAAAAGAAAAAAAAGTGTGCTTAAAAGCTAGACATGCGATTACAAAGAGCTCTGTACAGCTCAGGGAGACCAGCCAGGCACTTTTTAAATGTATTTTTTGCTGTGTTCCATTTCATTATTGGAAAACACATCAGTTTTCCCCCCAGCTGCTCTGCGGTGTAAGGAGGATTCCTGGACACGTAAGAGTGGGACTGATAAAGATAGAATTGATTCCAGCCAGCAGCAGCAGCAACCGTGAGGGGCTCAGTTTAGTCCTACAGCTAAACGTCTGGGTTTACTCCGTCTCCCTCTTTCTTGTCTAAAGGCAAGTTGTCACTAAGGCGACATCAATCTCGTGCCTCATGACTTCACACAACACGCCTTTCCCCCTGATGCCTTATCACATCATCTGGAGGCAAGATTAAACAGGTCACCACAAAGTTTTCTAAACCCAACAGGTAAAGAAAAGTATATAAAAAATATTAATGGATGGGCTCTGACTCTATTCTGTGAAAAAAAAAAAAAAACGTTTTGGAAAATCTCTCACATACATGTAACATGACAAATGTTAAACATACCTGTCAGAGGCACTGATGCTGATTTATAAACGCATTTTATTTCAGTTGTTTAATCCACGTAAAATTAAAGTTACTTATCTGACAACATGACACTGACAATGGCCAGTGGAGTGTGTACAGTGACATCGAGCAACACAGATTACAGACAAGTGATAACACACCACCTCACTCTTTCCTTCAAAATAAATAAGAAAAACTAAAAAAGTCTTTAAAAAGCAACAAGAAGAAACATGCAAACGTCTGTATGGGACTACAACACTAGTATCAAACATAAAATAAATATGAATAGCTTCTTAGATGATTTAAGTTTTACAATTTGTGTAACTGTATTTTCAGAATTAGAACAGCATGTAAAGTTTATTAAAATAAACACAGCCAATGTTGTATTTGAAGACGCTTTTCTTTTTTACTTATTCAAATGAAGAAAGTCATATTATGAGCTGGTGTGGAAAAGAAAGTACAAATTAAGAGTCCATTGTCCAAATTACTATGTTTGCATATGCAGCAGAAATACCATTAAGCATGTGATCCAAACAAACCGCACAAAACACCAAGAAAACAAGACATGTTATGAAACAGCTACATGTTGCCATAAAGAATCTCAAAATATTTTTCTTTCTAAGTTAATCTACAAGCAGAAACTCCCAAAGTTTACTTTAAAATAAATTCAATTCTGGTTTGCACTAATGGGAAACTTAATGAAAACCTATCTTGACACAATTGTTAAAAATTTGAAGAATATGAGGTAGAGAGAGAAAGAAGGCAAAAAAAAAAACAAGACGACAACAGATTAACAAAATCTGAAAATTCTGTCATCAGAAACTAGGAATCAATATAGAAAAATATTAACACAGAGAGTTAAGGATGCATAAGGTCCTTCGGTTTCCCTACAACGTTCAACGATCTCATCAGAAATGGTTTCAACAGAAGACAGGCTCTGAAGAAGCAGTTTTTACCCACAGCGGGGAATAGTCACAGTCAGAAGAACTACAGATGCCTCTGACTAAGCTAGAATATCCATGAAAAGTTATTCTATTTCACTAATTCAATTCAAGAACTGTATCCCATATTACACAGATTACATTGTTTTATTAAAGGATTTATTTTTAGTCACGGCTTTTACATCTAACGAAATCCCAAAACGAAGACTCTCAGAAACCAGAATATTATACAAAAACAATCAAGTTTGTCGGGGGAGGAAAGAATGAAGTGCCATGAAATGTACTATTAGACCACTCATCGGACTCTGAGTTCATGAAGCCAGAGTCAGCAGATGATACGGGTCCCCAAGTCATCAGTGTCTCTGGAAGCTTCACGTTGCATTGGACCTTCAAATTAAGGTTCTCCTGCTCTGGAACCTTAATTTACAGATGAAATATAAATTTTACTTCAACCTGGAAAGAGGAGTTTGCACCACTGATCAACAGTCCAGTTGATTTTCTCCTTACCCTAAATCAGAAACTACTTCCATGTCAGGTGGTTGTTGAAGCACTGACTCCAGTTGTAATGGCTTGAATGTTGAATGGGCTTTGCTTCACTGTCTTGGCTAAAGTTATGCAGCATTATTTATAACACATTCTTTCTATTAATATAGTTAATTTTACCCAGATTCTTTAGCTCTTTGCAGCTTAATGTGATCCCTAACCCTAACCCTTAATGTCCTAGCATAAGTTGTTGTCCCCATATTTTTGCAGGTCAGAACAAAACTTCCCATTGTTGTTTTTAAAATGTATTTTGTTTGTTTTAATGAAAGACTCTAAAGTCAGAGACACTGAATGTTAGAATATTAATTAATCCACAATAATCCAAATCAACAGGCATAACCACTTGAGGTATATAACTGTGTGTAATTAAGCTATATTAGAATTTCACTTTTTGAATTGCATGAGTAAAATAAATACACTTTTCAATGACACCCTAATTTATCTAGATGCACCTGTATGTACCTCAGTGAAGCAGACAAGCTAGCTCCCTAGAACACGGGCAAAACCAGAGCACTTTTTAGCATCATAATAACTTAAACTTTAAATATTTAATAGTAGTTGACTCAATGCTAGTGCACTGACTACCTACGATTCAACATTTTTAATACATCATCTTAAATATAACGTGGAACTAAAAGAACTGCAGGAACATCCAGAAGAGGAGGTACTCACAGTTATTCTCAAAGACCATCTTAAAAGTTTGAGTACATCAAAACAGAAACTTGAGATGATGTATGAAGAGTTTAAAAATTTGTACAAGCTTCCATATTCTATACTGTAAAAATCAATACCTTATTGCTAAAATATATTTAAGTTCAGGTACTTTTAAACCTTTTCTCAACGTACGACGATCCAAATTGAAATTTGATATTTAAATCAACTCCTACATCCAATGCAGTCACACAGAAAGGCATAAATGCATGCATTTCTTACGCAGACAATATGTAGAAATTGTTGTGAAAATAATCTGAATATACAACAAACCAAGGATAAGAGCAGACAATAAGAGGAGACAATAAGGGAAAAAATCATATTGTTATGAGTCCATCCATGCTCCAGTGAGCTCCTCGTTTCAATATAAATGAAGAAAGCTCGGCCTGAGGACAGCAGTGAGATATGCAGGCAGCCCACACATATCTGATGATGAACAGGCCTGCCTGCACATTCTAAAGAGAACACATTTTCCAGCTAGCCTTTCATAATTGTATTTTTTTTCCTTCCAAAAGGCCCTAGAGCCAGACTTGTATGCGCCATCTGAAGAGGTTGGTGTAGTAATGGGTCATAGTGATGCATTCATACTGGGACTAGCTTAATTGTATTATCAATCTCATCCAGACAGTGCTTCAGCCCCACAGCTCTGGACATGCTACTGTCAGACACTCTGCATTAGTACTGAATAGTGAGCCATGCAGGAGTGTAATCTTCACTCTCATCTGTTATCTGAGCTTAGGAAGCTAGGTTAGCTTACTGAATGATGTCTTATCAGAGTTTTCGACACCGTCATCTTCCGTTCTTCTCTGCTTTTTCCACAAACTTTTCCTCTGCCCTCATGTCCCTCTTTGCGCTAACTTTCTTCTTCTTTTCCTCTTTGGATCTACTATGTCAGTGACCACTGAATAAATACTTCTGTGTTAATTACATTAAGCCCAACAGTAACTACAAAGGCAGATGAAGTAGAAGGGTCCTTTGCTGTTCTGGCTCGATTATGTTTTGCACTCAAAACATTCCCCTCTCCAAATATCCTCTCTTCCTTCTTTTGAAGTAACCTTCTCCTGGCTTCCCTCTCATCATAAGTAGAAGTTCTAGAGGTAGAGAGGAATTTGGAGATAAAAGCACAAAGAGCCGAGGAGTCCTTCGCAAGCCTAAGGCAAGGAGAAGGTCAACAGGCCCGCTAAGAAGGGCTGTTATCATCCTGGTAACATGTTATCGGAGAGCCTGCAGTAGTGTTTATTTACAGTTACTGCTCCCTCTGGGTGCACACTTAAAGGCCTGGGGCTGATTGGTCCGTAATGAGTTTAGAAAAGCAGGGAGCCGATGCAAGACAAGAAGTGAAACAAGAGGCAAGACATTACTTGCCAATAACCAATAAGTCAAAAACCAAATTGGTATAAAAACCTTTTCTACACATGTGCCAAGGAGTCTTGTCATTCAAGTAAATTTTTACAGTTTACAGTAAAAAAAATGTATGCGCATGCAAGCAAGTGTACTAATAAAAGGATCCTGATCTGAAATATTGACCCTCAAGGGAAAAATGCTGTTGGTACATAAGACACCAGCCTTCAATCTATCTTTTTTTTTTTTTGCTTACCCTCTAACTTATTTTTTCATTGTTGATCAGATTGTTTTATATTAAACAAGCAGAGAAGTGAAGTGGCTAGAAGCCAAGCCATAAAGCGAGCAGTGCTGGACACTGTTCAAAATGCTTGGCAGGAAACCAGTGAATTTTCTAATCTTTGTTTTACCTGATAATGCTACCAAACGGGGTGCAACGCAGAAAAAATAAGAAAAGTAATACGCAGGTACTATATACATATAATAAAGCCAAGGTAATGTCTGTTTCCCTTCCAAGAAAATTCAATTTCAGAAAATCAGTCCAATGATAAGATAATTACTGCATAATTTCAAACATGGAAATTAAGATAATGTTTGTTTGTTTGTTATAGTATAATTTTAGGGTAAATTAACAACAGTTAAAGAAGGATAAAAAGAAAAAGATATCACTCACAGAACTGAATCTTCATTTCAGCAAATGAAATACAGTCAACAGGTCAAATTAAAATCACAGGGAGGATGTAAAATATCTATGTATGGTTGTTAAATGATTTTTGCACTACTGTTAGCAATATGTCCCTACATCTGAAAGAGAAAACGGAAACTGAGCAATTTTACAAAGTCACTAAAATTACTACAGCTTCACATAGCGCTGGTAACCGCGGACTGCTCACCAGTATCAAGGTATACCATTTTAGGTTTTAAACAGAGACTGTGTCAACGCCAGTATTCCCTGACCTGTCATTGTCTGAGCCTGTTAACTTACTCTAACAAGTAGGTGGTGTTTTCAGTCTGATCCTTGCTGTGTGTTGGGTGGTAAACATACGCCAATTTGGCTGTAAGGAAGTTTAAAGCAAACATGCCAGTAATCTATGTGATTGCTATAAACTTACTATAGGCTATTTTCAAATCCCAGTCGCATTCGCTAAAACCAAGGCGTTGGAAATGGCTGTGGAAACATACGCCTTTTACTTTGAGTAGAGCCCCCGCATCATATGAGCCTCGTTTTAAAGCAACCTATATTCTTTCACAATGCTGTTCCCGTCAGTGTTTCACCCGTCACTGTGCAAGTATTTTTTTTTTTTTGTACATGAATTTGTGTTATCAAACAAACCCTGGCACATCAATGAAGCTGATCTCAGAGCGACGTTGTCTACATAAATCAGCAGAATAAACACAGGCAGCTTGAAAAACATGAACCACTAAAGCATTACAAATCCTTACCATTTTCTCAAACTGCACAATCTTGTCTCAGAAGAAAAATGAGGCGCCTGCTCAGAAACTGTGTTTATGGTGTCAGGAATTGCAAGGAAATAAATTACTGGATGAATCATTGGAGCCTGGTGTGCGAGCATAACTTGTGCAATGAGGAAATCAGGTTGCAGTAATATTCACTTTTGACACACTTATATTATGATGCTAGAAGCAGGCTTTGAGCCAATGAGTAGTGAAGTTCCAAAAATGCAGAGAACACAAAAACAGCCTGGAGCTGGATTTAGAAAAAAAACTTGGACTCATTTGAGTCAGACCACCTCCCTCGGTACAGATGAAGTAACAACAATGCCAATTTTGAGTTATAAACATGCCATTTTCCATAATATCAAGTGTGTGAGTTTTTCCTCCCGTCAACCTTTCCAAATCTCATTGTCACACCGTGTGTATCGTTGATAATAAAATCCTTTCATTACTCAAAATTTTCAAAACAGCTCGCTGCTGCTAGCATTTAGTGACATTTTGAAAAGATGAGGTACTGACGGGGTTTCTTACGGGTAGACCATATCAGAGCCATCAACAATTAACTTACAAAACACAGAGGTTGTTTGTACTACTTCCTGGCATCCCCAAACACTAAATTTGAGCCAATGTGTTCAGTCAGTGATTAGACATAACCATGCGCAACACCCCTGAATGTCAGACAAGATTATCAGTCTGCTTTTCATGAAATGACACTGATATGTTCCATGGCAAAACAGACTGTCACGCCACCACCAGGCCCACATGATAAAGACAACAGATGAATTCAGTTTTGTGTCACTTCCTTCTAACAAATTGCCATGCCTCCTTTGGGGGAAACATATCTGCCATGATTTGAATGGGAGTCAATGCAACTTCTGAGCTGTTTGGAGCAAACGAAGCTCAAGGTGTTTGGATATCATGCCACACAAAGCAAACAATTACATTGTAGTGATTGATTTAGCAAAGTTAGATAGAAAGACTTTCAAACAATCTAATTTCCCTCTGGGATTAATAAAGCATTTTTGAATTCAATTCAATTCAATAAAGAACCACAGCAGAAGCAGGTTGGAGTGAGAATAAGTTTTCCCCTTAAAATGTTTCAGCCTATTCCTCAGCACTGGGTGGCTCAGTTGGTAGAGCACACACACCATGTGCAAAGGTAGTCCTGTAGTCCTTAATGTAGTTGTTCTGGTTTCGACTTGCAGCATCCCCAGCCACTAAAACTGAGCCAATGTATTCAGTCAGTGATTAGATATAACCATGTTAAACGAAAGTCAAGATACTTGGACAGAAATTACATTTGTTTGCTAATTGTATGCTTCTACTGCACAAAAATAACACATTGATTCGCAATCGATTCATTGGTTCAACATTCACCCCAGAGGGAACATGGTCACTGTACTTTAGCTAAAAACCCAGATGTTTAACCAGCATGCAGCTAGATGTATTAAGATTGTCTCCACAACACATTATAGCTTAGTCATCCCTCCTACAATTATTCAAAAATACTAATAATAAATGTTTTAAACACACATGACATGAGCTTTTTTTTCCACTTTCCAGAACTTTGACGAAAGCTTACTGTAAGGGTTAATTCAATATAAGAGGGTACGTGAGAGGGCATGGATAGAGTAATAAAAATAACAATACTGTCCGGAGAAAGTCAAAGATGGGATATGAGAGGAGTAAAAAGAAAACAAAAACAGACAATAATAATAAAGAGTAATCTCTTATGGTTACAAATGGTCTGTAAATAGCATAAATCAGAAGCAATAGTCTTTCCAGCAGTCCCAAGACAGCTCCAATTTATCTCCATACTTTGTTCCTGACTGAAAAGAATGAGCGAGAAGAGAAAACTGCTAAAAGGGAAAACTGGAGAGGCCATTTAGTGATTTGAGCGGTGAAACTTCTCTGCTGCCAAGGACATGTAACAGAGAGGGAGAGAGAAAGAGAGAGAGCCTGGAAGAGTCTCTCAATACATCAGACATCAGGAGTGATTCAGACAAGTAGCGCCGCCTTTGAAAGGCCCATAAAGACGAGTCATTCTGAGACTGGTGAGCAATACAAAACAAAAAACATCCATAAATTGTATGACTTTGCATTGCAAAATACAAAGTAGAATTTTTATGCGTAGGTAGAATGGTGGCAAAAAAATAACAAATCTTGATTTCACTTATGCTGATTTACAAAACAGAAAAATATGCTAATAAAGAAATATGCCACTTCTATTTTGGGGTGCTTTTCCATCAGAACTATTTCATAAAAAAAGAGAGAGAGAAATGAAGTGTTGCAGAGACCTGCATACTCACAGCATGTTTCAGACTCTTCAAGTCAGTCATTGTGAGTATTAGGCTTCATTGTAAAAACCTCTCGCTCTTATTTAATCAATAGAAACTTGACTATCTTGATTCATAGCATAATCTGGAGTACAGGAATATCTCCTGACAACCCCAGCTGATTTTTATACACCAAACGCCAACCATCCCACTAATAATCCATGTTTTCTTTTCATCTGTACTACCAAAATTATTTTCTATCTGACATGCACAAGTTCTATGTTTCATGAGTTTTCCCTCTGTCAAGTTATAACTCTATTTATTTGGGGGGTTTTTTAGAGAGTGAAGCAGGCCAAAAAAAAAGAAAAAGATAAGGCCACATATATTAAATACAGTGCACGCAGAGAAAAAAAAAAACAAACATGTTGGGATGAATACAAACAGGCACACACAATGAAAAATATCCTGTGAATGCACATGAAAGAAAGTAGCTTGACTTCAGTAATGGGGACTGTTTCTGACACCTGTCCTAGTTTATAAAAGTAGGCTGATTCCCACCTTGACGAAAACACACAATCTGTCACAGTAGTTCTGTGATTTGACCAGAGAGTTCTGACTTGAATGATGCAAGTCAGTGACTCGATGCAATCTGCTGGGTTTGCTTGAACAGAAACGTTTTAACTAATTTGAATAATAAACTGAACTTGACTGCTGTGTTTGATAACTAGGACAAATTCAGAATGTATATAACTGCCTTGAAATATGCTTGTAGGATTGTACTGAACTGCCTTTTTCTCTGAAAAGTGCATGGAGACGGCATGTTTAGAACTGAGAGCATAAAAAGAAAACTGAACTGAATAAAAGAATCAAACGAATGACCAAATACTAAACTTAGTAAGTCAGACAACTCAAAATGGTGTAAGTGGTGGTAACAACACTTTGACCGATTTGAACAAATTCAGGACATGTTTCCGTCATCGGCTACAACTTTGAGACCAAAAAGGTTTTTGGTAAGTTTGAGGTCTTCATGATTCTAATGTAAGACGGGATGAATCTATGAGCTGAGCTTATCAATGGATCCCATTAAACACTTGCCACTCCTGAGGACTTTCTTTCATATTGTAAGTCATTATTGACAGAGAGTAGTATGACGAATCAATGAGGGCTTAATTACATTTGAAGAACAGTCCAGAGGTGAAGCAAAACAAAGCCACCACTGTCTGCTTCCTGTCAAGCCTTTGATGCAATTTTCCTCACCACCACGATCTACTTTTAAGCCTTGGCTAAGTGCGAGTGAGCAACGAAACAAATGTGAAAAGATAAGATAAGAATGTAATTTCAATTTTCAAAACAAAACAAAAAATAATAATAATTATGCAAAAATAATTATCAGCCACTAAAAGAAACAAAGGCCTGGAACTTAATGTTTAAAGATTAGGGAAAATCTTCTCATTTCTATTGTTCTGTAAGGAGAAATCACTTCCTCATCTGTTCAGCAAATTCCATTTGAATATATATAATTCCATTTGTATACATTAAGGAAAGCAACACAATTCTATTAGTTGTCATAAGATGTCAGTTTAAAAACAGACCTTTAAAGGTTTCAGTACCCAAAACTAACAATCAAAGTCATTATGCATTTGCTGTATGAAGGTCTGCTGACCATCTCTGACTTCGTTAGCACATAGCTTGAAAAAAGGGAGGTGAGCACAATCTAAATTTAAATGAGGTTTTACACATTCGGCGAAGAATTTATATGACCAGTTTCCACTTGAATAAATATATATTTATTCTTTTTATGCTAACACAACAAAAAAAAACTATGTATTGTAAGAGTGCAGAGTATGTTGATAGCAACAAGAGGGAGGCATTAAACCTCATGTTATGTTAGCATGAAATTTTAATAAAAGACGTGTAAATTTTTATTTTACAGACAGTAAATCAGACTGAAACTGTCCTGTTTTAGGGTCAGTTAGAACTATAAAATTTTTTTCAATTTGCTAAGTGAAAGAATGAAATAAGAAATCTTATTTAGTCGTGGTTTCCAAATGCTCTTAAGAAGAAATACCTTAGTTTCTGGAGACATGTCTGGTGCCCTAATGAACCTAAAATTAAAATGTTTGATAATAACGATGGTCTGCACAATGGGTATAGATAATGGGCGGAAATAATAACCACATTGGAACATTTGGGGGGGGAAGGAGCATGCTTGCAAGCTTAGCAACATCATCCCACCAACAAAGTACCAAGGTGGAAGCATCATGCTGTGTGGCTGATGCAGACCAGTTTGTGCTCTGAAAGTAGATGACATCAAGAGGAAAGAACATCTGAAGCAAACAGCTTGAGTTGAGACATCACTCAGGAAGGTAAAGCTTTCACAGAAATAGTTCATGGAAAAATAAATGGAAAATGAACCCAAGCATACCACTAAATTAGTTACACATTAGCTAAAAGATAAGATAACCAAAAAAGACAAGCCTACAAGCTCTGGAGAAGCCATCACAATGCCCTGATCTCAGTCTTAGAGAAAATTTGTGGGTGTGAGCAGACAAGCTGGCATTTGGTTGAAAATGTATAAAATTCCCTCATGCTTACACAATTGACTTTAATTTCATGGTTGTCAGAAGTATCTCAGGTATCAGAACATGTGACAAATTGCATCTCGTTTCTACAGGGTTTCCTGTAATCTTATGTGGGCATTTCACTACTTTTGGTTTTTGTTCTTCAAATTCTCCCTTTGTCGTTTTGCATACCCCTTTCTTACATACAAATGGCCATGAAACAGACTATTTTCACAAAACAACTGTAACATCATCACAATGATACAATAAACATTTTTTCTTCGCACTTTATTATCTACCATTTCCACTGACAAGGCTACAAAAGTTTTTCCAGGGGCTTCATGTTTGAACTTTTAACATTTCTATTCAAATACATGTAAATATGGAACACAATTTTATTTAATAAGGAAACGTTGTATGGCTGCTTAGAGGACAGACGCAGTACTGCATTAAGCAGCAAAAACCTTCTAAACACAGAGGGAGATTATTCAAGTCCATTGTCCAGACTTCCTAGTTACATGGTGAGACAACAGTGGGTAAATAGAAACAGAAAAAGCACACAGCATCCCATAAGTAATGTGGATAAAACTGGTGATGATTAAGTGAAACAGTCGCAGAATATTAATTTGACATTTGCTCAAAAATATCAATTTACACCCCGTTATAACTTTGGTAATGCATTTATTGGAAAGAGATTAATATCAATACCATAAATCATTCAGGAGATACAACCAGAGCGAGGCATACTCGCATGTTAGCTGATCTCTGTGTGGGAGCTATGCACCTATTAATCAATGTCCCTGCTCCTCTGGCCATGACATCAGGGGAAAAGGCAAATTTATAAAAAGGCCAATAATCACACTGATACCTCAAAAAGTAACATACTTAGATGTCTATGCAGTGGTGCTATCTATTTCCACTGACCTTCGCAAGGTTCTTGTCTGTGCAAAACTGATTGCTAGCTTCTGCATTTTCTTATCCCTTTGATGCCTTTGCTTGATTAGTTTTATGCATTATGCAGACAACATGCACCAAAAGTGACAACAAAGGAAATCTGATTGTGTTTTCAGAATACTAACTATTTTGGCCATGTTTTCATTGATAATGACACCAAGGTCAGCCATTAATAAATGTTAAGCACAGTGAAAAAAGCTTGCTTTTTTATAGTCAAAAGGTTACAAGCGCTATTTGATGAACTTCCCTTTAAACTCTGACTTGGGGCAAACATTTTGGGCAACTTTTCACAATAGTTTGCTGGAACTTTTGCCCATGCAAAACCCTCCTTGTTTGAATACAAATGTTCATTTCTGACTATGAATTTCTCTTGAAATTGAGATCAGAGCTTTGCGATGGAACTTCAGAACATTGACTTTGTTATCCTTAAACCACACTGTAGAATTCTTTTAGAATTATTTTATACATGAAAAAGTTCTACTTCCACTGGGAGATTTCTTTGTCCTAATTAAATGGGAAAGAAAGCTGCTATTTGTGAAACAATATGTCATAGGAATAGTTTAAAATCAATATTACAGAATTATTGACTTAAAACAAGCTCTTATGTCTTGCTGAAAAGTTAGCTGTTGGTTAGTTTTGTCTTCAAGTGTACTAAGAGATATGTACTAGAAATCAGAATCAGACAAAAATGCTTGGTAAAATTTAGTATTTTTGAAGTGTATTTCATGAAAGGGGGTTATATTTGTGCTAATGCTAATGAACGTGGCATCTTATGAATCTGACAAATTTTTTCAAAGAAAAGACAGACTTGTAAAGGACGACATTTCTTTTCCTAACATTTCGCTGATTTGTTTGGATTTTTCTATGAAATACAGAAATGTGTGAAACTTATTTCTTTCATTTTACTGGTACTTAGCAAACAAATAATTTTAACCAATCTTAATTGAGCTAGAACAGGAAATGTAGTCCGATTTAATATCAGAAGATGAAAAAAGCTGTCAGTTTATACAGCGTATGTAATTAACTGGCATTATTTATTTTGCTACATACAAATTGTCTGAATTTAGTATGGCATTCTCCAAAGCCAATGATCCATCGCAGTTAGTGTAGGGGAAATATTTACTAAACATTTTCAGATATTGTTTTTCAGTGTTGCTACTCACCACTCTCAAAGCAAGCATCAAAAATCAGATGTCCTTTCCGTAGAGGTCCTGTGTATCCAGGTGGACTTATTGTCAGCTTGTTGACATTCCCTCCTAAGGATTCTTCCCCTCCAGCTTCATTTTCTGCAGAACAAGCAAAACATGGTGAATTTACATAAGTCTGACTTTTCTTTAAGATTTTCTATAAAACTCAGCAGCAGCAGTTGATTTATTTTATATAAAAATGTACTATTCATACATGATTTAATCTTTTATATCATTTAATACAGCTCTTTTTAATGTAAAAAAATGGAGTAAAAGAATCTGTGTAGAAAAAGTACTGCATCAACTCATATTAATTAATTTGCACTAATAATTTCAATGCATACTTCCCAGTTCCTATATGATTACTGAGGGAACACATAGTCACATATGATCAGAGGTGAGTAGAATTGTATTAGTTTTACACTTTTATTTGGAAAAGTGTTTGCTCTGTCAGAATTTGTTGATTTGTCATTGTAATTTTTTATAAAGTCTTTGAAATGAAATAATTTACACTAAACTTTATATTTTTGTCTATCCGATGACAGCATTTTTAAATATTAAATTAGATGTTATGATCTGTTACTCAGTTCATGGGAAACCTTTCATAAAATACGTTTTTACTCTTACTTGACTAATGTCCTTGATGGTTACTATTTACTATTCATGAGTATAAATATGCTGAAGTAGTGCTTTTACTGGATTACAATTTTATGGCCACTCCCAATTTAAAAAAAAAAAATGTACCAGCGTGTTAAAGGGGTGCTACAGTTATTCTCTGAATTAGAGCTCTCAGATGAGGAAAGATAGTTTGTCTTGTTGCGAGATCGGAGCATCTCTCTAAGGACGCCACTCTGCTAACTCCTGTGTCAAGATGAGAGGGCTGAAAATAAACACACGTGTGCACAGGTGTAGTCTACCTAAAGATACTGTACAGCCGGTGAAAGACATGCAAATGCCATATAAGTTGCAGTGGTAGCACAAACTGTGGACAGTTGTTTGAAGTTTACTTATTACTTTCCAGAAAAAAATCGCTTAGTGTGGCTTTAACTTAGAAGCATAGAAGCAACCTTTTGCTATTATTAGCTGCACTATAATCCAGCTAGTTAGCACCATGCTCATTGCACCTGTGATGCTGTTTTTTCGTGAAGTAACTAAACGGTTTGCATATTCTACAATGCAATAAATGGCTGATAGTCAAGTTAGCTCAAAAACTGCTAACTTGACCATCTGTGTCGTAATTCTATGTTTACATCTTTTAACCTGCTAGCTTGGCGATTAGCATACCGAGCAACAGCGTACGTTTAAAGACTCTCCGACGGCTACAAAGACCCGCTTGCTATTCGCCAGGCAGCAGGGCGGCGAGGCATCTCTTTTTGCTGCGTAAAGGTGAGGATAAAGCAATGTAAAGCTCGTATTTACACACCAGTCTTGACGGCTCTGTCAGTGTTTTCCTCCATCTTCCTCTCCATCAGCACAGCGGACGCTTTTAGTGCGTTGCTACGGCAACGGAGAATGAGCAAGAGAGGAGAGGTCGCTCTGTACTGCAAGCAGTTCTGTGCAGGTATGTTCCCTTCAGTAGATCATTTTGTGCCCTCGCAAAAAAAAAAAAAAAATGCACAACTGATTTAAAATAACAAAAGACGGTTCGGTTGTGTTTAATAAGTATGGCTGCATGTTTACCTGAAACATAAGTGTAATTCAAAGTTGCGTGCCTCGAAGTGGCATAATGCCGCGATAAAGCCCTGATTTATTTTCCAAAAGTAAACTGAAGAATCAGTGTGTAATGTCAATGTTCAGCATTGTGTCAGAAACTGGCAGCATTAGTATTCTGCACATAGCAATATTACAAGCCAAGGCTTCCATTGACACTGCAGGGCAATCTGTATACTGGGCATAATTCAGTTTTATCACTGCCATACCTGAAATAAAACCCATTTTAATGGTGTTTTCAGAGAAAAATAAGCCAATAATTGCAAGCAGCAGTCAGAGATTGGGAATTATCCAGTAGATTGATTAAAGCTGAAGATTTTCTAGACAATTGGAGCAGAGATGTCATCAGGGCCAATCAAGCCTGACCCTATTCCTTTCCTATTACAAAGGCTGCACCTGATTAAGAACATCAGATGAGCCGGCGCGCAGCTCCTGGAGCAAGAGCCATGCAGGTTGCTGCTAATTTTCAGCTTGTAAGCAGTGTGTAACAGGAGCAAATGAATAAGAGCCGAGAGAGAGTGATGGTTTTTCTTAGCGTGTGTGATCTATATACGACGGCAAGCATCAACGGGCCACAGAGTAGATGGATCTGAATGATTATTTCTCAGATGACAGAAAGAGAATACAGAGCAGCTGTGTAATATTTTGTTAAAATTGAAAATTGAATAGCTGTCCTCAATGGTATGTCATTCCTTTAACGCTGTGCCTATTAAAGAGCTATGTGGTGGTACAATCATTCATTTTCAAGAGAGATTGAAATTGAATTATGGAGCATGAGAAGAATGAATTAGATGCACTACAAGTTCTTTTGTTTCTGAACTGTAATCAAAGCTATTTGTGTGCTGAGTTTCAACCTTTGTAATGCATTTGTTTGGTTCTCTTAGTATCATAGTTTCATTTCTGCGCATTACAATTGATCTTTTTCCTTTAAATGAAAATCTACTGTTATTTCACCAAGTTCGAAATTTATCTACACCGAATCTTAAGCTTTCAAAATGCACATCATATTGCTAGATGTTAGTATTTATTTAACAAAAATGGAGCCACAATATATATTGCATGCATATATACATGTCTATATGCATGCAATATATAAACATTTAAAATTTATTGTTAGCGTACCTGGAATCAGAGGTTAAATAGCATAATATAATAATTCCGGTGACTTCCAAGTTGTAGTTTATTGATTCTCGACTTGAATAGATGAGCTTGTTATTTTCTCTTTGATAGATATGACATTTATTATTTTTGGGAGGATTTCATATGAGCTCATAAAACATGGAATGTTATATCGAGTACCCAAGTATTAGTGCCCAGAAGCCCTTGAGATTTGGATAATGGGGATAAGAAAAGTACAACAAAGAAAAAAAAGAGGAAACATTATACTGTTTTTTTTCTCTTGTCTTATTCCTAGCCTCTTCTGAATGTATAAACCTTTATCACCCCCTAAATGAGCTAAAAAAAAATGTGCATAAAAATGAGCATATAATTTTTGAATCGGTCAAATCAGCCTGCATACATGCAAGGCCATATAGAGCTTACACAATGCTGTTACTTCTTGTCATTGGGTTTACATAAGAACAGAATCTAAACTTTTTATAGAAGTATAAGAAGTAAATTCAACAACATGGTTTTTCACATTTTAATTGTGTCTCGGGAGAAAAGATTTACACCCATTCATGAAAGTTTTTTAGACCACTGATTACTTGGAACATTGTTTCACATCTTGTGGTTAAAATAAGATCTCTAGGAACGTCAATAAGAAACAATATTGGCTCTTTTAATCTCAGGTTGCGAGTGACTGGAGGATGCTCAGCATTATCACAATCCTGTGAAGAATCCATTTAAATAAAGCCTCCTGGGGAAACTGTAGCTTTGGCTCAGCAAACATTTCTATCAGAGCGAAATTTCTTCTCCTAAATTGTAAAATGATCAGATAGATCATTCTTTACAATTGTCAAAAGGCGAAATCAGAAAGATCGTCCTGTTTACCACTCTATCCCCAGGCCTAGTGTGTTTGTGTGTTTAAAGGAAGCAAATCTGTGTCTTAGCATTTATATTCCACCAAGTACAGGGAAACCCTTTTACCCTGCCATACTGGGCACTTTTCACACTTAAAGTCCATCACCAATGAAGGAACAAGTCATGCAAAAATCAAAACAAGTGAGGACAAGGGGCACAGAGTTGGAGACAGGCTGTTGTGAGAGACTGGGCGAGAGTGTGAGGGATGGTGTGGGGGGCGTGCGGCAGGATCAGTTGGGGTGCAGAGACCAGGCGGCGGTACACAGAGAATCACTATGGTGACAGCAATCAGGGGGCTCAGGGGAGCGAGGCTGGGTCAGAGAGGAAGGCTTGAGAGGCAGCTGACTGAGGAATCAGCCCTCACTTTGGATGATTCAACTGACAGCTCCCCCCAGGGCTGTGCCGGACCAGCTGTCCCCAGAGACCATGAGCTTTACGAGACAGAGATGTGGCTAAAGCAGTCCTTTTCTAAGTGAAAAAGAAAAAAAAACAAAAAAGAAAACAACACTGAATCGGAGCCGAATCAGTACAACGGTGCCACGACACAGCAATGTTGTTGATGTTTTCACATATTCTGCAGCAGATGAAAATGCTACAAAAACAGGGCTATGTGCTAATTTAAAACGTGTAAACACTGTCGTATAGTGCGAGTTTTGTGATATTTTTCACCTTCTCTGTTGACATAAATATCGGTTAAACCAGCAATTTGCTAACAGTTCAGTTTGCAATTCCGTAATCGTTTCATCCCTTTCACTTTTTTTGTCCATCACGTTCTCCGTCTCTCCATCCCTCTGCTCAACCCCCTCCTCCATCGCATGTGCTGGACAGCAGCCACCTAAACAGATGGTCCAGTGTCAATAGGCAGCTATTAACTGGCCACTTCCCTGACTCTAATTCAAGACAGTGAAAAGCACATTTAAAGAACTGGGAACCAGTCCTCTGCCATGTAGATGAAGCTAGGAGTAAGACAGGTCAAAGGTTTGATAAGCGAAAATGATCCTATTAACATTTATAGAATATAATCCTTAGACAGTGTTGGTTGAGTTCAAGAACATTTATACTTTCTCCTGCAGCAGATTAGACATAGGTTGGCTTCCAGCATCAAAGTTAAACCAATCCTGTTTCATATGAGCGTAAAGCCATATCTGAAGGTCAGCTGGCTGAAATAAGGTCCTACTGTTTTTCTTTGTTTAAAATAAATACAATAACAGCTGAAAATAATTCTGGTCAGGACAAATACAGACAATAATCAGTAAAACCTAAAGGAGTACAAATTAACCCTTGTGCGTGTGAGGACTGAGGCAAACGTAAAGGACTGTGGCAAATGATACCAGTTTTACTGGCGTGGGGTCGGTTGGACCCTCGTGGTCCCACAAGGGTTAAGGACCTTCAAAAGTCGGTTTTAGCCAATTTTCATGAAGATGCCAGGTTCGTCTGTTCAGACAACGTATGCATAATTATAAAAGCTTTCCAGCGTTTTGGGAGGGAAACCGGTTCTGGGTCCCAGAGATTAATGTGTTTTGGTAGAAAATGCAAATCACAGCCTGAACAAAAGCTAAAGACAATGTGAGGAAAATACCAGAAGGTAGTAAGAGACCAAGCCCTTACTAAGATAGGCTGAAAGGTCACTCAGTGATGAAGACGCCATAACTCCAGAAGCAACATAACAAGATGGATTATAATTTGGAAATGCACTCAGGAACAAATATTCTCAAGGGGGGCACACATTAGGAGCGCTACAATTGTTCTCATCCAATGATGTGCGTCATTCGGCAAACTTAGCAGAAGTTACATGTGTCGTGACATAGTGTGCCAAGAAAGAACAGACTATTAGACTCCAGCTGTGTATAGCTTTTATCAGTAGTATTGATGCTTCCTAAAATAACAGGTTTCTAAAGGATTGCTGGGTGTTGTGCCTTGGAGCACCAGCCACTGACCAGACCCAGCAAGTGTGGATTGAAAATAATAGGTTCTTATTTTTTGACACATGTCTGATGCTGCTAATAGGTGCGACACTTAATTTTTGGAGACATGTCCTGTGGTCTGATGAAACTGAAATTGAAGTGTTTGGCCATAATGAGCTTTGTTATATTTGAAGGAAAAGGGAGGGAGGAAGCTTGCAATCCTTAAACATCCTCTCAGCTGTGAAGTATGGGGGCTGTGACATCATGCTGTTTGGGTGTCTTTGAAAACTATGCGCAAATATTAAAGCAACTTCTCAAGACATCACCCAAATCAGTTTTCAAAATGGACAGTGACCCTAAGCATGCCTTCACATGAGTTACAAAACAACAAGAACTTCAGTGTTTTGGAGTGGCCATCACAAAGCTCTGATTCCAGCCCCATTGACTTTGTCGAGGCAAAGGCAACAGACCCGTCTCAGTTACATAAGCCCTGTTCAAAAGAAACTGGCTGAAATTGCAGCAAGCCAGTGTTGAAAGATCCAAAATATTTCAGTTTCAGTTTCACCAAATACTAAGGACATTTATGTTAACTTATGAATCTGACAGTTTTCTAAAAACAAATTGTAATTCCCTCTGTCATTATTATGACACTTAGCAAAGAGTTTTGGTGATCCAAACTTACCTAAAACAGGAAAGGTTCAGTCTGAAAAGAAATTATGTTTTAATAGAGCATGTGCAAATTTACACACCATTTGTATTTTGTTTAAGTTTAATTGTTGTGTTTCTGTTAAATCATGTTATACATTATAGCATAAACGCTATGATACAATAAAACCATGACATTTTTTTTAACCTAAATTTAACATACCAAAAGAGTCTGCAGATATGCAGATGAAGTCAGAGCTCTAAAAATATCAAAGGTGTTAACTTAATGAAAGAGTGACTCATGTTTTTCTATGCTTGTTTGCTGAGGAGCTGGGATCTCCTGCCATGGCTGTGACTGGCTGCTTCGTCATCCCCCGCCACACCCTGCTGAGGAGAAAGGACAACCACCTGACCTTCACGCTCAGCCCAGCCTGATTTTCTCTCAGAGGTATCCTAAAACTGAACTCTGCTGGAGTTCCTTGTGACGTTGCAGGTGATTACTTTACTTCCACTTAAGAAATATGATATTACTAATTACTGACAACATTGCTCCGCAAACCTGCCTCTGACTTGTTAGGTAAGCTTTAGAGTGTGTCTGTGCCGCTGTTCCTGCGTGTCTTAGAAACTGACGCTTCAAAAGAAGGACGAAAACAGGAAAATCTAAATGACGGGAGATGCCGAGAGAGGACAGGATGTGGCGGCGGAGCTGCTAGAACAGTCTTCCCACCTTGTGGTCACACGGTGAACTGTAGCTGCCTGAACGCATGAGCAACTGGGGGAAGAGAGAGCGATGCGGAGGAGAGAGATGGAGTGAGAGAGGGAGGGAGCCAGAAGGAGCGAGACAGAGAGAGCGAGAGAGCAAAAAGGGAGGGGAGTTTAAACTAAGTGCTATGTTTTGGGACAGGCTAATCTGCTAGCGAGCAGTGTGAGGATCGGAGCGTATTGTGTGAGCCAGTGTGCGGGGGACAGATAAGGGAGCCAGCCAGCCCGACCCACAGACCTACCGACTGCCTGCCTTTAATGTGCTGACTCTGGGGAGATTTTAAAAGACAGCGTATTGACTCCTCAGACGCGTGTTTGTGCGTGCGCACCGGAGACCCTGGGCTCAAACGCCTCCAACTAACAGCCACAGCCAAGCCAGAAGTGCATCAGCAGACAAGGGAGCGAAAGAAACATCTAAAAAAAAAAAAGAAAAAAACAACTAACCCAAAAACAGGACTGAAAAATTACAACTCCCAAATCAAAAATTAAAGAGGATTTTTTTTTATACATATCCTCTTCTTTTTTCAATTGATTTGATTTTTTTTTCTTTATTTTTCTGTGTTCCCGGGACAGAGAGAGACTGACTCCCGATTCTGAAGAAGAAATCAGGAGGGAGCAGAGAAACTCAAGCGAATCCAAAAGAAAAAAAAAAAGAAAAATTAAAGGACAGAAAACCTCATCATCGAATCTGAACATGTTTGAAATAAGCCGAACACTCAACGCTGCTTTGTTGAGCAACGAGGTAAAGATTTCTAGATTCTTTCCCTTATTTGTCGTTACAATTGTCCACATTTCACCTGTGTACGTCTGCTGCCAACCATTCTGTCATGTGTGTTGCGTGTGTGTCTTTGCACCCAAAAGATAGAGGGGGGGGTAGTTGATAGCAGTACGCTGGTTGGTATGGGGGGGATGCTTCTCACTCATTCTGCTTTGTAATCATAAACAGAGAGCCAGTGCTTAGACTTTACATCAAAACCAAGGTAGCCATCGAGCCCATCTAACATAGGCTTGCTTGTGAAATTGCGCACCTTGGGCTGAAACTGTGTGTGCAAGTGTAAGTGTGCACATTCACACACATGCTTCTGTGCGAGAGCAAAGTCTTCTGTAAATCCCCGTCTACCTCCCTCTTTTTCTTCCAAGTTTCAGTTTCCCCCCCACCCCCCTCCAGCATTCCCACCATCCTTCCCATACCTGCTGTTATCTGCTCTCCTTCCCGTCTCTCACACCCCTCTTCCCTCTCTTTCCTCCCTTTTTTTATCTCTGTGCCTGTCCTCCCCTCTCCTCCCGTATCCGTGTATGAGCGTGTGTGTTCTGTGAGCAGCATCTCAAGATGATGGCGAGGTACGGGCAGCTCTCGGGACTGGCAGCCAGTGGCGTGGGCTCCGTCCCCGAGACGCACTCGCCGCTATTTTCCAGGGATCCCCTGTCATCGCCCGCCCAGATGGGCTACAGGTCACCCCTGGTAAGAGGATAGTAGACAGAACAATGTATCTAAATCTATTTAATGAACACAGGGAAGCGCATTTACCACAAAAGGAACAGGGAGATAGGAGTTTAAATTAAAAAAAGAAACAGTTGGGTTGTGTGTTATTGAAGAAAACAGCAAAAAACCAAAAGGTAGAAAGAGAGCAAATCAATTGTGGGATTCTGCCCGTATCCCCAGTGGATTGTATTAGCAAATATTTACATTGTTATGTTTGTTCAATTACGGCCGCCTACTCCGTCTTTAGCCTCTGCCAGTCAGCTTGTTATCAGGGGAATTTGAGGTGTTTGTGTGAGCATGCATGTGTGAATGAGTGGGTTAATATGTTAAACATTTATTTTCTGTCCTCGCTAAAATATTACGGATCTTTCTACATGCATCTGCTTCCAAAGACTTCAAGTAAAACATAAAAATAGCAGAATAACCTTTAAACATGAGCAAGATGACGGATTTCCAATTACGTTTAATTGCAACTCTCATGTCAGTTAAATTCCCATCAAGCAGGAGAGAGAAAAAAAAAATCTGGAACATTTTCTACTACCAGAGTCAACATTACTCTGCAATTTACATAGTAAAAAAATAAAATAATTACTTGAGGGAAAAAAGGCTTGGGAAAATCTTCAACGTTCAGGCATTAAAAAAGAAAAAGCGTTGTAAGAAAATCCCTGACTGGCCGCATAAAAAGCGACACGAAGCTGTGGGTGTCTAATCTGCTGCAAGCTCTTCATTGGTTCGGGCTCCCCTTCAAACTGGCTCAGATCCACACCCTGGAGCCTCCCGGAAGCCTTCATAACCCACCGTCATGCTGCTGCTGCTGACTGTACCTAGGGGTTCCCGTCAAGTCTATGCAAATGCAACGGGTTGAAGGTACGCGGTGAAATATCGGCCGTGAAACCGTACATTTGCTTTAAAATTCTTTAAATCTGAGCACGTCGATGCTGGGCGTTATGTCAGATTCCATGCTAAGCCTTGTTGCTTTTGACTGCATGTTCAGACCCACTTATCAGCTGTTTTCATGAAGGTGCTGGATCGTAAATTATTTGAAACAAATTAGCTGAATTCATGGCATAAATGCATTTGAGATCATACTTTTTGATTAATCTTCTCAGAAACCTTTCAGAAAATATTTTCAGGTGACTGACTAAGCAGGGTGGAGCATCATAAACAGATTAGACGAAAGTAGGATAACATTATTTCAACCCATTGTTATTAGTAAGCTGCACAGTTAGATTTTTTGCAACAACAAAAAAAAAAGGCTTAATGAGTTATTTTGGGGATTTATTTTACGTTTTTTGTGCGAGCATTTGTGTAAGCAAATTTGTTTGTGTGTTTGTTTAAAAATGTGTGCGTGTGGGTGTTTTTGTGTGCGAGTGTGTGTGTATGTCTGGATGATTACTCTGGTTAAAAAAGAGCATCGTTAAAGTGATTAATGGTGCCTTCATTAAGCATAGCAAGATCATTTGCATACATTAGATAAATGTGCTGGAAGATTCTGGCTGCTTTGGTGTGCAGAGTCTGAAAAGCAGGATTTCATTGTATTTTTAAGATGGTGCAATATTGCCTAGTGCCATTTAAATATTGCGGCGCATCAATAAATGAGCACATTTTCGGTCAAGGAAACACTTTTGATGTCTTAATTTATTGAGGCTTACATTTGATCCATAGGTATCCTGGACAGACACCAAAATGTCATTTTCTTCAGATATTTGTACGGCAGTGCGTGTGTGTTTGTGCAACAAGCTGCGTGTCAAGTGTGTGGGCATCCTGTGGCTACAGCTGTAGGGCTGTACATTTAAAGGAGCATTCAAAGAAATGAATTTCAAAAGCGATTAGCAGGTAGCACACGGAGATGTGCACGATTAATGACAAATACTCCAGCATTCACAATGAGCGTTTGCAGGTTCAGTTTGTAGCTTTAGGGAGATTAGGATGACTATTTTAAAAGAAGAAGCTAAATATGTTTATGGGGAAATTAATGATAAAAAAAAATCTAATTGCAAAATAATCTGCTGTCTCTGACACCCGAATTTCATAACCTCACGTCTACGAACATGGTGTGCTCCATGCTTCAGAGCTGAATGCTGTTAATTTGAGGAAAGCTCCACTGATTGCCCACTGCAGGCAGCTGTCGTTCTCCATGTGACACTAGGCTTTGTTTGACAACTACAATCTTTTGTTTCAACATTCAAAACGGAGGCTTGCACAAGCCCCAATTTGGGTTTTTTTTCCAAGCCAAAAAAAAAAAGGGGGAGGTAAAAAATGGCGGTTGGTGGCACAGACTCCGGCAAACATTTGTCACCACAGAATCTCAGCAGCCAGGAGATAGTTAGAGGTCATCTCTATTTCATAACAATAATTAGCTCCTTCCATCTGTGCTTCTCAGTGCATTTCCCCTTTCCTTGATTGCTGTGTTGTCTGTATCCAGGAAATTAGTTCATTTATGCTCTACAACCCTGCTGTCACCGAGGCACAAACAGGTGCAAGCACAGTGAACAGCGACGCTGAAAAGAAAGAGACGCTCGGAGACGGAGAAACACAGAAATGGAGATATGTGCAAATTGCGGGATCAGAAATGATAATCGTGGCCATGAGCACAATGGCGCTTGATTAACACAGTGCTGGCACATAAAATAACAAATGTGGCTTTTGTGAGATGAGAGCGATTAGGTGATCGGCTGAAAATTTAAAAGCTGAGAAGTTGGAGGGAATGAACACAAGATGGTCCTTTTTTTTTTTTTTTTTACTGCTTTCAGTCGCAAATTATATACCGCTTTGATGCAGTGCTCTGTCCAGCAAAAACCTTTCAGCTACAGGGTTTGTAGAGGGGTAAAAAAAAAAAAAAAGAAGACACGCTACTGAACCATATCACGCCTATAGCGTATCTCCCACTACAGTAGAGCGAGTTATGACCACCCCGCTTCACATTTGAGTTCACATTCAGCATCACACGAGCTCGGGCTGTGCAGCTTGTGCGAGTGCATCGTGTCATGTTTATGGTTGATGTGAGCACATGTGGTGTGTGTCAGCCACGGGAAACACTCAGACACTCGCTGCAAAGAAGTGGAATGGGCGGGGGGGGCTCACATTTGTTGGAAGATGTGCGCGTGTGTTGGCCACCAGTGCTGCAGGGAGGGCCTAGTGATCAGCAGCTGAGCCTGCGTCCCACTGGGAGCCATCACTGCAGAATGAAGCAGGTGTCTGCAGGCTCATGTACACCCCTCATCCACACATACACACCTTTTCTTCCAATACTGTACATAAATGCTGCAAGCCGACTATAAGTTCTCCTTTCGCTTCTCTTTCATTTTGCAGCATGCCACTTTATCCCCAGGGATTTCTTACGTGTGGCAACTTTGCTTTATTTTCTATATGTTCGTCAGCTCTGTGGGTGACGGTGCAAAGGTTGTGCATGTGATTTATGTGTGTGAACCTGGCAGCATGAGACGCCGTAAACAGAAGGGTCAACACCCAGTGAAAGATCTCTTACATCATTCTCAGACGTTTAATTCTTAGTAGACTAAATGTGCATTCAGAACTAGACAACTAAAACAAACTAACATTATATCTTTAATAAAGAAATACTTATTTCTTTATAAGTAATAAGATTGTGCTTTACAAGAAAAAGGACAATCTATAATCTCTGAGCAACAGGGTCACACCCGCAAACAGCAGCCAACGTAGAAGAAGTCAATCTGATTAGTCCCACACTGATTGGCAGCTTGTTTTAAACATATGGATTAACATAGCTAATTTGTGATTGTCACAGTTTATGTAGTAGCGGCTTAAACGTCCATAGTGTGTCTGTGAATTGTTGCCATTTTAATAGGTGGAAAACAACGGCCTTACTCCCTGCTGCTCGTTTTAGTGTCTTAAAAAAGAAAAGTCGTTTAATTTTAGGAAGAAATTTGTTGCCAACACAGAGCAATGTTTTCTCATCCAGTTGGAGTCATTTTGCTTAAAGGGAATAAATGCAGAGAGAATAATGAAACAGACAAGTCTGGGAAGAAGAAAAAAAAAGTACTGTGTTTGCAAATCTGTCGAGATATTTTATCTACAAAAACCGGTTATGAAAACAGTATCTCTGCAACTGTTTGACACGTTTACAGCTACATTTAGACAGTCCTATTCCCCGAATAAAATAGACATTTTTGTGAGATGCATTAGATCACTCAGCTTTTCTTGTAAAACCGACAGCGATTTCAAAACACAGCTTTATATCTATATGCCAACCTTTCAAACCCTAACAAAAGAGGTATTAGTTGGTACAAGCCCTGTACTGACCTGTCTTCGTCTTTGATAATCTCACTCAGATGGCTTCTGCTCAGCCCTCTCCTTCAGACAAAAAAAAAAAATCCACAATGCAAACACAATCTCCTGTCTAAAAGGACATTAAGTGGTCTCCCCCCCCCCCTATTTAATAACGGATGCTCTTTTTTGTCACGCCTGAACAGACAAATACACTCCTGTCATTTTAAAAACAGTCACGTGAAGAAAAACCTGCTTTTTTCTTCACAGCTGAGCGCCGCGTCGAAGCAGGGGCGCTGACAATACTGCCAATAGATGAGCGATTGTCTGCGTATGCGATCGTGGCGGGTTGATGAACAACACTGTTTCGTCTTAGAATTGATAGTTCCAAAGCCGGGTTCGTTTTCATTGATTCTTTAATTGCCGGGGATGAGGCAAAGTATCTGCCGTTACCATGAATAAATGATGCAGAGAGGACTTGTGCATCAGTGTAAAGAAAGGGAGGC
Organism: Poecilia reticulata; assembly: GCF_904066995.2. NCBI lineage: Eukaryota > Metazoa > Chordata > Actinopteri > Cyprinodontiformes > Poeciliidae > Poecilia > Poecilia reticulata. The sequence goes on along the minus strand of NC_088833.1, from coordinate 18,154,622 downwards.
CATTGAAGTTACCACTTGCAGCGCCCTCAAACATATCCAACATTTTGTATACCTGTACTCAAAGTACAAGTATACTTTGAGTACATGTATACAGGTAATCTTTGTTTCTTTAAAACTAAAATATACATGTGATCTATTTAATTTTATTTGAAGCAAAAGCTTAGTTGTTTTTTTTTCAGCTAAAATAATTAGCTGTGGTTATTTTGATCTTGTAAGATAGAATTAAGTAAAAATTTCAAAATGAACTGCAACTACATTTTATATTTCTTAGAATAGTTTCCCCTTTTGCTCGTCTGCTCTTTGTAGAGTTACACGGAGTAAAACAAACTGATATTAGCTGGTCAGTTAGTAGGGCTATGTGCTCTGGTAGCTTGCTTGCAGTCAGTTGGTTGAGACACATACTGTACCTCTCATAAACCGCCAGCTTTATTTTTAAAATATCCATCCAGCCATCCATGGAAACCTAGAGTAATGTAAATGTTTCCTAAATGCTGGAAATGTGTGGCTGCCTTCTTATGGCAGGCTGTACAGCTTAAGAAAACTCACATTTCATTGCATCGTGATTAAAGGACTTTGGTCCGAAGGAACGGTTCATCAGACAGTTTTAGAAATTTCTGAAAGTAAGCATCAGCGCTTCTTTTGTTTGCTGCTGTAAAAAAAACATAGAAGCATCTTTCAGCCAGCTAACAAGCCTAATGATGACATTAGGGAGGTCTGCCATTATTTTGTGCTCTATATAGTTGAGGTGAAAATTCTGGTCTGGTCCAACAGAGCACCCCTCCCCCGTGCCTTTCCTCACAGCTCCACCAGACTAGCGCCAGCAGCAATTAGCATACACCTGTTGGAACATAGTTACTTACTTGATTATTTGATTGTGCTAAAAAAAAATTTTTATGAAAAATACATACCACCCCTTTGAATATGTTGTTGTTGGTATAGCAAATTTCAAATAAAATTTTGATGGTTTTCTGTCCAAAGTCCATCATCTACCTTTAGAGTGCAACCAGTTTTTGCATAGTACAGCATGTGCTTTCCACCCTGACTCCTCGCTAATCAACCGAACGTCTCGACAACACAAAATAACTGAAACATGTCTAGAAGCGTGTAGGCATTTAAGCCGAAACCAGTCGAGTTTTTTCTGGTGCATTACACCCTTGCTTCTCTTCAAGCATGAAGTGACATTTTCAGAGATGGATTTTTTGCAGCGTGGGCATGCTGTGGTCCCCGGTGCCGATGGCCAGCCTTGTAAAGGACTCTGGATGCGTCTAATTTCTGAAAGGTTACCCCTTATCAAAAGCCACACGGTGCAGTCATTTATGCAGATCTGATAGCAAGATTTTTGATGGGGTTTAAATCACCATGACAGATAGCAGGCATTACTTTTTTTCCAGCTTCAGGTCTAAGCAGCAGAATCTATGAAAGAGGAAAATAGGAATCATTTCCATAGAGAAATTGTGGAGAGATGAGAAAACATAAAGAATGTAAATAAAAGCATCTCATAGTGAGAGCAGCAGTCTCGGGTGGGAAGCTCTGTGTGTTTAGTGTTGGTGTTGTGTGTTTGTGTTTGGGGGAGTTGTGATTAAAGCCTGCACCAGATGGACCACAGCAGTCACCCTGTGAGGATGGATGTACCCCGACCGGGATCAAACGTGAAACGGGCTGCCGTCCTCACAGCCCCGAGCCCACCAGTAAAACCCCCATGATCCACTGACCCGCAGCACTACAGCCACCCATCATACGCCCAATTCAAACCCCAAGACGTTCCAGTAAAATGCTTGTTGTCCTTTTCGTCACACTTGAAGTGAATCAGAATGAAGCTAATGTTGTACGTGCCTGTACGCCCGTGCCATGCAATTAAAACACAAAAGCAAGGCAGAACTTTATGATCCATGTGAGGACTGCTGGCCTCCTGAAGTTGAATGTCACCTCAAGCTGCGGACCACTCTGTCGTCCAAATGGATGCTAATCCACCAGAGTCCTGTTGAGAATACACGCTCGGTGCCAGAACACATGCCAGATCAAACAGTGAATGCATATCTAAGCCTTCCGGGGCTCCACTCAAGCCGCCTCGCATCTCTGTTCGGCTGCAGCCTTAAAAACTATTAACATTACTATCTGTTGTTTAAAATAGTCGGCTAATACTTATCGTACTCCTTTAACTTTTTCACATTTTGTTACATTACAACCATAAACATCAAGGTTTTTTGTGTGGTTTTTTTAGTGGTGTGATATTTTTGCAGACCCCGTTTGAGTTCCACAGTTTTTCCAACTTTTGAATCCATTTCTGCTCCTAAACACATGAATCAAAAAGCTTAAATTCTGCTTTGCGTGTTAGCGAGTTTTGTAAAGGCCTCGTCATTAACCATTCATTTCTAAAAACTAAATCCCAAGCACGAAATACCTGACAGAGCACTGTTACATGTGTCAATTAAAAATGGAAAGGCTATGGTACAACTGCACAGCCTACAAGTGCAAGAAGTGTTGTGCTGTGATTAGACAAACCTAACATGTTATATCTTGGCCTATAAACAGACGTCTGTGAGAAAGAAAACTAATAATACCAATCGTTTGACACAAACAAACCCTATAATGTGAAATTTAAAACTGATTCCTACCAAAACAATGACAATTACATAAAAATGTTTAACATAGAACAAGTGTTTGTGTAAATATTCACTCCCTTCAAGTCAGTATTTAGTAGATGAATGATGAATATCTCCAGTCACAGCACGGACAATAAGGCCTCCACATCTGGAAACTGCCATTTTGTTCCGCCCTTCCTTGCAGGATCAGCTGTGAACAGTTCTTATCATGTTATGCCATAATTTCTGTCAGATTGCAGTGTGGGCTTTGACTGGGCCACTCCAGAATGTCCACCTTGTTGTCTTCAAGCCATTTCTGTGTAACGTTATCTGGATGCTTTGGGTCATCGTCTTGCTGGGAAATAAATGTGACACTCCTTCTGCTTCATAGTGAGGATAGTGCGCTTCTGGTGATGTGCAGTGTTTGTAAGGACCAAACTTAGCATCTTGTGTGGTGGCCATAAAAACAAAGAACATTCTTCCACTTGAGAATGGAGTTTCCCAAACTGTAGTTTAGTCTTGATTTGAGTTTTCTTCAGCAGTGGCTTTCTCTTTGCCAGCCTTCAATGGGTCCGACTAGTGAAGAACCCTGGCAACAATTGTTGAAATACAGCATCTCTCCAATCTCAGCCTGCTGAAGCTTGTTTCTTTTGCATACTCGTAATTGCTTACATTGTTAGAAAACTATTCTGTAACATTTTAAGCCTTCATAGAACAGCTGTATTCAGAAAGAAATTAAACCACAGTTTATGGGATTTCTGTTGGAAATCATTTTATTCAGGAGGAACCGAGTAAAAGAGGCAGAATATAGACGTACGGAACTGTTATTAGATATAAAAACCCAACAACAACATTTACCCTTATATGATTCAAGTTCAACTAAATCCAATTAGGCAAACTATTTTGAAAAGAAGCTGCCTATAGAGCCCATTTTAAATACGGACGTCACGCAGAACCTACATAGTGAAGCATTCGCTCGCCATTTAGCAAACACAGCTTTTCAAGTCGTGTCTTTCAAACAGCCCCCTGTCACATATGCGCAGTCTGCAGAGCTCCAGCCAAAGCAAACAGCTTTGAGTTAAAGTTGAAGAAAGTGGCTGTGACAAATGCAGCGGAGCCTTGTTCTGGGATCAGCGTGAAGAATTCACTTCTGATCTAAGGAGTTTCTAGCAGGGAGAGTGACACAGGCAGGGGTTAAGCTGACTGTGTGTCATGCCCACTGTCACACAGGAAATAGGATGTCAGAGCAGAGTAGCGCTCCAACTAGATTAGCTTTTATTTTTTATTACCAAATAAAGATCCTTAAGGAGTGTAGATTTATACAGCATGTAAATCAGAGATGTGCTTGTAAATTGTGAGGGTTTTAATGTGTTTCTTTGTGTATAGACTATCCAGAATGTGAAATATATCTACTTTTTGTTCCGCGTACAGTAAGCTAATGCTGTTTAATTGTGCCTGTCAATAATGACTGGCATATTTTCAGTCGGCGCGTCAGCAGGATGTTTCTGATTGTATGAGCTGCAAATCTATAGCTTTTAAATGTTAAGAAAATGCTTTGATTTTTATTAAATAGTGGAAAAATTTCCAGGGGAAGGCTCTAATTAGAACGTCAAGTCTGACATTTATAGTGAGCCTCAATGTTAAAGAAAATGTATTATTGCCATTTACAAAATTTGAGCTTTGTGAATGGATTTTCAGGCATTCATGCTTCACATGCACTCCTGACTAGCTTTTAACCACAACATCTCAGTTTCTTCTTGAACGTGTTCCTGTCTTGGACATCGTTTCCTTTGAAGAGCAGCTTTTGTGGCAGAAACACGCCCATCTTTCCGCGCTTTTAAGCAGAAGAAAGGCTGCGGCTTCAGCACACGTCACACAAAAGCCGCTGCTTCACAAACCTCTGATCATGAAACTACCTAAAGAAACATTGTAAATGTGCCATTTACAAAAGTCAACCGAGTCCAAACAAGCTATTGTTGTGCGGCGAAGGCGACGTGTTATCATGTGAACAGCTTTTCGGTGTCTGGGGCTCGGCGACGCTGAGCTCGACACTGTCAGGGGATGCAGACACATTGAAGTCTGTGATTCTCATTTGCTGATTGTTACCGGCAGAGGGTGGACACCTGCCAGGAAAAAGGGCAGTCATCAGTCTGAGTAGTCCGGCAAGATGCTACTTCTGCCAGAACTTCAATAGACTAACTAAATCCATCCCTCAAGGGCGAATTAAAAAAAAAAAAAAGTAAAGTAAAGTAAAGCAGAAAATACTGCGCTAATAAATGTATGAAGCCGTTCTGGTGCATAAGCTGCTGTAAATTAGGTGATATTGTAAAATGAAATTATTCAGACCCGATAAGGATTTCATTGTTCTCCTGAGCTCTTCTGAAATATGGTTTTGTCTCCCGTGAATGTGTTGCAGCCTTTCTGTGTAATGGTGATAATTCTGTTTGAAAATGTGTTTTCTGCCTCGTGTCCCTGTTTGCATTAATTTTATCTGAACCCGATATGAAATTGCAAAGATGAGTTTTTTCTCGCGAAACAAAAATATAAATAAATAAACAAGTAAAAAGTTTGCATTCCCCTTGTTAATAATCGAGGTATTTTCTTTCAGCGGGCTGAGGTAACACCTCAACCTGCATCCTCACTTTTTTATATAGAAGCCTTATTATGCAGAGTGAAACATAAGACAGGTGTTGAAACACTGCGCCTGACAGTTAACAAGACTCACACCGAGAGCGCCCACAATTATCACTGCCTGCACTCTGCATTTTTTTAAGCAAACCTGCAACACTGCACACGCGTTTCTTTACCTTCTCTTTCACACTTGTTATCAGAACCGGCTGCTACCCGAGCAGCACAACCACCGCTCAGACCTTTAGATTCAGTATCAACAAACCAATTTGCCAGGAAGTGACAGAGATATACTGTGCAAGAGCATCTCAGTGCATAAGAGGAACAACACAGCCTGCAGTTAATCCATTAAAGTCTATGATTGGGAGGGTTTAAGGAAGCTGGGGAGATTGGAGGGCAAGAGGAGTTCATGACAATTAGCTGGGACTCTGCTTTCCGAAGCAGCATCTTGGAAGCATGAGCTGAAAGCATTTTTATGATCCTGGCCTTAATGCTTCACATTGGCTGCTGCTCCAAGTGTCATGGTATGACACGAGTTGAAAATGAGGTGCATTTTAATGTGCAATGAGGCTAGCCAAAGACAGGTTTTGAAAGATAATCACTTTTAAAAAATATAAACAGTTTCAAGGTTTAAAGTCTTTCTAATCAGATGTCAAAGGGAAGTGAGATCGCCATGGTGTTGTGGGAACAGAATAGTGGAGCGATGCCCTTCCCTCCCCTGTTGCTGTAAATTAGGCGCTGGACTCAACTCTCTGAAAGGTTCCTATATTTTCATGTTTTTGAGAAAGACAAATTTGGCTTTTGGGAAATACATCCCAAATGTTAAAACAAGATGATGTTGCAAAGAGAGTTGGGAAGCTGTGAACATTTAAGGAATATTTTTTAAAATTAAACTGTAGATATAGTTACTGTGTAATGTATGCAGAATTCTTCTATCATATTGTTCCTAAGGTTTAAAGTACTTTTGTACTTTAAGTGATGCCACTTACTGATGCAATGACTGTATTTTTATCCGTCACAAAGTATGTGGCCATGAGTCTGCTTATGCTATGATTTTTTTTGTTGTTGTTTTGTCTCGTCTTGGAAGTTTGAGCTTGAATATAGTGATGATGTTTTACTCGACTAGGGCTTTTTATGGAGCTAATTACTTTTACAGTGTACTTCACAGGTTTAGTGAGATATAAACCAGTTGTGCCTATAAATGGTTAAAACCATCAACTATATTCTATTTGGGTGGCAGCCATAATGGATACTGAACTCAGTGCATCCCAGTGAACTCTGACTTTCCCAGTCAGAATTCTCACGTCAAGGGATATTTTTGTTCGTTAATGAATTAGGAAAATCCATCTTGTGCATACAAAAGGTCTGCACCGTTACATTTCTGCCTTACTTACAAGAAAGACAAATGTGTCTGTTTTCATATAATTGGGGTCAAGAAAACCACAGACTGCAGCCTTGGCTCCCCAAGCAGATAACTTGACTTATTACCTTGCTAATCACAGCTTGTTAGACCTATATTTGCAGGGCGGCAAACTTGTGTTTGTCTATAAAGGGTAGAAAATGCAACAATGTGTAAATATAATAATTCTTTAAAAAAAAAACTTGTCTAAATGTGGCAGGTGTTCATTTCACTGAAGTCTATGTGTGTTGTTCTCAAGGTTACATCAGTCTCATATTGAATCATGTGCATGTGTTTATTTATTTATTATTTTTCTTTGTTTTTTTGTTGTTGTTTTTTTGCAGTGCTTTGGTCTTATGTATGTGTGTGTTTGTGGAGCTAAGCCAGAGCCAATAAGTAAGATGGGGTTTCCACATTGCTGACAGGGTGGCCAGCTCTCCTGGGCTAAAGCCACAAAAGCTTTTTAACTTTCTTATTGCTGCAGGAGCAAAGAAATATAATTTATCTTCTAAAAAAAACTATTTAGCTTCAGTCATCATCTTAAAGGCCAAATAATGCATCCAATCAAAGCTATGCACTTTTTTTTTATTAAATGGAAATACCACTAAACGAGTGGACCTCTTAATCATTAAGCCTAATTACTTATTTGACATTTTTGCTTTTATTCATTGCCATATTGCATTTGATCATGCAAAGGAGGAGAAAGTAGCCAAGCCCTGTACTGCAGTGTTACTGGCATTGAAGTTTGTAAGCATCTCAACATGGATTCCTTTAATGGAACAGTTAAAACACTCCCTGTGTTGTTCCATTATATGCACGGGCACTAATATAACTCCAACTTTATGTCACGACAACGAGCACTGTGTAGCGCAACACACCGATGGGAACAGATTGCATTTATAGCTAATTTACTGAGTAGTGGCAGTCATTGTTGTTGCTTTCTAAAATCATGATCCCGCGGAGCAATCTAGTGAAATAACGCGCCGTGCAAGAAAACTGTGAGAGACTATTTTCCCTTTCAAATCATGTTCTCATTTAGAAAAAAGCCTATTTAGATCACATCAGAGGCAGAGAAAACAACCTCACAACTCTGTCCATTATGAAATAGAAAAACAATCACCCACGTTATGTTACTGTAAAGGGAGACGCAACAAAAACAAAATTATCCGAGGTGACGTGTGACTAAGTCAATGTTGTGTTCTTTGGAGAATCAAATTGGAAAAAAAAAAACAAAAAGCAATACAAGACACGAGTCTGGAGGGAATTTGGTACAAAGTCTGTTTCTTCTCAGGTCCAACCCAAATCTTTATTAAACAAAAAGGTCTGAGCAAAACGGATAATAGATGGATGGAAAGCTGAGGGTCTGTTGTCTGTAGCATTCAGCTGCAAATTCTGCTTCCCTCTCCTCAAGCAGAGGAGATAAAGAAGCATGTGACAAAGGAAAGAGAGACAAAGACACGTTTCTATTTTAATCCATTTTCATTGAGATTCATTCCGCATTACTCTCCCTCTATTTTGTAAAAATAAAGTCAGATTGCTACTAGCCTCTAGACTACAAGTGCCAGCATATTTCGCTTTTTCTATATGAAACAATAGGAAGCTTGTACAACCCGCCTTTCCCCTGCCTTTGTGTGTGTGTGCGTGTGTGTGTGTGTGTGTGTGTGTGTGCGTGTGTGTGTGTGTGTGTGTGTGTGTGTGTGTGCGTGTGTGTGTGTGTGTGTGTGTGTGTGTGTGTGTGTGTGTGCGTGCGCGTGCGTGTGTGTGTGTATGTGTGTGCGTGTGCGTGTGTGTGCTACTCTGCCCTAATTGAGGGCGTAGTAGAGACTCTCATTAGTATGTGAGGGACATGGTTCCACCAGGCTAGCTTGCTAGCTGCTGCTAACCAGTCAGGTGGAAAGGTCAGAGAGGAAGCAGAGACACTGTGGAGCTGCCTTTTTGTCAGGCCCAGTTTTTTCTGCCAGCTCTTTTTGCTTTTGTTTGCTCATTTTGAATTAATTTGAGTAATTCAGTATACAACTTCTTACATTTGTAGGCTACATGATGAAATGTTAATTGTGGACTACATACACATGCAATGTGTGTGCTATAGGCGTACAGATCACAATGAAGGGTTACAGCCAATGATGAATGTTCAATTTGACGATTTTAAGTTAAATTTTAAATTATAAGTTATTGTTTGCAGGAATCCCCATATTTATTTGCACCCAAGTGAAGATGTGTAAAAATCTTTAATAGCGACAGATATTGCTATCAATAAATATTGCATTAAATGCTTTTCACCCATCTCTAGGAGAGGTGCTTGTAACTGTGGAAGGCGCTGCAGTTCAGTTTTATTTTTAAGACACAAATAACCTTTACATGTGATTTGAAATTTCAACACTTCCTCAAGTTTCAAAACATTCTCAGACTTTTGAACGTTTTTGTAGGTCTACAGATGGATTGTAATTATTGTTAAAAGTTAAGAATCAAGGCAGTATTGGCAAATGTTCTGATTGACTATTGCTTTGGTGCTAGTGACTTATACCATGTCTGCATAATTCTGTATGCAACTCAAATGACTATATCTGTTCCTGTCAATATCTTTTATAGGTTAAATGCATCTGTTTGTAAACCGGTGTGTAATTTAATTCCCATGATTTGGTAATGTAAATGACATAAAGCGATATACGTCTCAGTACCTTGGGGGTGTATGCATGTGAGCGAATCTACATTTGAAGGTTCAGCCAAGAACAAAACTGTGTAAAAGGAGATAACAGCTCCCTCTTCCTGTCTGTATGGGATAAAGGGAAGGTGGATGATTTCAGTGAAAGGCAGCTTTGTTCCCAAGTTATGAAAGATTTCTTTAAAAATGGCTTCAAGATTGTTTTTTTTTTTATCATAATGCATTAGTTCAATTAAATGAACAGACAACATTTACAGGTCAGCGTGGTTTTCTATTTATAGGAGTAGGAACAGTTTTCAAAGAGTAACTGGATTGGAATAAAATGAAAAGTAGGTCAACTGCCAAATCAGAAGTGGTCCTAGAGTTTGGTTTACAAAGAAGCAGAATGAATTACTCGTGAAAAGAAAGAAGAGGCTTCCCGTGAGTTACAGTAACAGTGAGCATAAATCCATACAACTTCTGTGATAAAAAAATAAATAAATTGACATGGAGCCAAACGACCAAACCCTACCTATTTTATGCATAAAACAACTTATTCTGCACATACACAAATAAAAATTTGTTTTACCTGCTCCCCTTCACATGATGCATTGCTACTGCCTACTCATATTCTCCTCCAAGCTCATCCCAGAGCACCAACCCCTGCATCCCCACCTCCTCACAGAGCCAATCACAGAGCTTTGCTGGACATTTCTTAATTAGCTTTCATGAGAAAAAGTGGATTCTGGTTAGCGCTTCCATATTTCTTTCACTATTGTACATCACAGGACGGGGCTATACGGACATCTGCTCCCACGCTTTTGTTCAGTTTACTTCATTCATCTTCTCCAACACTCTCTCGGTTTTTTACTAGCTTTTTTTTTTTTTAAGTTTGTGGGCTGGGAACGGCCTTTTTTCTTGCTCCCTACAACCAGCTGGCTGAATGATAACAGTCATGGTGAGTGGGGGACACAGACATTTTCATCCAGTCACCTTATTACAGCTACAGTTTTTCCTGTAGAGCCTACCCCAGCACGTATTTGTATGGCGCAATGCGTTTCATTTTGGTGTTTCACCTCAACATTAAAACTGGCCCCCATCTGGCTGCCACTTTGAAAACTTTCTGGAGGCGCCCCTGTATTTATTTGCATAATTTATGAAAATATGTCCCGAATGAAATGGCAATGCGTGGGTACGAAATGGGGATATGTATATTGAGTCACTAAAGCTGCTTGGACAGATATGCACATTGCTTTTTTTTAAAGTGAAAAAAAGCTAAACTAGAAACAATCAGCCTATCAATGCATGCATCATGTTTATCTCAGATTTATTTGGGCTGTTTTATTACTGAGCAACTTAAAACAATTGACACGAAGACAGAGTTTAATTTCCTGTTTTGTAATAACGAAAATCCGTTTGTTTGATCAAAGTCTTTATGTCTTTGAGAGACAAGAAGTGCAGAATGAAGAGATATGGTTTGTGACTACAGCAGTGTAATGTACAGAGGATTTAACATGTGCCCGGTAATAGCTAATTTATATACACTGTGCTGCACAGGCATCCTATTACCATAACGCCTGAGGCTGCAATCACTCCGCTCTGCTCTGCTCTGCTCGGTTCACTCAAGCACAGACTTCAGCTCCGATTGATTGCTTTGCTGGGATTCAGAGAGCCTTTTCTCTGCCAAAGCAGCCAGAGGTTGGCGTGTGCCGATGAGGGCTCGGAGCCAGCCAGAGAGCGAAGGTGTTAATGCTGAAGGGAGGGGTAGGTGACGGGCAACGCCACAAGCCAATTACAGGCTTTCAGAGAGAGCTGCCGGAGTGAAGAGGGCGGGCTCTGACCGTCCAGCTGAGCAGGCGACTGGGCGGGAGGTTGTAGTGAGGGAGGGGAGTGGGGGCAAGGAGGGCTGGGGAGAGAGAGAGAGAGAGAGCGCGCCTTGCTGCAGCTCAGCGCTCTCCTCCAGACTCATCATTCTCCTCACAGCATCTGCGGATGAAGGCGATGTCTGCTCCTCACAGCTCAGCTGCGAAGTCTTCCACCGTGAGCTAAGATTCAGGATAAGAAGAGGAAGAATAGGAGGTGAAAAAAATAAGGAGGCAGTCTCAGAGAAGACAGGGAGAGAGTTAAACAGTGTAGGAAGGGGGGGTTTCCTTTCTGAGGCGTTGGTGTAACTGAGGAGAGAGGGGACTGTGAGACAACGGCTGGCATCTCCCAAATGGAGTGGAATGGGTTTAAGATGGTAAGGAATGCTGCCAATTCATTTTGAGCATTTCTCTTCAGCTAGAGCAGGTTATACTTATACGTGTATTGTCAAGCGTCTATAGTACTTGTGTTTTATACACAGCCAACGGAGTGCCACAGTTCAACTATTTCATATGCAGCGTGTGAGGTTCTTGCAGCGAAGAAGATTGCAGCAGGGGGTTAGTCTCAAAATTCTGGAGGCAGAAAATTTTGATGATAGGAGTTGTGTGGGTGCGTGTAGAGGAATGGGGAAACTGGAGAAACAAAAAGAAGGGAAGGGATGTGTTTCACAAGAAGATAGCACCCATTTTATATTAAGACTGTGACTGTAAGTGTCTCCCACTCCCCCCTGCTTTGCTGCCTTTGTACAACTCTGCAGCAAGAAGGATTTTTCCCTGCAGCAAGGTGGACTGTACATTTGTTTAAAAAGAAAAAACTGGGTGGATTTAAACATGTAGGAGAAAGTGCATCCAAAGTATTGCGTGTAAGTTGCATGAGTAGAGATGCTGCAAAGCAAGGCAATGTGCACACAGTAGGAGTTTGTTTGCCTATGCAGAGGAAGGAATACCGAATAGATATGCAGGAATTTTGAACATCCACTGCCTGCCTTCAAGTTTTATGTTTTTTTAGTAATACGTTAACATGCTCGCATGACTACTGTGCAGTAGGCTTGGGCTGGTAGGATAACAGTTAGTAAAATACCATGTTTTTCTTTTGTTTTTTTTTTACTAAAAATCATGAGTATATCTTATATGGCTTCTAAGATATTATAACACATTCATTAGTTTAGTTAGAATAATGTAATCTGTAACATTTTGATTTTAAAACATAACATTTAGCAAAGAAGGCATACTGACAAAGTTTGTCAGCGTTTCATTCTGAAGTAAATGTGCTTCTTGTTTAGAGTATTCTAACTTTTACTGTCCCACTATCTGCATAGTAACACTGGGTGTACAAACAAGCTGATGTTAGCTAGTTTATCAGTTGGGTTGTCTCTTGTGCTAGCCATCATTACCTTTAGAAGAGTTGGTACTGCACAACACATCAAATCACTGCCATTGTTGCAACAATATTGCATTCACAAAGGTCTGGTAGTGAATAAGATAGGGAGGATTAGCAACAGTGCTCTAAAATAGTTTTCTGTTGGTCACTGTTATGTCCAATCATTCAACACATGGCTGTAACAGACTGCTGGTTTTCAAACTAAAGTTGGTATCAGCATCTAGTGTCCAAATCAGGACTACAATAAGTGGCCAAATCACTGTTTTGTTTTGTTTTTTTAATCTACAGTTCAACATGTTCTTTACATCACTGTTTGAGATGTGTTAAATGTTTTGTTTTTGTGAAAACACAAAAATATCCTCTCCTCTAGACATCAAGAAAACCTTAAATTGCATTTAAACCTTAATGCATTGTCATACCACATACAGTTTGGGATTGTAAAACCTTAAAAAGAAAAATAGTGGTTTGTTTTCTGAAGTTAGATAAACAAATCGCTTATTGCATTCTTTGGTGTAAAGTGGCTCGTCCAGGACAGTATTCATTCAAGAGCCGCCGCTGGATTGAATATGATATTCGAGGTTCTGTGCATTCACTCTGCAATCTCAGTTAAAAATTTTTTTACACATTTTTTCTACCCTTGATGCTCACCTGGTGTAAATTATCGTGGGACACTAAAACTCGTGCAGAGGAGTTTAACATTGCGATTGTCAAATATCGGAGAGAGAGAAAAACATTTGCTAGGCACAGTTGATAACATCATCACAACAGTGAACAATATTCCAGCAATTGAGTGGTTTGTTATATTGTGCAGGCCTAGTAAGAGTGATGGGTGTCACCTCCTTAGTAATACACCCTGTCATGTTTCCCAGCAGGAAGGAGAAGTGCAGTAGCCGTTTTTTTAAACCTGCTGGCCAGAAGTGTGCAGCAATAAGTGCAGGAGGGGCAATGCCGCATTACTCTGTGCTCAGTTCATGTAGAGAAAACTGATCTGTGCAGCACCTTCTCCAGCCTCTCAGTAAAAAAAAAGCTTTAAACAATTTGTTGAAAAATTTTAGTGGCTTTTTAAAACCTTGGTACTGGTAACCAGCCCACATCTACTGCCAGCATGAGGACTTTCTGGTTTAGTTATCAGCTTTGCTCACCATCCTCAGACTCATTGTCACATCTATCTATCCATTCCATCCTGGCCGCCAAGTGACAGGTTCACTAATAAAAACCAGCAACCATTTATCTTTCTGTGTTTTTGACCTGTAATAGAAAACCTCGTCTCTCTCTGAATGCACTCAATAGTATTGTTTGGAATCGCGTGTGCGTCCATTTGTTTTCATGATGGGTGGCTGACTTTTACTGTCCAATGAATAATATTTGTGCACATGCTACTGTTAGTGAAATGCCATCGAAATGCTAACCGAAATGAAGGCAATTCCTTTCGGGCTGACTTGGTTATGAAACATTGAGGCCTTCCAGCCTTATGTCAGCATGCAAAGGAACATAAGACTGATGTAAGAACACTGTATGTAATGTGTAGGCTGTATCTAAAGATTACATCAGTGAGAGTGTGCAGTGTTTGACAGAAATAAGAGTTAAAACAGGATGTGGATCAAGAGTGGAAGAGATGATAAAAAATAGGAAATGTTCATTGGTCTTAAATGCTTTAATGAATGTGCATCAGGAAGACTGATAGGACTCAGTAGTGGGAGTTTGTGTAATATTTATTTATATATTTATTTAATTGTACACACAAGTGTGCTTTGACTATACTACCCTCAGGCATAACATCATGTGCTCCAAGGTTACACATCAGAACTAATAAGATGGGGTGTGTTAGGAATTTATTAGCTGCTGCCCACAAACTGTGTGCTGTTGAGAGATTTAAATGTTACCCCACATAAAAAAAATACCAGATAGCAGTAGACATTTGTGTTGTTTCAAAGGTGAGTATTGATTTTAGGAGCAATGAAGGTGATTTGAGACACCATAAAGAAGTGATTGATGTATTGTTTTATTTTATTTTATTTATTTAATTTTGGTTATCTACCAGTTAAGCAGCCAGAAATTCACATTGGCTAATTATTCCATGATCATCTTTGATCAGTGCAGGTCAGGAGGTGCTTTTCCTACTTTTAATTTAATGCACAAAAACAAAGAAAGGCCCCAGGTGAGATCTACATAAACCCAGGGCACCGCCACTAAGTGAACAATAACAAAAAGGATTATAGCACAAGTTTTCTCTAATCAGTCTGTAAATTGAAAATCCCTTTTTATTAGTTCTTTTAATTTTTACATTTTGGTTTGAAAATGTCATGTCTTAAGACGGTTAAAGCAGCAAATCTCCCTCAACGACATGTCAAATCTGGTGATGATAATAAATCTAACTTGCAATCCATGTAGCCAAGCGCTCTGCGTTCCTACACTAATTTCAAGATGAGAAACTCCTTACTTAACTCTAAGCCTCTCCACTCAGACTGCTGCAGGGTTTATTATCTGTGCCGGGGAAATCGTAGAATGGTGTTTGGCCGACTTCAATTGTAATTCACAAAAACCAGCAGAGATGAAAAGTGGCTAGTATTTAAGGGTGGACGTTTCTTGTCAAAATCAACTTTGTCGATTCGACTTAATGCACAACACACAGAGAGCAGCAAAGATAATGTTTCATCAACATGCAGAATAGTTGTCTTCCTGACTTTCACTAAGTGCATCTCAGACAAGGACAAGTGGTAAACACCCGCTCCGAGAAGTCTTCTACTTTGAGTTAAGAGCACAGACTTTTAAATGGGCTTAAATGGTCACATTGGGTGAGTTTGTGCCTTTGTGTTATTGGTGTGGTTGTTATAAATACTGTATCTGTAGCTGGATGTGTAGGACAGTGACTTTGTTTGAAGGACTCATTGGAGCCGACACATGTGGGCAGTAGTCTGTCTGCGGTATGTTACCAATGACGACTAACTGTGCAGAGCTTTACAGCGGATTATAGATAGCGGCAACGATAACTCCTGTGTCATTTAGTTGGATTATGTCTAATATGGACGATAAAGTTATGCAAGGATGAATGGAAATGCTGCATCTCCTTTGGTGGCTTTTAAAATCCTAAGAAAGATCAAAGTAAATGTGTCCGTGATCATGTTTGTCCCACACTGATGCACAGTCATCGACATCTAATGTACATTAATGTTTAAACTAGTTTGTCAGTTCATTTGATGATTAAATAAATGCCACGATAAAAAGCTGAATAATTATTTTTTTTTATTTTTACTGAAAATACATGTTAATCTTGAATGGCGTATCCCATTAGTAATACGTGTGATTTGTGTTTAAAAATTCAACTACGATAGCAAATTGCATTTTCAAAAATTTGACCGATCTACTGAGGTTATTTCATCTCTGCGCTCAAAGTTTGAGCAAGCTTTAGTTAATTTTATGAGCACATAATGCCTATCAGCGTTTTAGCACCACAGTGTCAGTGTAGATATTGCAAAATATTATTTATCTTCAAATGTCTTTTCCACTTTCCTTCAAACAAAAGCTGGATGGAAGCAGTTAATGAGCCCAAAGCCTGTTTGAATAAGACGTTGCTGAAGAGAGAAAAAAAAAAATCTCCTGTCCCAATTAGCACGCTTTGGTTTTTAAATATTCCTTTTGTGTGAACCCTAAACACACATGAAGACTCACAAAATGGTTACGTTAAAAATTTAATAGGCTTCCACAGTGATTTTCTTCATTTATTTAAAATGTTTTTTTCTTCTTCTCTCTCTCTCTTCCTCGCTCTCTTTTAAAAATGCTCGAAATCTGAGAGGCACGGCGAGGCATTCTGCTGCGAGGGGAGCAGCATTCACAAATACTAGACCTAATTCCTTTGGCAGCAGCTCAAACTGCTACAGACAGACACATAATCAGCTGGGGAGTGTTAGCGCCTCAGCCCACTAGCAAACACAGGACCGAGCCCTTGTTGTGCAGTGCTGCTTTTTAGAATAAATATCCTGATGGAAAATACTGGGGGAAGGAATGTGTCTGTATCTCTTTGTTCAGTCAAAAACACATAAAGGAAGAGGAACACTGGCTTTCCTATCTACTTTTCCTCTCACTCTTCTCAATCCACTCATCTCCTCCGTCTCCCCCTCCTCCTTCCCGCTCTCTTTCTAGCATCCTCGACTGTACCCTGCGCATTTTGGTATTCATACAGATGTTCGGATTTGACTGGCAGTTTCTCCCGAGACTGTGCACAAACGGCTGACTCCTCTCATCTGCATTTTGCATCCCTGGAAAAAAAAAAAGAGAAAACGTGGGGAGGGGGGGCAAGGAAGCAGCGCAGAGGATGAGCAGACAGACAGGAATTGTGTGTACAAGTACGAGTCAGAGCTCCACCGTGTCGTGTTGCCTGTTTGGCGTTGGCAGCTTAACTGGCCCCGGCGCTGCTGCCTTGTGATGTTTTAAAGGACGTTTCAAGGTCATGCATTTGACAGGCCCCTGCCGCCTCTGACGTATTAAACATTCATGCGTTTCGGTAGCTGGATAAATTATAGATTCGGCATGCAACTGAACATGCTACAAAATGGCAGCATTCTGGTTGGTAGACACATCTGGGCCTACAAAGAAAGCTTGCAGTGTTTTGTCTTCTATGTAGTATCAGTAGTTGGTGTGTAGAAAAAAAAAATAGACCTAAACCATCTTATCCAAGCACATTCACCAGGATACTGCATTTCAGTATTCCGTGTCTGGATAATTATGGAAAAAGAAAACATGAGTTTGGAAAAAATTTTGTATTAGTCCATCTTTCCTGTCTTCCGTTTCCCCTTCCTTCCTTTCCTCCCTGCAGCCTTCTTCTTTTGCCTTTCCCTCGTTGCTCTTCTTCTTTCCTTCCTTATTTCATGGTGAACTTTAGTATTTTATATTTAAAAATGAACTCCAAAACATTTTTACATAGAAGCTGTCAAGATGTAGACATTTTTTCGTGGGTGATTTTAAAAAGTTTGTGAATTTAGACATTCGATTCTTGCGCAACTTCAATGTTGGAGATAATTGAAGAAAGCATGTAGTTCATCTAGATGCCACTAGATTTAGCTTCAAGTAAAAATGAAAAAATGATGGGATTTATTCATTTGAAAAGTTTTTATTCTTGCATTTTTTAGCGCATCAGCTGTGATCACTGCTTCTTTAACGCCGTGGTTCCCAACTTGTGGGCACCGCCCTTTTAAGACCAGCACTGGAGAGCGTGGACGATGTAACGTCAAAGATCCTGCTGTGTTTGGCACACATACCAAATACTGATGAAAAGTGTAAATGACACTAACACACATAACTACGTTATCGCAAGTGTGTCTGTGGCGTTACAGTGATGTAAAAATAAATGTAGGTACACTGCATCGCTCCAGAGTAAGATGTCACAAGTCAAGGGCATAGATCAATATTTACAGTAAGACCAGCAAGTGGATCCAGTGTCCTGAGTCAAGCATTGTAAATAATGTAAACTTGCAGTACATAGTAATTTAATAATTATAAATAATGTGAGCAGGGGGTGTGGTGTGAAAAACATGTACGCAGATTTGTGTGGAGTGGGGAGAAGGTTTGCGAAATACCTGTGGCAGGTTGCCAGTCAGATTTGCATCATGATTTAGGGAACTGCTTGTCAGAAATTCAGTCTTATTTTACCGATGGTAATACAGAGCCTACGTGTCAAAAAGAGCATGACTTAGGAAAATCTCAGTTGTGATGATCTTGCCTGCTTTCAGATCGTTTCAAAATGAGAGAAAAATTTCTAACATTATGATATCAAAAAAGTTTCTGATGAGCTCTCAGACTGATGAACTCAGGTTTTCTCTCATTTAGGATCAGATAATTTAGCTTATTGTCACAACAAAGCCAGACCCTACAGGAGCTGCTCTGTATCCTGAAATATGATCACAGGACAGAGGAATGAGAAGATCAAGATGGTTGTTAGTTTTTCAGGTAAATAAAATATCAGATTTTTTTTTTTTTTCAGTTTAAAGGAATGATGTAGTATCGTTTGTTGCTATAGTCAGTTTCTGTGAAGGCCATCCTAATTTTATTTGATTTTTTTACATGAAATTAATCATCGAGCATATGAGGTCATAGTTAGAGATCCACGGATCAGACAGTATGTATTCATACCTTAACTTAAAGTTGAGAGTTATATATAGCTGTCAATCAAACCTCAGTGCACCTGTAGATGCTTAATGTTCGGATGGGTAAACAGTCTTATTTTTTGGAAAAAAATATATTTTAAAATGTATTTTCGTGTATTGGGTTAGTTACACATTTTTTTGTGATGGTAGAGTGTTTTAGAAAGTTCTTCACACTTTCAACATCCATCCATCCATTTTCTTTACACCCTTGTCCCTCAGTGGGGTCGGGAGGGTTGCTGGTGCCTATCTCCAGCTAACATTCCGGGCGAGAGGTGGGGTCACCCTGGACAGGTCGCCAGTCTGTCACAGGGCAACACAGAGACACACAGGACAAACAACCATGCACACACACACTCACACCTAGGGGCAATTTGAAGAGGCCAATTAACCTGACAGTCATGTGGCAGGAAACTGGAGTACCCAGAGAAAACCCACGCATGCACAGGGAGAACATGCAAACTCCATGCAGAAAGACCTGGGCCGGGAATCGAACCCAGAACCATCTTGCTGCAAGGCAACAGCTCTACCAACTGCGCCACTGTGCAGCCTACTTTCAACGTCATCTACAGTTAAATTCAAAGTTATCCATAGCCGTAGCAGATTTAAATTTAAAACTGTCTTTAACTTTTGACAACATGTTTCTTTTGACTGGATATAAGATTAACAATCTGTGGAAGGAACTAAAGATTAGGGTGATGATAAAGAGGCCTTAAATTTTTAAGAGTCTGGAGCTTCACTCCAAAGTTAAATTGTCAAAATTTGGAAACATGCAAAAAAATAAAAAAAAACTGATCTGTGAAAAAAATATGCAGATTATTTTTTATTTTTTACAAAATGATATTCCTTTTCCACTGTTTTATTATATGCTGGGCTATGCTTGTCAGATTTCCTATCACCAACAAACTTCTCGGTTTAATACAATTATAATACCTACTATTTAAAATCATGGCAGAGGTTTATGACTGTGACAGCAGTAGGAGTGATATGAAAGGTCAAACTATGGTCGATGACTCATAAAGACGGGTCCGACCAGCATAAAGATCATAATCCTGGAGTTGACTCAATTTAAAATGAAAACTCTACTGTATCAAAAAGCCTCCGCCTCTCTAATACAGTCCACGATCACGGGTTGTTTGAGTGGTTATCAGACAACAGAGAATATTTATCGTTGCGGAGTCAATTCTGAGAGGAATGTGGAATATTAACAATCAGTTCATATCCACTTCCAGTTGTGAGGGTTGCGTCTCGTCCTCCACATGGAAATGAAGATGGAAATTCAGGAAAAGTGACATCCTGCGCTTATCGCCTCAGATAAACGTCACCAGCAGGCATGATCAGCACCTGTTAAATTGATATTTGGGGTGGAGGACAAAAAGACATGGAGAAAATGAGAAAAATAGAGAGAAACGTGCCGTGTCTCAAGGCTCTCTTGCTTTCGCTGTCAGACTCGCACACTGTTGTACGACTTTTTTTTTTCTTCTTTTTTTATAGCAATCAGCCACCACCTTTCTGTGTTGTCACCATGGCATACGCCACAGTATATGAGCAGAGATTGCCTCCTGTGGGCATTTTCAATTACTCTGCACTATACAGCAGCAGGGGGGATTTATCTGCTCATTTGAATACATGCCACTCTTAATGGTTTAGCTGATCTGCCACAGGCCTCGGCTGTTAGCTGCGCACTTCCTTCATCTTTTGTAGGCTTTTGTTTCTCACTCTCTTCCTGTTGTCGCAGAATCTGTTTTTCTGTGAGAACTCAAACTTGATGTGACTTAATGTGAAGCTCTTACAATCAGAAATGTGAAAGTTGAACTACAAGTGGAATCTGTAGGAACCTGGGAAAGGCAGCTTTTAAGGGGACCTTTCTTTCACCGCAGGCGTTGAATGCAGGCACACTTTTGAAGGAAATGATCATCTGAAAACGTATCTGACTTATTAAAGTGCTAAACATCAATCAAAAGCATTTGTTTTCATCAACCTTGTTTACGTTTTTTGCTTTAGTTTTAAATTCTTTATTAAAAGGATAACAAAAGTCCAGGTAATATTGCTGAAAATAAGTCTTGGATTACAATTTTTTTTAAGGTTGGCTAAATAGAAAATGTGTTTTTAGACAGACTGAGCTATATGACATTCTTGTTGCAAAGAATTTTTTTTTTTTTGATAGAATAAGAAATGTAAAAATAATCAAACCAAAAGTTTTTGTTTATTTCATTCAAATAAGTGCAACACGCAAAAGACTTTTTGTTTCAGATCTGAAATGATTTTACACATCTCGTTTATACAAAAATCAGACTACTTTGTTTCAATAAAATGTTGTATATATTAGTATATTGTTTATTTGGTTAATAAAATATTAATTAAAAAAACAACATTGCATTTGTGTCTTCAAGATGCAAACTTTGTATCAATTACTAGGGTTTGAGTTAATAATGCAACGAACACCCCACTGTTGCTCAGAAATGAATACTCAAAATAATTTATTTTCAACATTAGCGAGCTGTGCAGAGAAGCTATTCAAAAGAAAGCTGTATTTTCTATGACATACTGAGACTTTTCTAGGATTGTTTTACGCTGAAAGACAGTAAGAGAGAGCAAGACTTTCACCAGTAAAATATAAAGTACAAAATAGCTTTTATTCTTTTGAGACGGCCTCTGTCATGAAGCATAATTTACGGCGATGATCTGCATTGGAGACTCTCAGTCACCCTATTTGCTAAAATAAAATCATAAAATCTGAGACACTGCTTTCAGTTTTACAGTGCTGCAATCCTATAGTTTTCAAACCTACTCGTTAGTTCAAGCCGACTATGATTAGAATATCTGATGCACCATCACGTCAATTGAAAGAAGAACATTACTTCCAAGTGATTTGAAATAGGAAGGGAGTTAAAACGTTCGGCTTGTTGCGCTGTTGGTAAAGCATTTGCTTTCTCTGCAGCTACATGTAGTTTTGAGTTATTCATTGCCTCCATCAAACTTTTAAGTCATTAAGACAGATGACGGACGGCTGTCCTCTTTCCCTTGCAGCTATTAGATTATTTAAGCTCCGGTTCAGGGGGAAACCAATAAGCAGATTATACCGACACACTGCTGCACAGACGAACAGACACTTACACAATACCCAAGGCTGTGAAATGAATTCTTGAGTACAATGGTCAGCTAATGTCTATGTGCTGCAGCTCTATGCCTTCGCTGCAGGGCAGGCACACACGCGCACACGCACACACACGCACACACACACACTCACCAACAGACACACAATCAGGATGTGTCTGATGGTGGAGCAGTGATTAGATTAGGTAGAGCTCTGTTTCTGCTAAGCAGCCAGATATGTGCTCCTGCCGTACTCTAAAGAAGTAGAGCTGTGCTGTAGGTATTGTTTTTATCGTGTACCTTCAGGCTGTTTGGAGCTTTTTAAAAAAAAAAAAAAATTAAATAAAAATAACTGTTTCAACAAATACAATATCACCACTTCCAGCCTCAAAGCAGTTTTAATTAGAACTCCTACTGTGTGTTATGCTGAAAATTAAGTTCAATCAGAGGAGCTAGAAGTTTCTGTTTCTGCTCTGGTCGCCTTTAGGGATTGTTAAGCCTGCCAACAACTGAGCATAACTGCAGGCTTAAGCAATGTGTGGACGTTTGTAGTTGGCTAGAATAGCACGACCCTGCTGAATTGCTTATTTCTGACCCAAAACATGCAGCGGGACACTGCAACTGTGAGCATACTCACACATGTGCATAATGTGCAGCAGCGCATCTTGGTGCATTTTTTTTTACTAAAGATAGAGGCGCAGCTTCGCTCTTACAGGCTGATTGCCTGCGCAGGTGCACAGCCCCATTCACCTGCATGCCGTTTGTGGAAGCGGTGTCCTCTGTCATGACACACGATGCTGCTGACTCAGTCGGATCGGCCTGCTCAGCCTCGCAGGCTGTTTTCCTTACATCCTCCACACAGTGCCCCAGCTTATAACTAAAAGCAACTTCAGCGCAACACAGAAATGAGCACTGGAGAAAAGTGCTTGCTGTTCACTAAAATGCATCTCGCAGGGGCGCAGGCCTGTTCCATACGCTGTGTTTATTTAAAGAACAGTTACAGTAAGTGTCACCTCATCTTAGTGGAGTTTTAACAAATGTTTGTTTTGTGTTCTGGTTAATGAGGAAAGATGGAAAACCTGGTTTTATTTTAAAATTATAGAAAATTGTGTCTGATACGGTCAGCACACCTGTCTCACAGTTTAAAATCTGCTCTTATTTGCTTTGCTTGTTCATCATACTTATTATCATGCATCTTGCTTAGAGACCAAGATGTTACAAAATTATTTGTTTTTGATGTGTTTCTGTGAGGTCTCGAAAACTCATGAAAAGTCGTTCGTTCTTATTAATTATTCTTAATTTTAGGCTAGGTTTTACAATTAATTTAATTATGCCTTAAATTATTACATGTTTACTATCGATTTGTCCATCAAGTTTCTCTTGTGATTAACGTGATAAATGGTTAGAGATGCATCCATCATTCAGTCAAAAATATCAAAGTAGGCCAATATTCCTTTGATTGTCCCCGACTGGCCATCAGTAGGCCAGATATTTAAAATAAATAGATTTTCTTATTAAACACTTTGATAGAAGTCCCACAATTGTTGCACATCAGCCAACACTTAATGGTGTCTTTTGTGTTTTATTTCAAATAATAAAAAGAGAAGAAGGTTAAGACATATACTTTTTATACATTATTCTTGTTTTCAGTTGAATTAATAACATCTGAATCTATCTGAAGCATTTTTTTTGTTTGTTTGTTTTATTTGCCACCCATTGAAAAAAACTCATGGATTGGTTGGAATCGGTAGATCAGATCTCAAACAAAACCAGTAAACAGAATCCCTAATCAGAGCAAAAGAGACAGATATTAGGATGCCTTTTACAGAAATATTTTTCTTCTTGAAAAAATAGCTTGAAATTGTTTGCAATTAAAATGTTGTTATTCAAACCTTTAAATAGTATTTTTTTACTAGGTTTTACTTGAAGACAACTGTTTAATAGTTTAATAGTTGACTGGAACTCATCAGAATAATGAAAAACAAAAACAACAGAGTTATATTTTTTATTCTACTTAAAACATTAAGTAGAATAAATTGAAGTAAAGTGTTGAGTATGTCATCTGGTTGCTTTTTGTAATTCACATGGGTGTTAAATTTAAATAAAAATGGCCTTAAGTCATGAAATAAGATCATTAAGCCCTAAATATAATTGTTGAGTTAGTTTATTTTTATATATTTTATTTATCATTCCTCTCTTTGTATCCTTTTACTTTGATGTTTAGGATCTGGACCTTTAGTATATCAGTCTCTGTCACGTTTGTCAGATGTATGCACCATAGTAAGGATGCATCAGACAGGGTAGTGTGATGCATATTGTTAGTTCATGACGTTCGGAATATAACTGACGACATATTTTGTATTTCAATTTGTCCTTTGCGATATTAGTATTGCACACACTGATAACTGTGATTGCTGTGCATTTGCTATGTATTCTGCAGCTCTGCTCAGACACAAGATACCATCTCCACTAAAACCTTTGCCCATATTTAAATTTAATTAGAGCGGGTAAAGTGCGGAAGGGGACAATGATTTAGCCTCTTTAATCCACAAAATGTCCTTAGCGCCTGGGCCGACCACTGTCATTCGTCATACCCCGGGATTACAACAGGACAGACACTGATTCACAGCAAAGACATCTTACTGATTCGGCTTGAGCTGGAAGTCGAGGTGCAAGCTGCAGCGGCAAGAAGTGAGACAAAGGCTGGCAAGCTGTTGATGGGGATTTAATGTCTGAGAGGAGGAATGGCGCCACAGCTGACAGTTGGATCAGGAATTATGAGTAAAGAGGGGAGGGTGAGGGACTGTTACTGGCACAGGAGTGAAGCTAGAGGAACAGTGATGAGGGCCGAAGAGGCTAGGCCAAGGCCAGGGCTGAGGGGCTCAGGGACAGGGATCGGGCTGACGGGCAAGGCCAGGCCTTCCATTCCAAGGCCCGGTCCCTGTTGTGCTCCGGGCTCCGGCCAAGCGGCCAGGCAGGTGTCCAGCTGATCTCACATCCCCACAGGGGAGGAACTGCAGAGCACCAGTCACTGGAGCTGCACAAATTGAAGTGTCATCTCTAGAGTCAAGATGCTCACCAATTTTCTGCCTGCGTTGGTGCAGAGTTGGGATTCAGCCAGTGGACAAATGGCTCCAGTTCCGCCTACAGTTTGGCTGAGCAGTGGAGGCTTTACTATGTGTGTGTGTGACAGACATAATGTGGCTCTTAACAATATACATACAGAACAACTGGTCATTGTGCTTAAAGCATCGGATGCTCTTTGATTTGACTGCCCACGAGGGAGTGTGTTGTTTTAGTTCTCAGCATGGGTGGAAAACTTGCATTAGCCATTAAAATTTGTCAGTATTTTACTTCAGCCACCTTTATTTATTGTGTTGGTTCCAAGAAAAATTAATAAAAATAGTTAAATGTATTTACTACAAAACTGCTAACGGTTATCCATCTTGAATTCTGTAAAAAGAAAAAATGCATGCTGCTCATTTTGCCCTAGAAGTTTCAGTCATTTCATACTTGACTTTTCAGGGAATTATGCCATGTACTGCAGGATGTTTCTTATCCATACCTCCTGCAGAATTAATATGCAGGAGGTATATATTAATTCCTCCTGTACATTTTTTCTACATTGTAGTGTAGAAAAAATGCTTACCACACTCCCGTAAATTAAAACTACCAGCAAAAAGGTCACTTTCAATCACTTACGTTTGATCAGGAGTCATGATCTGTGTCATATTTTGCAAGTCAATTGATGTCAAATAGGCATCAGAGACTAAATAAATGGCAATTTCCATAACTGGAAAAATGGTGCATGAGTAGGAAATGATTAGTTTACAGGTTTTAAATAGAAGCAGAAAAGAACAAAATTACAATCTATGATTGACATCTGTAAGGGGTTGAGCTGTGCATGTTTCTTACACACACAGACGCTGGTGTGAGCCTGCCAATAATACTTATGGGTAAGTTCACCCCTTTGCCAATTTGGGCTCCCCATTGCTTCCTCATTCGATTTCATATCTGTCAAAAAGTGAGTTCCTACTCAAGGGTAAATTTATTAAATTATTATTATTTATTTTACGAGGATCTTATGTAACGCCATGCTTTTATTGTTTTAGATTGTGATTCATGATAGAGGCAGCTGATTCTTTAAAAAACAGATAATGTCCCCTGATGAAACCAAAATAAGCGAGGAACCTCTTTAGAAAGTAATAAAATATTGCTTTGAAGCTAAAACTGTCTTGTTAAAGTGGGCAGCAAAACTTGTGTATTAAAAGTTAAAGTGCAGAAAGGTAAGAGGGCAAAATGTCAAGCACTCACTGCCCACCTTTACCTATCTACCTTCCTTAAGATGTTGTTCCTCCATTCCACGTGTCCCTTTTTCCTTGCTTGATTAACTTCCTTCCTTTCTTTTTTCCTTCCTTCTTTCATCCCTTCCTATTTTTTGAGGTATTTTTTGAGGACCATCCTCTGCAGAAATATCAGGCATAAATTCATGTTTTTGTAGTTGACATTTTAAAATGAACATGGCACATTGAGAACTCTGGTACTTTAGTTCAAAAAAGGCATAATATGTCAACATCTGTAGCACCTCGATAAATTTAGATTCTGTTTAGGATGCCTGAAGTAATTTAGGGCTCAGTCTATCATGACATTTGACCTCACACAAGCATGCAACTATTACCGAGAACTGCAAGGCAGTCTTTGAGAAAACCCCATCGATCCCGATAAACGACTGAAACATCACAAAAAGGAAAAAAAGAAATAGAAGAGAGGAGGGAGAAGGAGAGTGGGAAAAAAAAAAGTCAAGCCAAAGTTAAATGAAAAATTGCTTACATACACGTCTTGCGCAGTCTGGAACATTTATTATTCTGAGTCACACAGGGAGAACAGAGGTGGAGGAGGATAGAAGAGGAGAAGAATCCATTTGGTAAAGTAGATGCAGATCGATGGGAGTGGAGGCAGGCAGGCCAGAGAGCATCACAGGAAGAGCGTGTGTTTGTGTCAGTACCTGTGATGTGTGTGTGTGTCTGCTTGCGTGCATGAGGCGTCCCAGATTACTTTTCCTGATTGATCCGGCCCAGCATCCGTCTGACCCGCAGGACATTTCAGAGGCTCGGAAGAGGCTGGTGGAGGTGGAGCGATGGCGAGAGGGAGAGACGGCCAGGAAGAGAGAGGGAGAGGAGAGAGAAATATAAAAATCAATAGCGCAGAGAGCATTACACGCAACTCGACCGGCCGAGGAACTGAGATAGTAAAGTCGTATTAATCTCTTTGTGTCTCAGTCGGTTTGATAGGAACTGCAATTCAGAGTCACTTTCTCTAAAGGAGAGCGGGTATCGGCTTTGGGGCGCAGAGAGAAAGAAGGGGAAGCGTGCTTTCTGCTATCGCTGCACCTGCAATAAATTTAGGATCAAGGTTTAATTAAAAACTGATGAAAACACACAAATAAAACCTCGGGCAAGATTGGGAGACAAAGTCTATCAACTCAGATTAGTTGAATACTGGCTCCATATTGTAGCTGCCAGGCAGTGCGTCTATCTGTGAAGTGATCCCGCATCCCAGCGTCTTCTCTGCAGTCTCTCCTGCCTCAATCTACCCTGGCTGAGTCAGGGTAAATTGATTGTCTTAGCTCTGTAGGAGAAAAGGGGGGAGAGGGAAGCTTGCACCAGGGCAGCAATAATAAAATGGTAGTTTTATTGACTAAAAGCAGACGAGTAGTGACAACACTGACCGCGCTGGAAGGAAAGAAGGCAGACTGTCTCTCAATCATGATCATGTTAAATTTTAGTCTAAATGCGCTCCAGGTGACTAAGTGAGGGAGTTTTTCAAATATTAGAGGAAAGCAAATGTTTCTCTGCCTGCAGCGGAGAAAGCTTGTCCTATTTTGACGGCGGTGCCCAGATCCCACTGGCCGGAAGCCCAAGGAGACGGGAAGCACTTTTGTGGCATCAAATATTAATGATCTTATAGAGTGTATTGATTATATAATAACTTTTTTCCAGCATCTGAGAGCCGACTGAAATGTATTCCCTGAATAATTGAAAATGTATCCATGAGCGGGTTTTTCATCTCGGTGGTTGGCTTGTGTAATTGCACTGCAGATTCCATCTGAAGCGGCGCACGTGTGCTGTTGTGAGATAAACACAAGGATAGCGAGGATGTGAAAGCAAGGTTAAACTGTGTGTGGGTGTTTGTGTGCGAGTGTCACCTGTGACTGTTTTGTTTTAATCAAATGGTTGAGCACCGAGCGTCAAAAAAAAGGAGTCGAGAAACGAGATGCGGCGTCACAAACTCTCCCTTGAAGAACATCAGCTTCATTCCCCCCCACCCTGACATTCTGTGCCCCCTGTGCTACGTTAGATGTTGGAAATGAGATTCATATGCATCTGCTTGCTGCTTCCTACATTTTTATCACCACATTTCGACATACAGCCAAACCCCTGCATTGTCTGCTTGCTGCAGCACGCCATTCACTTAGTATGTAAAGTGACGGCTTTGCAGAGTGGGTAAAAATTGTGTTTGATGTTTCACCTCTGCCTAACATTTCCTTTTTTCAGGGTAGCTTTTCAAGTTTACATGTAAAGGATGGGACAAATCTCTTTGATATGCATACTTCATAGACATCCCTTTCCCTTTGGTGCCCTGCATTTCCTCTTGATTTAAAGGATGTTGGTCAGTTGTGCTATATTGTATTTATTTGGCTTCAAATTCATGTTGGGATTTAACGATCCTTGTCATTGTTTACACTACCACCCTCACATAAATTCTACATACCTCTGATCTAAACAGAAGATGACCAAGATAAATCAGATTTTTTTTTCACCTTTAATGTGATCAATAATCTGAGCAAAGCAAAAAAATAATAAAACATCTTTAATACCCATCTGCCATTATTTATTGTAGCTCAAAATTAATTTCAGCTTTTCTTTCATGCTGAAGAAAATTGTGATTACACAATCAAAACCAGGTAGGAAACCTCAGCTGTAATATAGAGGATGAAAAGCAACTACATCTTTAAACAGGACGGTGACCAAAAGCTTACGTCAAGTTAAGAGTGACTTAACCAGAGGCAGAACCTTATTTTGTTTTATTTTTTCAATTTTATTATAGGTCACATTAAAGGTTGAAAAGCTCTGAAATTAATCGTCCTTTCGCGGCTTTAACCCTGGTAGGACAAGTGTAAATTTATTCACAAATATTCACAATATTTGTGTATATATAAAATATATTTGTCTAAAAATAAAATCCATATTTGTTTATAGATTTTTTTTTGTTTTTCCATCCAAAGAAAAATGTTAATCTCCACTAATTTAAATCTTCATAACCAATTTGTCCCAATAAAGTTCATGCTCTTCCCGACCCCACTTCCAAAAGTAATCCTTTGAACTTCACCACACTGAAAACGAGAGGTGGCTCCAATGATTTGTCTTTGTGACGATGCCAAAAATATCTCAATATTTACCTCCACCTGTCAGCTCGGAGATGTCATGTCTTCCTTTCTACCTTGACCTCTCCGCCCCTTCCTCTCCTTTTCCCTCCTCTCTAACTGACAGTTCATTCTCATTTAGACCTCCATTATGCATTCCTGTCTTAGTTTACAAGACACATTGACAACAGAACATGTACAGACTCCATCTCCTCTCTCCCACCTCTGCCTCTCCCTTCCTTTGAACAATTGGAAGTGTCTTCCCCATTACTCAACCCTTGCCTTTTTATTCATCCTCCCAACTGATCCCTCACTCCCGCTCCTCGTCTCTCTGAGGGAGTAAATGAAGGCAGAGGTCATACCTTCTTTCTTCCTCTTCTCTTGCTAAATTGGCTCTTGTAGCATCCATAGGTAGCTGCGGGCGTTTAAGCTCCCCCTCGCTCTGGAGAGTCAGTGAGCGGAGCTCCTGCTCATTTGTGGCAGCTCTGTCTCTTCAACCAGAGGCTTGTTTACCTTCAGAGAGCAAGAGGGAAGCCCTCATTATAAACTCTGCCAAGGTCACTGCAGCCACAACGCCAATCTACGAGCTTCAATTGACGCGTTTGTTATTCTTTGGGCTGAGGAAATTCTGAGCATTTACAGAAATTACATCTTACAATTCCCAGTGTTTACTTCCATTTTCACGCCTGTGAAACACACTCCAGAGCTGCCTTTGTTTTAGTTTGACTTTAAAGGTACAAGAGTGTTTTTTTTTTTCCCAAAACGATGCCACATTGCCAACACCCTAATCACCCCATTTTCTCCCTTCCCCCAAATCCCACCATAACCCTAACGTTGCAAAGTGAGTGTATGATGTTGACGGCGGGCTGTGCGTCCCTCCCTCCCTGTGCTCCGCTCCATAGGGGTCGACAGAGACACAGTGGCGTCAAGCAGAGCTCCCACAGCTCCAGGGCTGGGCAGAGAAGGGATTGCTGACACAGCCAAAGATGGTAAGGAGACTACTTCTGCCAAATGGATGGCCCAGCCATTTTACACACTCATGAAGTGATATGATCTGATATTTGACTGTGTACATAACTGCACACAGATTTGGTGATGCTGCTGACTGAGACAGTTGGAACTAGAGGAGAGATTGATGGATGGGGGCTTTTATAATGCAGGCAGCAGGGAGGACGTGTGGCAGAGGAAGCTGCTCCCGCTGCTGACGTTTTCAGCATGTGTAGTTATTTGAGGGAGTTCAGTAGATACTGAGCCACTTAGTTTAAATTTAAATTTCTTTCTACATATTCATGCTCTAGTGGTTAAAATGATTCACACATGTCTCCTGTGATGTTTCAGAGGGACATCTCCCTCCTGTAAGACACTCAGACTTTCTCAAGTTTTTACTTCGCTTTTTTTTGCTTTTTGTTCTTATTTTTAAGCACTCAAGTTCTTTTGAAACCTCTCAGTATTACTCTGATGCACTTTTCTCCAAAGCTTTTTCACTGCTTTGCTTTGTGTTAATGCCTACTGCTTCTCGACTTATTTTCACATTGCAGCAATAAACTTTTATCCACTACGGGGGGCTGTAAGTGACAGACCATGTGCATAACTATGACGTGGAAGCAAAATTACACGTGGTTTTCAAAAATTACAACAGCAAAAAAATAAAAATAATAGAGTTACTTTGTTACTCCGTGTTGCTTTTCAAATTCAGTCCATCATCCAGAAATAAAAACGTACAGGATAACTACAAATCTACCAAGACATGGCTGTTCACCTAAATTGACAGGCTTAGCAAGAAGTGCATTAATCAGAGAAGGAGCCAAGAGCCAAGCGGTAACGCTGGAGGAGCTGCAGAGATCCATAGATCTGGTGGACAATTAACGTAAAAGTACAGCCAGAGCTTTACTGAAATGGTTTAGATTAAACCGTACTGATGCCGTAGAATTGCTCTGTCAACATTCTGGCATAACTCAAATTAAGAATCTGTGTCAAGACTTGGAAAAACTATGTTCACAGATGCTCTCCGTTCCATCTGACTGAGTTTGAAACGTTTTCCATTGAAAATGGGCAAGAATCGTAGTTTCTAGATGTTCAAAGCTGAAAGTCATACATCATAAGGCATGCAGCTGTAACTACACCAAAAGGCAGCTTAACAATGTATTCTTTGTGAACAGAATGCACACTTTATCCATGTGTCCTTTTTCTTCCGTTTTACAGATGATCTGCAACATAAAAGGATAAAATACAGTGAAGTTTGAGGTTATAAAAGGACAAAATGTCAAGATCACCATAAACCTAAGGGCTTCATAGTTCTAACCGTGTTTTATTTCTCTGAAGATGAGCAGCAGTATATGTATATATGTATACATATATTTTATATCGAGTTTCAATGTAGGATTTCAGTGGGCGTGTTACTTTTTAAAAAACAGACCAATGCTGTATGTCCCACGCAGGGCTTGAAATATAACTCCTGAGGCTAAGCCGCAGCATTTGTGCACAGTCAGCAAGACGTGGATGCTATGAATTGTGTCCCCAGCACCAGGCTCCACAGTGGGAGAGCCAGGACAGCTGGAGCGTTCACAACCAACATGAAGTGGACCGCTGAGCACCACCAACGCTGGTGGGCAGGGATGAGGAGAGCAATATAATTGGCTGCTGAGACTCTGCAGGTCCCTGTTAATTAGAGGCAGCCATTTTGGTGTAAAAACTCCTCGGAATATGTCCCATGGAGTTGAAAGTCTCTCTGACAGAATGGTGCTCAGCGGGGAATGTAAACAGATTTAATAAGGCCCTCTCCAATCAACTCTGTTATGGCTACAGTAGACGCCATTCTCCCCTCGTCTTTCTCAGCCTGTCTCGGTATCTCTGTTGTGGCAGAGCGGTGAGTGAGCTGGGAAGGATACTGTCAAAAGAACAATTTGCATGCAGCTCTCATCTTAAGAGCTTTTAGACATCTCCCTGTCTGTTTGTTCTCTGCTGTGGGCCAGAGCCATTGTTCTCTCTCCGTATGTATGCGCTGCCTTTTGAGTGCGTGCTCTTCCACTCACTGCCGATGCATGGATGCAAACCTGTGCATGCGTTTGTGTGCTGGGAACAGGAAGCAGAAGGCTGGCGTGTTTTCTGTGGAGGAACAGAAGGGTGTTAGAAAAAAAAAAAAAAACAGCCTCGCTTTAAAGGCTGTTCCAGAAATCAGGGAAAGAATATGGATGTTTTAACCCCAGGTAATCTATCGAGTAACATTGCTGACGTAGTTGTTTGGGAGAGATCATCTGAGTCTGACAGAGTTAAACTAGACGACAAGTTTACTGGAGTTGTGTGAATTTTTTAGGACTCATTTTTAAGGTTATGACCTACGGCATCAAAGGAAAGATAGATTACTTGACAGTTGTCCAGGAGACATTGAATGAAGAACACTGTTGCTAAAAAATTACTGGGTGCTCATGTATGCAAGCAAATTGGTGCTGAAAGGAAAAGGTGTGATAGAAAAAGTATTAAAAAAAATGTGTATAAACATTTTTCTGTTAAATAATAAAATCTGTTGTTTAATTTATTGTATCCCATATAGATAAAAGGTAATTAAAGCCAAGAAATGAGCACAAAGTAAGTGTGTAATTTGGTCTCTTTTTTTTCCCTGGAAACTATTTCTGGAGTCAGAAGGAAATTTTTAAATTGTGCTTTGAGCTATATTATTAGAACACCAGCCCCGCCTTTTGATAATCCAGAAATAGAGGAGCAGGACTTGTCGTTTCTCCTTTGCTAAAACCAGCCAGCTTCCAAGTGCAGCCTTCCTGCTCATACTTAAGGATAGTTAAAAATAGACCGAAAGCTGAATAGTTGAGCAAGGGGAAAGAAAAGATCTGAGCGATGACTTACAAATTTGATGTAATCAGATTAAAGGGCGTTTGCATCATCAGCTCTTTGTGCCATAATGTTAGGGCAGAAAGAGCTTTTGCTGTTGTGTGACAGGACTCAAGTACACCTTTTAGTTATCGTGACTCTTCATGCAGAATCACCATCAATGCAGTCCATCAGAGATGGGAAACAGAGGATTTAAGTAAAAATAGTCTCTGTTCCTCTTCCGTTTTTTTTTCTTTTGCTTGAGTGGCAAAACAGCCTATTTACTATCTTATGCACACTCTCTCCCTAATGTACACAACAGATGTTTCATTTGATCACGTGGACACGTTTAATCTAACTGTTTGCGGAGTTCCTTGTAATGTTGAAATAATCAAAAGTCGGACTGTTTTGGCAGTAAACCAAGGTGGAAATCACCTCTCCCCGACTCTCATTTCTTTGCACTTCTGCCTGCGTTTTCTCACACTCACAGCAACCTCACAGTCACTCTATGAACACTTTGATCCCGAGATGCTCTGCAAAAAAACTCCTATATAAATATGCAAACCTCCCTCTGTCACAGCAGCAGCATCAGCCATCAGACTGCCAGCTGAAGGGCTCCCTCTGATACTGTCCTTACCTGCAGTCCTCAGTAGACATCAATGAACTGCAAACAGATTATGATGGATTACTTGTTTAACTTTTTTGTGTCTGTTGTATTTATGAGTGTTTAGATGTTAAATGTACTGTGTGTGTCTGTGGTGATTTATGTGTTTGTTACTGTATTTATGCAAAAGATGAAACTTTAACAATTTGATAATAGTCCATTTACATTCATTCCTGAAGACTTTCCTTTGTAACATTAAGGAATCTTAATGAATTCCTTCATTAACATCAGGAATTAATTAAGATTCATAGTTATTAAGGGAAGATTTAAATGAGTTAGGATGTTTCATTTTATGGCATGACAGTATGAGAATCTATAATGTTAAAATATATGCACATATATGCATAGCTTTTTTTGATCCTCTTTAATTCTGCCTTCTTACTAAAGATGAAATTCTCAAATAAAGGTCAGCTTAATCTAATAGTTTGTTGTAATTTCCATTTTAATAGTAATAAAAAAAAATTTTTTAACATTCAAATTTAACCGATCCTAGACCTTTTTCTTTTTAACTTTCAGAAAGCTTCTGCTGCAGACTATTTGCCAGTGATCACAGCCTCCATATGTGGTAACAGATGAAACCTGTCTTATTTAAACCTCTAACTAGCACCTGGTGTTCCTTTTTTTGCGTTTGAAGTGCGAGGTGTGACCATGCCAAGATTTACAGAGCTCTCTGAAAGCTTTAGGAAAAAGTACCAATGAAAGAATCTTTCCAGCCTAAATAAAATCGCCTTTTAGGAGGCAACTTGAGACCAAGACTAGGAGATGGAAACATTCCCAGGATTTATTCTGCAAGTAACTCTGCAGCTGTAGGTGGTAGAAGTTTATGTGTGCCAATAGGAAACACTGCATGTTGTTGAAGTAATACACTAGACACATTAAGGCAGCCTCAGAAAAAGGATCACGTGTCAATTGTGAGCCACGGTGGTGGAACTGTTATGGTTCAGAGCCACATTCTGCACCAAGGAGATAATCATGTTTCATTGATTTATATTTGAAAAAATTGTTTGACTCTGTTGAAATATGGAGGCAGAATAACAGCGTTAAAGAAGATGGTAGTCCTAGGTTGACAGCACGTTCTCCAAGGTGAGACTTAATAATAAAAGAAAAGAGCGATGGGTTGTATAATAATGTTGAGGAATATGAAGAGTTGAATAAGTTTGACTTTAAAATTATTCAACATCTTTTTAATGTAGAATATGTGGCATTTATTGGTTGGCAATTAACTCAAGGAGGATCAAATGCTTCTGGTACAAATTTGTTAAAAACTTCCTGGATCAAAAGTTCACATTTTATGAACTTTCCATCTTCATGGAAATTAGAGAAAATAATGCATTTTTTCTCTTGATTTTCTTTTGTCTTCGAATTAAGTAAACTTATTTGCAAGAAAAAAGATTTTCAGGGTAACATTTTTGTCATTCTCATCCTGTCGAATGCCATCTTTTTCCGTCTCCTCCTTCTGCTCAGTCCTTCCTCTCTCGTGAACCTCTTCTCATCGTCCCTTTTCTCCTCCTGCGTTTTCTCAAAGATCATCAGTAACATGGAGGCTCCGGTGACAAACGGCCCCAGCGGTGGAGGCAACACAGCCAACGGCCCGACCACCAACAGCCGTGGCTGCCCCTCGCCCATGCAGACCGGTCCGACAAACGACGACAGCAAGACGAACCTCATAGTGAACTACCTGCCCCAGAACATGACCCAGGAGGAGTTCCGCAGCCTGTTCGGCAGCATCGGCGAAATCGAGTCCTGCAAGCTAGTTCGCGATAAGATCACAGGTATGAAAGGAGTCCTGGCTGCATCACACATGATGGAGAATTGTTTTATTTATGCTTATAGATTTATAAGTAATAGAAAATCACCAGGCAATTTGGGAATTTTTCTACCAAGTCTTAAAAACATAAAAACTATATGTTTGATACGACTAATTCACAGACATGCTTAAACTGAAGTAGAAGACAAATTATGCCACTGTAGTTAGATGTTTAGTTATACATTAAGAAGAGAACAAGTTATTATTAACGCCGAGTTTGTTTATAGGTACATGACTATTTTGCCGTATTAAAGGTTGTCTGTGTGAATGCATTGTTTATAATATAACCTTGTGCCGATAGAAAGAGGGTCATTTATTTAGTTAAGCTCATTCAGAATACATGAAGATTCAGTAAAAATACATCTGCTCAGATGGTAAGAAGTCTTGAAGTGAAGAAGAAATTACTATTGTAACTGCAAGTATTTGAGGTAGTTAGCATTGGATGCATTTACTTTATTCATGTTTGTTGCCAGCTATTGTCACAAGTGGAGCCTTAATAGAGTAAAACAAGAAAAAAATCTGCTGCGATAGATTGCAATATATTAGTTTCTCAGCATAAACAATGGGACAAGCCAGTTTTAAAGTTACTTTTGAACATGTTTGTACTGTTGAAGTGCTATTTTGTGCTTTTTGATGTGCTTGATCTCTGCATTTTATGTGCAGTAAACGTATATAACCAAAATATTAATTGAATTAACTTACGGCTGCACTCGAAATAATTCCAGCAGGTAAAAAATTTACTTGCAACACATATAAACTTTTTAATTGCCTTCACTCAAATACATTTTGAACATCCATGACAAATAAAGCCACTGAGAGGTTTATTATCACTGTACAAAAACTAAGGAGAAAGTTATTTTAGTGTCGAAGCATTTTTGGTCGTGAAGTAAACATTTGAATTTGTAAAGGACATGTAAGCCTGGCTGCAAAACATACATGTAGTTGTAAAATCACAGCTTTGTTGTAAGGATTTGACCAACTTGCACCAGAGAGAAGGAACTCCAACTCAAACGGATTAGAAGAGATTCAACGATTCCTCGAAATGTCTTGATTTTGCAATAGAAACATAATTTTTATGCCAACCTGCAGATTTTCTTTTCAACTAAAGCCACAAAATCAGGCTGTTTAAACACCCATTTAACAAACTCTTCCTCTTTAACATCAGGCATCAGTAAAGCAATAACATTTTGATGGTTTCAAAGTGATCCATGACATGATCGCTGGAACAGACAGACCAGATCCCAAGGTTCCGATAAATATCCAGTGTCATAATGCCGGAGCCACCATGCATAACAATGCACTCGGGCTTGAATTCAGTTTTTATGTGTCATCTGATAAACTGTCTGTACGTCCTCGACCACAAAAATAACCTCTTCTTTCATCGATCCATAAAACGTTGCATCATTTTTCCTGCAATCAGTGTGTTCTCTGCCGCCACTCATTTTTCTTAAGCAATGTAGCTTCGCAGATGCTTTTTATCAAAAGCTTGTCTTCACATATGTATTGTTTAATTGTTACAGTACTCACCGTAGACATTCGTCAGTCATCTCGGAGCTGATAATGCACACTCTGTAATTCATTAGAAGGATAGTTTTCCTTCGTTTCCCCATTTTTTCTGGTCTAACCCATCACTTTCTGCACTGCTGGTTTTGTTTTTCGCTCTCCATTCATATTTTTACTGATGGCATGTTGTATCTGATCAATGTCTGGAGTAAGGGATAAGGTACACGGCAGGCATATTTCTATAACATCATTCATACAGAAGGAAATTCAAAGAGCTTTACAGGACATCAAAGGGAAGGCGGAAAGAAAATCATAAGAAAAGCATAAGCGTAAAAGGACCACATCTGACTAATGAACCAAACAGTTCATTAGTCAGTTTGTTTGATCAAAAGCTTTTGTAAGCAAACATGTTTTCAACCGTGATTCAGAGGAAACGGCACTTTTAACACATCTCAAGTTTTCAGGGGGTTTGTTGTCAAGTTGAGGAATACCAAAACTAAAAACTGCTTTGTCTCATTTAGTTCTGATCCCTGGAACAGAGCAAGCAGATCTCTGAAGACCTGAGGCTTCTGACTGGTTTAAACTTGACAAGCAACTCCAACATGTACTTTGACCCATTTCTTTATACCAACAGCAGAATGTTATATCTATTCCTTGATAAACAAGGAGAGGTTTACAGAGAACTGCACTATAACCATCATGTACAACATTTTCTGCCTTATAAGGGTCAGTTATTAGACAACTTCTCATTCTCATTACATGTTTCTTTCACAGAATGAATGACCTCATTGTTTTCCATCATTACTGCCACTATTTTGCATAATAATTAGTATTTAATAATGCTTCAGTTGTCCAGAAACAGCAGCTTGCATCTTTATATTCCTCCACTTACCACCATGTTACTGGCCATGTAAAAATCTAATTTCTACCAATGGTCATGATTGATCTGGTTGGTGATTTTGGATTGCTTTTATTTTGAACAGAGCTATATATGGACAAACACCTTTGGTGAAATGAAAGAAGGAAAGTTAACCAGAAGGTGATTTTGTTGGTTAAAGTCCATCTGAGGCTGAAGAGTTGCACTTTTAGTCTAAAGTATTCACTGGACTGAATCCTATTCTTTTTTTTTTAAGTCAAAGACATTTTCCTAAAGTTATTGCCTTTCAAACAGTATAAATTTGTACGAAAACAGAAGTATTATAACGGTTACTTGGTTGGAGAGTGATGAATATTTTCTTTTTTTTAACAAAAACCTTATCGCTGATCACATCGGTTGAGGAAAAGGTAAGTAAGAAGCCGCATTTGTTTAAGGTGTGTGTTAACAAAAAAAATTCTGTTACTCAAGAAATCAAACATCACACGGCCTGACTGGGCTCGTGTGCGAGCCTCACAGTTTGGGCGTTAGAGA
Organism: Poecilia reticulata; assembly: GCF_904066995.2. NCBI lineage: Eukaryota > Metazoa > Chordata > Actinopteri > Cyprinodontiformes > Poeciliidae > Poecilia > Poecilia reticulata. The sequence continues at coordinate 18,116,269 of NC_088833.1, read as the reverse complement.
AGATTCATTTTAAGTGATGCGCACGGCGTCCTTGTCCTCAGCGTGTTGAAGCATGGCGACTCAGCCGTGCAGCAAAGTGCCACATGTTCTCCAGAGGTGTTTAAATTAAGCAGCACTTTGCGGTGCTAATCACGGCTGTAATCTGGGCGTAGTGGCTGTGTGGGTGGCCATGCGGCAGATGGATCTTTGGTGGGTGTGGAGGAGGGAAGCGGAGGGTGGCGCAGCTCCCTGATAATGCTCCATAATGGCTTTCATTTTAGATCCTACTTACTGACACTCTACTCCTGATAATCTCATTAAAGAGCACCAGGCAGGCAGGCAAGATCACCAAGCCATGGGATGGCAAGCAGGCACTCATAGTAGGGAGAAGAAGAAGAAAAAAAAAAAACCACACACCCATGCATAGATACTTGTGTGAGCTAAATCATTAAATTTGATTTCCTCTTAACTAAAAGTCCAACAGAAATGACAGGTTGACTGTTAAACCGGGGATTGCTGCAGGCCGAACACTGCTGCCTCCTCCTGGGCTCTCGCTCTTTGAAGCATATTTCTGCAGCTCCACGGCTCCTCTTTAAGACCATCTTCCTCTTATGCCGTAATGGGTCACAAAATGGAGCCTGAGAGTCAGATACGTCAGGATAATGGTGGATGTTGTGTGCAAAAATAACCCCGGGATACCACATGCTATCATCATCGCTATCACCGCGGTCTCTCTCCACCTGGTTCTTTTCTTCCTCCCGCCCCTCTTCCCTCGCTTCAAGTGTGATTTGCCAAGCAGGCGCAGCGAGGCACCGAGCGAGCGGCAGATACTTGGAGAGAGTTTGAGAAACGTCGAGCATCGCTGTAAATTTGCTCTGCTCGTAAATGGGGACTGAGAGGAATGAGGATCTTTGTTCGCTCACTTCTTAGCTGTTTATGGTGCTTCTCTGCTCTGCACTACAAGGACTATGTGATGACTTAGCATCGACGCAAAAGTGTTATAAATAAATCCTGCTCTCCCTCTGTTTCCCCCTGCGGTGTATGCCTGTTTTGCTCTCCCATGGGTGCAATTTTCCCGTGCAAACTTTTAGGCTAACAAAGCACTGATTCCTTCCAGCAGGGAACGCCAAGAGGCTTCATGCTCTCTAACAGTCATCCAAATCATTAACAGACTAAGCCAGGTTTGGGAGAGGGAGGGTGGTAAGTCTAAAGAGATCTCTCTTCTTTTTTTTTCAGGCTGAAGCGTACATTAGAAGCCTTTCCTCATCTATCATTAAAATGTGCAAATGAATGTGAGGAAGATCGACATTTAGAGTCTTTCTTTTAAAATTTCTGAGTGTGTCAAGATTTAAAGAGGAGAGTATTTTTCTTGCTATGTTGAATCTTTACGGTTAGGGATTTCAGTAGCTCCAAATTATTCATACTGGTGGGAATTAGAACACCCGTCTTCTTTCATATTCTGTTATTCTGAGTGAAAAGTACAGAGCTGCTTTTTAGTTGTCAGAAAAATTCACAAAAATATTCACAAAAGCACTTTGATGCAAATTTTCTAACTATTAGTAAGAGCGGTTCTACTTCAGTGTCAGCTTTAGTATTTAAAACGTGATCAGGCGCACTTCGAGCAAACGATAATTGGCATGTGTTTCTCTGCACCTCTGTTTTTCCAGCTGTGTTTGAGTCCTGACTAACCTGCTGACAAGGTGTTAGCACTTGAACTTCTCAGAGGTATGCGAGACAGACAGGTCCTCAGCATCCTCGCCGCTTCCTGTGGACTTGCTCTTGTCAAATCCAATGACGCCAGGATGGCGTGAGGCTCAGGCAAGTGCTGGCAGGCGTAGACACTTCAGCTTTGTCTGTCACCCTGGCTGACTTCAGCCAGCAGAAGAGCCACCCCTGGGTGTCTTTCTTGTTCCCTGCACGACTGCCTGCTCACCTACCTTCATGCCTGCTTACGCAACTGCTTCTGCCTGGTGCTCTCATAAAACGCCAGGGACATGCAGGTTAATCTTTTATTTAAAGCAAGCTTACTGCAAATCCACACAAAAACACACACCTGCACACAGGCCCTGGGTTTCCACCTGTTCATGCCTTGTCTGCCTCTGTGCTTGTGAAGGGGACGCAGTGGTGCCTTGAAAATGAATTGCAGCCCCTTGAACATTTTCACTTTTTTAAGATGTTGGAGTCTGTATGGCACAACTGCAAACATACCAAGACATGACTGTCCAACTACACTGACAGACTGGCTATAGCCACTCGGGAGGAGCTGCAGCAATCTACAGCTCAGATAGGAAAATGTCTTGATTTTGCAACTAGTCGGAGACTTCATAAATCTGAATATAAATACACAGCGCTGTGAATTTCCAAAGTTTTCCTACCTCGACTTGTAAATGTACTTTTATCACAGCAGCAACAGCTTTTGGAATTTGCGAGCTAAAATATTCCCCCTTACAGCACTTTGCATACGTATTCCCCTCCATCTGTCTTTAAATCGTAGGAAAAGTAAATCAAATAAATGATGACGGATAAATAACCACTCTGAGACCTAAATCCAAGTGATACCTCATTTAGACACAAGTTAAAAACCTTTTTCAACACTTGAGAGAAATTCATGTGGACCTTGTACTGAATCAGCACTGCCAAACATCTACATATGCCAGTGCACACAGAAATTGAATTGACTGATCCTTGTCAGCAAGTCATTTCACGGGATAATTTTCCTGCATCAGCTGCATTTCTGCAGAAGAAAAGAACACATTTGTTTTCATAATGATGTGGAGAAGAAAATAACTTTTTTTTTTTTTTTACGCTGAAGTGAGGATTGACTGCTTCGATGGGGCAGCAGTTTGGGTAAGGGGAGCTTATAGTTTTATGGCCAGCTGGTTTTTTGCATTCCAGCATCTTGTTGATTATTACCGGAGCAGTGAGCCCGGCAAAATTACAATAGCGATGGCCTTTTTCTTCCTGCTCATGTCACCCTTATGTTCCTCAGGTAATGGCACTTACAAAGCTTCTGCATCAAAGCCTGCATTTATTCTGTTTGTGCAGTTGAAGTAATTCTTATTTCTACATCAAACCCTGTAAGGAAATCATCTAAAAGCCCGCTGTTTGAAGTCCTTTTGTGCACGCTAGTCACCTTCCATGTGTTGGTTTTATACAGGGAATCTGGGGAACTGATGCAAATTATAGTGACAACGTAGCAAGCCAAGCAGATGTTGGCTATGAAAAATAGATGGAGAGTGATGTCAGATGTGGAGTAGTTCAAGCTGGAGCACCTCTGACAGACAGCAGCTTCACTTTTTCATGAAAGCCTCTCTGGATACATCCTTACATGAGGGCAGGTAAAACCTTTATTCATTTAACGTGGGCGCAAACTGCTTCCAACACATACTGTTCTAGTCACGGTTTTTATTTTTACATTTTGCCATGTTACAACCACAAACTTCAATGTGTTTTATTGTGATTGTATGTGTTGGACCAAAGCGAAAAACATAATTGCGAAGTAGAAGGAAGGAGTTTCATAAGCATCTGAAAAATATGGCGTGTATTTAACGGTAGCAACCATTAGTACCCCAAAATAAAATTCTGTCAAACTGTGGGAATTTAATCTGTTCATAAAATCAGCTGTTCAGTAAAGGCCAAATATGTCTGTTAGAGAACTGGATTCACGTCTAGTAAACACACCCAAAGGGTCAGAAAGAAAATTATTCAAAGGTTGAAAGCATGATGAGGTTATTCCCCAAAAATGGATAGAGTGTGGCAAACTACCAAGAGAGAGGGGTATCCAAACAAGACCAGCCAAGGAGAATTTTAAATGAAACAGAGGAACATGCAGCGATCTGTAACCATTACAGATTCACACCACAAATCCAGTCTCTATGCAAGGGCATAAAGAAGAACACCAAAGCATTTGGAAACAATTTGAAGTTTGATTCGATTCATCTTCCGTATATAGCAAATGCATAAGAGAAGAAGGTCTGGTCAGTTAAACAAAAGTGAACCATGACTACATGCAAAATGCCATGTTTCTTGGGAAACTACCACTGGTAGTAGTTTTCTGAAAACACCATCTTTACTGGAAAATATGGTCAGCATCATGTTGTTACGATGCTGTTCTTCAGCAGGGACAATTAGACTAGTCAGTGTTGATGGACTGATAGAGAGAAATAGAGGAAGAAAATCTGTGAGAGGTTAGTCAGTCAGTCAGTTAGTTAGTTATAATGGCCAAAATTGAGACTTTGTGGCAAGACTTGAAAATTGCTGTTTATAGTAACTGCAGAAATTTGAGTGTCTGAATATGTAAAACTGGTGAAAACAGAAAACCTGCAGCTGTAATTGCAGTCTGACCAAATGCTTGAAGACACGTGTGCAGAATGTTTTTAAGATTTTTATCTGTGAAATATTAATGTTTGCGGTTGTAACATGACAAAATGTTCAGTGGGTATGAGTACTAAGGCGCTGCAGTTTGCTTTGCCCAAACTGAATATGAAGGTTTGACCTTCATTAGTTTTTGTTGTGGAATCGTTTTCGAAGTGAAACATATCTCGTTTTGATCTACAACAACATAGCAGTGGAGGTAACATTCACTACATTATCCTTTCACAGATCCGCAGCTCTGTTTTGGTACATCAAAAATTAATATTCACGTCGTGATCACGAGCGAAGCAGAGCGTGTTCATGCTTAGAGTTAAAATCTGAGCCATTTCCCCCCAACATTACCTCTTAAACAGCTATCTGATATTTTTCCCAGGAGCTACAAACTGTTACAAACTGCTGTTAATCCTTGCTGAAATCATGCTGTGTGAGATCTAGTTTGGTGTTTATATCCCACATACAGACTGCATTTATCTGAGCCTGAAAATAGGCTGAAGGCTGAAGACAGTGTGAACAAAGCTGACATGGAAAGAGATGAAAAAAGGATTTGACATCTCCAAAGCCAGGTATTAAGAGAGCTGACAGGCTCAGAGGTGCATGCACAAGCAGGCAGACACACATTAAAGTTTCAGAGTCCCGAGAATGTCCTGTCTCCCCTCTCAGCGCCCTCCCTCCTTCAGTTTCCCTTCCCCGCTTTATCTTTATGCCGAGAACTGGCCGTCCTGAGCTTGCCTGGCTGCACCGTTTCTCTTGTGACCCTCACGTCAGACAGCCTCTGTCCCCTTTCATTTCACTCCGAATGGCCTTTACATGGAGCACAGGGGTTGCAACTGTCCCCTGTGCTGGCCCCGGACCTAAAGGCAGAGAGAGCCTCCAGGCTGGTTCCCCGCCCTCTCACCTTTCACTTTTTAAATTTATTTTATGCAAGCGGGTGGAAAAGCCAGAGTGTTGCCTGAATTGGGTAAAGGGACTCAGAGGGGACCCAGGCTGGTTCAGGATGTTATAATTCTCTGTCCTGACATAACAGGGTTATCCACGACTCAAAGGGGGGCTCCTCTGTCTGGTGTGTGAGCTTGCCTTCCTCCTTTTTCTCAGCTACACTGCTAAACAACAAGCCCACACACTGCAGGCTGCCATCCACTGGCCCCGAGGCTCTGGGAGCCACCGTGAGGGGGTGGCTTACATGCGCGCGCGTGTGTGTGCGTGTTTGTCCCTGAGCTCCTACGTGGGCAAGTGTGTGTCTGTGTTGGTGGAAGCAGGGCCTTGGGAACTGAAAGTGGGAGCCTCCTGACTGCAACAGTGGCTGCTACCTTGGCAACCCAGGAGGAAAAGATGTGTTGAATGAGTGAGTGGGAGAGGGATCTACAGTAGATGCATGTGCGGGGGATGCGGTTCTGTTTATGAATTTAGTTATTTAAATGGGCTCAATACATGCATGCCACATGGATGCTCTTACTGTACTGCTGGTATTGGAGGCCCCACAGTCTTTTGTTCTCTTTGTGTTTAGTCCCTCTTCCCATTTCTCATGAGGTTGAGAGTCTTTGAGGCAAGTGAGATGGGGCTTGACATAAAGTTGGTGACAGGGTACCTTTTTAAATCTTGAAGACCTTCATGGCATCAGAAATAGCTCTACCTGGAGTTGCTGTAGCTCCTAAGGGGAAATCATGAAATGTAAGCAATGCGACAGATAAAAACTTTTTTTGTCTAATCTAAAATTTTGTAGCAATTCAGCTAGATATTCTGTTACATTGAAACAGTGCTGGTCTTCATTAGATGCTTTTGCATCATTTGCTCATAGCTCTCTTGATCTGTGCACACTGCAGCTCCTCTGTGCCGTTTTCAACTGCGTTTCTTTCTCTGACCTCTGAGTGACAGGAAATTCAGCTGCTGACAGCACATGGGAATCAATGGGAAACTGAAATAGATAGCCCGTAAAGATCCCGTCTCACAAATTGATTTTTTTATTATTTTTTTTATATTTATACATTTTTAAACATCTTTACAGATTCATGCAGGGACTGTGTTGCATTTCTTATTTTTATGAAAGCCCAAAATGAATCATTTAAATACAATTTGAACACAACGGCACTGCAAATTGCCTCTCCCACCTACATGGAACTGCAGCGCCATACAATACCTGTTTTTACTGCAGCGTCTACAGTTCAAATGAACTTTTTTTTTATTAATAGCTGCACAATTGTAGGGAGCGTTATTAGGAACAATAGAGTGCAGCAAGGTACACTGTAAAATAGGTTCTCGCAGCCATGTGTTTCATTTGGTAGCTCCCACTTTAGATCAAAGGGAGTATAGTGTGTTGCCTGATGATAGCATGAGATGGAGATGCTTTCATGTCTGCAGTTCATGGCTCTTAGTCACATAATACAACAAAAGGCAAAAAAAAAATAAAATGACAGCCAATAAGCGCTTGAATCTCTTTTTTTGCATAAGATTGTATGCCATACAGTACACGGCGTCATAAAAATGTTATTTGTATAAAACTTGATTGAATACCCACGTAGCTCTGCGTGTATCTACTTATGCCGGTCGTATAAAGATATAGGATTTTTTTCAAAGTTGCGTTAGTGTTTATTTACTCCCTCCTACCTACTGTATATGAATGTGTGTATACACAGACGGGAACTGGGGGGGAAAAAATGAAATTACATATTGGTGCCAGCAGGCAGGACACCAGCTCAAAGTACACTCATTTTCTCATCTCGCACATTGGGCATCCTGCTGCTCCTCAGGAAACAAATAATGGCTTAGTCATAACTCCTCGCCAACACACCAAAGAGCTTCTCACTAGAAATAGCAGTGATTTTTACCACTGAAAAACATGCCCACCTCCCTTTACAATTTACGTCCAATTGCACAAAAGGTCTGCCAGAGGAGTGGAGCTTAGCCCCCACCTCTTTACTCCTCCAGCCCCTCGTGGTTAGTCTCTCAGTGAAGGCGGACATGTGCCACTCTGTGATAAAGCACTGCAGCTCTGTTGCGGTATCTGAACTGCACACACACTATCATTAACAACCTACAGTACGCTCAGGGATTATATACTTCACATGGTCCGTTTGAGAACCTCTGTACCATTGGTGCATTTATGTATTTACATCTAAAACTTTTCCCCCATAAAAAACAGCTTTTTTTTACTGCCAAGCGAGTTCGTCACCAGTGCTGTAAATGATGCTCATAAAGGGCTAACAAATCAAAAACAAGTCACTATCTCACCTCATTAAAAAGCCATTTTCAAGAGCAAGGCTTCATTCGAGTCCTACCATTCAGCTGATGATTAAAATATATAACTTAATGTATCTGTTCAGCTAATTGATTAGCACGAGGATGGTTTTCTTTTAGCTAAAATCCCATTAAAGGCTATATATTAAGGCTTTTCATTAGCTGCTTCACGCTGCCTCAGATGCAGCCATAATTTCTGTAATTATAAAATATCGGTGTGGTTCTTATCTTTTACAATTATACCATTTTCAAAGAATTAAATTTCACCAAACAGACTGGATATGCAAGTTTCCTACAGTGAATTTAGCATGTAGTGGGAGACAGAAGGACTCTGGCTAAAATAACATCACTGATGGACATCGTTTCTCAGTTCATGCATGACGTTGATGCTGAACTGGAGAGCTCTGTCTGTGACAGATTGCTGCATCACAAATGCACAAAGGATCACAGTAGCGTAGATCCTTCCTCCCAGCAGCTGTTACTCTATTAGCATTACAACCAAATCAATGTATTTACATCCCTGCTGTCTTTAGCACAGCACCGTTTCGCTCACTTTTAAATAACATTTCTGCTGTTACTGCACATCTGTTTTTCTGTACTGCACTCGTATACTATATTGTAAACAGTTTTTAGTTTTCAATGTGTGATACACATGCTCGAGTAATTCTTCTCAGTTGCACATCCCATGTTTTTATTTCTAATAACTGCACAATAGTTTTTAAGTGGTATATTCTTGTAGAATGTATTATTATTATGGTTAATTTTGTATTTTTTATGTATATTCTCAACACCTTTTGATCTATTTGTGTGAATCTGCGCATCTTTCTGCCACTGTTGCATCTGAATTTCCATATTTGGGGACAATGAAGGCCATTTCTTCTTCGAAATTGACTCTAGCTGCAGCTTTTGTTCCGTGCTTCTGGTCTACAGTGGTCAGTGTCCATCAAAAATAGTCTACGGAAAAGGCAACAGTGAACCGGCAGCATTGTAATGGCTATCCAAGGAATATTCATGTGCATGGGGAATAAAAGCTGGCCCGCCTGGTCTGATATATAGACATAGACAACCTAGATTAGCTCAAATTGATGAAGAATTTCTGACAGATAGGTGTCAGACTGCATCAGAGTTTGTTGCAATCAGCTTAAAATGACAATGTTTCCTGGGCTGAAACAGACTAAACATTTAAAGGCTGCGCTGACGACTCTGGTCCTCAGAGACCATTGTACTTTCAATTTTAACCATGTCCCTGTTGTCACAGAGCTGGAGAAGGTTTAGTGTCAACAGTGCAATTTTAAATGGTTCCTTGCACCTTCTTTAGTAGATGTGCGAATGTGTGTACATCTGCCACTGTTGTTGTACCATCTCCCACTCATTCATGTGAATGCAGATTGTCTGCCAGTGGACCCCTACTGTGAGCCACGGGCAGGAAGTGTTGGATGTAGGCTGGTCTGAAGCTTTAGGCAGATGTTTCCCTCCGTCTTTACTTTAAGCCAGCCAGCCCAGCTCCCCACCCTGGTCTTTTCAGCTCTACAGGGTGTTAAACTTCCAGGGGAAGGAATAAATCCTCATCTACTATTCCCATTCATAAAACATACAGGCATAAATAAAGCATATATGCCAGTATCATTTACATGTCACTACCGAGTAACATAATGAGGATATTTTTAGACAAAACAGTGACAATCCCAGACTGGGCAGCTCCAGGATATCTGCGCCAGTGCATTGTTGGTGTATTGGAGTGATTTTCGTAAACATCTGTCCACAACTTTGTGATGTTTATAATCAGGAGAAAGAACTTTAGAAAGGGCCAAGAAAGTACAAAGTAATGGACAAAAGATTCAGCAGCTCTCATCTGGATTTTTATTACAAACTGAACAGGTAAAGAGAAGGTAGATACCATGAACAAATCAATCCTAAATTCATTTATCCTGTTTGTTAACAAATTCTAAATTCATGCATTAATCCACGACTTTTCAACAGTTATTCTCAAATCGTCCATTTTTATGCGCGTCTTTTCCTTCTTCTCCCTTGCTCCTGTGCGCATGTTTTAATAAAAACCTGAAGCTGAAAGGACGGCTCTCTCAGACTTATTTTTAAACTGCCAAACTCAACACCTGAAGTGAGCCGAGAGTCCAAGAGGAAGAGTGAACGAAGAACGGCTCGATATAAATAGCAGTGGTCTCTCCAGGATGGCAGGTTTTTAATTAACAATAGAGTGTCTGATAATCCACCGTTAATCCAGCAGAGAAGAGGGAGGAGAGGAGGAGAAGAAGAAGAGAAAAATCATCAGCTGTTTGATGTTAGGACTACAAGTCCCTTCTGGCTCTTCCCCTGCTCTCTACTGAGCTGTTCTGCGCTGTGATATCCATAGCCCAAAAGTATTTATTTTGTGAAAGAGCCATGCTCCATGTTTTGTGATTCACTTTGTCTCTGACTAACCGCTGTCTGTTCCCATTAGCAGTGAATATGCACATGCTGCTCTGCTTGAACTGCCTGGGAATCTTGGAGCTTGTGTGTGGCATTAGTGAATGGCGGGGTGTTTGCTGAAAATCGGCAGAGGAAAGCCTCTGATGGCTGGAGGCGTCCGCTTTTAAAAGTCCTAAGCCTGTTGAAAGGCTTGATCCACAGGGGAAACACTGAGAGATGTCAGGCCTGCCTGGCTCTCAGAGGGAGTCCGCCGTTTAAAACACTCTTACTCTGGAGGAGAGGAGGTGTGGGATTTGTTTTTTTTCTTTTGCAATAACGTTAACAAAATACTGTACATCTTTCATCACACAGCTCAAGTTGTTATTTTAACTCAAAGCAAGCCATTATGTTTTACAAATAGCGCCACCACATACGGAAAACTGAAGCTCTTGAGTCCAATACGAAGAGTTTTAAATGTTTCTACCTTCGAGAGTTAGTCACTTAAATTACAAATGTGCCGAAATAATTTTTACAAAGGCAATAATTTTAGCTCCTTCTTCAGATTATTGGTTCACAGGAAATGAAGAAGCAATAACAGAGGTCTCAGTCAAGATGATGAGGCACCATTTAAATATTGGAAATAATGTATAAAGCACTGAACAGAAGTCTTCCTTCTGGTATTCAGAAATTATGTAGGTTAAAAGAGCCTTAAAATGTAAAATGATAAAATCTTATACTGTTATGTAGATGTATATATGCATTGCGTAATCATGTTTGTAAAAACAATTATGTGTATTTATACATGTATATATATGCATGTTTGTGTGAAGATATCTTTTATGATGATAAGCTGCTAAGTTAATGAACAGGGTAGATAAGTAAAGGCTGTGGCTTCAGCCTATTCATGTTTTTTGGTAAATTATGGGTTTGTTTATTGCTACCTTTTTTGTTGTTTCCTGTGTTTAATGGTGACAATTTGCCAACATAAATTGAACTGAACTAACCGTTTTAAACTCAATGTCAGAGAAACAACAAAAAAAATGTCCCAATAAAACTTTGCCTTCCATCTTTTTCTTTTTAATTTTAGGGCAGAGTCTTGGCTACGGCTTCGTCAACTACATTGACCCAAAGGATGCAGAGAAAGCCATCAACACATTAAATGGACTCAGACTTCAAACGAAAACAATCAAGGTAATTTAACGCTGTCTTCATTTATATACATCTGGGTCACAAAAAGAAAGGAAGTCAACTTATTTAGCATGCGCTTCACAAAGTTATGGAGGTCATGCTAAATTGCAACGCTTCTTTCTTCTGCCTCAGAGGCCTTTCCGATATGCTGGAATAGAATGTGCTGCCGGGCGAGATTGGATTAATGTGCTTTAGCCAAGAGAAATAAAAAGACCATCTAAATCAAAGTGACACCTTTTAAATAGCTTGTGACTGTGGTTGATGTGCTAATTACCTTCCTAAATGTCAAACTGTAAAGGTGAAATTATACAGATATCATTGAGTGAAATAGGAGAAACATCCATTTCACTCTAAGCCCGTTTCGTCACCGAGTGTTTTTCAGGATAATTAGCCCGGCGTTTTGCTTGTCAACGAGGTAAAATGGATAGGTCTAAAACAAAACCAGCACAGTCCTGCATTCAAATACATTTTATTGCAAAAAAAAAAAAGAAAAAAAAAAAGCAAAGACCTGAATGCACTTCTTCTGCAGCTGCTGTCACAACACGAAGCTGATCTAATTTTCCCATCTCATATCCCCGTGTGAGCGGCACCCGCTGATGTGTTGCAGTTAAGAGGGGCCGTAATCTGTTGCTCTTCTGCAATCCCTGGATTCTCGCTTTCTGTCATCCTATTTAATCTGGTCTAGTCCAGTCTAATGTAATCTAATAGGATGGGATTATCTTGTTTGCACGCGGGAAATCCCACAGAGATTCCCTTCGTTCCCTTGATGGTGTAAACAGCCTGACTTGGCCTTTGTTCAGTGAAGGATTCTGTCAGTAGTTTTACGTCGCTGTTTGTCATTTGCGAGACTCGAAATGAGTCGACATGTTTGCAATGGACGTCAGGTATTCTGTGAAACATAACATGTAAATCTGAGCTGAGATTAAAGGCACTTAACGGAGGTTGTTTCAGGAGCCTTACAGTAATATTAACAAGTGACACAAACTTAATCTGCCTATTACTGCAAGTGTTTTCAAATAGATTTAGTGAAATTTGCTCTGGCCAGACTGGAAAAGTACATAGAGGTATTGAGTCTGACTGATTAGGACAAATGCGAGAAAAGAGTATGAAAGAAAATTATGCATTTAGACATTCAATCTCTGTTCAATTGCTTGAAAATTAAATTTATTCATCCATCAGTCGACTTGCCCTAACCCTACTGAATGAATGAACAAATTTGTTCATTCATTCATTCCTCATTTTGACCATCTATCAATAGATGGAGACGTGAGTTTATATCCATTCATTCTGTACAAAAGCTTGTGACTGTTGCAAACCTTTCTGCATCACTGTGGGTTTTTTTTTCCTGGTTACACTATAACCACCATAGAAATATATATTTTAACACCTTCATGGTACTTCATGTCATAACATATTCAGAATGAAATGAAAAACAACAAAGCAAAATCTGAATCTATAAAAATTATTATTTTCTCCATGACAAGCCTGATGTTGGGCTCTGTCTCAGCACAGGCCCTCGGATTCTTATTTTAGTTCAGAAAATGTTTGAAGCCCTTTAAAAGCAGAGGCATGTAATTGCCATCTAGTGGTCAGCACATACAAGAAGTGTGGGGTGGGGGGGGGCGTACAATGCGAAGCAGTCAACATGGAGAAGTAAGTGAAAACGTGTGTTTTCAGTGGATAAAAATGGAAGTTTAAGGCTGTTTGCACGGTGCTACAGTCTGCGTTAACAGATTTTTCTCTTTTACACTCTCGGTGACGCAAGACACTGCCTCAAGTTGTTCCCGAGATAAAGGAGGTTCTTTGTCATGACAGAAGACAACACTACATCTCCATCTGACACTATCACTCTTTCACACTTAATTTCCTTCCTCCCACTACCCTCTTTCCTTGCCGTCTCTTCCCACAACAGACTCAACCCCCTCTTCCCCCCCTAAAGGCAGCAAGGTTAATTAAGAGGCAGCGCAGTAATTCTAAAATTATGTTTGTCATTCTTCATGTCACACCCTTCCCACTCGCTGCCAGTGTGCTCAGTCCAGAGAGTCGCTTTCTCCCGGGCAATGTGCCTTTGACTGGGTTTCACTTATGCAGCTTCCTTCGTCGTGACACCTCCCGTTTTTTTGTCAGCGGTGCTGCTTTCCCGCCGAGGTGTGAGGGGAAGCTGCGCACCGAAGGTGCAAGGAGCTCACAGTGACACGTGTGCACACAATCTGAGACACGTTTATCCAGCGCGCGCCTGTGATTGCTTTGTGATTACTTTAATCTTCACACTTAGTTTTTCAAACTTTTTCCTGCACACAAGCAGCGCACGTACACTCCTGTTTCACACATGCATCGCACGGCACAATGCTGCTCACAGCTTGAGGAGGTGTTGATGGATTAGACATCTGGAGTTGGCTGACAAGGAGAGAAAATGAGGGAGAGCTGTACAGTGAAGAAAAGAGGAAAAACCAAAAAAAAAAAAAAAAAAGGAGAGTGAAGGGAGTGAGGGGAGGGATAAAAAGAGACACGTTCTGGAAAGGTTTAGTGAGGCAGCACGCAGGAAGGAAGCCGATGGAAAATAACCAGGCAGGGAAAAGGGAGAGAGCTGCAGGGGAGGAAGGAGAAGACAGAGGAGCTGGGCAGATAGGCTGAAGAGGGAAATGTGTGAAAAAAGAAGCGAGACTTGGGGAAAGCCAGCTGTTCCCAATCCTATTCTCTCACAAGCAAGATTTCCATGCTGTTGCTCAAGGATACGGCAGCATATCCAGCATATTTGTCTGATTTTCACCTTATTTGATGACTTGTGTCTCTGCTTGTCAGGGGTAATGAAAGTACTAGAAGGTAAAGCTGCTTCAGTCAGCAGCAGCAGTAACAGGATTTGATGATGCATCGCAACCGGAAAGGAGAAGATATGGTGGAAACTCACCAGAAAAAAAAATCAAATGAATGGAATAATTTGTATGAAGCATTGGTCTAATAATGACTTTGTTGTCTAATAAACCAGGATATACAACAGCCTAAGAAATCAATGTTTTTCTTTTGCATTCTGAATAATGCCAAAAATAAACAGCAAAGTGAGTCTTTTGTTGTTATCCTGAGATGTCTTTTCAAAGTAGAGCCACCTGTGGTTTTTTTCTTCAGGGCTAAGTTTCCTATACCTTCCCCTGCAAACAACTGACTGAGGCAAGAAGTGTTTCCTCTCTGGGGTTCAAAGCAGCTAAATCTTTTCCTAACAATGATAATCCCCAAGGCAAGGAGGAAAATAAAGTCTCATTTTCCTCCCTGTGGATCTTATGATCCACAGCCGTTTCCAATCACAGAACACACACACACTCTCACAAGATCAGTACATTTAAAACTTTGGTTTTAATATGTTGAGCACTCATTAAAATCCTGTATCATAGTCTGTGTTTGTTGTCCTCTCCAGGTGTCGTATGCACGGCCCAGCTCAGCCTCCATCCGTGACGCCAACCTGTATGTGAGCGGCCTGCCCAAGACCATGACCCAGAAGGAGCTGGAGCAGCTTTTCTCCCAGTACGGACGCATCATCACCTCCCGTATCCTTGTCGACCAGGTCACAGGTATCCATGGGGCAGCGCCTCTTTTATCCTAACTATATGACTCCATCACACACACACACACTCAATTAACCAATCAGTATGAAACTGGGATCCTCTTATTGATCGGACCTTCAGGTCAGTTTTTTATTTTTTGTGATTTTTCTTTTTTCATGCTGCGATTTCACAGTAAAAAATTTTTTTGAAAAAAGCTTTGTTTGATGCAGTCAGAAATTATTTATACTTTATGCATGTAGCATCTTTGGGAAAATAAAGCAAAACATCTTGCAGCAAAATCAGACATGTTGCAGTTTCACTACTCAATCTGCACAAATTCTGTAGTTAACAAGAATATTCAAATTTTCTGAAGAAGCAAAACCCACTATTGGGTTTGTGATAAATGTTCTTTCCTGTGTCGCACAGATGTTCAGAAGCCATCGAACGCCGATGTGACTGAAAAGAAATTACATAATTTCCACTTTGTGCAATACTTCTACAAAATGAACATTAAAAACAGATACTTACAGAGATAATGCGCCCACAAAGCTTCTTCACATTAGACACATAATGATGCCATCGGAAAAATTTATTGTCCAAAGCCAATTCCCAGGTTGTTGAAGTTTTTGTTTTATCAGACTTTGAAATGTCTTTTATTTCTATATAGAAACATAATTGCGAAAACCAACAAACCTTTAGAACCGAACAATGTTGGTGGCAGACAACAGTCCTGAATACGCTGTACTTGTTTTATAAAAGTGAAGAGGTTTCTCTAACTAAGATAACATCCCTGCCATATTGTAACCTAAAACTATAGTCAATTCTCATATCTGTGGACGCCTTTCGCATCAGAAGTGGGAAGATGTTTTTGTCCAGAGTCACACAGAAGCATCTGTAACTGATGACAAGACCCGATTGTAGGATGGACACAATTTTGCTGTGTATACATAATCTATAAATATCTTTTATTCATCTAATAACAGTAGGCTTTGCATTTGATCAATAAAAGGTTACCCCCTACACTGAAACTGCACTTTTATTTAACACAAATATTTAATCTTTACAAAACTGAGCTCAGTACTTTAACTTTGACTTCAGTTAAAAAAAAAAAAATTAATTAAAAAAAAGAATACGTGGGTCCTCATCTTGGTGCAAACCTACATTCTGTATCATTCTCTCTTTTTTAACTATAAGCTGACACTTCTTTCTTTATCTCTCATTTTATTCTCTGTTTACTGGTACAGATCCTGCTCTGTATCGCTCAGCTGAAAGATTGTACAAGGTTGCTTATATAACTTCCGGCTTTAAAAATATACTTTTAATAGAAGCAACAATTCTGGATTTTGGTGCAGAAGTACATCTCTGTGCCTGTTGGATTTAAAACTTTCCTGCTAGTTGTCGTTCAAGGATATAAAATGTGACCCATGGGCCATAAAATGCTCAGGTCTGCCCACTGAGCTATTGCCTACTTAGTTTTGGTGTGAGTAAAAAACTAAGTATTTTGTTGTGTGTAATAGAAAGATGGCCCCTAACTTGTTGCACCCAAAGCACTAAAGAATTATAAGTAATTTGTTTTACCCTTTAGAGATGATCAGGGTTATCTAAAAATGCCCAATTATTTTTTTTATAACAAATATTGTCACATTTTTATAGTATTCTCTCCGTCCATTAACAATTGGACATTTGAACCTGAAGAATCTGGGCTTCTTACATGGATGAATAAGTGAATTTATTTTCTAGTTAGACATGTGAAATGAAATTTAAAAAAAAAAGGAATTAAAAACAAAATGTTTTTATTATGTACAAAAATGTGTTAACGGAGCCTACCAAGTTTAATTTGTTCGATACCTAACCACACGTCTTCTATTTAGTAATAATCTTCAGTTGACTTATTTTGCTCTAGCTTAGTCTAGCTTATGTGTTTTCAGTTTTTTCATCGTTTTATATGTTTGCATATGCATACAAACTTCATCGCTCTACTTTCACACACTGCATGTGTCCATGCTTACATGCAGTCATATTTAAATGCTCGTACTTCACTCCCTATAAAATATATACATATACAGACATAGTAAGGACTGGTAGGGGAATGTGATTATGCAAACTTTGGCACTTCATAAAGCCACAGCTTTACTTGGGATACTGAAGCCCTCTGCAGATGGTGTGATGCAGTCTAATTCCTGGCAACAATTAGACCGATTCAGATGGAATTTGCTGGCAAAATTGGGCAAAACAGCTCACTTCCTCATCAGTAAATATCAAATATTTTCATAATTTACTTTCAGTAATGTTGTTTTGAGTAGGAACCTCTTTCAAATGGGTCTTAAAATGGTTTAGAGATTAGCTTGTTAGAAGAGGGTGGTGTCACGTAAAAATGATACCAAAGTTTTAGGAATGTCCTTGAATACGATGAACGCCGAGGTTTTCCCAATAGTTTTCCATGTGACATAGCTGTTGTGCCATCCAGTTTCACTATACCAAGCTAATAAATACATTTCTTCATCTGAATTCTTAAGCATCCCCAATCTTTCACCAACAGAAGGATTTTTTTTTCTAATCTATGAGGAAAGCATAGTAAATCCAATTTTTCCCCACCTCTAGTGCTGCTAGTGATTAGCTAGTCAGTCAATGAGTGACCTTAGCCTGCAAATTTAGCCGTGGTGGAAAACACGAGTATCTGTTGAGGACAAACTACAAAACCGGCACCCCCATTTACACGCTGCACTACATCCAAAACACACAAATGAGTCACATCAGCCCATTGTGCTGCGGAGGAACCCCTCCAGCATGTCTCTTAGATCAATTTCAGTGGTTGTATGTCTGCCTACAGGCTCCAACCTGCTCCAGCGTTATGCGCAATGTGTACTGATGAAGCAGAAAAAGGAGCAACATGCTGTAAGCCACACTCATTTGCCTAAGCGGGATAAATCACTGCTGGCAGTGAAGTGTACGCCTGTCCTCTGCACACAGAGCAGGGGGAAGAGAAGAGGAGAAAAAAGAGAGGGAAAAAATTGAGAGAGGGCGTCGACGAGCAGAGTTATGGGAGCAACAGGAAATGAGGGGATGGAGGATGGAAACAAAGAGCTGGGGATGATAGAAGTGGAGAAACATTTTGAAATACATTTAGATGACTTGAGGTAAAAAACCCTATTCCTCTATTTTCAACAGATGCTACCATCTTACCACTGCCAAACTATGGCATATTTTTCTGTTAGAAGCACATTTACATCCATTTTTTATTTTTTTTTAAGCTTTGATGGTGCAGGTCACGTTCCATGAATACACCAGCTCAGCTCAGCTCAAGCACTCCTGGTTACACAAAGTCAAGGTTTTTCAAGCATTCATTTCATTTATAGCTCACAAGAGGTTCAATAATTCATTGTGTTCATTCTTGACTGTGTTCGAGTGAAGAGGCTTCACATGTCCGTCTAAAATGCTGCAATATTTAATTCACACAGCGAGTATAATATGAACACTCAGTTCAAAAAGGGAGAGCTCATCAGAAGAAACAACAAAAAAAAAAAAAGTTTCACTTGCAGGTTCTTTTCACATGCTGACATTTTACAGTCAGGATGGGTTTTTTTAATATATTTTTTTTATAAGAAACCAAATCCATTAACATTTAAGCATCGATTCCAGTTGGTGTCCACCCACATCTAACATCTGAATACTTCCTCAGTGAATGCAGTCTACCTACTGCAATGCCTTAAGTTTAAGATGTGCATCCATGTGTGGTTTTGCTCAATTTTGTGTGACACCAGGAGGAATGCAAAGAAAATGATTCGAGAGAAGGAAAAAAAAAAAGCTAAATTATATTCAGGAATTTAAAAGTGCTCAGTGATCCAATTTTAAAAGCATGCTAATCTGTCAGGAGGTTATATTTACTGGCATAATTTATCAAATGGAAAAATGCATTTAACCTTTAAGACTTTATATTTGTGCAAAGCTTTTAGGAACTTGGCAATGCTAGTGGACTCCTATTAATATTTCTACAGCGTTAAAGAATCATCTTAAATTTTTAAGCATCTACATTTTAAAATATATTTAAAATACTTTTTTTTCTTGTTTATCAATTGCTTCTTTCTATGTTTTTATTTATTTATTTATTTGCTTTATTTATTAGCTTTATCTTTCTTGTAATCCTGGCTGAGGTGTTCAGTTTTGTTATACTGTGAGAAAACCGCAAAGTCCAGCATTCAATCAAACCTCATTTTTGTTGGCAGGTCTTTGTGATCCGGCATTCAGATTTCCACGAGTTTAGTGTAGTTGGGTTAGGGATCCAGAATCAAAACTACCATGTCACTCATGATAAAATAGATAGATAGATATGATGTAGTAATGTGGCTTAACTCATGTTTGATGCTTACCCAAAAATATGTGGCGTCCTTACTCAACTGTAGGTTCAATTACAAATATATTTATATGGGAAGAAAGTGGATCCTGGGTTTTTATTTGCTTGCATGCATGTGTCTACGGCATTGAAACGCAAGACTGGTTTTCAATAATAAGAATGGTTGTAGAAGAAATTTTACAGGTTTTTTTTGTTTTGTTTTTTTACTCTCGCTCCACCTGTTGAATAGTTTTAGAACAGCAACAGCAACTAAAAATGTTGCGAGCAGCCACCAGATCTTGAGACGTTCCCACTCAACTTGGAAAGAAAGAGACGTAGCCCCTGTAAACTGCTTTGGGACTCCAATTTGGACGGCTGCGCTGAGAAGTGAAGCTTCATAAAGGTTTTACAAACAGGCAGATGAAATATCCTATTCCTCCGTCTGTTCATGTTGCCTCATGCAGTCCAGTCCTGTCCGTCACTGGCGACAACACAATCCTGACGTTAGCATGTGCCGCTGGTCAGAACTGCTGCAGAGCAGGAGATGTTTTCCAGCATACTAATAGCCTTACCTGCAGTCACGGCTGCCCTAACAACCACCCAATCCACCTGCCTCAGAAGTGAAACACACACTCGCCGCACATGCACACACACGCACAAATGAAGATAATGTGAGAGAGGGATGTTCTGCTAGGTGCCCCCAGAGGGCCGCGGATCAGCAGGAGAAATGTTAATGATTAATTAGATGTTAGAGTTGCTGGTGATTAAAAACACGGAGGATCTTTGAGCGGCCCTGAGAGTAGTATGCTGGCATCATTGACTCATCTTTTTCTTCTCTCTGATACTGTGGAGACAGAAGAAACACACCCACCCACACACTCACTGCCATTAAGAGAGAAATGGGCTGCAAATTAATACTCTCCTGCGACTGCCAAAAATGTAAGCACTGAATAAGAAAGAGAAGAATAAAGGAAAACGGAGGAAAAGGCAGTCGATGACAAGCTTTGTCCTCCTCGTCAGTTTGTTTTGGGGCTCGGGTAATTGTGCACAAAATGACCCGATGCCCGCGTCACCATTCTGACTATTTTATAGAAGTCTCTTGAGAAGACAAAGTAATTAAAACTTTATTCTCTCTGGCATGTTTCTGCATATTTTGTGAATAAGTAAATCTAATTTGGGTTTGGTTTTTCAACACTTCCTATGAAAGACACACAGTTGACTGATATGGGAGACTTCAGAATGGATTGATGCACCAACAGACATAAAACCTAAAGCAATGCTACAGAGCATTGTTGAAGTATGGGGGTGCTCTCCAGTGACCATTGGCAGATGGGCTGATGATCCGCGGCTCCTGCTCTGCTAAATTGGGAACACAGAGTCTGTTCTCTAAATGACCTCCTCATCAACAGGATGCACCCTGCAGTCATTCTTCTGTTCGCAAACACCAGAAGCATCTTAAAGAGCATCACTCTTAGCATCTTTCACAGTCAGAGGCATGCCGAAAACAAAATCCACTAAAACTGCCAAATTGCCCTTGAGACTCAGGGAGCGAGTGCAACATTGACTTGACAAGAGAATCTCTTCATCTTTTCCTTACCCTCCCTCTTTCTCTTCCTCCGAGTATTGATTGCCTCTGAATGGATAAGCATATTTTTTTTCCTCTCTCCTTTATCGGTGCAAATAGTGCCAGATTCCCTCCCCTGTCTGTCTCTCTAACCTTCAGGGAGGCAGTCAGGCAGTGATTTAGTGTTCTTCCAGCTGGTGTAGGCAAGCCTCAATTTGAAACAGACAAAAAATAAGCGGCAGCCTCCGATCAATAGCGGACTGTTCGCAGTTCTTCCTCCCGGACCTGTATGCACGCAGAGGTCAGTGCTTACCTGATCAATGGCTGCAAATATAATCGATTTGCAGACGTGGCTTCTGCAAACGACAGCTCTAATGTGAAACTAAATTGCTGCTCAGTTTGTGTAAGGATTGACTGCGAAAAGGCTGAAACCACATTCTTTTTTGTGAGAGAGGGAAGGTGTTAATGGGAAGGATTCCCATGGAAACAAGTTGTAAGCATCCGTACCAAAATCCAGCTCACCGTGATCATTGCCAGTGCCGCTAATAGGTGTAGTTTGTTTCAAATACTTGTTATAGTCACCTTGGTACTAAATTAGCTTACACCTCCACAAATGAACAGCAGAAAATATGGAGAAAAAAAAGGGAGTATCAATATTTGTAAATCATTTACAAATGATCTGACTGAGATATGAATAAAAAAGCTGCTTTAAAGCAAAATGTTAAATAATCTGTTTAAGAAGTTATTCATTTTATTCTATTTTTTTATTTTTAGATTGGGTTTGGTCCTGAAGTATTTCGTTTAGGGACAGTTTATCTCTGTTAATATTGGGATAAATGATTATAGGCGTCCACAGGACAAAACATTTTACTGTAATCACTTTAAAGTTTATTAAACACAAAATCTGGGATTAAGTTGTAAAGTCTGAGCACTTATTAAAAGAACACATTCATTGTTTAAGTGCAATTAATTTGTGAATAAATCAAATACGACTTTGGATGCAAAATGCAAATATTACGAAAATCTTAAGATTTATTTACGCACTTTGCCAAATTTGGACATTTTTTTTTTTCAATCCTGCTTTATATATGTAGACTTCTTTCCAGAATCTATCTGTAGTAAATTGTCCTAAAAGTATTGTATCGCAATATGATTAACCAGAATTGAATGTTATTACACCTGAAGCTTGTTCCAAGTGCCGTGAACACGGGAACATCGTCTCCGCGCTCTCTGGTTTACTCTCGCTTCCTTCGGTTTTCAAGCGATCCGCGTCTGGATTTTGTGGTTGTGAGTCAGATATAAAATGATTTCTGAAAGACTATTATCACTCTCATGTAGTAGTTTTTCTCCTCTTTCTCAGTTTGAATAATGACACCACTCTGTCTGGCCAAGTATCCGAGAACAAAGCGGTCAAGGTAAAATGAGTGGAGAGGTCCCTTCCATCTCTGCCTTTTTTTTTCCTTTAATCATTGGAGTGCATGTCATCTCTGCAATAAGCTAACACACACATACAAAAAAAAAGAAAACTCATACTGTTATGTGTATCAGTAATTACATATGCACACACCAGACAGATGGTTGGAGCTGTGCTCTGACAGAGGCTAAAGCACAGGGCACCTCCACTCTTCAAAGTCTCTTCGCCTCTCCTCGCGTTGCTTTTTCAAATGCCATCTGTACCCAGGCTCACTAATGTTACTTTAAACAAGGACATTGCAGTTTTTCTGCCTCTAATTAGAAGCCAGCAGGAAGAGGGTCTCTTTTTCACTCTGCCATATTATAAATTGCTCTAGAAAGGTACGTTTAATTATTTATTACAGTTGGCACGCCGTAGTTTCTTACATAAAAGATAAAAGTCCTTAAACGAAGGAGCAGAATACCCCCTAAAAACAACAATATTTCAGCTGTAGACACACGTATTCATGCTTGTTTCTGTCTTCTTAATTGTGTGGCCCTGATGACAAGGATAGAGTTCACTAGATGGATGAAGGTCTGTGTGTGTGTTTGAAAAGGGAAACAGAAAGTGTGCGTATTTCATTACCCGGCAGCCAGGTTTCTCACCTCTCCTTTTTTTTCCGGTGCTCTCAGAGGAGCAGTCATTTCTCTTTGTCAGTCAGTCACTGTTTGGGGAAATGATAGTGGGTTTTAGAGAAATAGTGGCTTTGTTTGGGAAGGAGCGAGCAAGAATAGCACAGCTTCCTTTCATCATCATCCTTTTTTCTGTCACCTCTTTACATTCTCCTCTGTCACCTTCTCTCTCCTTTTGTCCTTTCCTTCCTTTACTCCCCGTCTCCACTTTTTGCACTCTCTCCCTTTTTTCTTCTCAGTCTTGCCTTTCCCCACCCCGGTACTCACTCCTCGTCTCCCCCCCATCTTCTCTCCCCTCCCGTTTCCCCTTGCCCTAGTCTGAGGTGGCGTGTTATTAGTAAGGCAGACAATGTGCCTGTCGGTGTGTGTTATAGAGAGATAAGCACAGGTAGAGAGAGTTACGTAAGCTCCTGTTGATTACTGTGGAGGAAAGGGAGGCTAGAAAAAGAGTGAGAAGGGGGGGAGAAAGTGAGTGAGAAAGACAGACTGCTGTACTTTAGTAAGTACATTGTGCTCTAATGTCAGCGGTATGGCTGGCAGGTGCTTGATAAGTAGAGCCAGGCTTCTGGGGCTGCTTGAAAGGACAGTCAGAGGATTTGGCTTTTTAGATTCCTAGTTTGTTTATGCTGTTGTGTTTAACAGGAGGAAAATAAACTAATATGGCATGACAAGGGTATGTAAAAAAAACAAAAACAACTAAACACAGGACAGGACAAACTGAATATTGTAAGCTGTGACAAACTGAATATTGTAAGCTGTGTTTGTT
The DNA here is from genome assembly GCF_904066995.2 of Poecilia reticulata. Taxonomy (NCBI): domain Eukaryota; kingdom Metazoa; phylum Chordata; class Actinopteri; order Cyprinodontiformes; family Poeciliidae; genus Poecilia; species Poecilia reticulata. The sequence continues at coordinate 18,092,810 of NC_088833.1, read as the reverse complement.
TTTGTTTTGTTTTTTAATCCAAAGCAGTTCAGTGATTATAACGTGAGCTTCGTTTGGTTTTAGTCAAAGTCCTAAACAAAACAGTCAGATCTAATCCTAGATGCTGCAGTATGTTTCCATTATTACTAGACTTCCATTATTGTCCAAGATTAATTTGAGTTGTACATTTTATGCAAACATCATTGTGTAATCCAAGTTTGAAGTTAACTAAATAAACTCTTTGAATGCCTTGTTTTCTGCCTCTAGCATTGCATTGGTATATTGTTGCGATATAACCTATTTTACCAAATAAACTATTGAATGACTAAAATGTTAAGGCATCAGATATGACTATAGTGCAAAGTAACTTCTTCTAAGTCATGTTTGACATGTACACCATTTTCATAACAATTGAAAATGGTGTATATGGCAGCTTTGAAAAATATACTGCTCAAAAAAATAAAGGGAACACTTAAACAACACAATATAACTCCAAGTAAAAAAACTTCTGTGAAATCAAACTGTCCACTTAGGAAGTAATACTGATTGACCCGACGAGGGTCCCCGTTGTCAATCAGTGTTGCTTCCTAAGTGGACAGTTTGATTTCACAGAAGTTTTTTTACTTGGAGTTATATTGTGTAGTTTAAGGGTTCCCTTTATTTTTTTGAGCAGTGTATATAAATAGCCAGCCTTTAACATGTAAACCCCCATTTCTAGCTGCTTAACTCTGTTTTGAAAATGCACACGGTGTATATTTGTTTTAATGTTATATGAAATCATTCTCTGAATCTACATTTTAAATATTTGCTGTCAAGCCTAAACATGACGGTCCAACATCCTTCTGAATGAGCAGAACTTTACTTACTTATTGTCCATCTTTCCATTTTGGGCATTACAGTAAGTGCATTCATTTCAAGTCTGTAACATAAATATAGTAAAACATGCATACTCTAAATTTAGATTCAGCTAATTAAACTTCATTAGGCAACTGACCTCTTGACCTTTGATATGTTGTGGATGGCAGAAATAAGCAGCAGAATGATGGCTAACTAGGGCATAAATACTAATAGAGGCAGTGTGTACTTTCCTTTGAGTAAAAACATTATTTGTTAATATGAGGATGGGGACAAATTACCCAGCAATAAACCAAAGAGATTAAGGAAAACTGCAAAATTTGTTTTGCCGGACAAATAAACTAAAGTAAATCAGACTGATGGCTCTAAATGCATTATTAGTTTGCAGAGTCCCTCAAACAGCCTCAGATCAGTTCTTCTGAGCATCAATGCTTGCCGTTTGGCATTGCTCCTTTACAGAGCTCCTCAGGTAGTCTTATCATATCAAGCCTTCTTCCTGCTGATCTCTTGGATTAGTCTGTAATTTGCCTGCTCGCTTTAGGCAGCGTTCTCCTCCCCCTCCGCTTCCTGGAATTATAGTTTTCAAAATTTCTATCATTAGGGGAAATGACAACCTCTGAGCCATCAGTTTCCCTGAAAATGGCAAGGTTTGTTGAAAATTTGGCTCAAACTATGCATGTTTGCAATATTTGCAGTTTAAATGGGTTCAGTAGCACAAAGGCAAGTTTCCCTTGGAAATATTAGGCAAACAACGCAACGCCCTGAACCTTGAGCTGATCTCGACAATTGTTTGTTTTTCTTCGCGACAAACTGATTTTGTTTTAAACCTGAATTTCAGTAGAGACAAATTATTTTCCACCTCCAACATCGAGTTGCAGGAGAGCGACGATGAAACATTACAAGAACAATCGGGATTGGCCTGCTTCAACAAAAATGAATGAAAAAAAGAGAGTTTAAAAGATACGAACTCTAAGGATCTGAATTAACCTGACATGTTATAGTATAATGCAACTGATATGTAACCCTAGTACTAGATAGAAAAGGGGCTCATCGAGATGGTGAGAAGCTTGAAAAAGTACAGAGTTCAACATGTGGGTTTAGAGGTTTATAATGCATAGTCTTCAAATGCCATGCATTCTCCTTTTTATTTATTTATTTATTTATTTTGGATAAAGGAAGGGTTTTGGAGAATAACATGGTTTTAATATGGATTTTCACAATTAAAAATTTGAAAAGTGTGGCAGGCATTCGTTTTTAGCTCCCCTGACTCTAAAGAATCGCCCTTTACTGCACTGGCAGGTCCAAGTTCTGAGTCTTACTAACATGTTTTCTTTCCAGATTTAGCTCCTTCTTCCCTTTTCCTCCCAATTTCTACCAGGTTTCTTGTGACTGCTGACAAAAACCATCACAGCATGCAGCCACCGCATGTGATTCACCATATGGGGTTGCTTCTTTTGTGGATAACCTTCTTCACTTGCTTTGTTTCCAGAAAAGTGAAATTTGTGTAATGGGTGACTAATTTTAGTCTTGTCAACAATTCTTCCTCCTAACCTGTGGATCTGCAGCTCCTCCAGAGTAACCATGGGTTTCTTGGCTGCTTCTTTGATTACTGTTCGCCCGTTTGCAGTTTTTTGTTTCATACTTTTGTCTTTATGGATGATTCAAAAAACGTTTGGGTTAGTTTTTCATAATCTAACAATGCTGTAAAACTTGTTTCTTGGTCTTCATGATGCTGTTTCTTTACTAATGTTCATTAACAAACCTATGTGAACTTCACAGAACAGCTGTATTTGTACCGAGACGAAATTACAGACAGATGGATTCCAGGTATTAATCAGGGGTCTTTTGAAGGCATTTGCTTGTACTGGATGTTTTTCAGAGACATCAATATACATGGCTATGCTTTTCAGATTTTATTAGTAGAACAATTTGAAAAACTTGCTTCTTTTTCCTTCCACTTACAACCACGCACAATCTCATGTGTTTCAGATGGCAGTAAGCAACAAGGGAATACACTCAATTTGGATTGCAGTTGGTTATGGAAACTTTGGCTATGTTTGTTTTATCGTTTTCTGACTAAGGAAGGTAGCAGCTCAAAAACAAGGCAGAAAGGCAGTCCATCAATAAAAACACAAAAGATAGTGAAAACTGCATAAAGGTGTAGAAGATGCATGTTTCTGAGGTTATAGAAAAAGTTTAAACATGTCTAAGTTTCTGACAATTTGAGGAGTTTTGTGGGTACTTTCCATGCAGAGTGCCCAACATGCCTGAATGTCTTAATCAAAAATTACGAGTTCGACCTTTTCTCCTTGTTGTGTGAAAGTATATCACCATGCATCCAAGACCTTTGGATCTTTAAGCCGTACATCGTTCCTAATTAACATTTATCATTATTCATGCTGTAGGATGCCCTTATTACAAAGCTAAGCAAGGAAATGCAAAAGAGACATGATCAGGTATGTGAGTGGACACTCAATGTGGAGCAAAAATCCTGGTTTATTATCCACTTTGACTCCCTCACCTCCTTACTATGCAGTTCGTGTTGCAGGTCAATGGTTCACATGTGGATCTATGTCACATAAGATGGATACAATTGTGTGCTTTTTTTTTGTACAACCTTAAACGCAAGTCCTCTCTTCACATTTCATGCTTAGCAGCATTTTTCTTCAAGTCGCAACATAATTGCGTGCGTTCCTGTGTGTGTTTGTGCCGGGCCTTCATCTGTATGCCAAGCATTTATCTGGAGGGCCTCCAGTGAGAACCAGCTTAGGAGGAGCTCAAGGCCAAACAAGTATGAGGATTAAAGGACGATACAGAGTCCTCTCTTCTTTCTCATCGCAGTGGAGGAAGAATATGAGCAGCGCTCTCTGCTCCTTTAACTAACACTGAGGTGCCCTTGAGCAAGGTTCTTGGAGTGTCCAAGTGTCTTGTAGCAAAATACTTTTGTGAAATTGTGCTGATTCCAATTATAAGGGAGAAACGTGCTGCTGGGGAAGTGTTTAGCGCTTAGGAGAAATCTAATAATCTACAAATGGCCATTACAAGAACAGTAAATGGCTGTCGCCCAAACGGAGCTCTAGAGGGACAGCAATGCCCCTAATTTTACCTCACACTCTGCTCACACTTGCCAAAAACTGTAATAAATAAATGAATCAGTTGGATCAGCAGTGGTAGTTGTTTGCACTGTGCAGATCCCATTAGAATTGTTATTTTCTGCTTGTGACAACCTAATTAAAATGTACAGGTACCGAGTTGGCACAAAGGTAAAAAAAAAAAAAAAAAATGGGAGGGGAGGGGAAATTGTGAAAGCCTGTCAGAGGAGAGGGAACCAGAATCTTTAAATGTGGGAAAGAAACAAAATAATTTGCAGTGGAAAGCTAATGAAATTGTCAAACAGGTGAAATTAAAATACTTTGGCTCAGCTCTGGTAAGATCAGTGACTAAAATGCAAAGCTGGATTTGCTGACTTTAAAAAAAAATCTCAAAGATTAGTTCTCATTTGAAAGGTGTTTAGAAGAACAAGAAATTATGTTCAAATAAATGAATAAAGCGAATCGACAGAGCTGTTTTATATGCACTAATATAAGCTGGCCACTATTAATTTTTTAAATCACAATAAGAGTTTATCATAAAACCAAAGCACTTAAAGAAAAGCATTAGGACGGCATTTCTAAACATCAGTTTATGAAATTTTGCTAACTTCCATAACTAGGAGCACTTTTACATATTTCAGATTTAACATAAAGTACATTCAATCACTAAATGTTTTTATCCTACTTAAAACATCTATTTTTATTTTTATTCTAACGGTACACCACTGTGTGTTTTTGTCCAAATAAAATTTGTTTTTGAGTTAAAAGAATGGAGGAATATTAAAAAGATGCATCTGCTCTAAAACAGAACTGTGGCAGAAAACATGTTCTTTATGCAACTAGAGCTGTGGAGATAAACTAAATTGGATGAGAGGAACGAAGCTAGGATGAGACTCAGTTCTTGAAAAAAATCTAGATGCATTGTTTTTTTTTATGTGTACAGGAGTAAAATCTGTTCACTTAAGTTCTGATTAACATTATCTTTGTAAATGAACTGATAAAAGTCTTTTTCTGCTGCCAGTCGTACTGTGGAGCAGCATTATGTTCTCAATGGCACCTCCTACTGTTCAGGAGGAAAACAACAGCATGCATAATAATTGAGAAGTGAAGTGAATCATATTTAGTGGCGGTTTCTGATACGGGTGATATGGGCAACTACTCAGGATGGCATCTTTATGTTGATATTACGCTTACATTACATCGTTTAAAGAAGCATATCTTCAGCAGTTACTGGATTAGAGGCAGGGTGCACCCTGAAAAAGTCGTCAGTCTATCACAGAGCAACACAGAGATAAACAAGACAAACAACTATTAATCTACACACTTAAGGACAGTTAAGGTTGACCAATGTATGCATGAAGAACATGCAAATTCAATCAAGTCAGACAGTGGCCAGGATTCAGATTGAGAAGCTTCGTTGCCACTAAATGTCGGTAAATAACGTACACTGATCCCTTAATACAAAATCGTTACTTTACCGAAATATCAGAAAATGTTCGTATATCATGTTTTTAAAAAGTAAATCCAAAACCAGAGGACGAGTTATTACTATGTGCAGCAGTAGAGTGGAAACAGGATAAGACATATTTAATTAATGACTTGCTTTCAAAGAGCGTATTTTTATGATGCAGCTTGGCTGGAAATTAAATAACCTTGTGATGCCTGCGCCCCGCTGAGGAAACGAGAACAAAAGAGAGTGAGATGGTCAAGGTGCTTCTCTGAATAAGAATTCATGGGAGCTAGTGCCATGAGACAAGCCAACAGGAAGTGTATATAAAAAAGAAATAGGGAGCGGGATGGCATGTACAAAAATGTGGAATAACAATAAGGAGAGCTTTTTAAGTGTGAGAAAGAGGCAGTACACAATGAGGCCTCAAACACAACATTGGCTTCTTTCTTACTGCCTTTCTTTTATTCAGCTTCAGTCACACAGGCATGTCTGTGTGCACACAGTATTATGTAAATAGTCTCTTCGGCAGAGTGCTGCTGTCACTGAGCGAGCATCCTCTGGGCCATCCAGGCAGCCTCATTAAAACGAGGCACAGCATCCATTAATAGATACCAGTGTGCATGTACACATATGCACACACACACACACACACATCCATACGTAGACAGTCAATAAAACACACAAAGCATTCACAGACACCAATAAAGGACCTCCTGGGAAGCACATCTCTAAATGTTCCTCTTAGGTGGCAGTCAAAAAAAGTGTCGCCAAGGAAACGGCTTAAATGTCACTAAGAGCAATGCTACCAAGTATGTGTGGTGACCGTGACTGCAGACAGTAGAAGAAAAGAGTGGACAATGCAGCTTTAAACTGAGGAATTAGTCTACAGTGTGGGTTATTCTTATGCTAAATGACTTCTTGAGGGGAGCAGGTCTTTATAAGAGCCAGACTTTTATTTATAGGATATAGAGTTCTTATAAAAGTCACGGTATGGTATTTGTGAAATCTTTTACATTAAAAGTTACCAGTTGCTTCTTACTTCCAAAAATAAATAAATAAATAAATCTGTTTCTGTGACATTCAGGAAGAAATCCATTTATTTCCTAGATATTTCCCTACTTCAAAATACTGAAAACATTGAAACATTTTGTTATTAATTATGAAATGGAGATGCCGGCTCTTGACACAAGACCAACTTTAAACCATTTTTGTTTTTTAAAAGCACAACACAAACAGAAATAAATAAATTAATAAAGTATAAAAACACAGCCAAAACTTAGGTTTGGCCTCATAAGTATGTTAAAAGCAAATACTTTATTCATATTTAAATTAAAGAATGGTATAAAAAAATGCTCATCTCTACCGTACATGGAAAATTACATTGCAGGCAAAACCGACTGTCCTAATTGAGAGAAGATTGGAAGGGTTAGGATTTTTTTTATTATTAATGTCCAAAAAACATGGTTATAGTTTGCTTAGTTGTTTTTTGTTGGAATATTGAAGAACAATATGATCCGTCACCTGATGCCGAAACAGCATCCTAGTATCAAGTGTGGTTTTGGCTCAGAGATGTACCATGAATCCATACAGAGCAGAAATGTGCTGCAAGCATATTTGAAGACGAGCAATTTGTCCTGATATCTACAGAATGAACATCAAGTATAAAAGGGCTGAAGAGGCAAATTAGCACAAAACTGAATTAGCAGAAAAAATCATGTTAAGCATGAAGTGCTCCTAACTGACTAGTGGCTATGCTATCAAGTAGATTTATCTAGTTTATGTTTGCATTTGGCAATGCCTCAAAACAAAACAAAACACCTGAGAAATGACAGTGCCTTTTAAATGATGAGATAAGTAATATGTAGTCAGACTTCTTTTTCAGGACAAATGTGGCATCTGTGTTTGCAAACAAATACCAGTTTATTCTGCCAATAAACCCATTTAGTATTCTGGGTTTTATGTTTGTTTAAATTACTAAGACACTCTTAAATTTAGACTTTTTTCAAAAAAAGAACCTTAAAAATCTCAGATTGAACTTACTGAAACTTGTACAAGCCCAAAAGGTGCAGACAAAAAAAAAGGTTTTACCAAAGAACTATTCTGTGATTAAGTTACTGAAGTGAGAAAGGAGAAAGTAAGAGTTTGAAAAATGTGATGCCCTCATTACGATACAAACATATATGCATGTATAGGTTAAACTTTAACATTCTGTTTGATACCTGTAAAGTAAAAGGAGCCCTCTGTCTGTTTTTGATCTGCTGGCCCCGCAGGTGGCTCCCGAGGTGTGGGCTTCATCCGCTTTGATAAGAGGATAGAAGCGGAGGAGGCCATCAAGGGCCTGAACGGCCAGAAACCTTCTGGTGCTGCAGAGCCAATCACGGTCAAGTTTGCCAACAACCCAAGTCAGAAGACCAGCCAAGCCCTCCTGTCGCAGCTCTACCAGTCACCCAACCGCCGATACCCCGGCCCCCTCCACCACCAGGCTCAGAGGTTCAGGTGAGTTGAGCCAGGATAGGTCTGGTAAGAGTTCAGGCAGATTAAACCGTATATGTGACTTTAAAAATGTGCCTCAAGCAGAGCTTACAAACCTCAGTATCAATATGTGCTTTATGCATCGTGCAACCCTAGAAGAAACTGCTTAATGTATGTCTATTTAAGGATTTTATCACTACTGGGATGTATATTATATAAACCCAGGAGAATGCAAGAAGAATTAAATATTTAGTCAGCAGAAGAAATGCAGCAAGCTTCAATATTGACATTTGTTTTTAGTCAATATATCTGCTATAAACAGCAGGATGATTTTGAAAATACTTGCATCAAATGAAATTGATAGATTTCTTTAAACAGAGGATGCAACACCTACACACAGAGAGCATGACTCATCTCTTTGTGTTACACCAGCGAGGCTCATTTTCCTCCTGCGAACAGTCATTTTGCCAAATAGGTCCTCTGTTTGAACAACAGCTGTGAGCTCTGCACCTGGTGCAGGTGTCCAGTAGACCAATGAGAGCTCTGGGTGTGTCCACCCCAATCAGAGAGAAACTGTTGAGAAGAGACTGTGGGGTTCTGTCGTTCACAACTTTCTATGTCCTGTCATTTCATCTCCTTGCCATCATGACAGTTTCTTCACTGCATCTTTTTCTGTTTTGCCTGGGTAAAAACATGTATTGGTGTTAAAAAGCTTTAAAAGCAACACGTTTCTTTTGCGTTACAGTCATAGTTAAACATAACAGACACTCATAATGAATCCTAATAATGTTGTCCGCTCTTTTAGCTGCACAAAGGGACAATGCAAGCGCCAGAATTAAAATGACTGGTAATTCAAATTCATATGGCACAATTCCTGCCCTGCAGGCTGTAATTTAATTTTTTTATTATTATTCTCAGTTTCATAAGAAGGGAACAGAAGATTTGAAAGTAAAATGATTCCTAAATCAAATGGGGTTTCGATAGGATGTTAAGCAATTTTCAGCTCCAATAGTTGTTTTTGCACAGGTTGGTCATTTTCACACCAAGCCATGGCTTAATTTTCTATACACAAACCCACTGCCTTAATGATGATGACCTAATCATTTCTTACAATTCACACCACCCTGAAACTGATTAGTTGTTTTAAATCACATCCACATCCGGAGATGGCTTCGTCTTTCTCGCTGACACACATTACGCTCCATCGTCAGACTCGGTGAGAATGTTTCAGAATTACAGACAGAACATGTGTTTATACATTTTCTTCTCCGTTACAATAACACTAAGCCGGTCGTGCTGTTTACTCTCCATCAAAGTCAGAGCTTGGAAGGTATTTTTCTTCTGCAGCGGCTTCCCTGGTGTGACACCTGAGCGATGTAGCGTGGCTGTGTGTCTGTGATACGCCAAGCCAATTTACAGGCTCCGCAGGAGAGCTGTCGTTTCTCATCACAACTCACAACCACAGGACACTTCCTCACTGTGTCCTCCTGCTCCTGCTCTCTGCTCCTGAGCCCCTCAATGAAACCTCAACATTTTGCAAGTTTTAAATGTGCTTGGTGAGCACTACTTTGTCGTTTCTCTAAAACTGATGCCTAAACAAAGGAACTGTAAAAAAAGGAGGAGAAAAAGAGCATTCTTGCGTTTTAATGTCTTATTTTTTTAAAATGACTCAACTTATGAAAAGAGACTAAAACTGAGAGCCATATTAAAGGACCAATTGGGACTACAATATCACTTGCAAAATTCTAAAGTTATCTTTTAAATATGTTCTTCAAAATCAAACGTTCACATAGTTCAAGAACACTATTATTTTAAAAATTTTGGGAAAGCCCAGATGATGGTATCAGGGATTTTATATGCTTTCAATCAGTTAATTCAGCGTTTCCCAACACTGATCCTCAAGGCACACTGACCTGCATGTTTTATATGTTGCCCTCCTTCAGCACACATGATTTCAATTGATGGCTGATTAAAAGGGTTTTGCTGAATTGCAATCATCTGAATGGGGTGTGTTGAAGCAGGGGAACATCTAAAGCATGCAGGTCAGTGTGCCTTGAGGACCAGGGTTGGGAAACACCGAGTTAATTGACAGCATTTGTTAAGTGGATGTGTCTCTGTGCACAGATTTTTGACCAACACCTCAAACATAACGCTTTCTTGTGTGAAATCATGGGAAAAATCCTTGGCTAAAATTTCCAGATGTTGAGAAAAGCCGTCCCGACTGTGAAGTATGGGAAGTAGATGTTGTGTAGATGTTTTGCTGTTGGAGGGAGTGGTGCACTTAAAACAGATTAAATCATAAGAAAAGAAGAATATATGGAACAAACTGAAGCAAAATCTCAAGTCATACAATGCTAAGAAAAAGATTCGGTATAGCAGAGTATTCCAAATTAATAATGACTCCAAGTATACCTAGTTGAAAAGTGCCTTAAGGACAATAAAGTCAATGTTTGAGTGTTTAACCTAAAGCCCCAATCTAAGTCCAATGGAAAATGTTGTTTTCACCCATGTCATATAGTTTGAAATGTATTAAAAAGCACATGCTTAAGTACAAAAAGCATTAAAATGTATACAGCTTGGACTAGAGAAATATAAATAAAAATATTATAATTACTGTGCAAATAATAAATGCTTTAACTCAGTTTAAGCTAAACAGACACTACTTCTTAGAAAACAGTATCTTATGCTAACTGTTGCCTGAATAGGTTTTTTTTTTTTGTTTTGTTTTGTTTTTTTCAAAACACGAAATATCACTTTGATGCAGCATAACATTTCAGGCTGAAGTCACATGTACCTTTTTTAAATCCACTGTAGTGATGGACTTCTTCGCAGGTTTGAAAACAATGTTTCAAGCTCCGAAAAGGATCTATAACTTGCGTGACAAAATCACATGAGTCTGCTGTAACTCGTGTTAATGTATATTGTACTTGTACAGTCTATTTCCAAGACAGAAAACATAATCGACTCCCAACACAATACACCAAACCCTACATCCTGGGCTTGTTTCCGATCCTCAGTTGTTAACTAATGCTAGTAATTAGCAAATTAGCCTCATTATATCCAGGGCAGGAGCCAATTTTAATTGAACATATTTTTGTTTTAGAAAAGAAAAGGGGAAAAAAAAGCGCCCTTTCCTCCATTAGACTGCATTGATGGGGAGCACAAAAGCCCTATTGTTTCTGCGGCGCTTGTAGAGGCAGTGTGAAGAGCTGGCAGAGTGTTTGCACGGTGAGTCTGCATCCGCGTGTGTTCATACATATGTGAGGGGAAAGAAGGGGAAGGGAGCGAGTTTTAGCAGCAGGTTGTTTTGTTGTGGCCCCACGGCCAGCAGATGTCTTGATGCTCCTAGGGATGGAGCACCTCTCCTCTGAGCTTCCTCTCCAATTGACTCATTTACCCACAAAGCAGGCTGTTCGTTCCCTTCCCACATAATGGGCTAATTACTGTTTTAATGATTCCGCATATCCTTCTCTCCTCTGTAGTTCTTTGTTTTCAGGCTGCTTTTGCATTTTGCAGTTTTTCTAGGCAGGAAAATTGCTTCAACGCAGAGCAACTGCACTATGATCTTGGAATAAATGGATCTACAAATAACACAAAATTTAAATGAACTGTTTTAAATCAGGTTTGCTACAATATAAAAGCATTGTTCATGCTTAATTATAATTCATTTACAATTCAAAATATTTGACTTAATTAACTGCTACCCTACAAGACAATTCTCTGCAGGATTTCTAATGTGCAAGCCACTTAATTACAGTGAAAAACTATCAATATTAAATTGTCCCTGAAAGATTGCGACTGCTAAACTATTTTCTCTCCAAGGCAAGTTTTAGACAAAATAGTAAGATATAAATGTTATTAATTTGTACATCTTCATCAAACTGGGTGGTTATAACAGGGAAAGCAAATGGTGTTCACGCCTAAATACATAGTTCTGTTACCTGCTTTGGTCCTCTTTGAACAAACGAGCATTCATCTCCTCAGGCTGTCCACTTTACTTGGGCAGGTCTCAAAGTTTATCAGAGCAGAGCGAGTCAACACTGGATTTTCTGAAACCATGAGTTGCTTGATGCAGTTACCTTTCTGTCTGTACGAAAGCAACTGATCTGTCAAGAAACCAAACAGAGACTCACTCACAGTCTCTTCTTCATCCCAAAGTGTGAGGATCAGGACTCTTCTTCCACAGCAACCCCATTCATCCACATCTTTATGGATCTTAATTTGTGCAGCAACGCCGGAACATAAATGGGACATCCCCAAACAGTTCCCACAACGTCAGGAGCATGAGATTACTCAGAAAGTCTTGGTATGCTGAAGCATTAAAAGTACTTTACTGGAACTAGGGGTCACTTAACAGACAGCCCCGGACCATCATCCCCTCTGTACCAAACTTTACACTTCACACAGTGTAATCAGGAAAAAGCTGTTCCCCTAGCAACTACCAAAACCAGATTTGTCCATTTGAATCCTTGAAGAGTCTTGAGTCATCACTATAGGAACCATGTCCCCACTGCTGAAGATTAGCCAGATACACCACTTCATCCAGCACTTTGCATTGTTCTTGGTGATGTGAGGTTTGAATGTAACGTTCCTCCATGGAAACCCAATCCAAAAAACTCTCCACACACTGCTGTGGATCTAATCTGAAGGCCAAATAAAGTTCGGAAGTCTGTAGCTACTGACTCGTCGTAAAGTTGTCCACTTCTCAGACTATGTGCCTCAAAATCTGCTGACCCCGCTCACTGATTTTATGTTACCTTCTACTTTATTGCAGCTTTGTAGTTGTTCTCGCTCACACTTTGTTATACAGCAACTAACAGCCGACTGTGTAAAATTTAATAGGGGTAGAAATTTTATGAGTGCAGATGGCATCTTATGGGAACAATCCTGGAATTCACTGAGCTCCTGAAGGTGACCTAAATGTTTGTGGAAGCAGCTTCGATGCCTAGATCCTGGATTTGAAGCATCATGTGGTTTATAGTCAGACGTTTTGGGCCGTTTTAATCCGTATTTGAAGGAGCATGTGTTTTTGCTCTAACTAGGAAGATGGACAGGAGTAGTTTAAAATTAAAACAATGATAATGTTTTTTATATACGGTCTGTAAATATCTCAAGGTGGTTTTAATAAATCTGCTTGTAGGTATTGGGTTAAATTTCATGTTGGTATTGGTTAATTATGAAGCATTCGTAATTTATTTAAAACAATGTTCAAATATAATATCTGGATATTAGGTGATATTGTTACGTTACATTTTGTATCCAGCTCAGCTTTTCTTTCCAGACAACTCAAACTTTATGGAGCCAAAGATCAAGTCATTTACACTCCAACTATCTACCATGTATTGATGTTTTTATTCAGCATTGCACATTCCAAACAATGCAAACAATTATCGTCTTACATGAGTTTAAATGTCAAACTGGAGGAATTTAAAGCTCCAGGATAAGTTAGTTTATTTTAAAGCTTAGAAGCAATTTGTTTGAAACCTGCCACTGAGCGGTTATGTTGCAAAATATGAATTTTAGAATAAGATTTTGAAGAAGATGACATCTAAAGAATTGATTGTGAAAGTCAAGGAGAAACAACCTTCATGGTTGAGTCAAAGTCGGAGTTTGTAGAGATTTCAAGAGGAATGAGGCGTCGCTGCCCAGCTGTTGTTCAATAAGCCGTGGCCTCTGTCCATTAGGCCGGAGGAGTTAATAAGACATGAAACAGGCCAGGCCCAAGTGAAAAATGAAGGTCATTGAGTCACCAAGCAGACTGCATCCATCCACCAGGGCCAGCATTTCACACAGCCCACAGGTTTCTGAAGCCCAGCGCGCCGACACAAACTGTAATCGACACTGGATGACTGCAACGGATGAAACCCACAGGCTGAAATTATTATGAAACCAAAACATCTCCCAAAAGCTAACCCTTTTAGACAGAGGACACCATCTGACTAACGCTCGGCTGTTCCACCTGACCTGTTATCACTTAACGGGTTGACCCCGACCACAAAGACAGACATTCGCAATTTCATGGCTACTTTAACATCCAGTCATGTTTTTTGTTGTTCTGCCACACAGAAAGCCAACTAATCATCATCGCCTCTCTCACTCACCATCATTCAAATGCCAAACCATTACACTGACAGAACTCTGGATCATTTCCTTGCCATCTCAGGTGTTCTCTCAATTAAGTTAGCACAAATTAAAAACCCTGTATAATCAAAATTCATTTACCTCCATCCTAATAAACCATCAGTGTGGTGGCATAACTTGTGCAGAAACCCACATGCAATTTATTGCATGTATAATGAGATAATGATTTGCAATGGCGTGGCATTCTGGCTTCACTATCATGCCAGTGATGCCTGATGCAATGCTGCGCTCACACTCTGCCTGCAGTTAATGTTCTGGATGTAACTGCAATGCTAAACAAACACCAGTTTACCTATGTGGTCTTGTGTAATAAGTTAATTGGAAGTTCCTACAATTATTCTGAATGTTCCTGAAGCACACTACTTTGGTATTAGCATGTGCAGCGCCTGCTCAGCGAGCCAGTGACCAAGTACAGACCATACTGATTGTACTGTAGATTCATGGACTGATGATAGCATTTTCTGCTGGGGCTCCTCAGTGTAATGGACCAACTTTAGATGGGTTTGTTTGTTCTTGAGTGAGGAGGTCCATGCAGTTCCTGCAGGGACTTAACATTAGTTCCATTGATTGAGTCGACCATCTGCCCACCATTAACCCCAGAACCCTCCTTCTCTTTACAGGCTGGACAATTTGCTTAATATGGCCTATGGCGTAAAGAGGTAATTAAAAACTTCACCCAATGCCAGATGTCCATGTTGACTCAATGATTTTTCAACTTCCTTTTTTCTTTTCTTCTTTTTCCTAATTCAGTTTTCCTTGTGGTTTTTGCAGTCACTTTAAGTTTGAATTTGTTCAAGGTCAAAAGCATTGTTAATTTTGAGATTTGTTTGATTTTTATTTTTTTTCTTCTGTCGGCTTGAATTGATTCCCTACCAACCACCTCAGGTGTAACGGACAGAAAACTGTCAGTCTTTGTTTTCAGTGGTGTTCAATCCCTTTGTTTTGATTATGACAAGTGCTAGTGGTGTTTGAATTGTTTTTGGGTTGTTTCTGTGTACTCAACGGATTTTGTTCTCTGGTTATAATTTCTAGGTGTGTGCATTTATTATTTTTTTCTTTTACTTCTAGGGGATTCAGGTTCTCCTACCTTCTCATTTTGCAGTAACTCTAAAAGACGCCCCTTTTTCTATTATTATAAGCTAACAATCTGTAGTCGTACACAGTCTCTTACTTCTGCACTGTGTACGACTGAAGAAAATTACACAACTATCTGTTACATCTTAGCAGTTTCTACAGAAGTTCGGAAATGAGACGCAAGATAAGGTTGGATGAACTTGGATCCCTGCTGGAAACAGGAAATGCTGTTTCACTGCAGACAGCTCAAGCTTTGCTCGGCACCGCTCTTCTCAATTTCCTTCTTTTCGGCTCCCATCTTTCATTTTGCTGTCCTGCTACCAAAGGTGGCGTTACATAACTCAGAGCAGCAGCTACTGTGGTGATAGATGTTTGACGTGCTGACAATGCCATCTTGCATGCTGCAAGCACAAGGGGACAGAAGTCGGTTGACTGAAAAGCTCAGAGAAAATGTTAAATCCCTCCACCTAAAAATGTCAGAATTAGACGTGTTATTCAGCAATCTAAAGTGGTAAGAGCTGGGATTGTTCTGCTTCAGAGGGGACAGAATAGATATCTGGTCAGCTACACTGTTGCTATGCAACCCCTGGTCTCATCTGTAACATAGGGTTGCGTTTCGTCCCATTCCGATTGGTATACTTGCATACATGTTTCCACACACACATGCAGGCACATGCCACATCCCCACCACAGTGCAGTTTGGAAACCTCCAAAGCATCACTGATTGAAACTCAGAGGCCTCTCCACATTTCACACACTTCAGTTAGGAGAAAATAATAATCCAACTTCATAAATTCACACATCAAGTAGCCGATTTATTTCAATAATTCAGCTCAAAAAAGTGAAACTCCTACACACAATCTTTATTCATGCAGATTTATTAATCGTTTATATTAAATTTGATGAATATGACTTGAATCTGACTCAATTGAATTTTCGTTAAAGACCAATGACAAGGGATTTTTAAAACGACAAAAGGTTAAGTTGTGGCAATGTTGCGGCCTACACGTTCAAGGTAAGGCTGAGGACTTGATCGTCATCCAACAACAAGCAGCAGGTAGTCAAATTCTTTGTTAAAGAAGCTGACTGTCCATAGTGTGTTGTAGTCAAGCATATTAATCACAAGTTGAGTGGAAAGGCGCTCAATAAAAGTACCAGTAGGTGCTTTAATGACCGTGGTAACACTGATTTGTCACCAAAATGGCCTGACCTGAGCCCTGCAGGGAGCCTGTGGAGTATCGTCATGATGGGGGGAAAACAGAACCAACAATGTGGATGAGGTAGAAGCTGCTAATAAAACAACCAGGGCTTCCTTCACAGGTTTAAGAGCCACCTTGCACTGGTGCAATAATTAATCCAAAAGAAGCCCCAACTAAATATTGAGGGTACACATTCTGTGTAAGATCTGCTTCTATTGCTCTTAGGTAATATTATGAAGTTTCTGTGAAGCTAAATTTTGCGCTTATTTATCATATACTGAGAATTAAATGAGTAATCAATATAATGTGCATTTTAAATTTTGATTTGAATTATTGAAATTAAATGCTTATCTTTAAAAGAAATTCAGCTTTATATAATGTTTCTATTTTATAGTGTTTTCCGTATTCAAAGTTCAAAAAGATCTGCCAGCAAGCCACATACAATACACTTAAATGGCATTGCACTACATCTCATCTGACAGAAAAATAAAATAAAAAATAAAAAGATCCTACATTATAAAACCCCTCTCTCGCACAACCTAAGAGCCAACCCATCTGAATGCATGCTTCAGATTTCTAAGCAACCCCAAAAAGGCCAGAGGCAGACTCTGCATGACCAAAGTCATGCAGGAAGGTCGCGGTGATCGTCGGCCGTATATAGACATGGGAGAGAGAAGGCTTGAGGGTCCAAGTGGCAAGCAGCACTATCGATCAGTGCCACGAGCTCTGAAATAGAAGAGACCAGAACACCCTGCAGGAGGGGGAGGAATACTCTTTGTACCTTAATGCCACTGGGCTGTAAAGTGCTTCCATTTTCCATTTAGTTTGTTTCCCCCCCTCCTTTTTTCTTTGAGAAGGCTGCCTTCTCTCAGACAGCTGCAGCAAAGCGGAAATCTCGATTAAAGCACTCCCAATAATGCCTATAGTAGTTTCTTGTAGGGAGCTGGAATAAGAAATGAACCTTTTTTTTTTATTATTATTATTTCATTTACCTTTTATTTAAAAGTGGTGGGACTTCTTTTCTTCTTCCCCCTTTTCCTTTTAGCGGAAAGGCAATTAAGTGAAGTCAACTGAGGAATCAAATCTCTTGCATCGCAAGGAAAAGGGGGAAGATTATGAGCCGAATGAGAACAAATTTAGCAGGCTGCTGCATGATCTTTGATGAATTTCTGGCTATGGTTTAATTCAACAACTTCCTGCAATTTGGCACAGAAAGAAGCCACTTGAGGACACAAAGAGAGAACGTTCATCTGCGTCTTCTTCAGCAGAAGTGCAGCTCAGCGCAGAAAGCACTGCCGTCAGTGCTGACAGGGGAGCTTTCAAATCTGATAAGCTCTGTAGGGCTTTAGTGACAGCTTTGTATGTACGCTACAAACCTGTACATTACCGAACATGTTCTATATGGTATGTTGTAATTTAACTGAATTTGTCTGAGATCAGACCCTGTGTGTTTCACTGAAGAATTGGCTTTTGAGAAAAGGGTATCATAGAGTATAGCGTCCAAGCTAGGACAGTTAAAGGAGCAAAAAGAAAAAGAAAAAAAGCAGCGTTTAGTGACAGCTTATAACAATTTTAAAGGAATAGTTCAGAATTTTTAAGGCATACTCAATTATAAGCAGGTAAAAACTTAAACAATTAGATCTGTCCAAACATGTTCCAAGATGAAACGATTACAGTCTGACAACAATTTCAGTCTCAGAAATGTTGTAGTTTATTTCTACACACAGTATGTTGTAACCCTTTAACATCACATTTGTAGTTAAGCCCAATCGTATTCGTAACCTTGGCAGATTCAGATTTAATGTAAACATTTTAATTAGTGTTACCTACGTGTTTCTTTTGATTGGAACTAGTATTAATGTTTTGGATCAGATATCTGATGGAGAATTATTTTAAAGGAGTTAAAGATTAGGGTTATAGCAATGAGTTCTTCCAACCTCAAAGACTTTGAGTTCATCACTAAAGACAAATCATCAAAATATCGGTGAAGACATGCAAAAAGATAGTCAACACTTTATTGCTGCAATGCCATGAAAGACTTTTCCACTAATTATTGATAAAGTTCAAATTTTATGCATTCCTTTTTTTTTTAAATAAAATGTTCAAAAAGCACAAAAAGTTTTTCTCACAAAAACTGACTGAGGTTCTGCACCATCAGTGATATTCCTGTGTAGAAAGCACTGAGAACAGAACATGTAAAGCATTTCCATTAACAGCCTGATAGACAAGCAAAGTGCTGTGAGTTGGTGCTCAAGGAAATGTTTTCTCATTTAATTCGACACTTTCTGACTTTTCGATCAGGCATTTACTCAATATATGTTTCACACAGGAAGATCGTCTGCCTGGCAGGCTGCCTTCTACTGTGTAGATAATTATTAGCTTTTTTTTGTAAATTAAAGTTCAGATAAAATGCCTTCATATGAACCACTGTGATAGTTTTGAGTTTGGAGGTTTTTAAGACATCAGAAATAAACTTTGGTCTTCGCTCTTCTTATGCTAGCTGTTAGTTTTATTCTATAAATCCAGCTAATCTCAATTTGCAACTTGGGCTCTTTTTGTCCCAATCATGACTTTTGATATATTTGCAAACAATCATTTATTCAAGTAATTCAAGTAAAAAATTGAATCGTATATCTATTTGCTTGTATATATTTATATATTACAAATACAGTGATATTTTTCAAGTATTTCAGCATCTCTGAACTGTCTCCGGTTAAGAAGAGGCTGAACACACGAAATGTGACATTAGTAGATGGACACATCTGTGTATGGCAGGTTTTAAAACACTGACCTGCACATGTTAGAAATCTTAAACCTAGGGGGAAAAAAAATCTACAAAGAGTTTCACCAGACAGGTTTTGGTCACTGCTGTCCACTTTTTACTAAACCTTTTGCTTCCACTCAACTTTCCATTAGTATGCTTGATACAGATCTCTGTGAAGAGCCAGCTCATAAAGAGATAACTCCGTTTGTTGCTTGTCGAAGGTGCCAGGGATCGTCAGCTGAACAACTGTCACATAAATCATAAAATAGCTACAACACAGCATTTCTTTATCAAGAATCCCTTTTTATTGGTTTGCTATAATGTCGCAGTTTTCTGAGAAACTGAATTGTAGTTTTCTTTAGCTGTGCTGCGTCGTGAAAACCGAACAAATAAAATGAAACGCATCACTTTTTTGCGAATTAAATCAATGTTATGTTACTTTTTAAACTGAATTACTGAAATAAACACTTCACTTGTTATTTCTAGTACAAGCAAGCAAAGCGCGTTTTCTTCACAAACCCTGAACTATCCCTTTAATTGCAGACTGCTTCTTTATGTGTTACAAATTGTTATCACTTAACTTCTTATGTCGTTTCCCGCCATTCTGCCTCCTGTCTTAGGTTTTCCCCCATCACCATTGACAGCATGACGAGCCTGGTGGGCATGAACATCCCCGGGCACACAGGCACCGGTTGGTGCATCTTTGTGTACAACCTGTCCCCGGACTCGGACGAGAGCGTGCTCTGGCAGCTGTTCGGCCCGTTCGGCGCCGTCAACAACGTCAAGGTGATCCGTGACTTCAACACCAACAAGTGCAAAGGCTTCGGCTTCGTCACCATGACGAATTACGACGAGGCGGCCATGGCCATCGCCAGCCTCAACGGCTACAGGTTGGGCGACCGCGTCTTGCAAGTCTCCTTCAAGACTAACAAGACACACAAGTCCTGAACTCTCGACAGGCAGAAGCAGATGCCCCGCGACTTTGTCTGCTCTAAATTTGCCCCTCCCGCCCCAACCCTTCCCCTCCACTCGTCCCTTAGGTCCCTCCAACCACCGCCACCCTCCTACAGCCATCCAACACAGCAGAATCAAACTCCTGGAACAGAAAGCAGCCAACAAACCATCTAACAAATTGAACTAGAAATGGCTTATATTATAACTTTGGACCTATAAGCCAATGTTGCCTGAGTATTACAAAAATTAAATGATGAAAATATTGACGAGTTTTTTCGAAGCTCCTGTGATAATGCAGGCTTCTCTTTATTGTATATTCTTTTCGTTTGTTGTGGTTGTTAAAAATTTTTTCTCTTCTGTGTAAACAGTAGCAAATCCCCGTATTTCAGAGAAGAGGTCGTCCTTTTTAAGATCGGAACCTTCTCTCTGTCTTTGATTCAGGATTTAATTTTCTTTTGTAAATCCGGATCCACTGTCGTTAGTATTATATACCTCCCCTGTCAATGAAAGGGAGGGGGCTCTTTTTTAAATTGGTAAAACCATTCATTCATTTGTAGCGTGTATTTAAAAACGTCCCCTTATTGATTTTAGATGGGATTCTATGATCCCCTGAAACTCAGATGTAGAAAAGAAGAAAAAAAAAAAAAAAAAAAAAAAGAGAATTTCTAACATTGTTTTTGTTTTGTATCGCAAACAAAACATAATGTCTTTCCTCACTGGGATTTAGGGAGATGGGGTGAGGGAGGGGACGGGTTAGCTTTCCTGATGACATGTTCAGTAATTTAAGATAATAAAAAAAAAAAAATAACACTGTTGCCAAAGAGAAGATCTCTTTGCTTGAAAAAAATGCATTTAGAAAAAGATAAAAATAAATAGAAAGAAGATCTATTTTTATAAATGATGATTAAAATAATAATTATTGAAGAATTTTTACAAGAATCTGGATTTGAAAAAAAAAAGAGAAAAATATTTTGACTGGCTAACTGGGGGGGCCGGGGCGGGCGGGAGGGGGCACCACCTTGTCTTGTCGTTCTGCTGTGGTAACTTTATAGGATCAGAGGTCGTTGTTTTTTGGTGATGCCGAGTCGGTCGGGATTTTGTAGAAAGGAGGATTTTGTGAAAAAGAGGATGCAAACCGAGGCAGGTGATTTTGGTAATTTTTTCACATGTGTACTAGTGCATAATTATTCAACAGCGATACCCAAAAGGGAAGGGAAATGGGGTCTTTCCGAGGCCTAACAAACCTTATAGTCCAGAGCCCAAAGCAAGAAGACCCTTTTGTCCACTTGTTTTCTTGTGTTTCGTCACGAGTCGATATATCAATACATAGATATATACACATCTATCCATTTAAAGAGCTTACTATACATTATCTATATTATTTCCTTTGCTCTGCGTTTGTGAACTTAACATTTGAAGAGAACTTCCTTTTAGCGATCAACCGTAGGTGCTATACTACATTATTCACATATCTTAAATATTCAACTTTGTTGTTCTATGTGTTGTTTAAAGAAAAAAATACTTTGATGTTGGCATTGAATTGAGCTGCTGTTCTTTGTTTAATATTTGTTTAATGTCGGCCCACAAATCCGGTGACACCATTTCTATGCGGAAATTAAACTAGCTTGGGGCCTTTGTAAGAATCACTGAACAAATTTGTACATTTTCTTTTTTGTTTGTTTGTTTGTTTGTTTTGTTTGGCTTGCTGACTTTTAGGTTACTTGCTGAGCGTGAAACGTTTGTCAAAACTTTATGATGATTAGCTAGTTCCGTTAGTCTAGATATTTTCCTTAAAAAGGATCTATGACAACTGTGTCTTTATTTGCTGTGTACAAATAGATGATATATATAAATATATATACAGTCTACATTTGTTTTACAATATCTACTGTACTTATCTGAGTTGTCACTGTTCTTTCGTTTGAGCTTGTCTTTTTCATATGACAGTTTATTATGAAGTGGTGGTTCAGTTACTTAGAAAAAAAAATTGTGAGGAAACTGTTCAATTGTTGTCATGTTGCTTGTGGAGAAAAAAAAATTGGATTAACTTTTAAGTTAACTACTGCGGCAAAAGAAACTGAACAAAATTTTAAAGAATATAAGTGTGTTTATTTACTTATCTATTTTTAAACTATTTATTTTTTCTATTTATTTGTATTTATTCTATATTTATTAACTGCTTAATTTATCTGTGTATTTATGTATTTATTTGTTTCATTGTCTGTGTATTTGCGTGGTTCTGGTACAGGGAGGGGGGGCGTTTCTGAGCAAAAGGGAACAAAGCGACTAGTGGAGAGGCTCTTCCAGTAGTCCACTGCACTGAGAGAACTTTTAGTACGTTTGTGCTTTGTACCAATATATCAAAATTACAATATAAAAAAACCTAAAAGTCAAGAAAACTGAAAAAAATGTCTGGAGGGTTGGGGGACGCTCTTCCCTTATTACTAGAAACAGTTACTCGCTATGCATAACCTAGTTAATAGTTAAATTTGCTATTGCTTTTTTCCTTGTCTTGTTAAAAATGAAATCTCTAGATCTTTTTCAATAAAGTTTAGTCTTATTAGAATGTTATAAACAGTCGTTCTGGTTCAATATAACCTGTGATAAGTTTGTGTAGTTCTAAAAAAGCCACTCCGTCCACACCCTCCCTCCACTTACTACCGCTTTGTGATGAAACCTTATGCAAAAATGTGGGTCTGAAAGCATAGTTTTCAGTTTTCAGTAAAAAACAAAAGAACAAAAAAAAAAACACAAAAAAAACAAAACATTTTTATTCAACATAACAGCTCTTAGAGGCTTGGGTAGATTTACATTTTTTGAAATTGTTATTTGAGGGTCATTCATTGCACTGGACTAAACAGGTCACTCAAGAGTCAAAACTTATTTTTTAAGAATATTCATCATGTTTTCAAATGACACACCAACAAATCTTTTAAAAAGTTGTTACCATTGCACACAAACTGCTATTTGCAGCAGTTGTTGCTATATTTGAGAAATACTCTGGAGGTATAAAAGGGGATTGCGCTGAGTCTATATTTTATATACTCTAATATGATATATATTATATATTTTGAACGGAGGAAAGGTAAGGGAAAGGTTCCAGAAGTATAAATATAAGGAATTGGATTTTTTTCTGTTTGTTGTTGAGGCTTGAAAACATGAAGGAAGTGTGTTGGGGAGCATTTGAAACGTTCACACGCGTAGCTACATCCTTCTGTCCCATCTGGAAAAACCGGGTCATCTCTCTCTCCCTCTATCGTCATCCCCATTTTCCGATCACGTCGAAACAGCAACAGACCAACCAGACCCCTTCACGCTCCCCTCCGCCGGTCGGGAGCCTGAATTATGCAACGACCCCAGTAGAATGTTCTGATGTGTGGATTTCGTACTCTGCGTGACTTTTTCAACTCTTAGGATGCGTGTGCCTGTGTTCCCGCCTGAAAACCACGGTGTGCACGTTTGTGTGGGCGCACATCTGTGCACGTTTGTACGCATGTTCCTTTACGTCGACGTGAGCGTGTCTGTCGGCATACCGAAGTAGATATATGTGTGAAGTGGAAATGCTTTAAATGTATTCATTCAGTGCACACCCTTGAATGCGTGTTTGCGAATATGTGACGGAGATGTCAAAGGGTGATTGTTTAGAGTATGCGTGTGTGTGTGTGTGTGTTTGAAACATGGGGCTGCGTCACCTCGCTCTATGCCCGACCCCTATGGCTCACACCATCCCCCCGTAGCGCCTTATAGTGGCAGCCTGCCAGTAGGAACAACGCAGCCAGTAGTGGAGGAGGGAAGGTGAACAGAGGAACTAGGCTCTTCTTGTCAGTTTTCATTTTCCTCCTGAGTCGTGTTTATTTACTATCTGAAAAATCTATAAACAAAATCTTTAAAGACAAAAAAGATGAAAAAATGTTCACAGGGCCCCGTGACCGCGGCCCTCTCTACTCTCTCCTGCTTATGTTATTACTTAACACTTATCAATGATGATTATTATGATTATTATTGCTATTATTCTTAGTATTCTTATTATTAATCCAATTATTGCGATGAATGACTTCATGTTATCCTTGCTAGTTTAGGTCATTTCTGAAACTGGAAACAAAATAAAAATCTTGCTGTAAATGTTTGTTTTTTCTTTTTCATAAAACTGTTGTGTTTAAATTATTTGTACTTTTGAATGTTGGGACAATAAAATGAGGTGTTAAAAACTGGGAAGTTGCTTGTCATTAACACTTTTTAAATACTTCAACTTTTACATACCGTAATAGAAAGGTAAATTTACATTAGGGCTGCACAATCTTGGTAATAATTTTAAAAAACAAACATCGTATTGCCATAGTTGTGTCAAATATTGACCGTATCGGTTGTGATTAATCCCATGCTACTCTCTTGCTGAATGCTTTTTGTTGTTCAGTTTATGTGAGCTTTTGCACTTTAGTCCACACGATGAGGTTTGGTAATGAAGGCTAGTGAAATTCCCTACAACTAGCTAAATACATTATGAAAATGTAGATTCTGCATATAATATCTGCCTTGATCTTGCATAGATATTTCTGTGAAACAATCTTTCTGTTGTCAGTTGTTGTCATTTAGTTGTTCTTTTCAAATCTCAGTCTAACTAAAACACTGAAATCAGTTCACAGAAACATTCCTCTAATTAGAATAATCCATACGATGCTGAATACACTCCCAGTGAAAAGGTCGTATACATTAATCCTGGGTATGAGTGTAAATAATTCTGGTCTTTGAACATTTTTGTGCCTTTTAGATTTAAAGACAGGATGAACTACAATTTTAGTTAATTTTAGCGAGTCCGATGTGTCTGGCAAGGCCATTTGAAAGACTTTCACTTACTGAACAAATTCTGAGTGTGGATGTTTTAGTGCTCAATTACATCTATGAACCATTTGGCCAAAATCATCCTAAGAAAGGAAATCCATCTGAGAATACATTTTGTTTCATCCCAAAGTCGTAAACTATGAGGTGCCAAAGCGCTGGCGCCTTTGTCCAGATTGAAGTGAAGTTAAACCATCAACTGAGCATAAATGAAGACTCTGCTCCAAACCCGCCTCCTCAAAGCATGAATCTTAAACTGTCCTCAAAACAGAGAACCTGGAAACTTTTAGATACGTTCAAAACACATGAATCAAGGAATGAGTCTTCTTGGCATTTCCCTAATTTCACAGAGCTCTGCTAGTGACCAGATTAACAGATCTAGATGTATCAACACATTAAACCTTGGTGGTCCGCAGTGACAGAAGTTAAGACCTCTACTACACAATTTAAATCTCCACTTGTCCACATGTACAGGCTACAAAAATGTTTATCCACAAAAACAATAAATGTTTTGGGAGTAAATTGAGGGAATTCAAGAAAACTGTACTGATTATCAAGCCTTGTGGTGTGGTGGTACTTGTGCAGTCCACAAAATAGCTGGGCAAAAGAGGGAGGACTACTTACAAATTATTTAATCAACGCCAGGATGGTTGAAATCTGGACACACAACTGAGTGTTACAAAATTAAACTCACTGAACTGGTCTGGAATGGAGAATAATAGAATATTATTAAGCTTTCTACCTTAATGTTGTTGTATATTGACTGACAAGGATTAATAAACAGTTCTTTGCCCAAAATCAAAGCAGTTCCCTCAAACTTCTGGAGGTGCAGTAAAATACAGAAGCATAATGCTTCTCTGTAACTTGCTATGATACTCATCCAAATATCAGTGGGAGTGAATTTATTTCTTAAAACCATTTGTATAATTTTACCCCAATCTGGATTAGAGAAAACCTCTTTAATAAATGTACGCACCTAATATTGGCTTTGAAGTCATTTGTTCAAATAAATCATCAAAACCCAAAACAAATAATGACATTCATGATGATTAAGAGTGCATGTAAACTTTTGACTGGAGAATGATGCAACATAAAGCTAAGATGTGTTCATCTAACTGACCAAAAACCTTTTTAATCAAAAACAATCATGCTAAGGGCACAGTTTAAAGGTTAAAAGCTATTCTGGTATTTTGAAATATCTTTTTTTAGTTCATAAGGAGACATTAAAGTTGCTGCCCTGTTACATTCACCCTTTTTCTTTTTTTGTCTCTCTCAAGGTTTGAAATTAGTTTTACCACACACCAAAAGTGCAACATTAAATCACACGTTTAATGTGTGTTGAGTGTGACCTTTAAGCTACTGAGACGGTCATGATTGTGAGGTAGTAACAGTGCAGACATAAAACGCACCGCTGAGCTCGCTGAGCCCTCTGAGGAGAAGCTGGAGGACAAAAGGGAGAAATAAAGTGCAGCTACATCACTGAGATAACACTGCCCCCTGCATTTCTACCTTTGTGCCTCCATGTTCTTCATCCTTAATTAGAAAAGACGGCGAGAAGTTTTGAGAGAATTAAGTTTTGCAAGACATGCAAGTTATTTTTAAAGGTTTTTACTAACTCTTCTGGCAGTGAGCATTGAGTGCAACAAACAGAGCAATCAACAAAATCCTACAAACAGCAGCTGCATCATTTAAGATTAGCCCGCAGTTGTCCCTAATCCTCCAATTATTCTCTGTATAACTATAATGCAAACCAATAAACCCAAACTGTAAATGCACTGCAGTCCCATCCATTTATGGGAAATGAAGGATTATGATCAGTCTCATTTGGATAGGGAGATTGTCATTGGGGGAGGGGGGGAGAGACAGCAGGAAGAAAAACACCAGCAACTTCTTAATAAATAAATATGAACGTCTATTTGTGAAATGAACAACAAAAAGCTGAGACATGAATTATGAGGAGAAAGAAAATGATGTTCATCAGAGATGATAAAATAGAAAGTTTTTGCTGTAGAAAAGTTAGATGACAAACATTTCACCATTAAGCTAATTAAAATCCATCCATCATATTTACCCGCTTGTCCTTGCAGGGTTACAGGAGGCTGGTCAATGAGACCAAGGCAGGTTACACCCTGGACATGTCACCCGTCCATCAGAGGACAGCACAGAGACACAATGGACCAAAACAACATGCACACACAGATCGATACCTAAAGGCAATTCAGAGTAATTAATTAGCAACAATGAATTTTTTTTTGGACTGTGTGAGGAAGCTGGAGTACCCAGAGAGAACCTCTACATTAACAAACTCCACGGAGAAAGTTCACTACAGCCGACGGTCGCCCCTTCAGGGGATTTGGGGAAGATTGACAAGCTGGAGTTAATACATTTTGCTGAACATCACTCAAGCACTCAAAATTTCTTACAAGGCAAAAGAAAGCAAAGTTATCAAATGTTAAGTTTGTGGACAGGCTGTAATTTAAAGTACTTTAAGGGTATGCTCTTCTGTCACCATACTTTGACTAATCCCTGTAGCAAAGAGGAACAAACCCTCCAGTTTGCACATTTTCTTCCTCGTCACTTATTTATACTACCCCTCCCCAACACTGCCTTGGTCCACAAGTGAACTTTTTCTTATGTTTGGTTGCGATTCCTGTCCTAGGTTAATGTTGCTCTGCAGTGTATTTTGGGACCTGCACAATATAAGGAGGTATATGTGGCATTGTTGATGCTAAGAATTGAAAGGTTGGTTATTTTCGTTTATGAGAGGCCCGGGCTGCTCAAAGAACTTCATGAGCTGTTTACATAACCGTCTAATGCTCATGTTCATTCTGTATTCTCTTTTGTTTCATTTTTGACCTTTTCTGTGATCATAAACAACACAGGCAGGACAATGTGGTTACAGAAACAGCAAGTATTCCTCTGGTTTCTCTCCGTTCTTGCAGGATGATTTTAAACAGGTTTAGCATCTTTGGTGACCTCGTCTGAACTTCACCGGTGCGGCAAATGGCCGTTGCGTAACTCCGGAGCTTTTCTTGTATGGTCTATGTAAAACGCTGAACAGTCTCCATTTAAAAACTGAACCGATTTGTTACCACTGGAGTGTCTCCTCATCTGAACAAGTAAAACTTTGTCTTGTCTACAGACGATTTAAATGCTGTTTTAAATCAACCACTGAATGCAGAATATTCCAGAAAAATAAGAAAAAATCTAATGTTGGGATAACTAGTTGGAAAGATGCAGTCCCAGCCAATCCTGAGTTTATGTTTGCCGTGTAAGATAGCACTTTAACAAAAGTATGGGTGAGAAGTAACAACAAATGTAATGTTCTTTACAATGCGAGAACAAAAATGCAAAATCAAAGCAGCCTGTCAAGTCTGTTGTAGCTAACGGTTGACTCCTACAGATTTTTGCAGGTTCTGGTCAGTAGATCTTGTGATCACAGGTTGTCACTGGTTGTGGGTGTTTCCCAACAAAGGAAAAGGAGTCGACTGAACTATAGGTGTGAATTCGCACCTAGGGTTTGTGGAGCTCGACACAGACGGTCTGCCTTTGTTAAGAAAAGGTGGTTGTCTGTCTGATGTTGGAATGAAAAGCTTTGATCCTGATAAGTCCTGGGTCGGGAAAGTAACAGCCTCAAGAATCAAGGATCCATCCTCTGCTGTTTTATGACCCTGTAGAGGAATGTCCACAGTGACCAACCTTGTGGAGAAACTACTTGTAAAAGAAAGAAGGAATGAGGAGCAAAAATTATCCATTATTGTGGAAAATAACAGAAATCACAATCAGTCATGTTCAGAATATTAACAACATCATCTGACACCAACTTGTACAAGTGTTACAAGCAAACGATATTCACAGTTTCAGCCTCGCCAAAATAATGTCCTTAAAACACTTCACTGCTGTTTGCTTATGATTAGGGTCATAGTTCGTTTGGACAATGACCAAATGAACTCGTTTATGCCCAAGCGTTAACCTCCTGGCCGACATTTTTAAAAGTCGCTTCAATATTTCCACACGATGCTCTCTTTTGTGTGCAGTATCCGCTGCAGCAAAACACCCACTAGAACAACAAACTTAACTGTGATTTTAGTCTCATCAGACCACATGACACGTCTCCAAAAATCAAAGTCTTTGTGTTGTAGTGCATATGCACATTGTACTCTAGCTTTTATGTTGCTGTGAAGTAATGGCTTCTTCCTCCCCGAGTTTTTTTTCAGCCTATATTACCTTCAACTCAGGGACACGGAACCCATTTCTAGGTGGGAACCAAAATAACCTTGGTAATCCTAACATAGGTAAGTCTGATATATCGTCAGACTAATTTTAAATAAAAAAAAAAAAACGAGATGTGTCTATTTATGCAGTGTGCATAAACGTCTTGTTTAAGCTGTTTCTCTTTTTTCTTTTCCGAGTTAGTAATGTCTTATGAGATGCAAGTCAAAGCAGTTGGGAAGAATATCATGGCTGTTAGGTGGTGATGTGTTCAGCTGCTCCTCTTCCATGTCCTATTAACGTCTTAATGATCTGCATCTCTTGCTGAGGCCAAAGTCAATGGGGAATGAACCTGTTCATCCTTTTGAAATTACTTGCAGTTAAAACGGCGCACTTACTTTGAAGCACAACTGTAGCAGATTTTAGCTTCAAATTAATTTCAGCAAAGAAGCCGACACTTTTACCTATAATGGGATAAAACCAAAACGCTTCATGAGAGGAAATATCTAATGAAAACAAGAGGCTTAAATTGCAAAGGAAGTTAAAGTGCTCTCGTTCCAGGGAGTTGTTGGGTTTAATATGGCTCAGTTCTCACCATATTCTGTCACCAGGTGCAACCATATGAAACTGCCTCTCAGTTTCTATATAAACCCACTTTTCGTCTGCCTGGGTGAGAGCTGATCACGCTTACTGCATGGTGTGAATGTCAGCATCCTGCCGAGCTGTGATGTAGAAGGCTGCGCTGCCAAATGACAAGCATGAGCCGCGCAGTCGGAAGCATATTATTTTATAAGGAGCTTCTTGTCTTTGACAAATCATCCACAGTCAAATAAGTGCAGTGGGGGGCTGTTGTTGCCCTCTAGCTCTCCTTGGATCACATTCCTGACATTAATGGGATACCTTTCTTCACTTCTTTGTCCACTTTGTTGATTTCACACCGCCTAATCAAAAGAGACACAGCTACTCCATGAGTTATTTATTAACTGGGCTCCTCTCCGATGAACGTGGCCCTTTTAATTTTCTGCTTTGGTATTCAGATAATAATCCGACTCAATGGGCTGTTTGTTTAATCATAAAGCCCATTTGGTATTTTGCAGCATGTCCATCATGTTAGTGCTTGAAAACATCTGTGTCATCTACATTGGATAGCTGCACCTCACTTTGCTACTTGGGGATTTCTGAACCTCAAAGAAAGTTTCATGTTTCACATGTTCACGGTTTATGTTTTTATTTTTTAAGAAAAAAAACTTAAACAGCACTAAGTGTAGTCCCTGTTCCAATACATTAACACGCATGTCTCATTTATCATAACTTACTTTCTATTTTATGTATTAAGTTCTTTAAGCACAGCTTTGTGACCTGAGCTCGTTTCCTCTTTTTTGCTATCTGAATTATTCTGTTTCTGGGTTCCGTCTCTGCCAAGTTGTTTTTCTGTGAAGGTCATGTCATTGACTGATAACCTGGGTTTGACCTCACAGTTCTGAATAAACCTGCATGCTGAATTTTACTTGCAAAAGTGAAACCTATTTGGGTCCTCATTCTGTCACCTATCACATGTTTGACAGGAAGAAAAAGTAGAAATATTTATCACATCAAAGACGGTGAAGCAACACACAACTGTACAGCTTGTGTGTTTTTCTTCTTTAAAGTAACTTCCTTACGTTTCTGACAATTATTTTTACACCGTCAGTCAGTATTCAATTAGGTTTAATCTTAAAAGTGTTTCCATCACCCTGGATTACACAGATAAAGCAAAACCTTTGACTGTTGAGAAACAACTGCTTTCTGGATAGGGGGCAGAGGGAGACTCTGTTGAAGCTTTAAATGATTGGACCTGATTTTACCCAGTCACTAATGTTTGGTCGTGACGTACGTATGTAATGTTCCAGCTAGAAGCTAAGAAGCTTACCGGAAGTTGCCTGCATCCTCAACAGTGAAGAGAGAAGTGAGGAGCCGAGCGACATCTTTGCCAGCAATAAAATGTCTTAGAAATTCCTGTTGCTCCCTCTTTAATTGCTCAATATATGGAAACGTGACCAACACTGATTGAAAGGATTCATTTCATTCACTTCTTTTGCTGCCATTGTCAAACCATGGCAGACTACAACTCCTAAAAAAGTGTGAAAATTGAGGTAATATCGTTCATAACTTCTTCTGTTCACTGATTGGCTAGGATTAAATTAATCCTGATAAAATCAAGCTAAATGGGAGAAATTCTAGAAGGAGCACTGAAGGGAGATGAGAATGAAGTGGAATTGCGTCAGAAGACGATGGCCAAAAATATATAAAGTTAACTGCAAATTCAGGCATTTTTTACACAATCTTCATTGTTCTCATGTTATTTTCTACCTGCATTTGGAGGTCAAGTGAATGAACAGCATACATTGTCAGAAGAAGTGATTTGTATTGTTCTAAAGCATACCATACCAACTTTATTTATAAAGCATTTTAAAACAACCACCGCTGATACAAAGTGCTGTACATTAAAACACAACATAACAATAAAACAAATTAAAAAAATAAAAACTCTTACAGTTTAAAAACAAACAAACATACAATTTAAAACTAGGTCCCGCTGGAGTTGAAAGCCAAGTAAAATAGCTGGGTTTTAAGACGAGCTTTAAAAGTGGACAGTGAAGGGGCCTCTCTGACCTGCAAAGGCAAGTCGTTCCATAACTTAGGGCCCATGACAGAGAAAGCCCTGGACATACTGTATATTACTGTAAACTTTGGATTCAATACTTCTATGTTGTGAAATTAATTTGAAAATGTATTTTTTGCCTGAATTTTTTACATTTACTTTTACTCATTTTTAATTTATTACGTAAATTACCAGAATTTGCACAAATTTTTATAATTTTGTCTGTCTGCTTTAAAACATTTTCACAAATTAAATCTGACAATCTGAATGGCTACTTAGTATCTGTTCAGACTTTTTTACCAAATACTCTTTACCTCTAAATTTTTAAATCAGATCACAAAAATCGCTTTGTGATCACAAAGATCACAAAGCAATTTCCTTGCTCACATGTGTTCCTTCAACCATCACACAGGATTTAGGAGGGAGTTTGTTGTTTATTAGTCTGATGAAGAGCATCATGATGCAATAAAATAGTCAGGATTGGAGTCCTGCTGTTTGCAAGTCTTTTCTGTTCATCTGAATACTTTTCACCCACAAAGATCAATCAAATAGCAAATCATTATTCACAAAGGAAAGACTATAAGGGCATATGTCTGATGCCTACAATCCCATCATCAATAGAAAGCCAAATGAAACTATGCAAAGCAGGACTTCAAAGAGAAAGTTCCTCTCAAATTAAATATTATTCCCCATCCGCAGTTTGACAAAGATTATATCAAAAGACCAAAGGCTGTCAAAAATGTTTTGCAGATCGCCAACTAGGTTTCGATAAAAGCTCCCTTTCGTTCTACGGAGAGTTCTTCCTCTCCACTGTCACCATGTGCTTCCTCAAAAGGAGGGAGGGCTGCAAACTCAGTATTTCAAGGCAATCAGATGGCCTTCCTTAGATTAGAAAAATACATTTCACCATTTAGCATCAACTGAATTTGATTAGATTATGGTATCATGTGGATTTAATATCAGTTGTATTGGAATAAATTATGATCTAAATGGATTTTATGTCTTTGAAAGACGTTTAAACCAGAAAGCCACTCCATGATGCACGTTGAAGAAGGGTTTACTCACAGCGTGATGGTGGGCCACATATCGAGCAGATCAAGCAAGGTACGTTAGAAAGACCACTAAAGTAGAGATTCTCAAACCAAACGGTAATCAAAGAAGACACATATAAACTCATGACTTGATCATGCATAAAAAAATAATGTTACGAGCAACACATGTTAAACATTTTCCAAGAGGCCAGCTCTGAAAAGATGAAAGCTGTTGCTTTGTGGGCTGTGTGAAATCATGGCTTGTTTAAGCCAGAGCATTTCCAAGTGTGACTTAGTTCCACTGCTGCATACATTTACAGTAAAAAATAAAAAAGTAATGGTACCAAGGCCAAGCAATTAGTTTGTCCAAATAACGTCTCATGGGCCACAAGAATTAAACCTAAAAAAATAAATGCAACAATTAAAAATCTGCTCACCGTCCTAACGGTCCTAACTCACTCACCTGATATGTGTGTGTGAACCAGCAATGTCAAATTAACTAAGCTGTTTTGTAAATCATGCAGCGGAGGCAAACAGGATAGGACTTCATCTGCTGATGACTGGACCAACAGATGGTGTGTAAATAATGTACGTGGTCTCGTGGGAACATCCGAGTCTGTCTCTGTTTGGTTTGATGCATCAAACTCATCTCTCCGCGACACAAAGTGACCTTTCGGAGGCTGGAGACTGAACCAAACTGCTCTTTTTGATGGTAAAATTGATGAGAGAGCTGACTGAATGTTAAATTAAAACATTTTGTCACGCATTTCTCTTCACAGGAAAGGAAAAGATTACACAAAAAAAATGTTTGCTTTTCCAGTTTGGCGTGTATTGGTTATAACCTTTACTGCTCTCTTTCAGTAGTTTTTAATAGATTTGAGCTTTTCATCATCTTTAAAAAATAAATAAATAAATAAAGTACTCACGTAGAAACTCCTGGTGGAAAATTCCCTTTTCATTTGCTTTGCTTCAAAGGGAAATCAGGGGGCAGATTCACAGTTCAGAGCTGCACTCCTGCTGCCTAAAGCTGGCAAAGATTCAATGCCTTTCTCAAGGGCACTTCATCTGGGTAGGTTCTTGTCATCATGAGGGCATTCTCCAGTCACAGTGTGGTTTCCCAATAAAGCAAACTGCCAGGACAGATAATGGAAGCAGTAATGAGATCCTCGACGTGTATCATTTTTTTTGTCTGTGTACACAGTAACTACACACAACCAGCTCTCTACAGGCCACTGCTGCAGTGGATGTGAAAACTGTGTATTTTCAATTGTCAATGGTGGGGGGAAAAAAAATGTCAAGCAAACTGGATTTCACAATTCACATTGAAATTATTTAAGATTCCCGACTCACAGGTGTGGCCTCGACATTTTGGTCACAAATTTGTCAAATTCAGCCCTTAACACGAGTCTCATAATTCAGAGTGAGCTCAGATACACCCAGTGCTTTTCTGGATCTTCACCTTGAGACTTTTCACTTGGTAAATACAGCAACGTCATTCATCGTCTCTCTTCCTTTCATCTTGTGGAAATTCTCTCCTTGAGTTAGAATGAATTGAAGTTGGAGAAACTGCTGTATTAACCAAAGCAAAGCATTATTTTAAACAACACACTTCCGTGTAAGCAGCATTTCCTGAGAACTTTATGTTGAATAAGCTCATATTTTTTGGTGAATAACATTCATCAAGCTAAAATATGCAAATTATTCAGATTTTAATCACATTATGTTGACATGTATACACCTTAATCCCACCATTATGTCATGATGGAGCCTTAATGGCATCTGATGACAAACATTACTGCTTTACAGTGCAGAGAGCCGTGGCTCTACAGGAGTTAGTTTGTAAAAAAGAGAGAAGAAAAAAAAAGCATCTTTTCGAGGGGATTTACATAATAAAGACTAGGATGAGTTTAAACATCAACGTTTGGTGGCCTAGAAATCCTAGATAGCCTAGAAATCCAAATCTGTGGTGTTTGTCATGAATAATATAATATTTGTGCCTTTATAAAATATAAAGAGGAATTTATCCTCAAAGACCAACAATAGAAAGCGATCAAACTGTGTTTGTGTTAAATTTCTGAATGAATCAAAGTATTTTGTCGCTTCTGTGATTAGTAAGTTAACACTTGTTTTTACTGCCTTCATATTGTCATCATTAATTTCTACAGCACTAAACAGAGTTTGGAGAGCTTCCTCACTTGACCGTTTCACTTTATTAGTACAATCTGACTCGTTTACAGATGTGCCAAAATGTTTACACCATCTTTGAATTGTCAAAGATGAAGGTGAGTAACGATTATGTGAACCTCTGGATAAAATCCATGAATCTGACCTCTATTAAGACAGAGAAAGGCATCTGGGAGTTTTTCCAATCTGACTTAAAAGTATTTTGAGAACTTGAAGACAACACACAATATTCTTTGTTGTGTCTTGTTGAAGGGACTTTGGAGACATCTTACTACCAGTCTTGTCTTTCTGGGACTTGCATGTTTTTGCACACGTTTTTAATCAGTGTGAGTAAATTATGTCATTTCTTAGCACCACTGTTCATGTTTGATGCACTCTCTCAGCAAAGCAGAGGAACAGGATTTTAAACCGATCAGGTTAAAATAAATTTTTCTTGTAGACAATGTTGTCCAGTTGGTCTTACAAAAAAAAGTGCTAACCCTTCCAGGCACTGTGGCAGTTTTCAGCTGGGGATTTTGCACCTGGAATAAGAATTGTGAGCATTTTAAACTATGAACGCGACAACAGCACAGCTGCTGTTGAGTTGACAACAACGGTTCCTGCTGCTTCAAGCAAAGAAACTCACAGCAAGCAGCTTCGCAAGCTTGCGATGTGTCGTAGTGAGCTGTCACTAATATCCATGCAGCCAATAGCTGCCAGGCATTTTGCAAACGCTCAGTGCAGAGCAAAAAGTACACCTGGAAGTGGTTAATTTAGAAATTCAGCTGAAAACAATGCAAAACAACTAGGAGTTTCTTACTCTCAACTTATTTTGCTCTGTACTCCAGAAAACTTTGCTGAGTCCCCGCACTTTGCGGATCTTACAGGATTTTAAATTTTAAAAATTTTTAAAAAGCTATTACCCAACAAAAGGGAGCTTACATATCAGAGCTTTGAAATTATAAGTCTAACAAAGAGACTGATGCAGTTTCTGATATGAAACTGAGACAATCAGTCATAGCACTGAGAGCGGTAGAAAGGAAAACTAACTTTATCTTGTTACAGGGTTCTCCTTCATGGGAACATCCTGTCATGAAATTGATATATTACACCAAGTACCTACTTTAAAGTTTTTGCATCACCTCACAACAGCAAAAGAGTGAGGTTGACAATATTTGAAGGGTCATCAAAATCAAACCGACTGCTGTAGCGTTCCCTTTAATCCTCTGCTCTGTCTCACCAAATCTGAATGGATGTTTAGTTTTGGCATTTCTAACAGCATGCGCTTTTATGGCAAGCGAAGTGGTGTTATTTGTTGCTGCAGCACTGATGGCTGTGATGGTGGTGGCAGTGACAGTGAGAGCAGTATTGGCTAGCAGAAACAGTAGGCAGCAGATCCCCTCCTGTTTGTTCAGGGAGACACACAGCAAAGCTGTATTGTGTTAGACCCAAGGCTGCAAACCCCCCGTAAAACCAAAACACTGGCACTGGTTAGGGTACATATTGTTTTTATGCCATTATCCAAATTCATACCCATCTGCCTAAACGTTTGTCTGTGCATCTGTCTAACTGTCAAGCTGTGCGTCTGTTTATCTGCCTCTTTTTGAGCGTCATTATTCCATATTTACACACTGGAAGACCTCCGTAAATATCCGGTTCTCGATGTCTGGGTTTTCCATTTTTTGCTAATAATAAGTATGTAAAGACCACACGCTCTTTGTGTTTGTATTCACATGTAGACATGCATGTTGGATTATGTAAGGGAATTTTAAAATGTTGCCGTGTGTGTGTGTTTCTGCGTGCAGGCTTGTGGGAGCCCACATATGTGTGAGTGGGTGATTTCGGCTCGGCTCGTCCAGCACCCAACCATCTGTCACAAAGGGGCCACCATGTTCAGAAGCCAATCATCTCCTTCCAACAGCTTCTAGGATTCTCGCTCCGCTTTCCAACTGCGGTCCGGCACGCCAAATACACATTCACACACAAACAACGATAACGTCTGCCACATGCTCCTCTCAGGCAGCAGGAAGACACACACGCAGGCAGACATACCTAACAATCGCAGCAAAGTCGTCTTTGAGAACTCGTGGAAGACTCTGTCTCTTCTTGGAGGAAAGGTCGCTTTTATCTGAGCTCTAAAGACCAGCAGCAGTAGCAAGAAAACTATGCGGTTTTTAAATAAATGGATAATTCAGAAAAATGTTTGTTAGCTTTAAAGTTTTTATTAATGTCAGAAATACAAAATAACTCTGCTACAACATTTTTTTTCCAAAGCAGGTGTAACTTTATAGTTTGTTTGCTTTTTGTTTTGTTTTGGTTTTTTTAGGACTTTGACCTTAATGATGCTCTTTTGTTATTACACAAATGTGAAACACTGCAGCTCTCTCTGTGTGTCAGCTATAGTAAACTAGGAAACGATTAGCACAAACTTTAGTTGTTTTTTTGTCAAAATGCTCAAGAAGAAACAATAAGTGCAAACCTCATAACGACTATACATGAGGTTTCGAAGATTCAAAGATTAATTTTATAAGGGTTTTTTTTTCATAAAATGTTTTTATTCTTGCATTGTGCTTGTGTTTCATTCTCCTCAAAGATGTTCTGTCATTGATTCCATTAACACACATTTTATAATAATGCATGCTCGTCTCCTGAAAGGTAAATTACTTCATAAACAGTTTCATTAAGTAAAAGGAAGTTTAAATACGTTGCTTGGCCTATAAATCTCCTAAAACAAGGATTTGACATTGAAAAGGTTTGTCTGTCCATTCTGTCAAAACAACCAGTCAGTGTATCCATCCAGGCGGTAAAATAGCAAAGCTGTGTGTGTTCACATGTGAATTCCTGTCAAAGTGAAACACAATGTCAAACTCTCCAACACTTACTAAGTACTTTATTCTGTCACAAAACCAAAGAAAGTCAAGTAACTCCATGGCAGTGCAATCCTCAATGACTCCTCAAGGATGAGACGCAGAACGTGAAGGGATGACAGCAGACGCAAGTCTTAAGCAGTGAATTTGTTCCTTCGCTATGAACTTTGTTTTCAACATTTGCAGACGTTGCAAAAGCAGGAAAAACGTATTATCCATTTTATTTTTTTCAAAATTTGGTTTCCAAACTTTTCAAAATTCCAAATATTTAAGGACAATCGGAATAAGAATGCATTCCCTATTTATTTGTGAACCGACTTTTGTTTTATTTACAACTTTGAGTTGCAAAATCTGCTCATCTTTTCCAAGAGCCACATCCATCCATCCATCCATCCATTTTCTTGCACCCTTGTCCCTTTGTGGGGTCGGGAGGGTTGCTGATGCCTATCTCCAGCTAACGTTCCGGGCGAGAGGCGGGGTACACACTGGACAGGTCGCCAGTCTGTCGCAGGGCAACACAGAGACACACAGGACACACAACCATGCACACACACACTCACACCTAGGGGCAATTTAGAGAGGCCAATTAACCTGACAGTCATGTTTTTGGACTGTGGGAAGAAACCGGAGTACCCGGAGAAAACCCACGCATGCACAGGGAGAACATGCAAACTCCATGCAGAAAGACCGGGGCCGGGAATCGAACCCAGAACCTTCTTGCTGCAAGGCAACAGCTCTACCAACTGAGCCACTGTGCCCCAAGAGCCACATTTACAACATATTACCCTGAGGTACGACTTCCTGAGATGTACATTTTCATACAACTAGCGATGATTTTTACTTTTTTCTTTTTGAAGTATGAAAAAAAAAGACATCTGATGGATTTATGGGGAATCAGCAATGAAAACTTTTTTTCTTGAGAGTAGCACTGATTTTATTTTCACTTTTAACGTAGAATAACATCTTTATACAAGTGTTTAATAGTTTTACTGATTTGATTTAGTTTATTGCAGATGTTTCAACTCGAAATGTCTAACATGCTTCTTGCACACAAACTCATCCCCTATTATTTTCCCCCCTAAACAGAGAAAATCTCAAAGTCAAACTTAATGTCTGAAGACATTGATTTCTCTGTTGCTCTTTAGTCTAACAATATTGTGTCTTTGATTCTAGATAACACTTACTCTGCATTTTCCAAGCCTTTAACTTTCTCAAGCTTGCTTTTAGGTTTTGATGAGAAGGATTTTTTTTTTTTTTTTTCTGGGAACGTTGAAGTTTACGGCTTTGCGATGGCTCTCAAAGTCAAACCCTTTTTGCTGGAGTCAACATAAGGGAGATCACCCACGTCTTTTCTCAGTTAGAAGTGAGGAGGCAGAAGACTGTAAGGCAGTGATTTTAGCCTAAATCCATTTTGTAAAGCAAGACTTCACAGAGAATACCAACCCAAGAACATCAAATATTACTTTAAGCATTATGTATTAAAGGCATATTTCTGATCAGCCATTTTAAAAGTCTGCCATATTTTTTTTTCTGGGTGCTTGTTGCGTATTATCGCTCATGCTTTGAAAGCTTAGAAAAAGCTGTTTTTATCTTTTTGCTGTGCAGAATACAAGCTATTAGTAGCTACTTGGTGTAAGAATCCCAAACACATCCCCGTGTTTAACATTGAAGTATTTTACTCTGAGCTAATTTCGTTACATGTTTTTATACAGTTTTTCCTGTCTGTGATTTGGACATCATTTGCTTAATAGGACTGCGGTGTAGTATGGCTTCCCCTACTGGCCAATTTGACAATTAACAATTATTACTTCTCACTGGGAGAGGTCTAGCTCGTCCACTCCTTTTACAGCAGGTCAATTAGAATCCAACTGAGTGGTGCACTTGACTGATGGAGCACACTAAAATCTTTGACCCTCCTGATTGCACTGTGTGTCCACTAACAGTATAATGGGCTAAGAGTGCTGAACTCGTCATCTACTGTAAGTGCCAGCCATTAAAAGTTAGAGGGACCATATCTAAGTCGGTGTGATCTATTAGCCACTCAAAATTTAGATTAATTCGAAGCACAGCTCCGGCGTAGATGAGGCTGTAATTGATTTTTATAAATGGTAGTGCGGCAAAACAAAACAAAACAAAATGCAGGTTTTGCTGTGGATATCATTTTACTGTGATGCTGTAATCTATCAAACGCCAGAAAGTTTTCACAAAAGCAAAGGACA
The DNA here is from genome assembly GCF_904066995.2 of Poecilia reticulata. Classification (NCBI taxonomy): domain Eukaryota; kingdom Metazoa; phylum Chordata; class Actinopteri; order Cyprinodontiformes; family Poeciliidae; genus Poecilia; species Poecilia reticulata. The sequence goes on along the minus strand of NC_088833.1, from coordinate 18,052,861 downwards.
TCTTACACAATAAGCAAAATTGTGGAAATATCTGTGTGCGATGTAGGAAACAAGTATGCAGGTGTGAATTGATTTATGCAAAACACAGAGAAAGACAAAAACGACACAGAAACTGCTTGTCTTCTGTATTGCTAATACACATCTACTCAGCAACAAAAGTTCCTCCTCCCACACAGATGAAATGGACGGGCTGCCATTTTCAGGAGTCAGCTCTTCTGTCCGTTCCCAGCATGCTCAAATTCCTTAAACAGATTCGCAAAGACAAGGCTTCCTCAGCAATCTGCTAGGATAGCAGACCAGCTCAGCTCCTGCCCTCACAGCCGGGCTGCTATATTGAACCGGTATCTGATTCACTGACCTTCTCGCTGCCTCATGCCTTGCTAATGTAATCTAGTGCTGCTGCTGGCTCATGTCTCCCTCCCTGCAGCGCCCTCCTCTTCTCTGTTCAGCTATTTCATGGCCAGAGACACCTTTTAGATGTTGCCCTGGTCACAGATGGAGCCCAGTGATCTAATTAATCATAAACAATCCCTGAATATTTGGTAAGTGTCCAATCTAATGCCGTCTTTTCAAAACAGACTCTTAATATTAAGTCACAAATCACGTAAAATATGTTTCGTTTCTCATTCATTCCACTATTTTTAATTCAGCATTAAACAAGGACAAGTTTTTTATTTCCACGTGATCTTAATTCCAAAACAAAAAGCACTTTTAATCATATTTTAATCAAACGTGCTTAAATGTCTCTTGTATTGCCATAGTTTGTCTAAATTTTGGCCAAGTTTTAAACATTTCTGAACAAAGGGCATCATTACCCATCATCTTCTTCCTGTCCTGGCCCTTATGCTGGTGTTGGAAACAATTTTTGGCCCATTAAAAAGCCAAAGGAAGAGGACGCAACACATTAAGCTAACGCTCTATAGCGGGGGTGTCAAACTCTGTTTCATTTCGGTCCATATCAAGATCATTAATGTCCTCAAAGGGATGGTCGTGGGAGAAAATATTGATAAAACTACTTGTTAAACTGTTCAATTTTATCTGCGTCATAAATTATTCATAGCAACGTTACCAGGGCTTGAACAAATAAAGAATAAATTACAACAATGTCAATTACAGACCTAGCGAAATTAAGACCTACTGGTTCTTAATTTCTCTCTCACCTGCTCTCTCATTTTGGATTCACTGTAATATCTGATGAAAATGTGACCCTTATTAACCTGAAGATCCAACATAATATCCTGTATGAGTCAGACTCACTGTAAGAGAGTTGTAATCTTACCGAAAGCTGGTTTCTCAGTACAGCAGAAGTGAGTTTTGGTGCATGAGAGGAATGGTATATATGCAGTTCAGAATTACTGAGAAATGTGAAACTCTAAAGACAATTTTTGGGTTAAAACAAAAATCATCTCAGGAGCCACCTGCAGTGGTCATACATGTTCCACATTCAGCTATTCACCTGGCAGAAACGCACGCACACACAAATTGGTATTTGAATACATAAAGGATGAGCAAATCATACATTCAGATGCTTGCACAGAACATATTCACACACACACACACACACACACACACACACGCATACGCATGCACACACACCTTGGCAGGTGGGATTTTGCATGCATGGTTGCGCTTCCCTTAGCTGTAGCCACGGTTGCTAGGCTACGAGCGATTCAAGACTTTGGAGGGGACCTGACATTAGGGAGAGCAAATTGACCACAGGAGGCTTTAATCTGCCGTGAAAAAGCAGCAGCAGCAGCACACGCGTGCATGCCAATAGTGTATCTGAACATTTACTCTTCCCCACGTGAAAAGCACAGATCACCTTTTGCTGAATGTTGCTCCCCATCTCTGCATGTCTCTCCTTAACTCTCACACATGCTCAGAGAAGACGGTGTGTTGCAGCTTTACTAGACAAAGCAAAAGCTAAACAACATCAGTAGTAGCCACACACACACATTTACAACAAAGTCTTGAGAATTAGCATGTCATTAACAATAAAATTAACAAGAAAGGGAAAACAAGAAATAAGCTAAAGTCTGCAATTCCTCCAGTTACAAATGAAAAAAATAAAAATTTAAATATGTAGTGTAATTTACCTGGCAATGGTTTTACAGCGTCTTAAAATCAGTGCATTAAAACTCAGCAGATTGCATCGAGTCATCGACTTGCTTCATTCACTCCTTCTGGACAAGCAGACAACGAAAGCAGAAAATCATCTTTGTTGTGTCTTTGACTTTACAGCAACCCCTCATACTGAGTATGCATGTAGCGACAGTGGAGAAGAAAAACTCCCCCTTAACAGGAAGAAACCAGAACCACCAGAACCGGACTCAGTACAACCTTCCACGACCAACAGATGAACTGATGCTGGATTATTTTACATAGCTTATGGCGAACTTTCAAAAGGACTGTCTTTCAACAAGGGCTTTCTTCTCGCTACTTTTTTGTAAAGGGCAGGTTTTTGGAGCAGATGAAAAATAGTCGGCCTGGTAACAGATCCCACCTGAGTTGTGGGTCTTGGCTGCTTGTCAGGCTGATGCCGTCCTTGTCCTGTCCATTTAGGCTGAGGGTGTTTGTAGTTGCTCTGTATTGCTCCCATTTCAGGATGCTGGAGTGAACATAGATCTGAGATGCCATGTGGACTTATCTAACTTATCTTCCCCCCCATTTTGACGTTTGTTCATCAATGTTCTCCATTAAACCTCACAAAGTAGTTTGGGTCAAACCGAGGTCCATAGCTGGGCCTTATTTTAAGATTAGCTGAACAAAACTGGTTGCAATCCATTATTTTGTCAGGATATTAAGAGTAAAACATTCTCTTGCAAGGTACTGTATATTAAATATATTTTATTCTCTTTTAAATAAAAGTACAGTAAAATGTAGTTTTACTTCACATTAGAATATCACAAACATGTTGCGTAAAACGATTTAAACAAGATCACTCCACAGCGAGAACATGTTTTTTTATGAATACAGTAGTCTTATTTTTTCCTCTTCTGTAGATAAAGTGAATCTAATTTGAAAGGTCACGAACGTAACACAGCTCGATTTTCCCCTCTGCTCCAGACACACAGACAACTTTGATAATCCCGTTAACATATTCTTGCTCAAACACTTAAATTTGCTGCAATTACCACACATTTGACCATTTTCTTTTATGGCTGCATGATGCAGAGGTCTCTTAAATGAACCTGTGAGGCTGTATGGTTTAATTGCCGGTGCAGACAATTCTGCTGTATGAGCAATAACCCCTTCACCCCGGGGGTATATCAATTCTAATGCATCTATTAAAGTCTGCCTATGACATGCTTGTGATTAGTCACTTTGTTTTCCTGGGCTGGAACATTACAAAATCTGAATAGGAATAGCACAATAGTAATATGATTATCTGCTGTCACTTCTCATTAATCACTGCTAATCTCTCTATCTGATAATAAGTGTATTTGTGTGTCCTTTCTGGCCATGCTCACCTTGTTTTTGGAGAAACAGATGGTATCGAGTGCTGTTAAATAAGTATTCCTCAGAGGATATTACTGCCGTTTCTGATGCAAAACCTTAATAATCATGAACTGATGCAATGTGGCTTTTTTATGTCAGGGGATTCACCATAACAAAATAATTCAGGAGGGGAAAATCAGCTCTCTGGTGCTGTGACTCATGGGACACTTCCTGCAGTGTTGGAGGACAGAAACTGTGTGATCACATTGCATTTTATTTTTTTATCTCCATGTGCACTTTGGTAACAGATGAGATTCTTTAAATAAAATCCGTCTAAGCACATCTGGACTCTATGTAATGCTGCGATGCCCTTTCACCTGGCACCAGATAGCTGGACTTACAACCCCACCAAGTGGTAAGGTGCGTCATATCCCTTTCCAAAATTCAAGATTTTACCAATGTTAGTTTAAGTTTTGGTGGGACAAAACTGACAAGGAGAGTTGCACCAAGTGCAGCGGGATAAACTTTATTTTTCTGTTTGATAACTTTATATATTGTCCAACATTTCACACCTAAAGATCAAGCCGAGCTAATAAGTAATTCTAAACGTCTTATTGTGCAGCTATGTTAAACCACTTTAGGTTGCATTGATCATAAATAAAACTGTTTTATAATCCAATAATCCATCATATATCCAACTCAGGGACGATTTCTTGATCTTACAGCTGACAGACTTTGTTAAAAATTTATTGGAGGAAAAAATAATTAATGAATAATAATTCACCAAAAAGAAAAGAAAATCATAGTTCTTTTTTTGTCAGTGTTCTTGAAGGACATTGGGCTCATCCAATGAGATTTCTCAGCCCTATTTGGCCCACCACTTCGCTCCCCTTTGACCAATGTTATCAAATTTTGCGATCTGAGCCGACCAGAGTTGGAGAGAAGTGAGTGGAAATCGATAAGCCACAAAGAGGGAGCGGTGGGTCAGACGGATCTGTCAGAGGATGAGGAGAGAGACACGATCCCAGGACAGATTGAAGAAGAGGTCACATGTGCTACAGTTTGCAGGCGTTACAGCTCGCAGTTACTATTATCATGAAATATTAGTGAAACATTGCTTTGCTGAAATAGAGGCAGTGATATTCTCTGTTTTTTATTCTGTGAAAGGTGCCACTCTGATGAGAAGCTCTTTATTTCACATGGATATATGGTCTTACTATGAGCATAAATGTGAATTTGTCTAAACAGTATATTTCATAACACATTGTAAAGAGATCTTTACCAGTGTTTGTTAGACATCCACTTTTATTTCAAGATGGAAACTGTGAGACTGCAGTCATCTTTCTTAAGATGAAAATCTCTGAGTAGCGAGAGGGCAGATCAATTTTTAACATAACTCTCTTCCGTGTAAGCTAATGAGCTTTATTTAAATTTTTTCAAACTCCACAACGTGCACATATATTCCCTGATAGATGTTGAGTTCCATGGGCAGCCATGACAAAAAATGCCAGGGCCATTTTTTTTTTTATCCCTGTCCAGTCCTGAGTACAATGTTCCAACACCAACATGCACGCAAGGCAGTGATTGTCTGAGATTATTCTACATTTGAATCTCCAGAAAGATTTCCTCCGACCCCTAAATAATGTTTGGATTGTGAAGTGAATTATGAGACAGTGCTCATTTAAAATGAAACACAACAAAGAATTGTTTAGTTTCCCAAAAAGACAATGAGACAAACATGGAAAGTCTCAGCTGAAGCCTTGGTATGATTTTATGTGGAAGAAAGCCAAAACAAGAGGCAAGATGAGTCGGTCTTAAGGTTTTTGCAGAGAAGTGGAGATACTCAGTTGCATAAAAACATTAATGTTTCACTACTTTTTTTGGTCTTACTTGGCTGTTCTCTGCAGATTAATTTGATCCAGTTAGCTTCACATACACTTGCTGCAGAGGAAGGTTTAATAGATGATAGTCTCCACTGCTGACATCCCCTCTTTAACCGTTTTGAACAGCACATCCACTCAGCATCTCAACACAAACAGCACCATCCTGTTTGTGTTAGCTAGATATATAAGTCAACATGATGCATGCTTACGTGCACAATATACACAAATGTAATTTAATTTTAAGTTTTTAACAATGTGTTTGAAACACTTCCTGTACAAAAAGACTACCTTTAAACTGAAAAACACCCTCTGTGGTTTTCCAGAATATTCTAACCAGTTTCCTTTTAAACATTATTATGGGTCTATATGTATGTATTTCAGCATGTGCACATTATCTTATAGCTTGTGATTAATAGAAGTCAACTATTCCATCATGCTTGCAAAATAAAGTAAATTATTAAAGGAACAGACAGAGGCAGACAAGAAATGGTTGTAGTTTGCATCGCAAACAAATCGTAATGTTACAACAAATGCACCACAGTACCAACTTTAGAGAATGGCATTAAATTCTACAGAATACAATTTCCAACAAGATAAATAATAAAAAGTGAAAAAAATAGCGAAATAAAAGAGGAATACAGTTAAATAATTTGTCATTCCATTAAAAAAAAACGTTAAAATCTTTATCATTATGCCACTTTGACAACGTATGTGCTTTAATTGAATCCTACACACATTAATAAATTAGATTTCAGAACATATCACAGCATCTGACTGTTGTCAGTGGTCTGGATGGTGATTGGCAGAGTAAAAAATAACCTGGCATACTAACTTGGCATGCTAAGACAGAAGTGCTTCAACGACCCTGTATCATTGTAGCATTATTAATAGTACTGTTACATAAGTATTCACAGAAATGTACTAGTGGTCCCATCTATTAAATAACTGAATTCCCTTTGCTCAGGCTGGTATGGGAGAGTAATGCTGCAGGTTATTGACCCTCCACCCAGTGAGCTCAGACTACATCCAGTGGCACATTTTCCTCGACTGGTTTTCTCCATCAGCATGAGAGCGGCATCTTCATGACCTTATTACAGGCAAAGAGGAGGAACAGTTTGTGTTTGTTTTGTGACCATATGGCCCCATTAGTAGGGTAACGACCCCACACTCCCTCCAGGACACACACTCATTTCTGAGTTTGTCTCTGCACATTAGTAAATGTGGCCCGTGTGTGTGTGTGTGTGTGGGGGGGGTGCGTGTGTGCGTGCGTGTGCGCGCGCGAGTGAGTGTGTGTATCCCTCCAGGACTCTTAACACTGCCCCCAGTGGCCACTTATGCTGGCAAAGCCTCTCCATGCACCATTTGGCCTCAGACCATTGGTTGGATTGTGTGGCTCTAACTCACACACACACTAAAGGACAAACCAGCACAAAGCTTCACTGTTGGTCTTCTTTTGTCAATGCAATCATACTTGTACACTTGCACAAAAGACAAAATTGTAAAGTCTGACAAAGGTCAAGGAAGCTGGCATGAAAGCAAAGCAGCTCTCTTGCAGTTTAACAGTTGGGAAACCAAAGAGTTTGTTTTTTTTTTATCTTTGGAATAATTCGAAAAACAATATAGCGCTATTTGATATTACAGTGGAAGCGGATTATGATTTCACTTAAAAAATACAAGTTTGACTGTGGAGATCAGTGGCCGATTATTGCTATTAAATTTGCTTTAAAAAACACCACAAATAGTTATAGATCTCTAATACACCAATTTTGTAGTAAGAGATTACATTAACTCAAACACTAAGGACAAAAGGACAATATAAAATTTAATTTATACATAAATACATCAGTAGAGTTAGAAACTTGTGATTTTTCAAATAAGTATTTTGTTCTTGTATGATACGTTTTTTTTTTGGGGGGGGGGGGGGGTTAGTTCCATAGAGCCCATCAAAAATATGTCACACCTTACTCTTGTACAGGCTCAAAAAGCGGCAGCCGTTCACAGCTCTGTCAGGACAGATGATGAGTCCTGAAGGTGCTTAGGTGAACTGAGACGTGTCTGATGTGCTGCTGGTGTGAAAACTAACCTGCTAACATGGAAGCCAAAGTGGAAAAATCAAACCATTCTGCATGCAATGCACATTTCACACTGCCTGTGTGAAAGTCTGCTTTAGTTTTGTGGTAGTGTTGCTTCTGAAATCGTTGGCTCCATTTAATTGGGTGAAAAATAATCTCACTGATTTACAGTAATAAACGAATAACTTTTTTTTAATCCGGACTGATGGTTTCAAAACATAGAATCGTTAATAGTGGATGCATGTCCAGCCATCATGTTGTTTGGGAAGGAGACTGGCTCTATGTCCCAGAAACAAACTTGTTGAGAAGCAGGACATGCACATCACATCCTGAACAGCAAACAACATTATGAAGATGTAGTCTAAAGCTGGTAAAAGTGTCATTATCCTCAGTAAAACAAGTCCTACAGACATGCGACAAAAGGCGACAGACAGAGCCATTACCTCAAACAAGCATAAAAACTCAGATTACAGTTTCCAAATGCACTGAGGCAGAAAGTCCTTAATTTTTATGGACCTATTGTGTGGTTTGACAAAACTACACTGAAAGTGTTTGGCCATGAAGACCATTGTTAGATTTGGAGGAAGACTCATAACACAAATTTAACTAACCTTCGGGCATAATTGTTCTACTCATCATATAAAGAAAGTTTTGCACATCTCTAATCTGTTACATTCACATTTCGTCCTTTTTCATAAACAAAGTAGACACATTTTGTTTTCTGTTATAACTTTTTATTATTATTATTGTTACTCTGATAAGCTCTGATCTGCTGTTGCTTTCTGGAAAACTGCATTTTTCTCATGGATGTCAAAAATTATTTAACATTATCTGTGCTAGATTTTAGATTTGAAGCTGCAACTTGGAAAAAAAATCCCAAGATTTTATCATTCAGTTATGACCAAATATGATTGAGAAATGAATTGCTCATAAACCTGAACAAGAGAAAGGTACTGCAGATGAGACGTACATTTCTTTTAAACAAAGGTTTCTGTTGATGCTGCTGTCTTTTGCTCAGAGGTTCATCTTGCATGTCACACATTTGTTTCTTTAATTCAATTTGCTCCACTTGTATTCTCAGTGAAACCGAACATTTACTGTGATTTTTCTCTTCTCTGCTTGCGCGGTTGACCAGCTGGCCGGCATTTTGATGTTGATTTCCTCTTTCATATCATTCTCCGTCTCCCTCAAACCCTTCTGGGCACCAATTAGGGCTTAAAGCTGCTGGAGTTTTTGTGGATAGGTGTGTGTTTTCTCCTTTTTTTTTTTTTCATGCGTGTGTCTTGCTGCGCCTGTGATACCGCCAGCCCAGACAACACGCTATAGGCTACCTGTCAACAGGCACTTCAGTGCTTACCATCTGCTCAAGCTGGAAAATTGTCTCGATTTTTCTAGACTCCCAAGAAAAGGTTGATGCTGACGGAAACGTGCCTTAATTGCAATCTCAGGGAAACCGTTAGGCAACGTGTAAATACCGCAAAAGTCAGCATTGTTTTTACTAGAAACAATCCTGCATAATTATTCATCCTTGTTATTTGCCCTCTCACTGATGAACAATTGTCCTTAAATATTATTTTATAGTTTCTTTCCACTTTCCATTTTCATCATTTGCTGCAGTGCACATCTGAGGGTAAGTTAATAGCTAATCTGCACCAACACATTCCACTATAAAAAATGACCTTATGACCCTAACCCTATCATAAAGAGGGAAAAACAGCCACTGCTAAGAAAGAGCAAGGTCTTCAAATGTTCATCTGGAAAGTTATGAGTAAAATTCAAATGTCATGATTTTCAAAGTCAAACAGAACAAATGTATCACTTCGGCCCAACAATATTTTTTCCATCTGAGCTTATAATGTTAATACTGGCGTCCTCTCTTACCCCATTCTGTCTCTGCTCCATCATCCACTCCGGCAGACCCACCCACCCCGCTCTCTTTCTGCAGAATGTCATGCAGACGTACTTTGCCGCCAGCCTTCAGGCCATGGGGATTCAATACCAGCCTATATTTAAAGAGGGGTGATCTGTTCAAACATATGTTCCCCTTAACAAAGTCATCAATGTCAAAGCTTACTCCCCAAGGCTCCACTAATGCGGCATTTAGCTTACAAAGCATAACTTTAAAATCAACTCAACAGAAAGTCTTGGGATTGGAGTGAAAGCTAATAAACCACACTGCTGACCTTCCAGAGTTTCATTTATCGATTCAATGACGGCAAAGTTAGTGTGTGTTTTCGTCAGTCATAATCATGCAGAATATAGGCCAATTATTTAAATAACTGAACAAAGTATCAATAGAACAGAATTGGTGTTTTTTGTTATTCTAATCTTGAGGAGCACCTATGCAGAGCATAATCTCTTTAAATGTAATTCTTGCCTTTGAGAAGCATAGTGCTAAACAAATTTGTCTTTGGCTTGAAATTCTTAAGTCTAAATGACAAATTATACACACACATAAAATTAACATTGATTTGGATCCAGTTTGCTGAAACTAGTAAAGCTGAAAATAACTTATTAAATATATTGTACCATAATACAACAAAAAGGTGCACACTTTGTTTGCTGATCTCCATGTAATATCTGTGTCCAATTTAAACATTAATTTAAGAGAGAATGTTTCAAACCAACTTATTCCTGTATAACTCAGTCCACTACAGTCAGCCACCTTCAAGTAAGGTGTTGTATAATGTTGTCTAACATTATACAATGTTAGGCAATCCAATTTCTATATCCAAGGTCGCCATCAGGAGGCAGTGTAGCAGGAGGAAGGCAGAACAGCTGCACACATAGCAACGTCGTGGCTTTCAGCTAAATTATAGCAATGGGAACAAATACAGGTAGAATACTGCAAGTAGAGATAACAGAAGAAATTAAGAGGATGTTGGAGCTGTCTGGACACATGAGGGGATAAATGAGCCACAAAGCCGGGAAATTTGTGCTGACTGAGTAGCTGAATTGGTATGTTGCCATTTATAGTAATTACATAAGATTAAATGATGGATTCACAGGTGTTTAGGGGTATCTCTATATCTAAAGACTCTATTAAAAATATAATTGATAATTTTCCTGAAGTATGTCAATGTAAGCATACAGCACAGTCGAGTGACATTTACAGTATGCTCCTTAACTCTGCTCTTTACGACTACAGTAATGGTGTCCAATATCTTATACAAATACAATATATTTGTAGCACATCTATGGGATGAAACCAGACTTGACACTGAGGGGTGATTGTTTGGCGTCAGGAGTTTGGACAGACACTGATTAGTTTGTGTGTCTTCACACCATCCTTTAATGTTCGCACAAATAGCAGCTGAAAAACATTTTGGTGTAGTTTCCACAAAACAAACAAGCAAGCCATCTAAAATAATATTTTTTAGTGCTGAAAAGCAACATCTGCATACACCTCTCTGTGTCAACATTTTTGTCTTACCGCTATGTCATTTTAGCATTTTTAATTGGAGCATTTTTACCATCCAATTAAAAAAGCAATTAGAAAATCTAGATTTTGAACACAGGCATCCATGTTCAAACTCATTAAATGTTTAGATTTGTGTTCATTTTATTTGTTCGTCTTGATTTCCATTTAATTTTTGGGGAGAAATCTGCTGGGGAAAAACCTTTATGTGACTTCTGGTTCCGAGGTGACGAAGGCCAAATAATAAAGCAGAAGCTTGGGGAAAAAAAAACATTAGGAGACAAAGGCTAATCAGAATCTCCATCAACCTGAGCATTTATTTTCATTATAAACGATTAAGCAGTTTTAATTTAACATATTTTGTGGCTAAAGAACATGTTTGATGTTAATAAATTCATACCAAAGCTGACAGAAACACAAGACCCTGGTCATCTTCTTTTACAACTTTTCTCAAAGTGGAGCTGTGTCGATGTGCGGATATTTCATACTATTTGAGTTTCCCTTTTTTGTCCATTGCTCAATTTTCTCCCCGTTGCTGCTGCTCTCCGGATGTCGTATGGAAGCAGCGTGAGGATAAAGTAAAATATTCCCCTCACACTTTGCGGTGAATGCCTGCTGCTTCTCCCGCAGAGCACTGCTGTGAGCACGGCTCTGGCAGAAACTTTCCGAGCTACTAAAAATTTAAAGACAGCCTTTTCTTGCAATAAAGTTTATTTCACATCTTTTTCTATCTTTTGCCCTTAGTCCATGCTGAGGAATACGATAAAACCTGTCAGCTTTAAGAGCTCCTGACGTCCGCCACCCACAGGCCTGTATCAGCATCCAAATACTTTCACTTTCCAAGGGCACTTTGAGCAGCGCTTTGGTTCAGCTCTCCAGGCGGGAGCACACTGAGCCGAGGCCACTTTGTGCTCTGTGTGCCCATGTTAGGGCCATGCATTATGTACGCATTTCTCTGGATAATATACTGAAAAAATGCCCCCTGCCTGCCCTTGTTATTGGAAACCATCTCAGGATGAATAATGACAGACATCAGGGTGCCAAATGTCCCGTGCAGGACACCATAGGAATTTCTCTGCAACAGGAGGGGAACAACATCTGTTTGACTGCTGAATGCAACGCTGATTCATCAGTCTCTCACACAGACCTCGTCTTAAAGTCCCAGTCAGCTGTTTCATAAATCCACTGAGGGGGTGCATTTGATTTAATGTCATTATACGCCCTTAACACTCAGTCTGATGGCCAATTCAATCTTCAATGATCAGAACTAAAAGTCTGACATAAAATGAAAGGGAAAAACTCTCTCCTTCCTCTCCCAGTGCTCACTGTGAATCAGAATAGTTTTAATCATGACTTGTCTCTTCTGCTTCTGAAGGACAACCACCCAGATGTGAAATCTCCACTGGTGGGAGAAAATTGCAGGCATTTCATTTCATTGCCTCAAGTCTCACCAAACTAAACCCTGAATAAAAGTTTACTGTCCCTCCCCAAAAGCAATCATTCCCCACTAATTGCACCTCTTTCTCTTATACTACGAGTAGCTATGTATTTATAGGGAGAGGGGGGGTTATGCGACAGGCCAACAATAAGTAGTGCACTTGCAATTGTGAGATCCCCAACTCAACCTGAATAATCTTCACAGGCCAACTACTAGTCATGCACTCCACAAATTTGACGTCTGTGGTTAAAAAAGAAACATGTGGAAGCAGGTGCTCTGGAAAGATGAGATAAAAACCGAATGTTCTGGCTTACATTCAAAACTGGATGGAAATTAATACTGCTCATCACCCTGAACACACCGTTCCCTATAACGAAGCATGGCAGTGACAAAATAATGCTGTGGGGACACGTTTTACAGCAGAAATGGGGAATCTTGTCAGAGAGGGTAATCTGTTAGCGGACACTTCCACTTCACAATTATGCACCGTGTTGTGCTTTGCACTTTGTGCTGGTCTGTAACTCACAATGCTGATAAAATACACATGAGGTTGGTTGTAACTTTACAAAATGTAAACTGTTTATTTATAGCAAGTAAAAAGAGCATGACAATAAAATGGTTATCACAAGACAAGCCAACTTTAGACAACTGGATGGATATAACATCTAACAAATATAAAATGTAAAAATAAAAAATAAAAATAACAGCCTCCAAAGACCAAACAATTTTGTCTCTGGTGGGAGAGTTGGGTTAGAAGATGTGAAAACTAAAACATCTGATTTTATTTTCAGAGACCAAACTTGATGAAGCCATCCTGCTATCTTATAATAGATATACCTTATAATTACTTAACAATATGCTTTTGGTTGCATTTTGGTTATATTCTTGGCTGTATTCTTGTTTAGTTCTTTTAAGTTTGTTTTTCTTTCTCTGGGAAGTGGAGTTGCATCTTTGTTTTGTTTATCATGAGTTAATGGCCTACTGGTCCTCCTTTTCTCAAATGTTACAGTTGGCTTTGCGATGTTGAGGACAAATGTTATGTAACATTTGCTTCCTTGGGAATCAAAGATGACATTTTAAAAAATGTAAAAAGGTACATTGGGTGTGAATACTTTTGTGTGGCATTAGCAAAAGTAAAGATATACAAAATGTCCTCACATCAGTAATGGCGTGATGCTCTTTCATTTTGTTTGTCCAGGCCTCTGATAGGTCAGGTCACATATGTTGAGTAGGGGGACAAAGCTGAGTGTACAGTCTGCATGTTAAGGACTCTGGGTCTTGACATCTTCTCTGTGTGAGTATTTTCAAAAGTCTTCCTTTAAATGAAGGCGTAATACAAGTCAAAAGTAGGAGAGGATTTCATTTGTATTCTTGAATGCATCTGCAGGGAAAGGATTGTGGAGGGAGGAACTGACATGTGAATGGAGAGGAGAAAATGTATGCCTCAAGGAAGTAGACTTGAGAGGGGAAAAATGCATAAAGAAAAAAAAAGAGAGATGGATGAATTGCAGGCATATGAGGGTGCAAATAAGCATAAATCATATGGAGCAGGGCCCCCTGTTTCAAAGGAACAATCTCTTTCATCTGACAGCTAATGATAGTACTGCTCTCAGCATAGTTTTCGTCTCACCCGGGGCGCTATTGCTTTCCATTTCTTTATTGTGTCTAACCAGAGTTCACTTAAGTGTAATATGATGAAGTCATTTTTTGAGGTCACATAACAATACACCAGAGAGATGAGAAAAATCTTTAAGTTCTCAAACTGACAAGAAAACTTTAATGAATGTAGAAACCATTTAAACATAAACACAATGATCTCCCAAACTATCTAGAGTCAATTATTTTTTACATTAGAGACCGCTATGGGCAAACTGTTAAATATATAATCTTACCTTAAATCATTCACCTAGAGTACCAACCAAATAAGTGCAGATTAGCTATACAATTTCACAGTTTTGTTCCCTATAGACATTTAAAGTAATAACTGTAATCTAAGACCTTAGAAAGGCCTGAAATCATATATATTTGCTACAAAATGTATGAAAGTTGAGTGAAGAAAGGAAGTTTTTTTTTTATCTCGTTTTAAAATGGTAAAATACTGTATGAGTTAAGAAAAAAAACATAGGTCTACATGAATAAACTCAACAATTTAAAGTTGCCTGATGGTGGTACAGTTTGTTTCAGTTCCCAAATACACAACACGTGTTTGAAAACCACACAGTATTTTTCCATGTGAAACTAAGAATTGAGTGGCTTGAAAAAGTTCTCTCTTAAAGTCTTTAACATTTCTTGGCGTATGTGTATAACATGTTGCTTTTTTGAGATCTTTTCGCCTAGTTTATGGTGTCAGACAAGTCCTGTTTAAGATTTTTTTTTATGATTTTGCAGATCCTGTCAGTGAAAATAAATTGATCCTCGACAAAACAATGTTAATACTCTGTGCAGGCTACCCGGTGGATCCTCCCTGAAGACATTTAAATTTGACAATAAAATCTGATGAAATCTGAAAGCAGCCAACTGTAATTGAACTTAATTGCTTAAGTTCAAATACAGTTATAAAAAGGTTTATTTTTTTCTTTAACATTTGTGTTTGCAAGATGCCAAATTCATCTTCTTTTAAGGCACATGGATAAGGTGTTCTTCCACCAAAATAAAAAGCAAAATTACTTGTAATATGTCATCCTAAATTCAGTCTGAATAATATGTTAGAAAATTATTAGGGCTACAGTGCAATATGCACAACACTGGACAATAAAAGCAGTAATGCTTTGCCTCTCCATTTAATGCCATCTTGGTTTTCTGTCCCTGCTGGTTGTTGATTAGTATCCCCAGTGGAAATCCGTTAAAATGCTACCATCTGATCTTAAATTAAACATTCGGTGGATGTCCTTGGATGGAGAACAGGGAGAACGGTGAAGTGTAATATTCTCAGCTTCTACCTCTCAGCCTTTTCCTCACTTTTTGATGCCGTTTTAATTGGGACAAGTTTAACCAGTAGAACAGCGTCCCGACAGGTATGGCTTGAATTTCTTCATCCACCTTTGAGTTTTTTTCTCGAACACGACTGTTGTCATGTTTGAGGCAACATGTTTGAGGGAGGAGTAGAGCAGCTGCAGAGGAGCTACAAGCCAACAGCTTCCAACTTTCAAACAGAAACCGTAAACGATGCAGTGTTATTTCAGCTCCGTTATTTTTTTTTGTATTCTTTTTTTTTTTTACAAGAAACAGTGCTCAATGCGTTTCACTTACACAGTAACATTTACTATATTTGCATCACAAAGCAAATATATTTTAACAAGTAACTCCTTCCTTGTTGCTTACAAATTGAGTCTTAGGATAATGGTAGGAATGTTTCCTTTCTGAGTTGCAGATGAATCCCAGCACCCACAGCAACCATTTAATGTCTCTGACTGCGTTTCTTTTTTATGGCCTCAAATCTTAAAGAGGTCTTTCTCCAGAATTACTGCACATTGAGGTGCAGCACAGAGGCAGGATAAGAGCTCTCGGGCGTTTTAGGGGACAGGTGTTTAAATGCTCCGTGTGTGTGCGTGTGTGTGCATGGTTTTTACAGGGATGTCTGTGGGTTCTTGCTTGTTTTTGTGCATTTGTGTGTGTCCTGCGTGCTCTGTTGAAGTCCTGACAGAGGTAATCACTCAGTGAGATGGGAAGACGAGGCGGCTTTAAATGCCGACACTGTTTTAGGCTTCACTGCATAACCAAATAACGCTCTGTGTGTCGCAGGGGCTAATAAGGCGTATTCCTTTTTCAAGCAGCTCAAGGGGAAAATAGCCTCCCTGCCTTTAAAAAAAAAAACTCCATGAGATAGAGTTTTTCTTCTTTCTAAGCTGAGGAATAAATGCCATTTTAATGGTTTTTCTTTCTTTCTGTGCTATCAGGAGTGGAAGTGACACATTTCACTGCCCCTGCAATGTCTTCATATGGGTATTTATTGGTTCCAGTTACTCCTGGCTATGTTAATAATCCCACAGCAGTGGTGTAATGGATTTAGCCAAACCTCCTTAACCCAGGTATCTCTCGTTCTCTTTCTAAATCCAGAGATTATTGCTGAAAATATGTTTTCCGCTTTCAGTCGTTCTGTCAAGTTAGCTTTCTTAGCACTGAAGGCTTTGGAGAAATTAAAGGATTTATTTTTATTTTTTGCTCAACTTAAGATAAACACCAGTTCAGAACAAGGATGTAGATCTGGGGTTTGCAGAAGCAGTTTCTCGTTTTGGTTTTGCTTGCATTTCATGGAAATTAAATATTCTGTTTACACAGCAAACCACCAAAGGACACAAAAACTAAATACAAATCTCATTGTAGTTAAATGTACCCACTAAAAGACATTTTTATTTCATACTCCTATTTTTGTGACAAAAATTAAGACTGACCTTAAGCTCATGAAATATACAGATGCATACAGTGTTCTGTCCATCCTGTGTAAATCCTGTTCAATGCAGTAAACTCCTGTACCCTTACCAGAAGACAGCACTAAATCCTAATTGATTTCACCTCTGGTTTTGCCTGTGGGGATGCTGATGCTGATTTTTTTAGGACATAACAATTCTGACAAGTGAATCTTGTTCTTGCAAAAGAGCTTGATGATGGTTTCACCTGACCAGATCTCCTCTGGATCCTTCTGGTATTCACTGGCAATCCTAACATACAGGTATAAGAAACTTGCATCTTAAGTGCTAAACTGTGGGTATGTTTTTCCCAGAAAAGACAAATACTACGTGATTCCAGTATTTCTAGCCAAAACAAAATGGGATAGGTGCAAGAGTTCAAATATATAAAGGGGTCATATTTGACTCAATTTTGTGAGCAGCAGGAGATTATGAAAAGAATTAAGTTTAGCCTTAGAGAAAACCAAGTTATGTTTTAATGCCATAGCTGCCACTCATGTCACATACTGTATAGCAACTTGGTCATCGACTTGAAAATCAATTGAATTAGTTTATAAACAAGCATGAAATGTGATTTAAAAAATCCTAAATCGTGTCATCATTGTCAAATACTTCAAAAATATAAAAGGCTTAGCTTGGACACCATGTTAAAATATCACAATTCTGTCTTGGCTCCATGGCTGTTGCAACAATTTATTCGAAAGATCCCAGTCAGCGAACGAGGGCAGAGTCTAGGGTCGATTGTTCAATACTGCTCAGAACTGTGGTTCCCAACCTTTTTATTACCAAGGACCGGTCAAGACTTTTAACATTTTGCTGCGGCCCGGGGGGGAGAGAGAGGAGGGGGAGGGGGGTGCCTTCTGCATGTTGGTGTTCCCGCTAAATCCTGAATATACCCAATTTGTGTTGTCTTGGCCTGTAAAGGTCATTATTATATATGTTTATGTTTATTCAGTTAAAAATGTTAACTATGAAAAAACATAACTCGCCTCCAAATTATAGTGCAACAAATAGAGCGGCTGCTCCCATCGTCTTTTATCCACCGCCTTTTCGTTTTGTTACGTCTTTTGTCTCTTAAAATGACTCCGCATCCTGATATCGTCATCCGTGTTTGGTTATTCTAAATTCCCGCTATGTTGGGGGTTTTACTGGATTATCCTCTAGAATCGGGATGTTCGTGACTGGAATCTGTTCGTGTGGTGTGTTGCTCCTGCCTTGGACACACGAACCGATCGAACCTGTTGTACTTTTATCAGCTCTGTGAAACAGAGGTTTGGAGAATCGGTCGACAATTCTTAAATCTTGCCGTCTAAACCAGACTTAAGACTCACAAGCTCTACTCATCTCCTCTCTACCAAATGCTCTCTGAATCTAGTCGCTATGGTAACATTTACATATCCTTTCAAAATAAGATGCAGATGCGCCGTGAAAAATTTAACTCACGATAATGACTAACGGGAGCCCTGAGCTTGTTTCTCTGCAACTGGATGGTCCCATCTGGAAGTGATGAGAGACAATAACACCTGAAGTGTTGCAGTTTGAAGCTTCATTAGCTTATTAGCAGCCGGTCGCCGCATGTAGTACAGAGCCGGCTTGTAATGTGGGACTCACCTACCAGTGCGGGATAAATCCATTCTGCTGTCTCTTCTCTGGGCATTTTCCCCTTTCCAAATAAACTTTCCAAAGACATCTGATCTGTTTCTTACTCATTTTGCTGCTTGTGGGCTGAGTGTTGGCGCGCAAGTAACCGAGAAAAATCCGGTTAAAGGATTTTCAAAATAAAAGATCCTCCAGACTCAATACAAAAAACGGAAATATTCAATTATTTCTTGCGCGGTAGGGTACCAATTGGTCCACGGACTGGGGGTTGGGGACCACTGGCTCAGAAAAACCATTATTAGTCAATCTACAACTCATACTTGGAATACAATTTCAACATAAGAGACTTTTCATTTAATTTAGAAAATATTTTCAAAACTGGCTATTGAAAAGCCAAAAATGGCAACATTGGTTATATGTAAATATGTATGAGTTTTGTAATCACTTACACATTCCTTAACTAGCAGTTTATATCTGGTTTTCATTAAGGGAGCACCGATGGCTGTCGGTTCCGATATTGGCCGATACCAATATTTTTGTCTGAAATGTCGCTAAATACAGCGAGAAAGTTTCTGAGTTGACAACAGTGAGGTGATAGTGGTTAACTGCAAACATTCAGATATGAACTGGTGGGCCGATCTGTCAGTCAAACCTCTCTTAAAGCAAAGCAGAAGAGAGCAGTGTTTGATTTTTAGACATCTGCTGCTAAATATTCAGGGAATAAGATCGGCTTCCCATGTACATATCAGCCGATCACCAAACTGCCAAAATCAAGTTATCACCTCTAGTTATCATCCTTGTTTTTAATATCTGTGTTTTAACATTAACCTAACAATTAGACTATGGAAATTATATCAAATGTAAATGTGCATTAATACGTATAGTGCTACTTTTTAATAAATTGAAACAACCATCGTTAAAACATCAGATCCTGGATATCAGTCTGTTTTAGTTCTTCAGAAGTTTTTTCCCCATTTGTCTATCAATGTTTCTTTCCGCCCTCTTTCACAGAAACTTGTAGCCTACTTTTCCAGTCTCTTTCCGTCGTTGTCGTTCTGTCCATCCATCAATGCATTCATTTATCTCTGTATAGCTTTTTTTCTGATGACTAGCATCCAGAACAATGCCGAGCTCAGGCAGGCAAGGTCTGTGGACGTGTGATGGAGTGCTCCACTCTGCAACCTGGCAGCGACGTGAACAAATTGATTTTCTGACAGATTAAAATAGATTAAACCAGCCATAAAAACAAGCAGGAAAGAGCTTAATGGACCATATGTGCACAATAAGCTTTCATATGTATTCTTTTCCCACATCTCCTCAGGCCATCCATCTTATTTAGCGGGACAGG
Organism: Poecilia reticulata; assembly: GCF_904066995.2. NCBI lineage: Eukaryota > Metazoa > Chordata > Actinopteri > Cyprinodontiformes > Poeciliidae > Poecilia > Poecilia reticulata. Next base: position 18,033,259 of record NC_088833.1, on the reverse strand, counting down.
TTGCAGATCATGCTAACGTGACTGTCATGAAAGGCTGGAGTGTGTCCTTCATGTGGTTTTGAACATTTCAAGCATAATCTTTAAAATAGATTAATATTAGTAAGTACTGAAATGTTCTCAACATGTTAGAAAATTCACACATCTTGGTTAAATGTTATCTACATTTCATCACTACTCGTCAACCTGTTCCACATTTTTTCACAAACTTTTTCTGCTGATTTGCCTTTTCTAAATAAAACGTCAAAGCAGGATCCATGATATGCATTTTTTTGTACAACAGAGGTTGTATTTAAATAAATTCTTACTTGGTAAACTCTCTTATGATATAGAAACCACAACATTTAATTTAATAAAATTCGGAGATGCAAAAAGTGATCAAAGTTAAGTTTCTAACCAGCAAAGTCATTGTTCAAAGCATGACTGGTGCATTTAAGAAATGCCCTGCAAGCGAAATATTGTAAAAAGATATCAAGACACGATGCCCCTTAACTGCATGACACAAGCATACAGGGGTGTTTGTGTGTGTGTGTGTGCGTGCGTGCGTGCGTGCGTGCGTGTGGAGGGAGGGAGGGGGTTAATTAATTATGGCAACTTAACAAGTCCAATAAACAACTAAGTGGTGAAAAGTTCTTTCTAAAAAAAACAATCACAAGTCAAAGGAGAGCTGAGGATTCATGTAAAACAGCAGATATCCGACCAGTGCCTGGCTTTTAAATTGAGATGGGTTAGAAAAATATAGATTTTACACACACACTTACTTGATTCAACAGAAACAGTTCAGCCATTCCTCCTTTCATCACATCTCTCTTGCTCTCACCTTTGTCCAGCAGAAACTTCCTCCTAAAAATATTCCAATTTTGTTTAACCAAATCTTCACAAATGCCTTTGTAGAAAGCTGCAAATGACTATTACATAAGAGCTGAGTCACTTTTTTACCCAAAACTGCCAGAGGACACTGCCAAACCAGACAGAGGGAGACAGAGATGATGTATTTTTGGGCTCCAAGAAATAGTGACAGCATTTAATCCTTACTCAATTCCTTCTGTTTAGATTTTTTTTTTCTTGCTTGGCTTAATTTCTTTCTTTTTTTATTCCTACAAAATTATAGAAAGCTAAAAACATCTAGTCGAAAGTAAAAGACAAAATGGGAAGTAGATGGTGGGTGCTCATTCATTTAGTTATTTAATCCTATTTGATAAAGACAGATAAAATAAAAATAGATCAAAACAATCTGATGCCTGCATCACAGTGTTTAAAGCCAAGAGTGATTCGCAGCTCCCATCCCTAGAAGGACCTTTAACATTTCAATTAAATGAAGGTTAACAATAAATATGAACCGAAAAAGAATCTGGTTATCCATAAGTTACAAAAGCTTTTTCCATATTTACTTTACATATAAATGTAACGTTTCTGCTGATAAACCATCTAAATAGGTTGTTCAGGGCTCTGTCTTTTTGTTTCTGTGAAAATTTTGACATTTTCGTGCAATTATCTTAAACCATCTCACTACTGGCCTCTTCGGTCAGACGGTTCTTAGGGGGTTGAATTTTCCTGTTGGTTGCAGCAGTATGGCTTGGTACAACTTCATCAAACTGGGTATAAAAGCACAGCACTCCTGGCCAGAGGCAAGACAGGAGTTGGAGTAGCGAGCGTTGCCATGTCGACTGGTGAGCATTGATCGATAGCGTTATTCAGCTTTGCAAATGTGTGATTTATTTGCAATGTGGACACAAAGTGGAACGGGCCTCCTCTGCTCTGACTACTAGCGAAGGTATGGTGTTCAACGGATGACTTTGTGAGACTGACTGTGGTGCTCGCTGCTCTGGACAGAAAGGCTGCAGTGTTGTCGCCATAAAAGTCTCAAACAGCACAGCAAAACAGTCACTATATTTATCACTAGTTGATTTTTTTGAAAAAAGTCACTAGGGGAGTCTGAAAAAGCATTTGTGCTTAGGTATGTCAGGTATGTTTTAAACTTAGCGAATTGAATTTGACACACTGATGGAGCTTTTATGACACTGGCTCTCACCTTCTCCAAGGTGCCAAATAAACCTACCAGAGTGATTTTCACCTTATGAGTGCTTGGATAAATACATTTTTCCCACAATAGTTGAAAAAAATTTATGTCAGATTTTGTAGTCAAGCTGCATAAAATCTCCATTAGCAAGTCAGACCTCAAAGGAAGATGGACATTTTTTTATTGGGCAGTAAAATCTTGATCGGTGCATTTCTAAAAATAAAATGTGCGTGCTTAAAACAGGCTTCTGTGTTTCCATAAAAACATAGTTGTGTACATTTTATAACCAATACACACAGACATTCTTCAGATGTACAAAAAAAAAAATAACTTATGCCAACACCTATTGTAATAAACCATCACGACTTCCTTTGAATGTACAAAGTGTTAAACACACACACTGTCCTGCATCATCCCTGACTGGGGCTGGGTGTCATCGCAGCGTGTGAGAGCCTCACTCTGTCACTCACTGGCAACCAGCCTATCAAAATCCAACAGCCCACACTTCCTGCTGTGAGCCCGATCAACTTTATCCACTTCCAAAAGATTCACCAGCTGTTTTAGGGAATTTCTCCACAACGAGGACACCAACGTTCACAAACACCTTGATGTCTATTGACTCAGACGGATTAAAATTCATTGGAACATGTGGGCTTTTGTGGGATGATCAAATTTTTGGCAGGCAATGTAATAGCAATGTGATAGGATTTAAAAACTCCTTTTGAAGTTTTGATTAGCCGAGTTAAATAAAGTCTGTGTCATCTACAGCAAATAAAACTCCAAAAGTCATATTTGTTCAGTCACACGTCATCAGAAAGGTGTTATTTAAAAAAAAAAAATCAGCCTTTTTTTTTGGTATTTAAAATTACATTTTTATGATGTTATATGACGTCACTTTTTAAAATACCATTGAGCTCAGCTGTTTGAATTCATTTTAAAGTCTCCTCCAGCAGGTCGCTCTCCTCCCACCTACTGCGAGCCACTCTAGATAATAACATTAGAAGGAGCGCCTAAAATGGAAAACACAATTTTGTCTCTGATGATTTCATTAATTTCTCAGTGCAGGAGATTAAACTGATTTAAGTTCCCAGACTCCAAAACAGGAGCCATTTTTAGGTTAAGTGGCCCCTGAAGGTAGCAACACCATTAGTGGCACAATCTGTTGGGAGAAAATACTCTTTACCTTGATCCGGACTTGACCCTTAAGAGCAAAGAAATGAAGTAACTCTGCGGTTTCTGTCATCGACTCTTAAAACTGGATAACTCCAATCCGGCTAAGTAGGGCTATCAAAGAAAATTATCACTGTCAGTGGGGGGCCCATGAGGAGTCATTTTTCCACCAACAAATCCACGATGGTACTGGACATCTGCACAGTCCCAGCTGAAGACTGCACAGCTCCTTACATGTCCACAATGAGTTGCCAACAGATTCCAAGTTTAAATTCACCAGATCACAGCATATTCTCCAGGTTTAAGATTTACTTCTATTTTATGTCACCAGCAGATATAGCTGCAAATTCAAAAAAAGGTTAGAAAAATTCTTCTCAGACCATCGAATGGTA